>NC_135257.1:15416150-16631983 GCF_964204865.1 Styela clava
CGCAACGCAGAGTCGAAAGCTGCTTTCGAAGAATGCGTTCAGAAAGTGATATCTGAAGTTGAAGGTATGAACGATGAAATTGATAGTTACATCGACCGTGAACCTGAAATATCGTGCGTGGCTCCTGACGAAGGGAGCTCTCAGATTTCAAGTGAAAGGATGGAAGAGGACAGCGATAATACAATAAATCTCCAGCCAGCGTGCGCCAAGCAGTCCGGTGGTGAAATGGGGGCGGCGACTGACCAACTTCGAGAATCTAGAGCACGAGAACACGACGATCGCCGAGAGACACCAACTCTTTTAAAGAGTCCCTTTATGAGCCACAGGTTCAATAACTTTGACGAACACGACGTGTTACATTCAACTCGAAGAAAAAGTGCCCGCTTCGAACCAGAGACTTTTACCGCGTCAGATAAACGTCGTGAATATACGATTTCTTACACTCCAAGACATTACCAAAATCCTTCACCAGCAAACCAAATGCCGTTGCCAGACCAATCGGTAGACTCCTGGATCGATAATCTCCAACCAAATCAAGCAGGATCCAGAACGGTAAATGATAACATTTCTCTAGCTGAGCAAACGTGTTTATCTTTGAGTTTAAATTCTAAAATGTGGGCTGAGCATCATTTGCCGCCGGTACAAATAAGTCCGTTTGATGGGAGTGCTATAAACTGGCCTAATTTCATTGAATTGTTTTATGAAAATGTTCATTCACGGTTAGACGATGATGGTCAACGCATGGTGAGATTGTCCGCGTATTTGTCGGGTTCGGCGAAGCGTCGTGTTGAGGGATTAGGTACCGCCGGTAGTCATTACATACTGGTTTTAAAGGAATTAAAACGCCGCTACGGACAGCCGGTACTGATCGCACGGGCGGTGCTTGACCGAGTTGTAAATGGAAAACGTATGTCGCTTCTTTCGGTTGATAGATTGCTAAATTTTCACTCAGACGTGCGTGACTGCGTGGTGAATCTCAAAAAGATGTGTTATTTGGCTGACATCAGTAGCGTCGAGAATGTAAGAAGGGTTTCAAGCAGGATTCCTCAAGAACTGAACTCGAGTTGGAATAAATTTGTTGTAGGTTTTATTCACAAAAACTCTAATCCGACATTAATTGACTTTGAGCAATGGTTGTGGGAAAGAACTGAAGAAATCGCCAATCCTTTTTCTCCAGATGTTACTTGCAATGTGATCAATAGAACTGATTTAACTGACCACGAGATGCCCAGAAGCGCTCGTCGCCGATTTCCGACTCCATTTTCAACGTTATCAAACTTGGAATCCGATTATACGTCATAGTGACGCATCACGTTGTCAATTCTGCAATGCTCGCCATTCTTTGAGAAGTTGTGAGACGTTTTTCGGTGCGACCGATTATGTAAAACGTAACTTTGTTGTAGATTACAGACTTTGCTTTAAATGTCTTGAACCGGGCCATCGTGCATTTATGTGTAGATGTGATGTCGAGTGTAGTATATGCAATGGGAAACATCACAAATGTATTCATGGAATTCGCATGTTTGAAAGCGTCCCAAGACCAATAAACCGACAGGGTATAAACAATGCGGTGTCGGTAACAACTGGAGTTCAATTTCAGTTGCTGCCTGTTCTGGTTAGAGGAGCTAATGGACGCTCCGAGTATACAGTTGCTTTGCTTGATTCGGCAAGTCAGGTCTCTCTCATTCATCCCAAACTTAAAACTAAATTGGATTTGCGTGGACGTCGTAAAAGGCTCATGTTAACCACCCTCGGAGGAACTGGGGTCTTGCATGACTCGGAAGCGGTCGAACTTTTTGTGCGTGACAAATTAAATCCCGACGGCGAAGAACTACATCTAAAGTCAGTTTTCGTATGTGGCACCAGAATTCCCCACCCTGAAAGAAGTCATAAAGATTTTGAAACCTTCCATCATTTACGTGGATTATCACTTCCTGACATTAGAGAAAACGAAGTTATGTTGCTCATAGGTGCGGACCATCCATTTGCCCACTTTCAACTTGAAAGGCGTGTAGGGGGAGACAATGAACCGATTGCAATAAGAACACCACTCGGATGGACTTTGCTAGGCGCAAACAAACGCGCGTGTGAAGACGATTTAATTCATGCTAATTGTCATTTATTACACGATGATTACAATATCTTGCAACACCAAGTTAAGCAATTTTCGAGTACGGAAGCGATGGTAATGAGCTACAACACGAAGCGCGCCGAATCTGTCGAAGATCGCGTGGCTGCGAATGTGAATAGAGCTAAAACGTCTATTGTTGATGGGCATTATAAAGTCGGCTTTCTGTGGCGTCGCGATACTTCCATTATGTCGGAGAACAGTCTTATTGCCCGTACGAGATGTAGGAATCCGAAAAAACGACTGTTGGAAAATGACGGTCTGAGAGATGTGTACTGCACCTCTATGAGCAAAAACATCAAACGTGATTGGGTGCGAGAGCTGACTGTTAAAGAACGTGATACTTTGGGTCCTCGAACTTGGTATCTTCCTCATCATGGAGTTGAGAATCCAAATGAACCTGGCAAGATACGAATAGTTTTTGACGCCGCGGATACATATTGTGGAATCGGTTTGAATAATCAGATATATTCGGGACCTGATCTCATTAAGAATCTGATTGGAGTTTTATTGCGCTTCAGAACAAGATTGATTGCATTGAATGCTGATATTGAAGCCATGTATCACATGGTGCGTCTACCACAGTCGGACACGGATTCAGTCAGATTTTTCTTGCAAGGAAATCTGAGATCCACAACCCCGCCTGATGTGTATCAATTTCTAGTGAGAATATTTGGTGTGGTCGACTCGCTATACGTTGCAAAAACCGCGCTTGATAACACCGGGCAATTTTCAATGGAAGCGGTAGAAACGGTTTTTAGGGATTGATACGTAGACGATTTGCTTTCATCAGAATGTAATGGTGACTCCGCTTTTTCCGACGCTCAAGAAAATTCTAATATATTAGCAAGCAGGAGTTTTCGATTGAAAAAATGACTTTCAAATTTCAAAACATTATTGTCGAAATTTAACACAGGGGATTGTCGTAATCCTGACGTTGAATCAAATTTTGATTATGTGCCCAGTTATAAGGCGCTGGGACTTCATTGGAACACTAATGACGACGATTTCTACATTGTTTACAAAGATGATTTGAAATGGGACAAAAACTTAGATAACCTCAGGAAGAATGCTCGGGAAGAGTGGACCGAATCATTAAAACAATTGAATAATTTCCATGTGCCTAGACAATATTTAGGCGCCTCGAAAACCGCTATTTATGAGATTTGCGATGCGTCTGAACAAGCTTACGTCGCAGTGGCTCACTTGCGTGCCAAGAAATGTCAGTGTGTGAATTATAGTTTGTCGATGGCCAAATCAATTGTTTCTCCGATGAAATTTATGTCCGTTTCCAAATTAGAGCTGCAAAGTGCTTTATTAGCCGCGCCCGATATTATAAACAGTCGTCCTTTTCTATTAGCGACAACGTACGTGATCCAGCTCCCCTCAGCCTAAATACACCTTTGGATCAACAGCGCATCAGAGAAGATGGAGACGAACCGAAGCAATTTCGAATCGCTTTTGGAAGCGCTGGCGACGAACGTATGTACCAATGCTGATGACTCGAACAAAGTGGAAAAAAGAGGAATTTATTGATGATGATATCGTAATTGCTGTAGATGACGACGTGCCAAGAAGACGTTGGTTACTAGGAAGAGTTACTTTTAACCGTGTGTGTGTAACTACCGTCAAAACAGCAGGTGTGGAAATAACCAGACTGGTGACAAAACTATGCCTCCTGGAAAATGAATAACCCCTTGGAGGGTTATTGGGGGCGGCTGTGTCGGCGATAGAAGTTTCTTTTCAGATGATAATATTTTGAACGCTGGTCCACTTTGTGTTCCGACCTGCTAATTTTTATCGATAATTGCTTTTCTGTTTTGACGCGAGTTTCGCGGGCTTTACTGCATCTGACGTGTCACGCGTGGCTCTTGCATCTCGACTTTACGCGTCGTAGGACGTTCATGTTTAATCTTGTTATGATGTTAGTGGTGTGGTTTCGCATTATCCGCTTTATTGACTTAGCGTGTGGGTGGCTTTTGGTCTCGTTAGGTAGACCTGTGGTGAAGGTATCGTAACCGGGGCCCATATGACCATCGTCGTCATTTATTGCCTTAATTGTTCATGTATTTTATATTTCATTCTTATAAACTGCTTTCTAAATTTAGTTGCTATTTTTATGCCAATAACGTCATCGTTCACGTTTCCTGTCAGTTTCTTGTCGATTTAGGCCTTTGGAGCGTTATCATATGTAAGTTTATTTTCTATTAACTTCTGGTTATGCATTTTCTTTCCGCCCTCATCTTGTGATTGTTTATTGATTATTTCATTTTATTTACAGTCAACCGTTTTACAATAAACGCGTATGACATGGAACATCTGTGTGCCTAAATCTGACAACCATTAGATTGAATTTATGATCCACCAGTAAAATTGTATGAGCAATTTTATTCAATGTTCTCCAATCCGTCACATGTCCTCTGCGCCAACTTGACGTGGACAACGACGTTCCTTAATTACTTCATTACGCAGAAAAGTGACCGGTTACGCAGCGACTTCACGCAATTACGTTGCCACGTAGCAGCTCTGCGTTCCTTATACATATCGCTTTCCGTCGCAACTTTGTAACGTCATTAACCTGAGGTCATACGTTCAAAGCGGGAATTATTTGAACTGGTATTATGATGTCTGTTCACACCATGCCGAACTTTTAAATCCTACGTTTCACTCTAATCATTCCAGATGCTGATGAAATGCTCAAATTTTCTCGGGAAAAATTTGCTTAATTCAACGAGCTGCTCCAACAGTTGCTTCAAAAATTATAGAATGTAAACGGTCTCATGGCTAGTACATTGTGCGGCCTTCTGAATTTCACCAAAGCGTACAAGTTGTACGTTATAGCGGGCAAAATTTCAAGACCAGTCGCCGCTACTGGTTTTAAAGTTCTTATCAACTTATCGGCAGGATATTTCAATTCATTTGAATCGGAAAATGTAAAATATTTACCAGGTGATCTAGCGACGCCATCAGGTCTTCCACGTTATCGTTGATAAAATTTGTTTGTAATTTTAATGATATCTAACAGTGAAAAATTAGCCTTGATGTTTCCGGCGGAACCCTATAAACACGCGGGGTTCAAATTTTTTGGTTTGGCCATTTAGCTACGCCCCATAATCAGATAACAAATGAATATGTCATTACTTTTGTTTTTAGGAATCATTATCTATGTTCAATCGAGATTCGTTCGAATATATACCTTTTAACCACTACCGATGCATATGATACTGGCACAATCGGAACTGCAACTGTGAAAAGTGTTTGAGCAGATACGTAAAGGGGCATTGTTAGGTCACACTCACACTCTCACGGAGTAAACAAGGAAGTCGATGCTTGGGGAAACATATATATATATATATATAAGACTTTGGGATAAAACAAGTGAGAATTTATATTTAAGTCATTACAACGTAACTTTGGCAATACTTTGCAATGGCTCTAAATTCTTTCAATAATATTGGACTTTACAAAATGTTTATGATAATTATGCACGAGGCAAGAGGTCCGTTATGGCATATCGTTATAGGTAAAGTTTTCCATCCATTGTACTGGTCCTGCTGGGTACTGTATTTGGGTAAGCAGGTAGACTACTGTTTATATTAGGAGAAATATGCGGTTAGCCTATGCGCGAAATTTCGGATATTTGGCGTAATTTTCAGTTTACGGGCCTGATTTTTATGTATATATATCATGCGAGAGGACACATACTACTACTGAAATCCAATAGAAAAACTGAATTTTTCAAAATAAAGCGCAGGCGACTGACGGTATTCGTCAAATACATCACAACTGTTGTAAAATGATTGAACAGAATCATCACGCGACGTGAAGAGCCTATATGAATATGCTATAGTATAAGCTAACAAGGTCTTCCCGTGTCTGCCATTTCAAATATTTTCACTGACAATGCTACATGGGAAAATAAAAATAGAGGTGGATATATCTCAGTGTTGCAGTCCAATTTCGAATATTTCAAATTGAACCACCATTAGGCAAAACCGTAGGTTAGTTCTGATCTATGGATTCTAGGAAAAAATATTAGAAAACTTAGTCGCGTCCTGACAATTGAATATATATATATTTTTTTTATCTATGGGCGGAAACTCCAGTCAGATTTTTACAAACAAAAAAATTAGCAAGCATACTTTTCGTAAGTATTTATTACATAAGAAATTTTACAGAAAAGTAATATTACAGATAAAAAAGAGAGCTATGCTCAAATATATGGACACGGAAGGCAAAACGAAATATTTTATTACCTAATATCCGAAAACCATGTGCCGAAACTCACATTTTCGGTACCTGCTCCTGCCACGAACGAACCGCGGCAGCTCTTGCCGTTTTATCATAGTTTACTGAATATTGTTCGCTCACGGCCGGTTCGCTACGCATGAGTGATGCGTTACTACGTCATCAGTTTGCTATATTTTTAAGCTTACGGAAGAGGAGTTTCGTTTAAATTTATTTGCGTATTTGAAATGGTTTTGTTGGTTGAAATAACTGAAAAGATATACTAGGGCATTAGGATATAGTAGGGTTAGAGTTATTGACTCTCAAGGGCATAGCAATATCATTAGGAAGTTTTTTTACGTTTTTCTCATAACTGCTAAAAATGACTTACGAAATTCGGCTATTAACGTGACGATATGGCTTTGTAATTTTGAATATTATCATAAAGCCATAGACCGTAACGGATTTTTCCTCCGTGGGATGGATATGAAATCTTGTGAGAAAAACTTTAGGTTTCATGCTCTATAATTGTCTATCGGTGTCTCGAAAATGTCGTGTCCCACGCGTTCCATTTGTCCCACCTATTCCACTCATTCTACGTGCACCCCTTGTCCCGCGTGACCCACTTATCCCTCGTGCCATACTCGTTCTACGTGTCCCACCTGCCAACATGTCCCACTCGTTCTACGTGCCCCATGTGTCCTACTTACTCAACTTGTCCCACTTGTCTCAGGTTTGTCAAAATTGGCGTATAGGTGAAATATACCTGATTAAAGTACTGTAATTACTTTTTTTATTTCTTAATTCAAAATTTTGAATGGCGATACATGCATCAGAGATATACCAATACCGATTTTATCGCCAACGCCGGTAGCGATCAGATATCGACACGTCGATATTTCAAATAGCCGATATTGCCGGTAATCCGATACTGATGTTATCATCTGGATTGTAAAAAATAACAGGATGAAATAGTTGTCTGCGAACTATATTTACAGTGATCATAATTTCAGCTTGACAAATAGGTATTCCAGAACATAAGAAATTGATATTTGTGATTCAAATGCATAAATGACGTGTTATTAAAATCGATGCTAGCAGTTTAAGGTACTTGATCAATTGCACCGTAAATTGCTTTGCAACATCGTCCGTATGCAAAGTTGCGCCTCAACGCTTTTATCAAACAAATTTTGGTAGATTCTGCAGCCCTTTTTAACGCACAGGCACAAGGAGTCGTGGTCTTCTATAGAATTGTAGTTATAGGTCAGTATATTTGGTGTTTTTATCACTTGTTTTACCACATAGGCCTACATTTCATTCAACATAAACCTTTCCCACCAATGTCTCATTCACAAGTGTATTTATGCATGTATATATATCTTATACATAAGGTGTTTTTGTACCATATACATTTCATTCAACATGTGCCTTTTTCACCTATGTTCCCACCTCTCGTTCACAGGTGAATTTATCCACATATATCATATTCACCAAGTGTTTTTGTACTTATTGTCAATCGTTACGATACTTTGCCTATGTACATGCCGAATGTGGTACAGACGATGCAAATGGGACACGGACATAGAGAGAATGATGACATGTCAAACGAACGTCTGATTCAATCGACGATATACTCATATCTATGCAAAGTCGTCGTCGTTGAAAGTACATCAAGTTCATAATTACCGACTCCGACACCAACAATCGGTTAATTTTCTAATTCAATAGCTAGAACAGCTGTAATACATGTATCCTCATTCAATTATTTTATTGAAAAATATCTGTCATAAATAGTAATACACCAATTTCCACAACTTTGAAAAATTGCCCTTTAGTCTATACTAGTGGTCGGCAAACTTTATGTACTCGCGGGCCGCATATACACATTTCCGGTAGCGTGCCGTCCGCATTAATTTGTGCTTGTGAACAATCGCCGCATTAAACCTAAAATGATGGCGCACCCGCACCCTCTATTGCTGTGCTACTAGGAGACGTTGATGTTGCCCTTCTTAATTAATATGTATATTATCAAACCGTACATTGTTTTTATTTACTTGATGTTTTATTTGTGTGCCACGGCAAAAGCGTTGAAATCAAATGACAATTTTGTTGCTCCGCTGTACGTAGTCCAAATGACAATTTGACAAGCGAGTACGAAATTTATTGTGAGTGTAATACATTTCATATTAAGCTGCTCACAGCAATATGTATAATATACATGTGACTTGTACATTACACGATTGCATTGTCGCACAGAGCTGTGGCGCAACTTCGGGTCTCGGGTTCGAATTTCGTATTTGCAGTGATACGTTCTGTAATGACGTTTAACATTGAATCCTTTACTGCCTGCGATGCTGAATTGGCATATCAAGCAAATCTGCTTCAAAATGCGCAAGAAAAAAAAATTTCCGTGGAGACAACGACAAATTTATATATAATCAATTTTTGTATTATGCATTCAAAGTTCGCGGGCCACAGTTTGCCGACCCCTGGACTCTATATGATACATTCTTCTAGTAAAGTTTTTGCCAAGTGCATACAGTCCATCAAAATACATTTTCCGATAAAAAAAACTTGTAAGGCAGATAATATGTCAAAATGCATCTTATCCAGCTGACTATTTTAAAAATATATATCTCAAATATGGAAAAACAAAGTAACTCTTTGAACCCTAAAATTTGGTGTTCCGGCTTTCCCTAGAACAGGGGTGGGCAACCCCTGGCACGCCTGCCATACTTGGCACGTGAGCCCATTTATTCAGCACGCGAGCGAGGCTTCGGAAACGAGATCATTCTCCTTCAGATAAAAAATTTCAGGACTCTGAATTATCTGATGAAACTCAATGTTCGTTTGTACATTATCGTTTGTTAAGAATCCGTTTTTTGCCTTTCACAATACATGTTCACAAAGAAATATACATCATGACGTAACAAATGAGTGAGCTCTGAATGAAGAGCACCTCATTCAGTTGGCTACATTCGTACGTAATATAGCTCGACTGTGCCACCATTTTTCTTCATTTCTGCTTGATTTATGAAGTTGTACAGCTCATACTAGTTAGAGATAATTGCTAACTTACTGATATTAACTGATTTTGAAATAAATATAAGCGATTAGGGAAGAGCATACAAGAGAGAAGTGCAGAAAACGAACTATTGCGGATTGGGATGCCATTCCCGAAAATTTTTCGTGACTTAATAACTTTGCAACTGCATTACTCTTCATGTTTTCACCTACATAAGCTTGTGAATCTCTGTTCTCAGTTAGGAACTTCATTAGGTATCGTAACATGAGTAGCCTGAAAGATGAAACCAGTAGTTCGTGTATTTCTTTGAAAATTGCTAAATATAAACCCAATGTAAAATCTCTGCAGCAGCGGAATTCTCACTGATACAAAATTGTTAATTAATTTTATTTGTCGTACTGATATCTTCGCGAATAGTGAATCTGTCTGTACTTGTTTAAAGATTTATTATTGTGTAATTTTGCTTGTTTTAAGTATTGTTTTCAATTTTGGTCGCCATTTTGTCGTTAAATTTAGCCGATTTTGGCACGCGAGCCGAAAAAGGTTGCCCACCCCTGTCCTAGAACACTTTCTGAGCCTGAAAGCCGGTTTTCCGGCTTCGGCATCCCGTATGAATTATGCAACTTTGAAACCTCATATCTCGCGAACTTTATATTTAGACAGGTTTTATATTGTTTGAAAGGCAATCCAATTCTAGGAGACAAATTGTAATTCTGAAATGAAGACAAAATGTCGCGATGATCCTACATAAATCGGCAAAATTGAAAAGCGTGAAAAATATTTGAAAAGCTCTTAAATTAAATAACAAAAATTTCAATTTGTTCTTGTTCAACCTAAAACGTTATCGATACATTTGTAGAGATCAGAGATAGCTTTCGAATGGTACCATTAGATTGAATTTATGATCCACCAGTAAAATTGTATGAGCATTTTTATTCAATGTTCTCCAATCCGTCACATGTCCTCTGCGCCAACTTGACGTGGACAACGACGTTCCTTAATTACTTCATTACGCAGAAAAGTGACCGGTTACGCAGCGACTTCACGCAATTACGTTGCCACGTAGCAGCTCTGCGTTCCTTATACATATCGCTTTCCGTCGCAACTTTGTAACGTCATTAACCTGAGGTCATACGTTCAAAGCGGGAATTATTTGAACTGGTATTATGATGTCTGTTCACACCATGCCGAACTTTTAAATCCTACGTTTCACTCTAATCATTCCAGATGCTGATGAAATGCTCAAATTTTCTCGGGAAAAATTTGCTTGATTCAACGAGCTGCTCCAACAGTTGCTTCAAAAATTATAGAATGTAAACGGTCTCATGGCTAGTACATTGTGCGGCCTTCTGAATTTCACCAAAGCGTACAAGTTGTACGTTATAGCGGGCAAAATTTCAAGACCAGTCGCCGCTACTGGTTTTAAAGTTCTTATCAACTTATCGGCAGGATATTTCAATTCATTTGAATCGGAAAATGTAAAATATTTACCAGGTGATCTAGCGACGCCATCAGGTCTTCCACGTTATCGTTGATAAAATTTGTTTGTAATTTTAATGATATCTAACAGTGAAAAATTAGCCTTGATGTTTCCGGCGGAACCCTATAAACACGCGGGGTTCAAATTTTTTGGTTTGGCCATTTAGCTACGCCCCATAATCAGATAACAAATGAATATGTCATTACTTTTGTTTTTAGGAATCATTATCTATGTTCAATCGAGATTCGTTCGAATATATACCTTTTAACCACTACCGATGCATATGATACTGGCACAATCGGAACTCCAACTGTGAAAAGTGTTTGAGCGGATACGTAAAGGGGCATTGTTAGGTCACTTTTTGCATCTTGCTGATTGGCCAATCTCACGGAGTAAACAAGGAAGTCGATGCTCGGGGAAACATATACATATATATAAGAATTTGGGATAAAACAAGTGAGAATTTATATTTAAGTCATTACAACGTAACTTTGGCAATACTTTGCAATGGCTCTAAATTCTTTCAATAATATTGGACTTTATAAAATGTTTATGATAATTATGCACGAGGCAAGAGGTCCGTTATGGCATATCGTTATAGGTAAAATTTTCCATCCATTGTACTGGTCCTGCTGGGTACTGTATTTGGGTAAGCAGGTAGGCTACTGTTTATATTAGGAGAAATATTCGGTTAGCCTATGCGCGAAATTTCGGATATTTGGCGTAATTTGCGCATGAGTGAGTCATCAGTTTGCTATATTTTTAAGCTTACGGAAAAGGATTTTCGTTTAAATTTATTTGCGTATTTGAAATGGTTTTGTTGGTTGAAATAACTGAAAAGATATACTAGGGCATTAGGATATAGTAGGGGGTCGTGGCATCTGCCAATCATCTCTGCGTCGGTACCATGGGTTATCAAAGTGCAGTAGGGGCAGAGTAATTCTGCTGTTCTGTAATTGCATTTATTGGATGGTAATTACAGGTTTTTACCAGGATTATAGCACAAAAGTAAGAATTCAGATACTTCTAAGTATGGGCGATATAGAATACCGAATACGGAGGATTTGAATCCCTAGGTTTCCGCCTCTTTGGCGCCCTGCGTCAATTTTTGTATTTCGGATTTATAATTTATTAATCAGGGACGAGCGTTATTCTCTTGCGACGAAATCTGTCTGGCGTGATTATACTTGTGCCCGCAAACACGTCTGCAGCAGATATTAGACACCGTAATCCCAACTTGAACATTCATAACGCGAAGGCGGCGTTATTGCACCATTTTATTTAATATCATTGGTGTCGACTGCCATCTTACAGGCGATTTTCCGATTGCAGCAATCTTAATTTTTTGGAATAGTGAAACATTCTTTATTTTATCTTAAATGACCTCTCGAGTTCTCCCGGGAAATGATGAGTACCCGACGTTAAAAGATAAAACATTATTTGTGATTAATTTAGATCAAATTTCACTATACGAAGTTATACCGCAAAACAATGCGCTTTGTCACATTTATTTTGCGCTCCCAATAAAATAGGTATACCCTAAATGCTCGTTTTAACGCCCGGTCTTGATTAAGGGCCCGTTTGAATAGCCGCCCGTGTGAACAGGACATAAAAATAAATAGGGGCCGCTGCTTGAATACCCGCACGGATTTGTACCTGCGGTGCGTAGAAAAATTCAAAATTTTCATTATTCTCGATTAAATCATACTTGAGAACTGGAAATGACAATATACGATATTAATTATTGTAACGATCGATCTTATCTACCGGTATTTTTGTGTGTAACTTTACTTTAAAAATAACAAGCGCCCCTGCTTCAATAAGGGCCGGTTTGAATAAGGGCCCGGTTAGTGAGTATGTTTAAAAAAATAAGCGCCCGAGCAAATACGGTATCTTGGATTTCGAGTCACTGATGAATCCGTTCCTATCGCCCAAGCGCGACACACGCCTGGTCGAGTGGTATTTTAGTCACGATAAATTAAAAAAGTTGCGATGATAACTGGAAATTCAAATTTGGTAACATAAATGAATTTGTCTCAAGATATATTTTATGAGTTTTGCTAACAGAAGCAATCGTTTTCTGTCAAAGGCACAAGACAATAGACATTCAAACAATATATAACGATATCATACCCTGTCCGATAACCTACACATCCTCATTAGACATCGGCTACAGCCAGATAGCTACACGCGCTACTATATCGCGTTGAGAAAATACCGTGACGCATCACTCAAGCGTAACGAGAGAACTGTGTAACATAAATGAACAAAGACGAAAAAAGCGTGAGCGAACTATATTAAGTTGACTATGGTTCATCATTGGTCCAGTGTTTGATCACAAATCCCTGCTGGCTCATGCTGTAGAAAGTATAAGAAAAAATTAGTCTGCACAGAAATAGCACACATTTCTTCGCTGGGTTTTTCAGTCTCCCTCTTGTGGTGGAGTCTAGAAGAGTAAATATCTCATAACAGGTATAGAAAGGTCTGCGTTGCTTTTGTAAATAAAGTCCGACAATGGAAGAGGGTTAATGTATGTTTGTTTGTTTGTATGTATGTATGTTTATTTGTCTCGTAATAGTGATAAATAAATAAATGAACCATTATTATTATTTAAGACGAGATGCATGCACAAGACCATACTGGTCTAAAACACAAATGTGCGGCATGCACCCTTTTTGACAAATATGAAACAAAAAACATTAGATTAAATACCGTTATGTATAATATGGTCCAGTTGTGCAAGGTGGGGCAATGGGTCGTTTGGTGTGGTGAAATTGGTAAGGGTGGAGTATACAAAACTGTTTATACAGAGGAGTTTATAAGACAAGACAATATATATAAATAGAGACAACACAACACCAAATAAACATATACCGGTACCGGTACCGTACATAACAATGAAATCAAAATTTCGGCGCAAATACAAGCAAGCACAGAAGCAATAAGTTTAAGCAATATGTTTGTTTTTTCTGTACCGATACCGCATTTGGATAAATATTACATGTCCTTAAATTTATAGTCATAAAAATATTGTGAAGAATACTGCGTTACCGTACCTACCGGTATGTGTACCGGATATTTTGTTCTAATATGTTGTGTGCCGGTAACGGTACCTAATTTATACTGGTAGAAGTAAGCCAGTACGGTACCGTATCTTACCCGGTGCATTGATGTCAGAGTGAGGTAATAAAAATTCTACAGTCATATCACTCAAATTCAATGGTAGCACAATTAGCCATTAGGTCGGTTTGCATCAGATATTCAATTCTTTTCTCATCTTTAAAATTTTAGAAAAGCCGAAATTTTTTATGCAGGTGGTCAACATACAGACATACCATACAGATATAGCCAACATGTTTTTCAGGGTCTGGTATAGTTTAGTACCACTTCTGGAGGGCGTAGCATAACGAATTTTGTATATGTTATTCCCAAACCCCACCTGACTGTGTCATTCAAAAATTACGTCACTACGACGTTACAATCCCGTCATAGAGCTTGCCAAAGTAGGTATAGCTACGATGGCCCGGAACGTCATTTGTGCTGCCGATAATAACGAACCCACTAACGCCAGCTATCTCTCTCATATCGGGGTCATTGCGAGAAAACGAGAGACATATCTTGCTCGATTTCGGGTGATTGTCTGCGCGCTTTGGACGATCATCCGTACACTTTGGAGGGCTTTATCACGCCACCGGGACTTCGTAGTGACGTAATTTTTTGGTGACGTGATCAGGTGGGGGTTAGAAATGACATAATCAAAAATTGTGGTCTGGTATAGTTTGGTACCACATGCACTTCTAGTAGGCCTGGCTCAACAAGTTTTGCATATGTCATTCCTAACCCCCACCTGACCACGGCACCAAAAAATTACGTTATTTACGCCGTCACAGTGACGTAATAAGGCTCGCTCGAAATCAAGCAAGCTAGTCTATTTCTCTCGTTTTCTGGTCGCAATGATCCCGATATGAGAAAGATAACTATTAGTGAGTTCGTTATCAGCGGCGCAAATGCCATTTCGGGTGATTGTAGCTATACTTTGACAAGCTCCATGAAGTGATTGTGGAGTCGTAGTGATGTAATTTTTGGATGGCATACTCCGGTAGAGGTTAGGATATGCAAAATTCTTTATGATACGCCCACTGGAAGTATTTGCGGTGCTAAACTATACTAGACCCAAAAATTGTTGAGCCAGGCCAACTGGAAGTGCATGTGGTAGGCTACTAAACTATACCTGACCCGATTTTCAATCAACAGCTACGTACCTATTTTTTCATTTAGCCCAATTTTTATGAATGATAATTTAGCAATTTTGTTTACTTGAGTGATCAACATGCACCATCATTGGCTATCGGTACCTCATGTTTACTGTAACACGATTCATTTTAGTATCGATAATTATCAAAGCCACCTGACTGCTACTACAGTACTATGTCCCCCAAAAATGCTGAAATGACATAGCCATTTTATTATAGTATTAGGGATACAGCCATTTTATAACTACCCCCACTGGAATGAATATTCAGTAGTTAATATATCGAACTGTAATTTGATCGGTGACAAAGAATCTAAACCTGTAAACTGAATGCCATTTTTGTTTCCATGTGGGATTGCTATATTGATAGTTAGTGATTTGAACTGCTACTGGATCTCTATTCTTCTCATTAACATTACATATGAATCATGAAAGTATGCGATATTTCCAAATCTTACCATGTTTATATCCTATTCCTTATTAGTATTTTGAAGAATTGAAGTTGTGGATATAAATTCAAATCTGAAAATGACTAATCCAGTTGGACCTTTGAACATGAGAGCTGACTGGGATCAAGTTGGTTCATCAGAACGGGAAAAGAAGCTTGTTGTAAACAATGTTCTTACGTTTATGTCGAACAAGATTCATGAAATTCAACGTGGAAAACTGATAGACATAATAATGAAACATAATTTGTTTACTGATGAAATGATAAGACAAGCTAGAATAGTTCTCTGGGCTCATTGTGCACCAGAGTCATGCGGATTTAACAGAGAAGGCCTTCAAGTACGGAGGGACAATATTGAAAATATGTTCAATCTTTTGTCTTTACTGAGCACAACAAGAATGAATGTCAAGTTCGTAGCAGATGATATTAATGTTTTTCCAGCGATACCACATGATGAAATGAATGATGTTGATATATCGTCACTTTTTGACTCCATCGCTGGTCTGCAGGCTGACTTGTCATCAGTTGTATCAACATTATTACCAATGCAGGAAAAAATATTTGAGCTAGGAAGAAAAGTTACAAGCGTGAAAAAAAATTGTGCAAAAAAGGCTATGACAAGTTGTTCTGAACTCTATCAAGATGACAGTGATACATCAAGACTAGATAAAACTAATACTTCATTATCGTGTGATTCTCCATCAGATGCGTCTGTCAACAGTTTGATCATGCAAACTGAGATCCCCCAAACCCCCGATGTTCTTCCCAATCCTCCAGATGTTTTACTCTCACCCCCTCCTATGATCCCATTGAATATGAGTGATATGATTTTACCCACAATGGTCAATAAAGAACATGCTCAAACCTTCGCTAAAGTGAAGCGACCAAAATCTACCATGATACCATGGCAAAATAATGCAAGGAGTTCTAAGTCAAAATTATACTCAAATTTGCCCAGTAAGGTGAGTACTGATGTTTTTGTTATTACCTTCTTTTACTCTGCTTGCAATTTTAATCCTAGATTTAAATTTATGCAGCTGAAGGGCATAGCTAAAACCACTGACAACGCGATATCATGCGCTAACTGCAATACCACGAGGACGACACTTTGGAGACGAAGTGCAAAAGGAGATCTTGTTTGCAATGCATGTGGATTATACTTCAGACTACATGGGGTGAGAATAGTTCTATTAATGCCAAATTTTATTGTTGTGTGTAAAATATTTGTAGTATATTCTTTTACTTTATTCTCAAATAAAAGTCAAACCAATTTAGTACCAGAGGTCATGGTTGAAAATATAGCAAATTTTTATTATCAGCTGCGGTTTGAGATGAAAATATTTATTCTCTTCTCATCATGTCTCAAGATGGATGATTTCAAATACTAGCTGAAAAATTAATCAATTGAAATAAACAGACAATAAAGAGGCAAACGAAACAAGCATTCTCTCACACTTTCGTATTCGTATGGTTCTATCATCTTAGGTTCCTCGTCCTCTTGCTATGAAGAAAAATGGATTACAAACTAGAACAAGGAAGGAGAAGAAAAATAGAAAAAGCTCGACACCTCAGCACAACAAAGCATCAAGTACAAGTCCAGGATCTCTGAAAAACAGCACACCGATTATTGGTATATAGCAAGAGTGAATGATATTGTATCATGTTTTTGTGCTTGTTTTCGATGAAATTTCCAATATAAGTTTGGTATCCACAGCTAAATAATTTCTTAGCTGGAAAAGAGTTGAAACGTAGGCTTTATTATAAAAGAGTGCCTTGGCTTTGATCTCCAGATCAAATAATCCACAGCTAAATAATTATTTTAGCTGGAAAAGAGTTGAAACGTAGGCTTTATTACAAAAAAGTGCCTTGACTTTGATCTTCAGATCAAATTAACCTTGTATGAATGCCAGTCTATTTGAAAAAGTTAGCGGCAGTGGTTCTCAACCATTTTTGTTGAATTCCTCCTTTTGCCTATTCTGAAACTCCCAGAATCTCCCTCCCTATGCCTAAAACTACTTTATTTTTTCAAATGTTGATGGACTTTGCTTGTGTTATTTGCAAGTCGCACTCGCATTTTTGTGCAGTTCATAATGTGTTCATGAAGTATTATGGTAATAAAAAAAAGAAGATTAGTAATATACAGCGAATACGAAGGAAAATACCGCCCTTGAAATGGCAAAATTCGTCCCAAGTTTGAAAACGTTGATTTGAGGTCATTTGACTTTCAACACTTTGGTCAAGAGTTTGACTTGATGGCAGCATCACATCAATATATATATAAACGTGAAAACTAGGTGATCTATCATTTCCATTGTTCACCTATTCGTTATTTTAAAATACTTCTTTTGTTTTCTATCTGCATGTGAAAAATTCTAGTATGCAATCTTTGGATTCAGTCCATATTTTCTGATTTATCTATCATTTTGGTTCCATTTGTTGAATATATGATCATTCAACTAAATGGCTGTTGAGGTTGTACAAGCAGAAAGCTTTACTCTGTATTTAATCTTGTTCAGATTCATCAGCGAGAAGAAATCTTGAAGAATTTCCATCTATGATCGCTTGGAGCAAAACTGTCCATCAACTTTATGGACTTGATACAAGTATGTCGTCACTTCCATCTACAACTGAAAGTGCATCGATGTCTTTGCCACAAACCACTTCATCTCCAGCTCTAAGTTCTGCTGTTAGTTCGACTACTTTAAATCCACATGCGGTTGTTTTGAAATCAGAAACAGATGATCAGTTTTAGGTTTGGCTGCTTTTCGATGGAGGATTTTATTCACTTTCACTTTTTATCCATACGTTATGTGAATATGGTATATGCCTGCTGTGAAAATTTGCTTCAAATTTGTTTCCAATATAAGCCTATTAAAGTCCAGGCAGGGAAATTAAAGTACCTATCTTAGTCAGACTCTGATGATCAGTTTTTTTAAATTGTCTGCACTTCCAAATAGAGATTTTTTTACTTATAATTCTGTGCACATCCTTGGTGTGAATACAATATTCAATATATATGTCATATGAGTCAGTGCGCTATTTACAAGCCCTTTTTAATTGAGTGAATCCAGTATTTTGGTGATACTTTATTTAGGAATATGTAAGGGGGTAATTGCTAACTGAGCTGATAGACCCATTAGGGATATCTTCATGGGAAACACTTTATTGATATTATATTATGAAGGTAGTGGGAAATATTATTCAGCGATATAGAACTTATAGTATTGGGTGTTTGGATCCTAGTTAAAATCGTTACATTAGTCTTTTACTGATACCGGTGTAAGCAAATTATTCGAATTGCGTATGGACTCAAATACTATCGTTCATTTTTAGTCAATTGACAATCAAACAACGATTTTAGATAAAAAGAATAGCGCTATTCGGGGAGACTTTCACTTGTGAACGTTTTATTGTTAACACGCCACTTAAAATAAAAGCTCTTCAAATGCCTTAATTATTATTAGGGTTATTCGGCGATTTAAGTATTCGTAATAGCTTTTCATCACTATTTTTATTAAATGAATGCCGGTCCCTACAACGAAGCAGTTTTAAATTGATAGCGCTTAAAATATCTATTGCACGCCAATATTTTTGGTCTTCAAAAGGATTAAAACTTCTTGACAATGAATAGAACTGCGCATTTTCGTTAAAATTCTTCATTTCGGGTTGTTTCTATTGAATGAATTTACTTTCTCACTACATGAGAAATATGATGTGATTGAGAGTGAGGCAGGTAGCAGACGAAAATTGCTGATCTTTAGGATATATATAACCAATTTCATGCTTTGTGGTAATTTGTTCCGAACTTTCTAACCTCTCAATATGCGGTCGTCTGTCAGCACTGGTTATAATCCATGTTTCGTTAACTCCTTTGGACTGTATGAATATTGCGTCTACTTTTTTTTTGTCCCTCCGTTCGTATATTCACAACTTACGCTCAACCTTTTTATATTTTCTTGTCATTAATCGGGAGGATAGTAAAGGTGATCAGGAGGTGTGGTACCGGTTATTACAGCAAGTTGCCGATTGACACATGTCCAGTTTGCGAGTATACAATTTAAGAATTAAAATTTCATTTTAAATAACAATTTTCATGGTGCTATTTTTGAACAAATTGTTGGATGCACCAATGACTAATCGCAACCGTGCCTTTTGGTACCCCTGCAATGGACGTGCGTATTTTCAGTTGGAAACTATCGTCAGATTTTGCTGAAATTAAGGTTTTATGTACCATTCGTCACCTAAACCCAATGCGGTCAAGTTTGGCATAGTCTCGCAAAAAAATCAAACGTGTACCCAGTGATGAGCTGGAAAAATCGTAACAACCGGAACGCACCTAATTCGTGTATGCAATATATATTTACAACACGGCGCGGACGCTGCCAGAAATTTTTGTCTGTCCCAAGATAGAGCCGAAGAACTACAATGAAATATGAATTCATTACCTGAAATATGTCTGTTTATAATTACAAGAATATTCATACCAATTCAATACAAATGTTATTATCAGAATGTAACAGGAAAAATTTTCGCGGGGTCAAAGGTCGGCGAAAATCCACTACATCAGGGGTGCACAACACGGGGCACGCGTGCCAAATTTGGCACGCCATACGCTCAAACGTGGCACGCGAATGGTTTTGTAAAAATGAAAATTGCATTTATGATATACATTAAAATATCACGTTTCTATCAAAATCAGCAGCTTTTCATGACATTAAATTGTTTCAATAAATAGATTCGTTTTTATGAATTATTATTGAAATTTGTTTGTGTGTTTTGTTTTAAGGGAGTTAATTTACAATACCAACGATTGTGCATGGCACGCGACAAGAATATTTTATAAAATTTGGCACGTGTTCTCATTTGAGTTGTGCACCCCTGCACTACATGTTACTGCTGTACTAACTAATTGTTTGCCGCAATGTAAAAAGAATTATTACGTAACAAAACGTAAGTAAGTAACTGAGTTTACCGGAGAAACTAAACTTTTCATGACTTAATTTTATTTCAACAACAGGAACGCAAATGCAATAAAATGTCCAACAACCGGAACGCCGTTCCGGTGCGTTCCGGCTACAGCTCATCACTGCGTGTACCACATCTGGTCAAATGTTCAGAATCTTTTACGATCCTGATTTCCACAATGCTCTACAATGTAAAGTCTACATCGATCTTGATTTCAATTAATAGCCTTCCAGATAAACTCATTCGCAATCAGTAGTCACCCAAGCGAGATTTGGTGGGTCGGTTTCGTCGTTTCTAAGTATATATATCACAAATATTATATCGCGCCCATTGTTGAAAATAAGGTAGGGTTCTTTATCGCACTGTTAGATACTTAGAGTCTGCACGCCCTTGCATCTGGCTGCCACACACTATTGACCCCGCGACTGTTACGGTATTAACCCTAACAAATTCAGGCTTGCAAAAATTGACAGAATGTATTTGCCTTTCGTTGTTTCTGCATCGATCGCCAGCGTGTACACCATCGATACATTTGTGATGCCATCGATAGTTACACAGCCCAATGAGCATATATACAATGAGTGGAAACTTGCAAAGATTTGCTCATTGTGGCATTGTTCCCTGCATTTTTACGTCGTCCAGCTAAATGGTTCGTTGCATATTAAGAAAACGCATTGCTCGCTGCCAAAATCCCTTGCTTCCGCCGAGTCGGGTGCGAAATTGGCCGTATTAACTTGACTTGAGGTCTTTAATTCTTCAATACATATTTGATTTTGGGTTTCGATGTATGGTACGCTGAAAGCATACAACTATGAGCATATGCTTATTGGGAATGCATATCTATTAGACAGAAAACGTATCTACAGAACAGAATATGAACCAGTCGCCGAGAGGAGTGCGGTTATTTATGTATTTATTAATTGATATAACATGGGATTAAGCCGAAAAGAAGGCCTAGATATAGGGCGAACCACGGCCTCTCTCAATCATAGCACTGTGCTCCATATGAATCACATGGCTCTGCGAGCTACCGTATTCGTTTACTTATTAAAATACTGATTTTAATTATAAATTACTCTGGGATATCTTGAAAACAAAAGCCAGAAATTGGAAGAAAAGCAGGGAATGAAATGTGTGTATTATGTAATGGAGAACCTGAGTTTGTTTCATATATTTTCCTGTATTGTAAATCTACAAAAAATATTTATGAAGATTTTGTTTTAGATATATTAAAATTGATTAGAATACAATTTGTTATCAATATGATTCTTGCATATTATTTAATTTTAAAGATCCTTTATATAGTCGTATAGATACTGTTGATTTGGATGCAATTATACTTTTGTAATCAATAGTGAGAAATATTTCATATCTGCTATTTACTATGTGAATTAATTTTTCTGTAATGAAAAGTATTTCCATAACTGCTTTTTACGATTCTCCTTATTTTTGTCCTATTAAAAGTTCGGGAATTGTCTGTGTTACACAAGTGAATATCCCCCTACCGATAGAATTTAGTCCATTTACACAACTTGATATAAAGTAGGCGAACAAAATTAGTTACCTTCATATTGGTACACATATATCTAGAGCACCATTTTTGTTTGGAATGTAAAATATTTAATATGTGAACTAATTTTTCTGTAATGCAAAATATTTTCTACAGCTTCTGTATTTTTTATATGTCACTTTTCATTTCATCGATAATACACATTGTTCATTCTTTGTGGAGTTTTCGGTAACTTTACAGATGGAATAAGACCGACATTCAGCTTTTTCTGTTTCACTCTTCAAAAAGGTACTCTTGAAGTATGTAAACCCAGTTGGTAGACACCGGAACCATGTGTACCAGGTTAGGGTCTACTACATACAAACATTCCCAAACTTTTCACCCCCTTTTTAGAATTTGTGAAGTCTTGCGCCCCACCTCAAAAATAATTAGCTAACAACAATAAGCTACAAGTAACAGTAGTAAGGCGTAAGTATGTTTTATTGGAAAAACATGTGGAAAATACATGGATGGAACAAAATAAATGACAAGATTTGATATGCAAATATTTACAAGTTTTGATATGCATTAAATTAGCCAAGTCCGGAAGTCAGTATTTTAAACTAATAGAGAGAGAGAGTTTATTTCGTTCGTCAAACCATGAACATATATAAATTATAATAAAAAAAAAACAGATGCTCAGGTGTTTGACTGGGAGACAACGTTACAACATTTCGGGTCATTTAACAGGTTCGGTGTTAAATTCTTTAATACCTCTCATATACCTTATTCACTATATACATTATTCACAAGAATTTTTGATTTGAAAAGTACTAAATAATCATGTTTTGTCCTAAGATCATCCTTTATTCAGCTGATAAGTTGACATGTATTGCATATCTACTGCATAAAAATGGGTAAGCGAGGATACCTATTATTTGGAAAATTTGTCTACTAAAAATGAATGTAATAGGACATGGATTTTTTATAAGCAAAGATGGGGAAAATTCTATTATTATAGCACTTTAATTATAAACATTTGATAATAGTAATGAAATCATGAGTAGATTTCTTTATACACTATAATTTGAACACATCAAATTATAATACTTGATTATGACAGGCAAGTGATTTGGAGGATAGTAACACACAATAATACATGATCAGGATTTGACCCTTCTCCAGCAGATATATATATGAAATAAAGTGCTCATGTACATATCTATATTCGGCTACAGAGCACGTAACATAGAATGAATTTTAAGGCGAAATATTGATAATATACTGAAATAGCAATGATACCCAATAGGTTATTTTTAAATAAGTATTACCGGTACTAAAAAATAAATAAAGTGCTCATATAGATATTTGGATACAGAGCAAGTATCATAGAATGAAATTTAAGGCAAAAAACTGATAAAATACTAGAATAGCAATTATAATAAACATTATGATACTTTTAAACGAAGTATTACTAAAAAATAAATAACGTGGTCATGTACATAGATATTTGGATACAGAGAAAGTGTCATAGAATGGAATTTAGGGCGAAATATGGTTGCAAGTATGATAAACAATTTGATATATTTATAAAAAGTGTTACTAAAAAATAAAATAATAGATTATGGAGTTCCAGCAAGTGTGCTCATAACAAATAAAAAGATAGCAATTCATTTACCACAGTCAGGGATGGCCAATTCGAATAAAGTATTCGAATATCTCGTCATTCGAATATCGGAATTCACGTTCATAAGAATATCAGATATTTGTATGACGTCACACATTTTTGACGCCGCTTTCAAGACGTTTCCGTTGAATGAAAACATTCTCGATAGAAACTTGCGCGTGATTGTTTTCATCACTCATCAGCGTAACGTGTTATTTAGGCCCGTAAACGCCTTTACGATTGTGTTATTTTCTCTAAAACGAAAATTTTCCACAAATTTGTTCCACGATAACGATAACATTTATTTTATTTTTGTACTCGCACAGAATTGTGAATCTGGTAAATACGTTTATTGGCGGCGAGTTTCTAAAGACAACGCAACTTTTTGATTGAAAAGCGGCAATTCAAAATACTGAAAATAAAACCGTAAACAACATAAGTTTTATTGAGGCCCGCGAAAATTAAAAAAACGCTTTTCTAGGCAGTGAAAATTGCAAGATTTCGTGTGCCTCTGGCACACATTATGTTTGGTTGGCGTTTAGAAACATATCGTCAGTAATTGAGGGCGGGATTTGCCTGATTATCCATTACTTTCAATTGCCGTCGAATATTTTCGGGTTAACACGATACAAGGTTTGAAACGCGACTTTTTCCCTGGTTGTGAAGATGTATATGATATAATTAATCTAAAGTATATTCAATCAATTTTATTGTGATGAAATAAATTTTACTCTGAGATATTTTACTCTGAGCATTTCGATCGAGCGGAGTCACTGTTAACAAGTACATTTAGATATTTGCCGAATTCGCAAAATACGGATAAAAACAATATTTACTCGGACAGTTTACCTCACGTTTTTGTTTTTATGGCCCCGGATTGCAATGGTATATAAGAGTGGTGAGGATTTTATTTTGTCGACGCAACCGCAGAAGACAATTAAATTAATAAGAGCAAGACATTTTAAATATGTCCGTGACGGTCACGAATTCATCACTTTGCACAACAGAAAAATATATATTCGTTGTTATATTATTTGTTGTAAAAGTCGACTCTTTTAACAGGTGGCATAATCGCGGCGATGAATATGTATTTTTAATTTACTGCTAAACTTTATATGTATATTCATTGTATGAAATGAATTATTCTCTACACTTAACAGGATTTTATATAATTATTTGAGATTTTTCTAACGGCGATAACGAGATGGCAAGATTGCAAAAATACATATTAAAATTAAATACATCAAGCAGTTTATCTCGTAATTTTAGGTCACAGATTGCCCCGTGGACCGAATAGTAATGTTTTTTTTTGACGTAAGAAGAAGCAACCGCGAGTTATGTTGGACACATTAAATTAATATATAAAGATATTTTAGAATCTCGTAGTTGTCATGGATTGAATATTTTACGTAACAGAATGATCATTATACGCTGACAAGACGGCTCTTTGAACGAGCGCGGAATCGCGGTGGGTTTTACAGGCGGCAATGAGAATTTCCGATTTTGAAAATCCTGGCTGCGCGCTGGCAGTGGTGGACATCTATTCTCTACTAATTTATTTCTAACTCCAAACACAACAATATGTTACACATAATATCAATATGGTTCACATAAATTTATATACAAATATACTGGTAGGTAGTAGAATACTCTAGGCTTAAATATTAGAATTTTTAAAGGCATAATGGATTTTCCATTGTTGTTGCCTGTATTGCCAATAAATTTTATTACTCTCAGAAAATATACACAATTATCTGAATATAAAGAATATTTTTGTCAATAGACTCGACTATTATCGTAATATCATGGTACCAATGATAGAAAGCGTCAGACAACTCCTTGGCTATCTTTTCATATGGTCATTTCTACAAAGTGAATAATTTTGATAAACTGACTGTGTCACAAGTTGGTATTATTTTTTATTAAAAGCTATAAACTATCAATTACTTTGTGTACATATACTGTTGGTCTGTGGCTTCATTCTGATATTTCTATTGAAGCTTATTTCCTAATTTACTGGGTTTTAATCAACTAAAAAAAATGTCTTATTTTCGATTTTAGAATGTATTCGGAATTCCAGATTCGAAAACATTATTTTAGAATGTATTCGGAATAGTTTAGTATTCGGAAATGGCCATCCCTGACCACAGTGAATTAAATTCATTACACATTACTACTTGCTATAACACAGCAGGCACATGATACTCATCGTGTTTTGAACTTTTTTAAAGGTTTTGCTCGCTCTCCAGAACTCTCCATTTTTTATTTGTTTGTATTGTCAGATTGTGGACTTTTCAAAATAAACTATCTCTATCTATAATATCAATGAATACAATATCCCAGGTCCCCACTTGGCTTGTTCATATTCTGTTCTGTAGATAAGTTTTTTGCCTAATAGATGGTATGTATTCCCAATAAGCATTACAGTATGCTCATTCGTTCACTCAAGGAGTGATTTTAGTTACGGTAAATATAAAATAATATATATAATATAAATAAGTTCATATTCCATTTTGCATCCATGATCCAGTATTTATTTTGTTCCATTCCAGTAGTAATCCATACCATAATTAGGTTATTTTAATAAATGCATTGATATAAAACAATAAAAATAAAATTAGTAAATATAAAATACATATCATAAACATATAATTTTCTTTTTAAAATAATGCTTTACATAAATTTTTCAATTCCCTCTCAAATGGGTTGTTTATTCTATAATTCTCTTTATTTTTCTACATGTTATGGCCATTTTTATCTGCTTTTTGAGAAAGGCAAAATGTGGTGTTTTATTTTCGAATATAATAGAATTTCTCATGGTCAAAATTTTATATCTCACTATTGATTACAAAAGTATCATTGCATCCAAATCAACAGTATCTATATGACTATATAAAGGATCGTTAAAATTAAATAATATGCAAGAATCATATTGATAACAAAATGTATTCTAATCAATTTTAATTTATCTAAAACAAAATCTTCATAAATATTTTTTGTAAATTCACAATACATGAAAATATGTAAAACAAACACAGGTTCTCCATTACATAATACACACATTTCATTCCCTGCTATTCTTCCAATTTTTGGCTTTTGTTTTCAATGGCAAGATATCCCAAAGTAATTTATAGTTAAAATCAGTATTTTAATAAGTAAACGAATAGCTCGAAGAGCCATGTGATTCATATAGAGCACAGAGCTATGATTGAGAGAGGCCGTGGTTCGCCATATATTTAGGCCTTCTTTTCGGCTTTCTTCTCCCCTTGGATAAATATGTAAATCCCATGTTATATCAATTAATAAATACATAAATAACCGCACTCCTCTCGGCGACTGGTTAATATTCTGTTCTGTAGATACGTTTTTTGTCTAATAGATATCCATTCCGAATAAGCATATGCTCATAGTTGTATGCTTTCATCGTACCATACTTCGAAACCCAAAACCAAATATGTATTGAAGACGGCCAATTTCGCACCCGACTCGGCTGAAGCAAGGGATTTTGGCAGCGAGCAATGCGTTTTCTTAATATGCAACGAACCATTTAGCTGGACGACGTAAAAAATGCAGGGAACAATGCCACAATGAGCAAATCTTTGCAAGTTTCCACTCATTGTATATATGCTCATTGCACAGCCCCAAAAAAGATCTCCTACTTCACGGCGCACGGATATGGCAATCATCAACTCGAACGCGAGTTACCTTCAACTCAGCCTGAGAAACAGGAAAATGATGAATAACAGGTCCGGTCAAGATTATAGTATCTTGCATGCAGTGTTTCTCAAACGCCTTTTTTCAGAATTTGTCTCGCGCCCCACCGCCAAAAGGACCCTACTAAAAAGGTAGATATTAGTCACTAAAAAGGTAGGTGTCAGTACAAAATGACTAAAAGGTAGGTATCACATGTATCATTGACTAAAAAGGTAGGTATCACATGTATCATTGACTAAAAAGGTAAGAATCACAGGTATCAGTCACTAAAAAGTTAGGCAGGTATCAGTAGAAAATGGCTCAAAAGGTATGTATCAGTAGTAACCCTAACTCTTTAGTCATCTATTGCTGATACCTACCTTTTTAGTGACTGATACCTACTTTTTAGTAGGGTCCCCGCAAAATAACTAGCTAACAATAAGCTACAAATAACAGATTGTAAGGCGAAAGTATGTTTTATTCAAAAAACACGTTGAAAATACGTGGATGGAAAGTAAATTATTAAATAAATGAAAAGTTTAAAAAAAAAGCAAAATTTGTGGTTATTCCTATTAATGCAGTTGTTTTTGGCTGACAAGATGTTTAATCCGAGCTGGTTCCTGGCTTTTGTCTTCACGTGTACTAGTGTGGAAAGCCCAATTCCGCATAATTACGTTGATGAAAATGGTATTGATAATTAAAATTTAACCCAGAATTCGCTGAGTTACAGCTCTCTGCAATCTATCCAAAATAAGGCGGGCAAGATCAAATCTAACAAATATTTTCGATTACTTTCGCGCCCCCTCGAAAAAATTGTCTACTTCTTGTGGGACTGTAAATGATTGATTGTTTGAGAACCCCTGCCTTATTGATTTGTATGTATGTATGTTTATTCGTCTCGTAACAGTGATAAAAAAATAAATGAACGATTATTATTATGTTAGACGGGATGCATGCACAAGACCGTACTGGCCTAAAACACAAATGTGCGGCATACACCCTTTTTAACAAATATAAAACAAAAAACATTAGATTAAATATGTATAGTATGGTCCCGTATATAGACAGTTGTGCAAGGTGGGGCAATGGGTCGTTTGTTGTGGTGAAAGTGGTAAGGGTGGAATATACAAAACTGTTTATACAGGAGAGTTTATAAGACAAGACAATATATATAAATAGAGACAATACAACACCAAATAAACATATACATAACAATGAAATCAAAATTTAGGCGCAAATACAGCGCCTGAGTGGTGAGACCATATAGTATGAATGGGCGAAGTACAAGAGATAAATTTGCGGTTCTTATGCCTATATGGTATGCGTCACTCAAGGGCGCTAGTAGGGTCTTTGATAGAATATATCTATTTCAGCAAAATTGTGAACCATACAGATTTTGTTGAAATACTCCAGCTCGAGTGTCAAATTCTTAGGTATTCCTGTTTTATTTATAAAATTGAAGCCGAATGTGGTAAGAACTAAAGGAAAAATAAACTTAAGGAAAAGCATTTTAACAAAGCCCGTCATGATTGCATTTTTGCCAGAAGAAAATAAATGTATAAAAGTACTATTTAATTAGGGCTAATATTTTATAATCAGAAGCATTGTTTCCATGTCATGGATTGCCCTAATTGTATTAGGATCACAATAGAGTAATATAGTTTTACGGGGGGAAGGGAGGAATATATTTGATTTTGTGCTATGACCTATATGAGAAAGAAAGGGTCCAGCATGCTACTTTGACAAAGAGAACTGTTTCTATTGATGGCTGGATTCAAATTTGATGTAATTGTAATTTATTATTTTTAACCTAATTTGCTGTTTTTATTGTCTTTGTCTAATTAAGCATGATAATAAGATTAGAACGGTGAGTTAAAATATTAATTCAGTTCATTGTTTCATATTGCATCCTGCTGAGGTAGCCTGCGGAGTTTGAAGTCGTCATCTACTGAGTGGTGATTTGATATCATTCGGAGTTTCCTGTTGGTGCTTTCAGTCCAAATAGTCTTTAGTAGCCCATCTTAGTAACCAAATTCCCAAAAAAATAAACTCCGACACAGTAATAGGTTCAAAACAAAGATTTTGAGTAATATGATGATAACAAATGTTGCATAGGTTTGGAACGAAATTCTGAGTTAGATTTTTTTAAGCCATTAGGTAGGGAATTCCGAGCTTTTGGTCCACATACTGCAATGAATTTTTGTGAGATACTTTGAGCAACAACTGAATGAAAATTTTTTCCTTATTTCTGCTATTTGGGTTTGTGCGGAATAATCTGTTCAGGCTGGATGGAAGTTGCCCGTTGTAGATAGAGAACATCATGCTGCATAGTTCAAGTTTAGCTAAATCCTCAACACGTAGCAGCTTATACCCAGATAGCACAACTACGTTGGGCCAACGTTATAATCCGCCGGCAACCGTTGTACGCGGTTTTACAACCATTTACCATGGTAAGGCCATGATTGGTCTTCAACGAAACATGCCATTAGGCGAAGAAATGGGCGCGCGATTCGAATATAGCACATGCAGTCGCCATTCATTTTGGCGGTAGGCTACTCGTAATCGGTAGCCTGTTACGAGGTTTTTGCCGTGGATGGGACAGTGACATTGAACTTTTAATGCTTCCATAGTAGAATGGCGAAAGTAGAGATAGCCTAGTTTGTAACCGTGTAAGTTTATCTCATGGTACCGGTACCCTAAGTGCGTTGTCAGGTCACGGTTCATAAGGGTGATAGGGTACCATACCGGTAAAATTTACATATTTATCCCTGGACACCGTAGGTACCGGTACCGGTAACGACAGAACGAGATGAGGTACCGTACTTGGTCTTTTGGCATTTTTTTGTTAAAATTTCTTAGGTTGCCATCTCTCATTTACCAGTATTCGTTATCGAGTACCGGTACCTATGGTAGATACCGGTAAAAGTTACATATTTATCCCTGAACACCGTAGGTACCGGTAACGACAGAACGAGTTGAGGTACGTTACCGTACTTGGTCTTTTGGCATTTTTTTGTTAAACTTTCTGAGGTTGCCATCTCTTATTTACCAGTATTCGTTATCGAGTACCGATACCGGTATTGGTCCTTCATCCCCGGATATGATTTTTCATATTTACTTTATTTGTCTAAGTGCGAACATTTCCGCAGCCCAAATCCAACCCGTTGAACGACTTAATCCAGTAATCTGATTAGTTGTACATTTGTGAACCTTCTGTCTGATGAATTTCAACAAATCTAAATACAGATCTCAATTGGCTGAAATCTAAAATATGTTTTAAAAATTGCCACAGCCCACAATCAAACTGAAACTAAAATTTGATGTTTTTGGGTAAAAAATAGCTCAAGGATTATTGTTTTCCCTTTTTGTTTTTGTAACACTTTAATTAAGTTTTGTTTCTAAAGTATAACTTCTTACGCCACGCATGCGAGATGCGACATGGCCTGCCAGTCTAGGTGCGCAAAATTTTTGCACGTGGTCCGAGAACTTTGCCCAACCCAAAGCGTATATATAATACAAGCGAGGCAACGCTCTGACAATGGACGCCATCTTGTGCCTATTGTTCTCGGCCATATAACACGGCGCCTTATGGGAAGTTCTCACACAATTATTGAAACATACCTAATATTTTCATTAATATTTTAGATAGAAAGATTTTGAAGGTCGCATTTTGAAGTAGAAGCTTAGGCGAACATGATGATATACTGTCATGTTTGCTAAATTGCATTTATAGTACATTAAATTGTCTTTAAATACAAGTATGCCGGTTTCGAGTTGCTTCCGAAGTAAGTTGGCCATTCTCATCGTCATAATTGACCATTTGACAATAGCGTTCTTTGTGATGTCACAGATGGACAGTTGTATTTATTCGTCAAAATTACCTCGGGACTCAAATTCGCTTCAATGGCCGTTTCCATTTTCGGGTCAACATTCTCGCCTGTCAAGCTCCATAATTCCCCTTATTTTTAGTTGCGTTATATATTTAAGTAGCATATAGCTTAAAGTTCAAAATCCACCCTTCGGCTTTATTCTAGCCCTTATAACAGCTGACTTATTGGATTCGGTACAACAACACGACGAAAATTTCCCATGAGACTCCATTGTTTCGCGTTTTCCCAAAATGGCACAAGATGGCGTCCGTGAACCTGTTTTACATTAGGCAAGTTGGTTGCCGGCCCTTGGCCCAACCCTGCTCTAGTTCATATTTTCAGCTTTGTTGAGAAATAAATTACTGATTTTTGAATAATATCTATTTTGTTTTAAAATTCAATAGAATTATATTGGGTAATCATATATATTAATATGATTTATTTTCAGTATGTATGCTATGTAAGCTTACCCAACCAACCTTAATTAAGTGTTATTATTTTTTTAAAGTGAATTGAAAAGTAGACCGCTAGCAAAAAAGATTCGGGCGATTGGGGGGAAGCCCATCTATGTACAATGACTGCCAAATGTGCATGCAACTGTGCAATGCCCATCGACTCCAAAAGCATGAAGTATTGTACGACACATCCTTTACAAATATTTGGACATATTTTGTGTAATATCCATTTCTTTCCGGTTATTCTAAATAATTATTACCGATTAGATATTATGTCAAGTGTCAATAAGTTTAATGATATATACCATTTTTATAATAGGCCCTATGACAATGGACTGGAAAATTCACCTGCTTCGAGTCCCTCTTTCACGCAATCATACACTGTGTCATTTCAAGCATCTCAATGTTTCAATGCGGACAATGCCCAAAACAGGTGTTTTTGTTTTATAGTTTGATAGTAGCTCCTTGCATATCTGTGCCATAAAATATTGCACAATAGCTAGATATATCGGTTGAATAATTACCTAGTACAACATCATGTGGTTAATACCGTATTTTCCAGCGAATAAGTCGCTTTTCTAGACCCAAATTTTTGGCCTGAATTTGGGGGGGGGAAGTCTTTTTAGGCGAGTATGATCATTATCATTTTTTTGACGCCTTATTATTGAATCCGGACAATAAAATACCTTCGGCGATAGCATCCCCCACGTCCTCATCAGGTTAGTTTGAATAAATCGACATTCTCGTGCTGTGAATCTGAAATTTCAATGCTGTGAATATCATATTTGCATTATCATATATGGATTGATTATTACGCTACAAAAAAAAGTCATAGGCTATTTTAACCAATGCGCAAACGCAGTGACCGCTCGAAAGGCATTACATGGTAATTTGAGATTCCTGACGTTGATGCGATTTTACTACCCCGACCTATTGGCCGGTTATATGCAAAAACCCATTTTTCAGGCCTAAAAACAGGTCTCGTCTTATTCGCCAGGTAGACTTATTCGCCGGAAATACGGTAATTAATATTAATGAAACATTTATATTCTGGTAATTAGTATAGGCCATTCGTTCACGTTTATCATCTGAAAGACAATCATGTACTATATATTGTGTAACACTAACTTGATTTTCAAAGATCTAGCCATGCTCCAATCCAGTCCATGGAAAAATTGTTGGGACAGGCGGTAGAAACTCTTATGCTACAAGCTACGGCATCTGCAACTTTCCACTGATTATAGTGTGGACTCAGACATATAGGAATTGATGAAATTCATTGTCAATTCATTGTCTGATTACATTTTGATCCAGAATACATTCAAGGATGAAAAAATGGCTCGTAAGTTGAATACTTTTATAGGCTGATTACATACACTTTACGGCGGTGGTTCCCAAATTTTTTTTCTGCGACCCCAATTTTTGTAAAATCACAGACTACAGACTACACAGACCCCACAACGAGAAAACATTAAAAATCAATTTATTCTAATTAATCATTCTGATGAAAATCGACTGTAAGTTTGTGGGGCGTTGGTGTAACCTGGTTGCACTTAACTGTTTAGTTCAGTGGTTCCCAACCTTTTTTACCCCAGCGGGCAAGCAAAATTAATTTAAAAGAGTTCGCTGATCGGTAACACATGCCATCGTATGAAGACCACGATGTAAAAATCTCTGAGATTCAGAATATTTGTTTAGTTTCAGTACAATGTTAAAATATTGCAGATTACTCCATAATTAATTCGAAAGCTAAACAGAACATGAAAGTAAAATTATAGGTGAAAATACCTTTGCTGGGTCTCATCTTATTGAGTGCCTTTTATTTTTTGTCGTTTTGTTTTTGACTGCATGAAGCGCTTCGAATTTATGTATGAAATACAATATGCCCCATATTTTCGCTTCGTGTTCAAGGAAAATTATTTAAATGTCTAAATACGATCCGATCGCAATATTAAAATTGTTCACTTTTATAAGAATGGGATGTGGACAAAACACATATGTGTATATTTTAGAGTAGATACTCACGATAATTAACATAGAGCTTTTGCAACGGATGGAAACCTTTTCATTAGATGTATTCTTATAATTGTGCTTATTTACTCATTCCAGATAAGATATTTGTCAAGTCTCGGAGGTTGCTCCAAGAAAGACTGGATTGGAGAATCATGAGCTCAGTTATAACAAATTTACTCTCCCGCTCTTTTAACTGTGCAGGACGCGGTGGATAAGAAGGAGTGAGTGGGACGCCATTAGTTTCTGCTATTGAAGGTATGTAATATGTTTATCATATTGTACCACCATATTTCTCTGCTCTACCCTCTTCTATTTTATAAGTATAAGATTATTTTGACTCCAAATCAGCTTAAGATAATTCATAAGGGAAATGAACAAAAATTGATTAAATAGAATCTGACAATCTGGAGTGAAAACAAAACCTTAATTAAGATAGAAGCGTAAAGAATATAAGGTTTTGCCAAAAAGATGTCTATCGTGTTCATGAATTAAATTAAGTTACACACACACAACAACAACAGAGATATAATAAAATAAAAACAGGCGAGAAAATTTAGATAAGTTGGGTAGATGATTGTCAAATTAAATAATGATTTTGTAAACAACTGTGAACAGTAAAGAAATTGAATGTAGATTTTGTATACAAAAGTGAACAGTATAGAAAAATATTTATTAAGGAGATATCGCCAAGCTGATTATGGTTAGAGTCAAGTGCCAAATTGCCAATCCAATGTTGCCAGAGTTTAGTGCATAATGGCGAACAGTGGTTTTCGAACTTATTTGTATCATCGCTCCCTTACAGTACTTTTTACATTATCATCCCCCCCTAGCACAACAGCAAATGATGAAGTTACAAATAAATTTATTATAAATCAATTAAACAAATAGACTAATCATGGTGCATGATGTTTCTAATACGATAGATGAATTTCAACAAGGAATATTTGAAGACATTTTAGTCAGATAAAATCTCAAATCATCATTATGCGGAATCAAGAACTTCTGTATTTCTCGATTATTATTGTCTTGTCAATGTAAGCTTCACTCACACATTTGCGACTGCAGAAACTTGGCTTAAGATTCCTACTCTGAAAATTTGTTGGGATGCAGTCATTCAGACTAGGCTTTGAACTCTGGTGCTGTAATTTGCTAATACTGCAATTTAACACAGAATTTTTATATTTTCCAGCTCTGGATGATCTGGCAACGAACTCCGATTAATTTTATTACATGTATACATATTTGTAAAATAAAGACATTTTGTTATCTTTTGTTTTTTATTATATAAATAATGTTGGATTAGTGGGAAATTTCTATGTAGTATAGATCCATTCACTGTCTGTACAACACATCGCCTAACTTGGCCCGACCATATGCCACGATTGTATTACAACGTGTCACCTACGTAGGCCCGGCCATATGTCACGATTGTGTTACAACGTATCGCCTACGTTGGCCCGACCGTTTGCCACGGTTGCATTACAGCGAAAGGACCGACGTTGGCCCAGCGGCCAAATCTTCGCTGGAACATGGTTGTTCGCCATTATCGGGCCGGTGGTTCGAACAACGTTCGGCCATGGTTGTTCCGACGTAGTTGTGCTATCTGGGTACTCTTTAAATAAGTCATCAACTTTTTCTCGATTTCCTCTATTGAAAACTTTTCTAATAAAACGGTTGCATACACTTCGAATTTTTTTGATAATGGACGTTTGGCGATGAACATAAGCTGAAGCGCAATATCGAATATGGCTTTCTATTAGTGAGTGGTATAGGGATATTAAACAGGATGTATTTAAATTGTTGGCTATTTTCGTAATAGCACCTAGACCTTGTTTTAGATAGAATCAGGTTTGTGTGCTGTTTCCAACACAATTTGTCATCAATTATTACACGCAAAAAGCGCGTCTGGTTAACTCTTTCTATATTTATTCCATTCAATTCCAGATTTTGTTGCGGTGTTAGACACTTTTGCTTTGGCGCGCTAAATACCATATATTTAGGTTTTTCCAAATTAATAGTGAGTTTGTTCGCAGACAACCAAGCTTGAATATTTTCCAAGTCAGTATTTGCTTTGGTCAAAAGTTCAGGCAAGTCTTTGCCTCGAAGATATGGCGTTGAGTCATCAGCAAAAAGTATGATATCAGAGTGATGAAGAGAATTTGGAAAGTCGTTAATAATGATTGAAAAACATAATGGAGCCAAAATAGAACCTTGTAAGGTGCCTACAGTCAAATTACAGTATGGGCTAGATGCTACGTCATTGTATATTACTACTTGTTTCCTTCCTGATAAGTAGCTTTCAAACCAATTATAACTCTAACCTCTAACACCATTATGGTGCAATTTGGCTAGTAATATGTCATGGTCAATACTATTAAATGCCTTGGAAAGGTACAAGAACATACTAAGAGTATACTCGTTCTTTTCAAATCCTTCTAAAATTTTACTGACAAGTAGAGATGTTGCATGGCATGTTGAGTGATTTTGGCGAAAGCCAAATTGCTGGGATTAAAAGAAATTTTTTTGGTCTAGGAAATGATTGAGTCTCTTGTACATAATTTTTTCTAGAATTTTGGAAAATGCAGAAAGTAAGCTGATCGGTCGGTAGTTTTTTACATCCTTTGCATTTCCTTTTTTGAACAATGGAATAACTTTAGATAATTTGAACTGGTCTATGTATTTACCAGATTGTATGGAGCAATTAAAGATATGCGTGAGAGCACAAATACAATACCAGGGCATCATTCGTATAACTTTAAAGGGAATTCCATCTATTCCGCAACTGGTTTTGGGTCGAAAAGGTTTCAGAATATTTTGGACTTCGAAAGCTGTTGTCGGGGCAAGGAACATGGAGGTTTTACTGGGATGTCCCATATATTGCTTAAAGTCGTTCTTTCTAGTATAAGTAAACCGTTCGATCATTTTATTTCCAATTGTAGAAAAGTGCGAGTTAAAATGATCTGCTATTTTGACAGGATCGGAGGTTTCCTGGCCATTAATAGAAAATACTCTACGTGTAGTCGCAGACTTATGGCTGGGTCGCAATCGTAGTAGTCTGGCAGGTGACCCAGGCTAGCAGCGCTCCAACATACTGTATAATGAAACCATAGTTAACTCAGTAAACTATTAAAATCATATTTTTGCACCTAATTCTGTTATATGTTCGCAAGTGGCTCTACTCCCGTGGTGTGCGTGTGACCTTGCAGAATAATCTGAAATGGCCGTTTTGCCAGTTTATGAAGCACTTGTGTTTCAGCCGACTGTTACCGTACTGTGGCAGACTTGTAAGTGTAAGATGTGATGTTAAATGTACATTGTACGGTATAAAATACATTGAGGAAAGGCGACTGAGGATTTACTGGAGTGGTTGCTTGACACTAGATTCTGAGATTAAAATACACTTGCAGATTTGACATAACGCAAAGATGCAGTTGCAGTTTTAGGTGAGTGAACACGTACCACTTCTTTTTGGCAATACCTTCTATCTTGTACGTTTTAAACCTTGTCCAAGGTTTTGTTCACTCTCCTGATTTCATAATCAGTTTTTATTACCGCACCGTACCGTACAACGGCTGACGGCTAACTCGCCGTGAAACACTGAAACAGCAGAATGGTACCGGTACCGTACCGGTATAGAATCTGTAAACCATGCAAACTATTGCAGTATTGGAAGAATTTTGTGCAATAGACTGATAGAAGGTTGTACAGTTCAAGGGTTTTTACTGAGTCTGTGAGCTAAGTCAAGTTTATTTTTTCCAACCAGTAAAAAAAATCATACACAGATAGTGAGAAAATAATATTTGCAATTTTAGTGGGCTACTGGGGACGCGGACGGGAAGCCGCAGTTGAAACATGGATAGTATTGTGGAAGACCATAGCTATTTAGGCCTTAATGCTTTCAGGCTTCGGCATATTTAGATACAGAATTAGATACCGGTAAGGTACCGTACCTTGCCGCCTTCAGTACTGCAGTACGATATTTGTCAAACTTTTTTCAGTTATCATTAGGTTAGGTACGTGGCTTACATACCATGGCATCCACAATGTCGCATCAGCTCGTGGCTTTATCAAGACGACTTTTATCTCGTACCTTGCCGCCTTCAGTACGATATTTGTCAAACTTTTTTCAGTTATCATTAGGTTAGGTACGTGGCTTACATACCATGGCATCCACAATGTCGCATCAGCTCGTGGCTTTATCAAGACGACTTTTACCACAAACAAGATTCGTACTTCCGAAGAGATCTGAAAGCTCTATTGTTTATGATGCTACAAGAAAGAACATGGCTATCCAGAGGAGTACAAGAGTTATCTGTCAAGGTTTTACTGGTAAGTTTCATTATCTGTTTTAACAACTAATGAAATTGATTATTTGGATTGATTGAGTGACCCATTGTACACAAGCACATTCCAATTTGTATTTTTCAGATTGATTTTAAGGTAAATTGAGTTTACAGCCCAAGATTGTTTATTATGGTATTTTAGTTTTTTTTCATATATATTCAAACCATAAAAGGCATTTTATAGAAGAAAACTTAAAAAGTGGGGCTAATGATCCAAAATAAAGAATTAGGTGCAGTCCGAATCCAATACTCGAAAGGTCCGGATCCGGACCGCGGTCCGCCAGTTGAGTATCCCTGGCATAGGTTACACAATATGTAAATATTATTTGCTGTATCTCATTTTGTCTGCTGTGCAAGTACTACAATGTTTTATTAATTTCACCTCATATTCACATAATTTTTGTTCGTAGAAATATGGAATAGTATCAATCTCTTAAATTTTTTAAACCAGTAATATGACTTGTCGTTTTAGGCAAACAAGGAACCTTCCACAGCCAACAAGCGATTGCATATGGGACCAAGATGGTTGGTGGCGTGTCACCAAGCAAGGCAGGAACAACTCATCTTGGCCTTCCAGTGTTTGCATCAGTGAAGGATGCTGTGAAAGAGACAGGGGCTGAGGCATCTGTGATCTATGTGCCGCCCCCTTTTGCTGCCGAAGCCATAATAGAAGCTATTGATGCGCAAGTGCCATTAGTTGTTTGTATCACTGAAGGTATTCCTCAACAGGACATGGTTCGTGTGAAGCACAAGTTGGTACGTCTTCATTTGGCGATTACAAAAATTTATGCTCATACTATTATCTATACGATCGGATATTTCATTGTACAATAATTTGCTAAATAACCGGGTATAAGGTTAGTATTGCATCTGGCATGGCTGTAAATTATCAGCTAAGTATAGAGTTCTACCTGGTTTTGTTTTAAGTTACCATCATATTTGATGCAAATTTATCTCACCACTATTTCTCAGCTAACCAGGGCTACAACGCAAGCATTCAATGTTGTGTACTTATGCATATGCACTCATGCTAAACCGTAGACTATTGCCACTTCAATGCCCGCAAAATTAAGTAGAAATCAATTGGATTCATTAATTACTGGTATCGGGCAAGTTTGCTATGGTACATTTTTCGGCGCTCCAGAAGTATGTGTACCAATATGAAGGTAACTAATTTTGTTCGCCTATCTTACTTCAAGTTGTGCAAAGGGGCTGAAACCTATGGGCAGGGGGATATTCACTTGGTTAACACAGACAGTCCCCGAACTCGTAATAGAACTAAAATAAGAAAAATGGGAAAAAAATTATTGCCTAACCTTAAGCTGGTACACACACTACACTTTCTACAGGAGTACCCATTTTTTAACATCGAACAATAAATTAAATGCTTGTAAATCGGACACTCTGTAAATAATGAGGCGCTCAAAGCTTCACAAAATCCCTCAGAAATTGATTCGTTTTATTTCAGACATTTTTATTTCTTTCAGGTGAGACAAAGTAAAACAAGACTCATAGGTCCAAATTGTCCAGGAATTATCAGGCCTGGTGATTGCAAAATAGGAATCATGCCTGGACACATACATAAACCAGGAAAGATTGGTATCGTATCAAGGTCGGGCACATTAACTTACGAGGCAGTGCACCAAACTACACTGGTTGGCTTGGGACAAACATTATGTGTTGGTGAGTTACTAATTAAATAGCAAATGTTGGGTTGCATCTTATTTAGGCACACAATTTTTGTATTATTCAATTTTCATAATTTTATATTTCCCTAGGAATTGGTGGAGATCCTTTTAATGGTACTAATTTTGTTGATTGCCTGGAAGTGTTCTTAAATGATCCTTTGACTGAGGGCATTCTTTTGATTGGAGAAATTGGTGGCGGTGCTGAAGAAAGAGCTGCACAATATCTTATTGAAAATAATATGGTTAGTTATCATTATTAGCATATGTTTGTGATGGCGCCTGCTTTTTATTTTATTTTCAATATTTTCTCTGGGATTTCCTGAGATCCGATATTGTACCCGAAACTTTTCCGTTTTATTTTAAATCATGAAAACTCTGTCGATCATGAAATTCACACCTGCCTTCCATTTTGATTTTGCAAATTCTGTGCTCAACTGAATTTTAGTGTGAATCACATAGGCTCATGGTACCACGGTTCGTTATTGGACCTCCGTGTCCATATATATCCGAGCATTGTTATCTTGTATTAGATATATTATGCCAGACTTTTATTTCTTGGTTCACAGGGAAGAAATAGTAAGCCTGTTGTTTCCTTCATCGCTGGGGTAACTGCTCCACCAGGAAGAAGAATGGGACATGCTGGTGCCATCATATCAGGTGGTAAAGGGGGAGCAGAAGGAAAAATTGCTGCTCTCAGGGATGCTGGAGTAAACGTAACTATGTCGCCTGCGCAAATGGGGACTGCCATGATTGAAGAATACACCAAATTTTATGGAAGAAAATCTTCTTCATAAACCATACATGCTTAACGTTCAACCAGGTCATGTGTTTAATAAATTGTTTATAACCTCGTTTATCCCAAGGTTGAGCCTGTCTTGGTGGTGAGTTTGTGACAAATTAAATATATTTCTTTCTGTGTAATTTATTCCAAAAGTGATTATTAAGCCCTCAAGGATTTTCGAATATAGTTTCTCTCAACTTGGTTATCGTGGCTGTTTACCTTTTTATGGACAAAGTTGTAGTGGGAACACTTGAGTAAAAAATAGCAGATTTACCTGGTAGCCCACATCAGCGGAGGTCTCAAAAGGATCGCAAAAGTTTGGTCCATTAAGATGAACACCGGTAAGCTTGAGAAAATGTTAAATTGTGATGTGGATACCGAAGGTACTGAAATTCCTGTATTTCGCTTGCCGTACTCTATTGAGTAGAGGGTGCTCCAGAAGTATGTGTACCGATATGAAGGTAACTAATTTTGTTCGCCTATTTTACAAGTTGTGTAAAGGGACTGAAACCTATGGACAGGGGGTATATTCACTTGGCTAACACAGACAGTCCACGAACTCGTAATATAACTAAATGAAGAAATCGAAAGAAAATTATGGCCTAAACTGGTGCGCATACTACGGGAGTACCGAATAGAGTAATATTCTCTTGTACGAGTCCACGGGCATAGCCGCATATGGTGGAGACGAAAAAGAGCTCGGCGGTCGGAACGTCGTGCTGAACGTTGCGAATATGCATCGTAACTCTAATTGCAGTAGACGGCGTGGGTTCACAGGTGCGAAGCCCATGTGGGATAATTATGTGCGAGAGAATTACTGGACCCCTCGCCGCTGTGGGGTGGTTCACGTAACCGCTGGTCCGTTACGGTTTGCTCCACCGTCAAGTCCGTGCGTCCGAAGCAAATACCTGGTAATAACAAATAACTGGTTAACTTATCCCATACATAACATGAACTGGTAACGGGACGAGAGGCCTTGGTTTGCCCTATAACAAGGCCGTCTTCTCGGCTTTCCTCTCCCGGGGGATAAATATGTAAATTCTATCGCAAATGAAAGTAAACGCCACTTTGGTCTAGTTTGCAAATAATACAGAAAGCGAGCGTCTCCAAATCGGGATGCAAATCAACATATTTCATTAAGCGTACAGGATTTTTTCTTTCGGTGAATTTGTAGCGAAGAATTGATGATAATTTGGGAAAAATTAAATTGAAAAGGTAAAATCCATGTTTTTAAACACGCAATCTGCATTCCTAATTATAATTGATTTTCCTATTTTGAGAGCTGGCGAAGGCTTTGTACAAAAGAATCTGACGTGCCTGTCTAATCTTTGCATGGAGCAGTTTGAAAATGCTTGGTTCTTGCTGGTGGGGATTCGGAAACAATAGACTGGGGCTAATGGGACATGCTCCACTGAGCACAATTCGACAGTGTTTTACTTGTTATATATATAAAGGTTGGTTTTGTTGAACACACTCACAGTAAACCACTCAAAACCCTTTTTTAACTAAGAACTGTCATTTCCCAGAATACCACTCAAAACCCTTTTTTAACTAAGAACTGTCATTTCCCAGAATACAAGTTTCAGAACTTAGGCATAATCCAAATATACGAGGACAATGGTTCCAGATTTAGTAATAAAAGAATCTAAAATTTTCAACAAGTAATTCTACAATGGAAGTCTCCTTAAATACGCATGTCGCCAAAGTGGTTTTATGCAGTGGAATATTTTTTTTTGAGGATTTTGGCGATGGCGATGCTAACTCGTTGCTAATTTTTAACAGCATTTTTCATTGAATTTAATAGACTGTCCCATTGTGTGTCCAAATATGCCCCCAAGTGAGATTCAGTGGGATATTTGACAAACGTATAACAAAGCGTTTTGGTGGTAAAATGTGCGTGGGAATTTCCTAATCCTAATTTCCTATTGAAAACTAGACTTGCCCATCTCTGTATTAGCCCTGCAACGCAAATGAATGGGCAGATTATCAAAAGATGCAAAGTTCCAACCTCCTTACCTTTTCCCCTACATAATCTGTTGAAGTTACCGACGGTAAAACCACAAAATTATTAGAAACTAATGCAAAAATGTAATATATACTTGTTGTGGCTTAGTAACTACATAAATGCGGAACAGTAAATTATTCACTATTTTAGCATTTCTTTGGTATTCCAAAATGTTTGATTTTTTGGAAGGAAACAAACTTTGGTTTATTCGGTAAAATTTTCAGTTGTTAGAAGACGAATAAACCTATACCTTGACATAAAAAAGTGCAGCAGATTGCAATATTACACCAGTGGTGACCAAGGGCGTGCCAAACTCTTATGCTGCCCGGGGCGAGTTTCCAAAAATGCTGCCCCTTATATCTAACCATGAAAATAATTCGTGCAATGAACAAATTATAGATGTTGTTATGCACGAGAATAAATAAATTAAAGGCCAATTAAGTAGAATGGAAACGTTCGTTTTATTAAATAAATCATCAACTTAAGCTACAAACTCACATTTACGAGATCGAACTCATTTATTAGCAATAAACAATTCACTTATTTCTATGTCCAATTGCTACTTTGCGATTAACAAATGTCTGAACGATCGCCCTTTTCCCTTCGTTAGTCAGGAATTTCTTTTGTGTAATAACGCGAACTACAGCTCGGTTCTGCTGCCCCCTATTACGTGCTGCCCGGGTCGGCTGCCCCGTTCTATAGAACCGGTGCGAACCGGCTGAATACCACCACTGCCTACAACACATTTAAATAAATTTTGACCTTCCTCTTTGGATGATTTATTATACTTGTCGTTCTGATTAAGTTTTTTCATTACCATATTTACACTGTATTTCATTGCGCCTAGACTTGCTAGTTAGACACAATTTTGACTAGAAGAGTATTATCAATCTATTCTTATTTCAGTTTATATATGTCACTGCGGACAAAACAAGATTCAAATTAATTTCAGAAGTGGTATTGTTATATTCACAGAATGCGTCACCCTTGGCTTCGACCCGGGCTGATAGATTTGGTCAACTATTGCTTGTCATTTCTCAAAGAGTTGACTTACTCCATAAAAATGTGTTACAATAAAATGAAGAAAGAAAATTTTGGTGGCATATCGGGTCCCATAAGACTCAGATGAAATTTAAAAGAAAAAAGTAATAGCGTTTTAGCTCTTTCCCGGGAACAGTTGATTTTCTTTCCGGAAAGTTCAGCATGCAAGCAATTTGTGCTGGAGTATAAAACGTGTTAATTTACATTTCTGAAAATACGTGAAAATTGTCGCTATCAGCCTTCAAGGTAAATTGTTCAAATCTGATATATATATAAGAATAGACCGGCTTTGATAATATCAAAAAATTCTAACGAATCTTGTTCGTGCATTTCAGGCCACAACTTTTCATAAGCCTTCAATATTTACTTCTACAAATATATAACATAAGCACATCATTCAATGGCGTTCGAGAAAAATGAAAAAGACCAGAACTGAATATTCAAATGAGACTTTCGACACAAAGTAATAAGTGTAATCTAACCCACTTTGGCACTTTCAGCTTTTATATTGTGAGCCGAATAGTACACATATTCCAACAAAATATTACAACAGTTAAAAGCCGTGTTTTACTCTGCCTCCAGCCATGGTAGACATTCCACAGTTGATATCTGTCTTGTTGAATATGAATTCCCGGTCTGTCATTAAATCGCAGAAACGAAGCCTCATAAATCCTGTTATCCAAACATCATCCAAATGAAAATAGGGATACCATCTTGAAACAGTGTAAATTGCGCTTGCTTGTTTCACTGACATTGAATAAAAACCTCCCAAACAAAACGGTGGATAATATTCATATGGATAAATTTCCACGCTGATCTGCCATTTGCATTTATTTCGTTTTGGTTTTGCGGCTGGTCGGTAGCTATAGGCGCAAAATATTGGTAATTTTTGTGTGTTCAACTTATCATATGAAACACCACTGACAGAGTATTTGGAAAAACTCCCTTCTTGTGACATTAATTTTTCTATATTTTTGTATAAACGAGAAAAATCTGGTGACATGTCATCATCTGCGGATGAATATATCCAATTGCTTGGGAAATGATCAGCTGTCCATTGCATAGAAGCTAGGGCTTTCAATCCAATGTTTCTGTTAAAATATTATACTTGAAAAAAATCATATGGAATAAATCATAAACCGCACGTGGTCCATATAAACGTTATGTCCCATCCTTGTTTTAATGTACAAATAATAAATGAACCTATTTACCCGTCAAATGTTGTAAGGGTTGCGTGATCGAATCACATTAATTGTTGGTCTAACAATAACATTCCCTAGATAACAGGACTCAAAAGAGGTTAGCATGTTGACAGATGTTGAGATCTTATTTTTTAGGTTCCTTTTTGCACGATTTCTCACGACGTGAGATAAATAACACGACTGTGGAAAGCGTGGTATCGTTATGTGCAAATTAAAAATTTACCGATATGTTTCTTCCAATTCAACCTGTAAAATATCGCCATGTACCGATTCTTCTTTTCTCAAGTTAAGGTTCTCTTCTGTGGTTGTTGTACTCGCAACAACAAAAATAACATCTAAACAAACTCCATCGAGAAACTTATTGAAACCCCATGTTTTTCTGATACGATTTCGTTGTTCAATCCTATTGTATCCTGTCTTGACTGCAACAATCATTGCCCATCGAGAATCTGTAAAATATGACAGGAAATGTTCATTGAATTTGCTATACATATGTCTGCTTACACATACTGGTTGATACTCTCACTATTTTGCTTTCTTAAAATATATTACGTTGAAAATGTGACCTGTTGAATGATTGGTATTATTTGTACACATCATTTTCCAGGGTGCCATAGTAATGTTAAACAAGGACCGTTTTGTATCCATCTTCTTTAAAAAACTTATTTCTTCCAAACCAAACTGTTTGAATGAACTCATAGGATGAAAGAGAGTAGGTTCAATAGAGTAGTTCATTGAAGGTGGCAGATCCATGTAGCTTCCCAGCATATTCATACCAAGATTGTGTTTTGGCCATCTAGAGTAGAAAGGTTTCATGTAAAATTGTAAAAAACTGCAATTGGATTTTGCTAGTACTAAATAACTGGACATCTAAAACAACATGATTAAGTCAAAATACTTGTTTTAGATAATTATCTTTAAATTTGGAATTCTGGATACAATGGTTGCTAAAACAGATCAGCATTTAGATTTCAAAATTCAGTGCACTGCAATAATTCCTTGTACATGCATATTGTATTTAAAAAGTTCGGATTCAAACTTCTATAAATTTGTGACACTCTTTTCCAGACACACACCAAAGTTCGCAACTAAAAAAAAACATATTTATTAAGAATCTTTATTTGGTATTGATTTTACACAATACATACACTACCTTTCTTGGGTAGAGGTTTCATACAGATAATATATCATTCCGCAAAATGAAAGAGTAATCAATATTGCTAAACCATTCCTTATGAATCTTGTTGCCATGAATTACTTTTCTGCAATTAACTCCGAGTAAACCGCCCTAAATTATAATATATAATATCATACATAATAAGTATTATTTGGTTCTGTAATTTTCTATTCAATTTGAACGATTTATGACTTTGAGTCGCTGGTCATTATTTTTGGCATTGCTGATAAACACTAGCCATAAACCTAAGTTGAGAAATAGAGTAGGCTACGTTGAAGCAAAATCATTTTGGAGAAGCACAATAGCTTTCTATGTCTGAAAGACTTTTGTTAGATAGAACACTGGCCAACAAAAAGTTTTGATACAACACTGAAATAATTCAAAAACATATCATACTTCTACCCCGGCTCACAGCTCATACGTTTTGATCAGCACCTTGGCTGTGAATAGCAGTGAACAACTGCTGCTACTATAGTGAAATAGACTTGACGTTTTTAGTCTTGCAAATGGACACCTGCACATCTGCACTTATTTAAATGCGGCTTAAAATAAACTTCCACGGTCGGAATGCTAAATTACAGAGAGGTGTTCAAAAAAAAAATACTTATTTAGCGCTACGAACGACTGTCCGCCATAAATCTTATATGTCAATATGATAAGTGAGGAAAAAAGAAGATATAATACGATAGCGTTTTGTGCGCTGTTAATTATTGACGAATTGTAAGGTGTAATAGATCTTACCATCCGACGCAGATAAAATAAAATTGGCATAAACTAAACAATTTTATTAACATCAACTCTTGTGGAAACTTTGGGAATCCTAGCAGAAATTTATATTCTCGGCATTTGAAAGTTCAATGGTTTTCCGATTGTGTCACTCTCCCTAGACCGCGACATACTGCCAACGAGTTAGGACCTGTAAATGCTGTATACCTGCGGCTGTAACGACGTCTTGGAATATGAAATATACTGTAGTTTAGTTTTCACGAAAACGCTATTTCGGTTGAATTTACAAAACGACACGTACACGCCACGTTCACAATATCTAGACAGCGTAGCGGAAATTATTTTTTTGAGTTTAGCTTAGGTTTTTTTCAGAAGCAAAATATCCACGTTAGGCCCATTTCTGTTTTCTATAGGACTAGAATAGCCCACTTAGACCAAGCACGAACTTTGAGCTGAATAAGTATAATGTAATATCTTATTTACACATACTTCTCGGACGTCATTAGGTTCTCATTTCCAGTACTAGTTGTTTGTTTGTCGCGGTGTATTCGCGGTTTGTCCTTATCTATCCGTCTCAAGTGAATTCCTTTTATTAATAATTGCCAAACTTCAAAACATGAGTACCTTAGTGATTTTGATGACATGGCGACTTAGGGAAAAGAAGAATACATTTGCTAATATACTAATTGGACTTCGCAACGTTTATCTTGATTCCTTGTTTTCGATTTTTGCGTAGAAAATGGGAATCTTTGTCTAACTGCGTGGAGCATTGAACTGTCCATCTCTACTCGGCCAGAACTAGATTCCGACTACATGTTTTACTATATATATGATTAAATCGTTCTATTAAATTGCATTTTTGTGGACATAAACATGATACATTACTCTTTGAATTATTTTTCTTGCAATTCCCACCAGGAGGCAATCAAGAGTTGAAGACACATGATACCAGAATCGTATTTCAGAATAGCCTAACCTGGTAAACGTTCCAGATGCATGGATTCGGACGGCGGGAGACGGCCTACACACATGGGGTTACCTAAATCGCCGCACAGAGGAGTCCTGATTTTGTTATTCATATATCACATCACTATCTCCTATATCAGCGGATCTCAATCGGCGAATTGTTTCAAGAGAATTTGCATGGCAGTTGAGTTTCCATGTAGTTTATATTTTCATATTTCGAGATATTACTGCATCAAAGTGATGGATTTTAAACGTACATACAACTTGCCATTTTGGAAATTTGAACATAGTTCTCAGATCAATTAACGCTCTATGGTATTTTTTGACGTAATTGTGCCATTTTTTTACTCCCATGAAAGTCGGAAAAAAAACTTGACAATTTTATAGCATAAAGATTTATTGGTTTATCTTCTCAATAGACACTTTGGCGCGGTTGCTGGGCTTGTCTTTATTTGCGCCATTGATTCAAAATAGATTCTAAGAATGAGAAAGTGGCTTATGGCTAACTAATAACAATTTATTATTAAATTTATAATTGATGACATTGAAAATCATATTTCATACTCGGTCGTCAGCAAATATTGCAATCGCTTTCTGTGTCTTTTTATTTTAAACTAATGCATCGAGTGTATTATTTTGGAGATCATCACTTTCCGTTCTACAACAATATCACTGTTGTTACAGCATCATAAATCCTGAAGACTCCTAAAGAATTTTTTTCAGAAAAAATGAACATTTTGTTTCAGCTCCTCCACCTCCAGTGGGTTACATATTTAAGCAACCACGCCTTTAGCAAACCTGACCACATCGTCGTTAATTAATGAATTCCCTAAAGACATCCTTTTCCACATTTCAACTAATCATCAATAAAAAATACCATTTATTTGTTTTTAAAAAGGCCACAATGACTCCAAAAATTGACCTGTTGATCAAACTTAAATAGGTATCGACAAACAGACATTTTCAGCGCCATGTTTGGTTGTCGATTACTTCGAAAACAAACAAAGACTTGAAGAAAATTCGCCATAAATAATTAATGTTTCGAGGAAGTGTTGTCATCATTAAGCATAGTTTGAAGTTTTTAATGGTTTGCTCTGTCGGGCCTTAGGGATTTGCTAACAAATCGGACTTGTTCAGGCGCAATGAATTTGGTTTAGTTTGCAACTTTTTTGACGTGGTTTGTCGTACGTGTTTTCGTCCCAATTGCTCCCAATGACGCCAGACTAATGCAAAACGTTTGAAATGACGAAATTAATTGATGCATTAGTTTTTTCTTGAGTTGGTTGACTCGAGTGAACGCAATTTAAAATTGACTTCGCCGTTTGTGGGGTTTTGCCGTACAAGAGGTTACAACATCTAGCAGTCCTGTTCACTCTTGTTTGACACAAACTTTTGAAATTTTACCACGTTGTTAATGTCAATAACACGCAAAGTTCTTGTTCATGTCTTCATGCAAGGTTCTTAAAATATGTTTATATTGAGCAGATTTTAAATTTCCAATACTGTGTATCAAAATACTGAATATTTGACTCCTTATGTAATATAACCTACATATTAAACAAGAGAGCAATGCGAAAATGTACGAACGCGAAGGTCCAGGAAACTAACCACAGTACCGATAGTCTACGACTGTACGCGACTTACATTGAATTGTGGGTAAACACCGATAACGAAGAACATGTGTGATGTACTCGGCCACGCGTGGCGGAATAAAACAGACGTGGTGGAGGTACAGGAGTTTGTCCTAACACATATTTGCGCGACATATACCCGTCACACATAGGACAACAGTTTAGGAATACCAATGAACAACATTCGATACACAACACGAAATAGTTTTAGTTATCACAAATAGTAAGTTATTCGAATCAGTTGAGACGAAAATTTCCAATTGTTTGCCATCTTGTAAAAAAATGTGGATGCTATATGTATTTTTGAAATGCAATCATGACATATTACTCTATTCTTCCAGTGATGAAACATCTTTCTTACTGTGTGTGACAAGTCAGCAAACTGACTGAGTGATGGATTCTATGTTTTCAGTTAAATTTGGGTCTGGAGGACCCATTTACAACAACAAAAGTCATTTACAATTACGTCGCTGTATTAATTCAAATATCTTCCATATATCAGAGATTCGATTCGGAAAAAAAAATACTCGATCCGATTCTGAAATCATCTGTTTTCGAAAAAGCCCAGCCCCAGTCGTCGGTCTTCTTTTTTACATGATCCAGTCCATATTTTCAAAAAGGTAAGCTGGATGGCGTTTTTCTTTTCCGGAATAAATATGAAATCCAACTGACAAATATTCATAAGCATTGCTATTTATAATATATGATCATTTCTGGCAATGAGGAAGCGTTGTTTCGGCAGTAGGAACACAGCCAGGGGTTACGCAAAAAATATTCTACACCTCGAAAATCTGGACTAAATGAGATAATCGTGTGTAATGTTGAAGGCTCTCCATTTGCATTGTTTATTAACTTTATTCTATATAACATGAGGACATTCGACTTCTATTCCGTGTAAATGGATTTAACACGCAATTTTATAAAGTAACAAACAACACGCTTAAAGCGATTTTAAAGCAACGCGGAAAACTTCGTTTGCGTAATCGTCATTAAATGACGTAATTTGTTCCGGTTGTCGAAGAAATTTTACGTAGAATGTACATGGTGATGCGCAAATATACCCGTAAGAAATTCTACTTTATTAACTGCTGTTACGGAGATTTACTTATTGCGTAATGCACCTAAACTGAGTAAAACAATCTTTAACTTAGTAAAATATAGCATACGTAAAAATTGCGCTTGACCGCACTTCGTTTGATTCAGACAAGCACATCAACACGACAAAAGTAATAATTTCTTAATGCATTAGAACGTTTCGATTTTTTCTGAATGTCACCCGTCGTGTTTACTGACATTTTTTGTAAGAAACGTTTATTTTCGGTTTATTAACCTTTGCGATTTATCAAATTGTCAAATTCCACGCAAATTTGAACAATCGATTGATCGACCAACAATGACATTATTTTAAAATGTCAAAATGAAACAAATGTACTACGTTCAACCTAGTTAATGACAAATTCGTCAAGATTATCACCTTTCGCCTATTTTTTCGTGTTTCATCACCATCATTCTTATTTTTGAATTAAATAATTTTCTGCTTGTATACGGCGACCCCCTAAAAACAGAATACATAAATTGGTGCTCCAGAAGTATGCGCACCAAGATGTCGCACAACTTGAATCCTAACCGGTACATACATAATATGTTCAGGTTGTGCGCCATCTTGGTGCGCATACTTCTGGAGGTCCCATAAATTTATTAATTACTCTTACGAAAATAAGGAAAAATTATTTAACGCTTGAACTTCTATTTGTGTATGATTGTATCCAAAATGGATTCTGTTTTTGTGTCGCCCTGTATAAGGGGTTTAAGCTCTACCACGTGAATTGATGCGTATGTGACACATTCATATTAATTAAGTATATTTACAAAGCGTTTTATAACTTGCTTTTTAAATTTCTTCCCACTGTCTATCATTTTCTCTGCACTACTCACCCTAATTTATTTTTAGCATAAACTTCATTGCTCGAGAAAATTTTAAATTGAGTTTGAAGACAAATCGAATTTGCGCTGCAGCACCATATTATATTTACCACCACTAATCTATGGACACGAATGGAAAAAAGATTCATTAGCTGAACCTGTTTAACCATAAAAAATTGGCGAACGAAATGCGATGAATCGGATTGAACTTACTTTTTGAATACAATGCGAAGACGATTTAGAATCGCAAACTAACATTTCAAAACATAATGAGTAAAACATATCGCCATAATGTGACATCGGTAATTATCAAAGATATTTTATTCATCATTTTACTCCATTACACGTCACCAATTTGGGTTGGGTATATAGTACATTCCAGCTCAGTAGGGCCAGGAAAAAATTGAGCCTGTTTTGTAACGTGATATAACAAAATGTAGTGGTTTAGAAACGAAAGTGTTTATAATCAGAACATATTGAATGAGCGAAAATTTTTATTTACGTTAATGCCGTTTTGCCTCTGGATTGTTCATAACCTACTGTCGCCAAAAATATTTCACGGCGTCAACTTTCAATTGGAATCGAATCAAGTTCAATAACGGCAAACTACGTCGTTTACTATGTATGTTGTGATTGTGTATTGGTATTAACTGTTTCCGATAGATGAGAGTATAGTCGAGTTGACAGTTAATTTCTACTATACATGAAATGCAAATCCAGTCGTCGATTAATCTACGTATTGAAAATTTAAAATGCTATACCATCTTATTTACCATTTAAAATGAACATAAATAATTACTCTTTTTTTGTACGTCAGTTATTGATAGAAATAAATATATTTGAATATTGACATTTTGACGAATTGTGACGTTCCTTTCCGCCATCAATATCACCAGTACAGTACTCGAATATCAATTTTCTACATTTCGAAAGTCTAAAAATGTGATAATATCAATGGGGACAAAGACCACCATTGGCCTTTCAATTCTACCTCCACGTTCACGATTGTTATGATAAAAAATAAAATTTATACCAATGATTCGCAACTTGGAGAATCTTGGTACCACGAATAATCAGATATCAATTGCCAAATATTAAAAAGATGAACAGTTGCACTACATATGTGTCGTTCATAAATTCCCGTCTTTATTTGGAAGATACCCCGTAGATTGACACCTTTATTTAAATTGATTCTGACCTGTCCCACAATACCAATAGTTTGATACTTCGATTATGCGACCTCTTACTCTCAAAATGACCCGACCCACTCACATAACTCGGAATGGAATTCCAGAATTTGAAAAATAAAATATTTCGAATATGACACTTCACTCTGAAATTGAAGAGATTCACTTTTAGTCGACATTTAAATGAGACAAACAGAGAAATCTTAAAATCTGCAACACGACATCATTGTTATTCGTTTTGAGAGATTTGATATTTCTGTGATATATGTGCAATTGTTCATATCAATGTATTTCTCTTGACGCTCTTTTTGAGATCAATTTTCGTATTTCCTATACGCGAGATAAGATTCTGGCATAATTCAAGACATTTCATTAAAATTTCATAAAACACACGAAATTTGAGCCAATTCTACAGTTTAAACTGATACAAAACGCTGAAATTTGGCGTCAAGATAAACCAATAAAACATAGGATATTCGATATTGTCTGCCCCTGATATGATTCAATCTGACAAACAGTTTTTGTGCGAAAATGAAATAAAACAATCCCTGAGCGGAAGTCTTAGTTTTAAAGCCGTACTGTCAAATGTCAATTTGCATAAATATTTCTTCGAGTCAGTTTATCTTCATCGTCATCGAAAAAAAAACGCGAATTTACACAATTGCAGAGTAAATTCAGATATACACTCGTACTTAGTTCAGTGACTTTTGGAATTGCTTTTAATTACTGGATCGCTATATATAGGAGTGATAAATATTTAATAATTCCTTTGTACGTCCTGGCCTGTATTAGTAGTAATTTCAGACTTTTGGAGAAATTGTCTGTCAGATAATCCAAAACCAAGGTGTTGTGAATTTCGACAAACCTGCGATATAGGTATGTATATACCAATACAATTTTAAAGCATTTATGATAAAAAAATTATCCAAGGAGTTACATTTACGAGTTTATTGGATCTATATTGCTAACAACGGAATGAACTTCTAATGATCCAATTCACAAGCTAATCCTTTTCGTAAAAGCGTGTATTTGGTAATGGCCTTTCAACAAATTTGAACAATTAAAAGATAACCCAATTCTTATTGGACTACGTAAAAATAAGTAAAAGATTTAACCAGAGCTTACATACGTTTCGGCCCAGAATATCAATTACTAATTCCGTTATTACAATTACTGAAAAAAATCACATATACTTTCATTAATGGTAATAACACAAACGTTATTGGCATTGTGGGTTTGGTTCAAAACGTCCGTGGGCCCAAACAGCTGTAAGATCTGCATTTTTTCAACATGACCAAAAAAAAATGGAATTTGTATAACTTTGGTTAGAAAAGGGGATGGATTGATTATGTAACAATGCATTATTGAACGTTGCGCATGGATCGCCTTTCTAATTATTGCTTTATATGCGATTTTTCGATATTCGTATGATATATATAAAATATGTGATATTTATGTTCCATCGTAACAATACGGTCGAATCGAAACAAAATGTCGCTGTTTTTCCGGCATGTTGGATTCTAAACGTGTGACAAGATACCCAGGTGGAAATCGAACGTGTTTTGGAAACGCAAAAGCCTTTAATCTCTAGCTTAACTGTGCCCCGTTACGTTCTATTCATTGTTGGGTCATATTCAGTAAACGTGAGACGTCGTTAATGGCAGATAGAATTAGATGATCCGAATATATAATGGAAGTCGAGAGAGTAAATCATGAACAAACGGCCATCGATAATAAGAATTTACATTGGTCGAAACCGTTTCTTACATCGTGTTAAAGCGAACACTTAATTTTGAGCATCGCACGCAAAACGTGATCGAGCATTATGGTCAAATAAGACTTGACTTCTGCTTCGCTCCACCTGAAACCAACTATTATTTTGCTAGCTGGTTTCATCTACTTTGTCTCTAGATACATCTAGGTAACTTTATTCGGTACGGAGACAGTATCTATGAGTAACCCTTCCACGATGTAATGCATGAAACAATATGGCGGATAAAAATATACGATGAATACACGAGTGAGTATTCAAAATACCTATCCTGCAAGTCTATTTTCGTTGTGTGTATTAACTGACCCTCCCCATCCACGTTCGGTTAGTGATTTCCTGTCACGTAAATGTGCTAGTTGATAGCGGCGCTATTGTTAGCGCGAATTTAGCACAAACCTTAATGTGATTAACATTAGTAATTAATGTGTCTGTATAAAAATACAAAGATTTTTATTTAACACAAAGGTACGTGTGACTATGTATGTAGCCAGCAAAAACCATGAATTTAACTAACGTTTACATGCATACGACCTGTCAGAATATTCGTATTCCTTCATTGACGCGAGCGATAACAAGAATAATTGTGCAAACAAGCAGGTTGAATTAGGAGAATATAATTAGTCCCCTCATTTAATCTACGCTGAACAAACACCATCTTATTTATATCAGTTTCTTAGAGTTCTTTTCTCATAAGGTGTGCAACATGGGCTATTTCTCAATTTGTATAATTGTAACCGTTTTTAAACTATTAATTGAAACAAAAACAATAAATTAGATTGTCAAATATATATTTCTAGATTTTAGTTCTAATTTTGAAGATGATGATTGACTGAATATTTTCTCCAATAACATTTCAACTTTATTTGAAAATGGTCCCAATTTGCGACGATACTTCAGACATATTCAAATATTTTGACTGCAATTCGCTGCGTGGAACTATCATTAAGATTTGGAATTATATCAAGGCAGGCATTTGTAAATATAGATATTTGAGTGAAAAACTCGATAGTTCCTATTACGTTAACGAATTATATGAACAGTTGATATGAAAAAAAAACGGCGCTCCAGAAGTGTGTGTACCAATATGAAGGTAACTAATTTTGTTCGCATACTCTACATCAAGTTGTGTAAAGAGAATGAAATCTATGGGTAGTGGGTATATTCACTTGGCTAACACAGACAGTTCCCAAACTCGTAATAGAACTAAAATAGGGAAATTCAAAATAAAATTATGGCCTAACCCTAACCTGGTACACACACTACAGGTGACCAAAAAATCAATATATTACCCCATTTATTTTTAGCTGTTTGGAATGTATCAATCTGTAATTATGAAAAAAAATTAAAAAATTGTCGTTGTAAATCGGATAGATTAATATTTCGTAAGAAAATTATTAGTTTACCACTCACTAGAGTGGTAGCCATTTTAGATTTTTCATTTTCTAAAATGGAGAAAAGATCTCACACTAAATTTCTAAATTTATTTCTGGAGAAATGATGAGCCCATATATCCAGATGGTATACTCATTAAATCAAGATGGAAAAAAAATCTTCATTTCCCCATTTAATGGTTAAGGCGTTGTCAAAACGTGCACTCGGGCAATCAACGGCGTATGCCATTCGATCAGCTGAAATTTTTCACAGCGTTCGGCCGCCTTTTTCGCTTCCATTTGTTCTATCGCAGCCAATTACAATATAAAGAGCGGAGAACAATTTAATTCGCAGTTTGTAAAGAAGACTAGATGCCAACAAACTGTGGATCAGTAATGGAATGGCTGCCTATTTTTGCGTTGGGTGATAATGTTTTTGCCAAATTCTAGATTTTATTGTATACATTTAGATACTAATGTTCTTTTACGAGAGTTATGGCACAATTTCAATACCCGAAGGATTTTTTTAGAGTGGTAAAAATATCAATTCGGTTAGTGTTCTGACTTCATCTGCTGCAGTGCTGTAACCAGAGTAGTTCAGCTATACCCGGAACTTGTTGTATCGGTTCTTGTTTTGGAACAAATTCAGAAATAAACTTTCGTACAGAATTTTTTTTGTAATGTAAAATTTGCACGGAAATTTTTTGCACTAAAATTTTCGAACGTTGTTCCGCAATATAGCTGGGTATGGTCGTTAATTATTGTGCTATTCAGGTCCCGAATTTCCAAATTTGCATATCTGTATAAATTCTTTGATATTGCAATATCCGCTATGAAATATGCGCTGATAAACACCATAAATCTTTCAATTATTTCGACATTACTTTTAGTTTCGAATATTTTCTCCCTCGGAATGCACTTTTCCCTGAAACCGGAACACCTGTGTCTTTGTTGCATATGAAATGTGATAGTACTACTGCATAATTCACTCGCAAAAGCTGGGATTGGCCGATTAACGAGGATTAGCTTAAAATTGGGAATAGTTATTTCAACAGTTCATGCTAATCAGAAGTATGAACCTGACGGGGCATTGCGACGAAGAGTTAAGCCCACAAACAGTTTCTAAGTAATTTTATCGTCATTTTCATTTGAACAGATAATGAAAAGATGTCAAAAAGTAAGAAATAGTGTAATTACTTTAGTTTTTAAACTACAAAAATGAAAATATTAAATAACAAATCCCGGTGCCATGTCAGGCTCCAATTTCAAATACGTGTGTCTGCTTCTGTACCGCTCAGCAGGTATATAGTTTACATTTGCGCATTTTTTTTTCTGTATTTACTTCTTTATGATATTTTTAGGAATCAGGAACTTTGTATAGATAATTTTGGTATTGATTATTCGGGATGTTTTGGTGACTAAAATAATTCATTTCAACTTCAATCTAAAATTTTTTATTTTGCATCGATTCTTTGATTTGTTAAATGTTCCATTTCACATTCTTTTTATTTCTAAATACCTTATTTTAATTTTTAAGTAGATTTTAACCAAACTCACCATGTAGAAACCGGATTCGGTCTTGCACATAATAAAGATTTCCGATCTTGTTTACCCGCAAGATGTATATCACATATTTATAACTACAAGCATCACAGAGTCGTTTTTGGGGTTGGGGTAATCACAGAAAGAATAATATAAAAGAAAATCACGATAAAGTGGAGTGGAAAGCGTGGAAAGAGTATGGGTAAAAAAAATGTGAAAAGATAATACACTATTTTGTGTGATTGGTCCACATTACTCTCGTATTTTGAGGCCGAAAAATTGTAAGTGCAATAGACGATATTATCTCCTAAAAGCCTGGCAGCTCTTCTGCTACTTACATCCCACGCATGATTATATCGATAAAGAATTGACGCAATTACACGAAGAAACTGGTGGTTTGTGACGTACTGCATGTTCAAGTAGGCTGGTCTATCGAAAATATGACCGAGGCGGCAAACCAACAACGGCCGATGGTTATAACAAGTTAAAAAGTTGTTTAGATACAATAAATTAGCTTTAATAATTAAATATTGCTGACTACAATGAGTTTCCATTTTAGTGTTCATTAGTACAACGTTTTGGTCGCGGATGATAATATCTTGTATTACTTCTTCATCTAGATTACGATTTAAAATATTTTAAAATAAAATTCAACCGATATTTTGCACGTCACGTCACAGAATGATCGTCACAACCCTTGGAAAACGTGTGTCGGGAGGTGTTCTCTTTGTTGCTGCGCTGCTGTGTTATACCACGGGTAAGACAATTTATAATATTGGACAACATTTTTATACAAAGTGGTAATATTATAGAATGAATACTATTAGAATGTTTAGCATAACTGATACAGGGTGATATACTAAAGCAAGCAAAAGCTGCAAGTAATATCAAATCACATTTCTGCATCGGATCCGATACAATTAGTTCAACCTATCCGCCAATATAATTACGTAACGCAATTTTGATCAAGATGATGCGCATGTATAAGGTCTTCTACTTAACTATGTTTACTAAAAATTCGCATATTTTCAAATAACGAAATTAGCATGTAAATAAGTCAGCGCAACTTTTAAATGATGAATTCCAGAGCTATTTTGAGTGATTGTAGCTTAAATTCGGGTCTAATGGCGTTTTTATTGCTTATAGTGAATTTTCGGTGCTCCTGAAGTATGCGCACCCTAACCCTAACCTGAGTTCAGGTTGTGCGCCAACTTGGTGCGCATACTTCAGAAGGTACGAATTTTCGCGTACCTTCAATTTCGAATCAAAATTTACTCTAATTAATCGCTTTTTCTAATTTCTGAAATATGACGTTAGCATTTTTGGCAAAAACAACTATTACATTAAAATAAAAATAAAAGTATGCAACAACGAAATACATTAGCGACAAACAGAGCGCCACGGGGAAGGCAAGAAAGAGTATGCGGCTATCGCTTAGCCTTATAGTAGTAAAGGCACCGGAAAAACAGCGAAAGAATTAACGCAGCGACAAGAGCAAATAACATGATGTATTTTTACCCATGTGAGCTCTTTTTTAAACATAAACTGCTGGATTTTATGCTTGATGGGGATAATCTGAGTGTTGACAAGGGCTGCACTAAATAGCCTAGCGAGTCGGGCTGTGGCCCGCGAGCGGCTGTTGCACACCCCCGTGTAAATAAACACAGCTGTGTAGCTTTGAATTTGAAATGAATTGATTTCTCAACACTGGTCTATGGCATGCCAATCGCAAGCAAGCAGATGAGCAAAATCGAATGTCTTATTTTACTTGTTTGGTGAATATTTGCTAACGAGAATGTAAAACAATATATAATTCATGAAACGCCTAATTGGCCATTTGGACAATTAGTTGATCCGGACCTGTTGAATATTCGTACCTTTGGAAAAATCAATATTCTCATTTGCTCTCCGGTTATTAAATTCTCAATCTGTCATATTTAAATTGTGTACGGTGCGTAAAAGGAGGGACTTGTGTCAGCAAGAGACATTATCACGTATAACGAACGAATGATGTATTCCCAGCCTCCGCTAGGAAGCACGAAGCTGCTCAGGAAGCAGTCAATATATGCCTCTTAAACTGGGACTGTACATTTGCATGGATAATGAGCCTATTCAAATCATTTATTGGAGTAATGTGAATTTTCTCTACGAAAACACTATTTGTATATCGGCGTTATAATCTCGGTGAATCATCTTTTGATCGCTAGAGAAAGGTTCCGTAAAGTATTGGATTATTGCTTCCCGCGTATCCTTATTAACTGACGAGTCCAACCGTGATAAAAAGATGAATTCCCCCGAGATGCCATGAATTATCTCCTAATTTGATACTGGAAAAGGTATCTGTAGGTCCCAGTTCGCAAAAATATCATTAATAGAGAGATAATCAAATTAGTCTGCACACTGATATCGCTAATTGGCCACATTTTCACGCTCTCGCACAATCCCGAGCATTTTACATAAAGTATAAATCACGTCTCGGTCGTGGAATCCATATAAATTTGTTCACTGGAAACACGCCAAAATATAGAATTTCCGTATAAACAGGACTTGATACTTACTACCTTGACATTTCGAACTCAAGAAGAAATGAACCCTTTTTGTAATATGCAAAATAAATCGAACCACACGCCGTATTTCTAATTTAATCAACTTAATTTTTGAATTAACGAATGTCGTTTGCCAACTTGGAAGTAAAATTTTGAGATGATATATTGGGAAAACATCAGTAGCTGGGAATATTTAAAAACCTCACCTAATACATGTTATTGGAGTTCGATTTTGGATTAAATGAAACCTTTTAGTTTCGAGTTACACGCATAGCGATAAAAATGTCTCGGGTGTGGGAACTACATCGGTCGCAAAACGCTACTTAAGTAGGAATATGACAATTTTTTATCGCAAGTCCATCATTCAAGGCCATATCAGATAAATTTGGAATCAGTACAAGTGGCAAAACACATGGTGCGATTCCATATTTTCCCATTTAAAAACATTTGCGGTAAATTTCAGGCTGAATATTATCTGATTTTGATTCAGCGTCTGCTGTATCGGTTTCTCTTAAGATGCGAAGAAAGATAAAATCGTCTTATCGATCTGACCGACTTCCACACATTATTTGTATCCAAACTTGGAAAAAACAAAATAACATATTTTGAATTTCATAGTAAATAAATCTTATGATTGATGTGAAAGTTCGTTCTATCGGTCTATAGCAGAACCTCCAGTCATGACGCTCATTCGACTGTATGACTCTTACCATTGGTTTTCGAAATTTGATTTCGATTTAAATAACAAGGATATTACAACCATTGTTTTGCTAATATACTAACAGTTTTTCAGTGTACAATAAACAACAATTCAGAGGTGTATAAAAACCTACTGTTTTTTTCTCATAAATATTTTATTTCAATGTTCCCTCGTGAAGTAATGCTGTAAAATACAAGTTGTATCGTTCACGACGAAATAATCGAGCCAGTCACAATACGCGGTGATAAACTTTGCGATGGCAAAAGTCAAAACGAAGAGAGATAACCGGCGCCTTGACCATCATATATACAACAACAATTATTATAAGCTAAAATCATTGCCGAAAATTCTCGATTATATTTAGAGATATATTTACGTAGCCTTTCATCTGACCGAGAGATTCCTCAGCCATACATATAGGATCTTCCGACGCGAAAGGATAGGTAGCAGAAACGCAATCGATTTGCAGAGATCGCACATTCCGCGCTTCTCTCGATGCGATCGACGTGGCCTTTCGCTAATTATCGCGGCACAGTCCCTCTTAAAATACAACTCGGGTAATTTACTGACGATAAAGAATAAGCCGCGACAAGCTGATGTGCGTCGTGTGTAATGAAAACTTAAGTTTGCAATCACTCTCGCATTCTATTCTTGTATGCAATTTGACTATCCGATCCACCATGTACGATGTAGTGGAATGTTCACATACTTTGTGCTTTTTTACAACACATTAGAAAACCAAGAATTGGATATTTTAGTGAAAATATAAGCTTAGGATATATAACATGGAATTCTAATGTTCTCGAGTTGCAAGCGATGACGAAACATACAAAAATAGAATACCTTGAAAGCGCGATAATCTACAACACAGGAAGAAAATTTTAAAAAGTTGCAGTTATTTTTTGGATAATTTTAAAATAAATAGGAATATCACTTTTCAAATAGTTTTCGGCTGTGTCAATGATATTTGTGTATATTGCTCTATTATAAACTATAAAACGCGATTTAGTAACGTAAACGTTAATATGAGCAAAATCCATTAAACAGACTTATGCTTTTCGACTCGGTGATAAAATGTAACAATAGCTCATACCCGAGAGATAGATAATCTTGTAGAATTTATTTTAGATCGGTGACATTTTTCTCTCATTCTAACAGATGCTGCTTTTGATGGAGACGACGACACAAGAGAAATTCATACAAGTAATTCAGACCTATGCAAATATCTTTATGGTCGAAAAAATTTCTTGGAATTCAATGAGAGATGTGGTAGGTTATATTTATTTATTCGATTGGACTTGTGATCACACATGACTTGATAACATCGCTTTGTGTAGGATGATATTTGATGATCAAAAGTAAATCTCAAATCATGCTACGAAAGTCTTCAAATATTCCAAACCATTTACCGGAAATCGACATAAAAATTGTCATATATGATGATACCGTCAGGATCTCTTTTAATTGTAACGTAACCACAGCGTTTGGCAACTGGAACATTGGCATTGGCTATCTGCGACAAATTGGCTTTTACAAGTCGAATTATTTGAATCGACGTTTCATGCTCTCGGGATAAAAGTTTTTATATTACTGTTTTATGTTTTTAGATACCGCTAGCCCTCTTGTCGTAGGACCTTTCGCGGGACGGGCATCGAAAGATCCAAGTAATTTCGATGATACTGTGGAATATGATGTGAGTCCAAAACTGAAGGCGATTCTGGCAAGACACCACCACCAAAATAAGCTCGATAACTTCGAAAGTGATTCTGACCGAGCTCCGTTGTCGTCAGCTACCAACCTGCCGTATCTGATCGATCTCCTAAAAATCAGTCACTTTTGGCAAACGTTGGAGGAAAAAGAAGATCCTTCTATTATGAGCGAAAACTCTGAGGCAAGATACATCATTCCAAAATATGATAACATGAGAGAAGAACCGTTGCTTTCGAAGAATCCGTTTGTACGTGCTTTCGGCGGAGTACGAGGTGCCATAGGATCAAAAAACAGACGAGACAACGAAGAAAATCATCCTCTTTATTTGATTTAATGACCAGTTGCCTAACAACGGATATTTACATTTGACGATTCGTACTTGTTTGAAAGAGTGCAATTTGAGTTTATACAATTTTTTAATCTTCTTCAAATCATAATCATGTGGCACACGCTTGTGACTGACTAGTAACAAAAAAAGTACATTCGTTATGAAACAAGCCATTACTTTTGCAAACATAATAATTGACCGTGGAAATAATTTTGCTCAATGTTTAATAAAGTTGACGACGCTTTTCCAAACAAGTTAAAATTGTCTTATGTTTTTGTCTGATCACGAATTGAGCCTAAGCACGAAAAACTTCACTTTGGCTGTGTTTTCATTTTGTTTTTCGATAATTATCTTCTTTTAGTATCAATGCGTCATCGCTACATTCGCTTTTGTTTACTTTCTATAACCGTATGATTAACAGCTTAGATGGCATCGGAAGCGAAATTCCAAGATACTAACGAATTTGTTGCATAATTCTGAATCATAAAAAAAAACGATATTATACTATACTTGAATATTATTGGGTTGAAGTATCGGGAAAAGTAGAAGGATAAAAGTTAAAGATATTTGTTGAAAATGTTACCGGTGATCCGTAGAAATTAAAAAGGCGTTTCGCCAACATTACATAATTCATGGCCTTGACAATCGACCAATGTGTAACCTTATGAACCAGTAAATAACTTTTAAATTTGTCGCCATGGGAAACCAATAACCCGAAACAGTTGAATGTTTGATATTTGCACACTGTATATGTTGTCAGCTTTTGTACATTTATTGCACAGTATTTATTTTAAATTGCACGTTTTGTTCGTTTTTTTTTCTTAATATATATTACACAAGTTCCAACTGAGCATAATTTCTTTTAGCCAGTGAAATAGAAAACTGCTGATTAAACGCTTTGCAATCAAGTGAGAAGATTCTTACTGTGATATATTCGCAGAGCTAAACCTAGAAAGACTGCATACCGAACCACATAATATATTGTTTTTTCGAATTGTTAATCCATGTATCACTTTTGAAGAATGAGATGTTCAAAATATTTTCTGGTGTCACAAATGGTTTTCTTCGTTAAAATTTTTGTTACAAAAGATTGATTGATTAAAAGAATAAATTGTATAGCATCCAACGTTGTTGCAAACTTGATGACTGAATCAAGGTTACGTTGCGGTACGAATAAATCCCTAACTTTCTATGGAAAACGAGTCTCGAAGCAAATAAGCACGCGCGTCATAATTTTACGAATTTCAAGATGTACCGAAATATCACTGGCATATTTATAGACAGAGAATGATCAGAGAATTGTCAAAGGCAACTCGCTAGCTTAGGGGAACACTCGAGAGATATTGAGGTGGTAGAGATCACAACCCATTTTGATTGGCTTTTGCTATTCTCCGAATAGGCTTAGGCAAATTAACATCGAAATAGAACATCTATGAGTATTTTATTTCGACGCTTTGAATCAACCTCTCTCAATAATTTTTTCTTAATCGAAAAAGCTTTGTATAGATAGTATCTAAATATTCACAATTTTCCATGAAATATATACATTCAGCTCTCCCGTTGTGTATGCTTTTCAGTCACTACAACGTTGCCAATTCGCAGCTTTCACGTATGTTATAATAAAACTCTGTTTTCTCTTTTCCATCTATCTGGATTTGTTCCATATTTAGTTATCCAGTTTCGCTGTGCTTGAACACTTGTTTTGGTTTCATAATATTATAACACAAATTTGCTTTTTCTCGGATAGTGCTTATTATTAACAGATTCATAATTTTCATCTGATCACAAATTCTATGTCATGAAGTACTTTATACTAAAGACTGTTTAACATAAAACCAGCATCACGATATCTCATCATCTACTTTTGAAATATATATTTTTTCAATTGCAACAAGACATTCATTTGATGAAATTTTTATCAACGTTAATCCCAAAACGAACTTATTGGCAGATGGATCCAATCCCGTTTATTTATGATCCTGTTTTGATATCACTTTCCATCGACTTGCATATTGTCACAAGCACATTAGGAAAAATATTCGTATACCAGGTAATATTTCAGTGACAATGAAGGAGGCAGTTCAATCTCGGAATTACATCCTACTGGCCACTCATGTAATAAAAATAATAATAACGTATTTTTATTTCGTAAAAATTTTACGGCAAAAATCATTTTGAGAACAGATAGATATTCTAATGATATTCCACATCGACATGAAGCATGATCAGCATTCCTGAAGCCGCAAGAAGTGTTTTATTACAAGAAGATTGCCGGTTATGTCGACAAAAACAAATGCCATGTATATTTGATGAATGAAAATGTCTGGAATTCCAGTCCAATTTGTGGAATTATATTTCTACTGTGTCTGATTACAATCAACTACAAAAACTTAAAAAACATGAAAATGCAGGATTACCTGTTTTAATCTAGTTTTTGTCATATTAGAACTCGAAAGCAAACTTCACTTCTTGGCCAACAAATTGAGGCAAACGAAATTAAAATCTTAAATGAGAAAATTGTACAAATAAATATTCAATGGAAAAAAGAGGCAGTGTGCTTCGTTTGAGGAAGGCATAGTATATATAAACCGAATTTATTGTATCTTATCATGCCAATCAAAATTAATACGGTCAAAATCAGGTACTGTTTCGATTCATCGCACTATTGCAATATATGCTGATGTTGGAAGTCTGAGAGCTGGGTGCAATCTGTTTCGTGATGACGTTCTTAGCCGCCTGTACATAATCATTGCCTCAGTGTTTGTTAACAAAAAGTCAAGGAAAAATTACAAGAGGGCAATACTCAAATATACGGGCACGAAAAACTAAGATTTGGGTGAATTATCGTAACTCATTGGATTCAGAAAATAATTGACAAAAATAAATGACCTTCTGGCGACTATTTCCATTTTCAATTACTAAAAATTTGTTTCAGTTACACAAATTTAAACTAACACACACTATATATTGCCATAATGTACTGTTGTCAAATATCATCACAGAGAGTATAATTATAATATTGGTAATAACAAATTCCCTTTTTATTTCCAGTGAATTTGTGTAAAGATTGATAAAGTAAACGTCTTTGACATTTGGACTTGTCAAATCCGATTTGTAAGGAAAGTACGGAAAAGTATCCGATCACATATCCAATTCTACGAGGTTAGGTGAGGTAGGGATTCTCGACTTGCAGGGGGATGAGTCTCCAGTTTCAACAGTAACAGTGTTACTGCAGCGGTTTGCAGCAGTGTCTTTAATGATTGACAGGCGAGATTGTATGAAGTCATAGTTAGAATGTTCTGGAAACATGTCACTTCCTGTCTCTGGCCTGTAACCAGGGTTGCCATATTGGCATTTTAAGGCCAAATTTGGATTTTTTGAAACTCGTTTGGCTTCATAATTTCCGTTTGGCTTTTTCATGTCTTCTTTGAGTTTATTTTAGTGTCTCTTATTGAAATCATATGGAAAACAATATTTTGCGTATAACAATAGCCTATTATCGGTACTTAGCTACTTAACATTTGAATTTTCCCGAGCATCGATTTTCTTGTTTATTGCCTTAACGCTAAACCATACCCAATAAGAAATAATTGCAGTTTATACAGCCGCCCAGACAGTTGTGTTGTTCAAGCAGGGTTGTAAACATTACCTCGTTTTTTATAGTTTTGCGTGTTATTTGTCAGTTTTTAGTTCTGTTTCTCAAAAAAATAGTTGTATAACTTAATTTTCATTATGCCTGATGTGGAGCTTTAGTTTAATTGCAGTAATCAAAATTTAGTCTCACGAACGATGTGATTACGGTAATTACGCTAAAATTACTGAATTAGCTATCTGTAGTCCACCTGTAAGCGGCACGTGGTTAGATAATTTTTTGATAAAATTGATTGTTTCAAAATTAAAACAATTTCAATAGTAAAGTACGATATAGGGTGAATTTTTTAAGGTATATCACAAGTTGAAGTAGAAACATATATGTATATCCAGTGGTGGGATTCAATTTTTTTGTCAGCCGGTTCCATCACAAATATCATATTTTTCAGCCGGTTCTGTTATAAACAGAACATTGACAGTAATCAGTAAAGCTAACCGGTTCGCTGATCTCATAAAATTTCTTGAGACGGTTCTATAGAACATATATTTACGATGGAACCGGTGCGAACCGGCTGAATCCCATCACTGGGTATATCCGTAAATATATACTACTACGGTTTATCACATACTGAAGCGGCACCCTGTATTGTAAGGGTGCCCAACCTGCGGCCCGCGGGCCGCATGCGGTCCGTCGGACTGTTTTTTGCGGCCCGCCCTATGAAGTTTTAATCAGTTTTTACTATTTTATAAAGGCTTAAGTATTTTTCGTGATTTGGTGTGATTATGTCGGTTATTATTATTACGTATGTGTTAAGTCTTGCGCCCTGGTGGACATCGACGTTAGTTTTTTGTCATTTCTTGTAGAACCAATGACATGGGTAGAACTGTGCATTCTGTTCTACGACCTCGAAAGATATTGTGCGATCCACAATAATAGAAATGAATTTGGAACTTAAATTTGCAAATTAATTTCATTCTGATTATTCGTGTCGGTTTTGACCGTCTTTTTCGCCAACGTAAAATATCAAGTGAACAATATCTTTGATACTCTTGAGGCACGGCGGTGTGGCTCAACGGGCTAAGCGTTAGGAATACGCTCGCCACTGCACCTCTAGTTACTCTGCGTGGGTTCGCATCCCATGCAGGGATGGTTATGTGCGAGAGGATTGCTGGACTCCTCGCCGTCGTTGGGTGGTTCACGTAACCGCTGGTCGGTTACGGCTTCCCTACCACCAAGTCCATGCTTCCGAAAACAATATAACTAATCCCATACCCGACTTGGAATGGTAACCGGACGGGAGGCCGTGGTTCGCCATATGGATAAGCCGTCTGATCGGCTTTCCTCTCCCCCGGGATAAATATGTAAATCCTATCCTATCCTATTGGCTACGGGACTCGTTGTCCTTTTATGTTTGCATTTTTGTTTATGCTATGTTTGCGTTAAATAAGATTTCGGAATTGTCGTCACTGCGTACATGTCAATAATTCTGCTAAAATTGACTTGATGTCATTGCTACATATTCAAATTAGTATATATATTCGTCCAGAAATCTTCGTAATGTTACCTCTTTAAATACTTGTATTGATGTTTCAAATTTTACGAAACGGCCCACTAAAACTTGATATTCCCACGACATTGGCGCACAGTATGCTACTTTAAACATTGAGACAGTATCATAGCCACTGAAAATGAATGAATAAAACACTATAACGCAAATACAACACTAAATTTTGACGTCTTTGTCTGTTAGTGAAAACTGTGTGTAGATTCTCGCATAGTCGTCAGAGATGTGTTTTGTAATGATTGATTCTTTGATTCGGCGGCCCGTGAGTGTCATGTTCACGCCCTATGTTACCAGATATTTGAATATTTAACTGTTATTTCAATATTCTATATTACATATTCCACCAATATTTTTCCAACCCTACTCAGTAAGCAGTAAATAATTATTAACCTGCAATGGACGAAGGGTCGCGAAAGACTATCAAAGTCGTCGAGTGAGCGACAGCATTTTTGCTGGGTTCAGCAGCAGATTATGTCAAAAATACAGAATTCGATTAGCATAAATAAATAAACACAATTTGAGAACTAATGAAGAGAAAACGGGAGATTTCGTGAAAAAATTATTGACGAAATATGTCAGTTTTTAGCTCAACTAACGCACACAACAATTCATGCTAATCCAACACAAACACTCAGTAAAAGTTAAGATGACTGTCGTGCAAATGCTGTGATAATTATAGTAAGCAATACAGCCTGTATTTTTAAACGATGAAATCAAAATATGTAGCTTGCTGTTCCAGCGCCTTCGGACAGATGAGCCACCAGGCCGGTTCCCGTGGCAAATTGGACTCTCTCGTAATGATTTAGGCAAAGATTCTCGCAACTAGCCTATCTTCACAGCAATTGTAACGCCTGTCGTTTAACTGGTTGAATTTAGTTGTATAGTTGACTTTAACAGATGCGTCGAAACACACGTAAAAATCTTATTCATCCTAAAAGTTGATTTTGCCTTTTCAAACTGCTAGCCTGATAATCACAGCCAATTGCCTTGATTAGATATACGGTATTACTTCGTGTGGAACCAGAGAATCATCGGTTCTCCCTCACTTCTTGGCATTTCCGCCCATATCCTGTTGGCTGCAGGCATTCGATCCCTTCCTTAGTCTGTTGATGGAATGCTAGCAAACTGATCTAATAACAATTCAATGCAGCTTGACTCGTGTTTCAATATTTTATCAGCATGAAAATCCAGTTTCCACAGGACAAAGTCTAGAAATAATGCAGTAATGTTATCAAACATGAAATATTGTGTTCCGGTTATATGCTAATTAGTAATTACAATGTTGAAACTGCGGTAACTGACATTGAATTCTGTGTTTTTCTGACAGATTATTATTCCAAACTGTGTAAACAAGAACATAACAATTAATTACCTTTTCGTCAAAACAATATGCAACTGAACTCAATACCAGTACATATCCTAACCTCATATTTATACATGCAAATTCAAACAACAAAATTTGACACTAAAATAATATTAATATAGCTATAATAAATCTGAACTATATAAGGACAGCACTAACTCGTGTTACAGGCAGGGTTGCCAGATCCCAGCGATCAAAAAAAGCCAAATCAAGACATAAAAATGCCAACAAAAGCCAAGTACAAAAGAACCATGATTTGTCAGATTTTAAGCCCTTGGCACAATACTGATGTAGACCCATCAGCCATCAGTTTATTTAGTGAGCCACACAAATGTCTTTTCCCATTGAAAGTTGTATTTTAGGTTGCTATCATGGCGATTCGCACTTCAGCAGAATGAATGGTTCAAAAGTAGAAAGGATTAATTAAATGGCAGCGCCAAAATCTACATACGACACCTGACAATACAGTCAAGCTGACATCTATAGAAAAAAGTTTAGAGATATCAAAAAATCAAATAAAAAAAAATATCAAGCGGACATCATTATTTTACAATTCAATATATATATATATATATACAATACGGCAGGCCTGCCCAACCTTTTTCGTCTCGCGGGCCACTTTCCCATAAGGAAATCCGTTGCGGGCCGCAAACGTTTGTACCAATCTTTAATACCAGCTAAGTCCTGATTTCGGCATAATTTACATACCGGTAATACATAAAAGGCAAGTTTGTTAACGTAGAACCAGTCAAAGTAAATATTGTCACGCTAATAACCGAATTGCGTAAGTCATTTTTAGCAGTTTTGAGAAAAACGTAAAAAACTTCTTAATGATATTGTTATGCGATTGAGAATCAATAATTTGCCATAGTTCAATTTTTTGATCGTAGCCGGATTTAAGTAAATTTGTATGACGCGGTCATGTGACGTCATAATGGCGCACTGTGACTTAGGCACAAATGTGTTTAGGACTTGGTGACATACGCAATTTTGCAACTTGACTATATTAGGCCGCGAGCCGAGGCCCTGAAAAACGCCTAGAAAGTGAGTTTCGTAGCGCACATCAGGTAACTACCTGAAAATGATTTTAAAATGTTCCTTAAAAATTTAGTAACAAATATTGCCTTGTTCCCACTTCCAAAAGTTGCACGTTTTACGGAAAAGACGCTTTTACTACAAGAAATATGTGCTACGATCTGTCCTATATTCTCTACATTTTCGGCACTGAACAATGACTTCTGCATGACGTAACAATTGAATTAAACCAGCTGTTAGCGAGCGGATGAATATTAGTTATTTCTGCTCGACCTTGCGCTGAGTTGGGCAGGCTTTCCATAGCCCTGTTTAGTTATTATTAGTTAAGTTATGCTAAGACGTTGTTGAAAAATGTATAAGTAAATTATTAAACACTTGTAGATCCTTACCACGGATATGGGCCGTGAGACGAAACCATGAAAACGCCCAGAAAATGAGTTTCGTAGCGCACATCTGGTAACTAAATAAATTCTTCAGTTTTGTGTGAAAACGAACATAATGAACGCATTACAGCTTGTTCCACAATCCTGGTGCGAAATTGAATACAAGAGGTTCCCGGAAATTCAATAACCATAAGTTTACAACGCATACATAAGAACTATACAATTCGAGAGCCCTACAGCACACTAACACAAATGTATTCCTGTAATGTTTTGCCTGACCAAAATCGGACATCCTCAGTCAATCATAATTTATTAGGTAGATTACGAAAAATATGGCATACATGTAACCAACAACAAAAAATACTTTAATTGTGTGACAGGAGTAGGCTTGCACGTAATTGACAAAAATCAATTCCGTAATTACGGCAAAATCAATTACGTAATGACCCCGTAATTGCGATATTTTTCACGCATTTAAACCTATCATAACAACCAATTGAATCCACTTCTTTTCCGAATGGGCCATTGAAGTTGGGTTTTCATATTCTTGGCAGTACTACACGCCGGCGGCAGATGTTAAAGACAAATATCAAGGAGTGAATTCAAACTAATTTTATTCTGATTTTTATATTTTGTGTTAGCTTTGGTTTTCCTTTATCACCTTCGCAAATTAACTGTCCCATTTTTATGCGATCAATTTTATCATTACCGACACTGGTATACGGATATTTATGGAAACGATAGTTTTTTAAAATCGACTCTCGTACTGAATAAAAATTACGGGTTTCTAATTTATTAACCAACGACCTTGCGATTTCCTCGCGACGAAGACTTGTTTTTGCAGCGTTTTCTGCATTATCCGACATTACTGCCTTGTTAGCATTTTATAATAATAATTATTGATGTCGACTTATTGACGATATTCCGATTACCATGCTTCATTTTACATTTAATCATTTCGCGGACTGAATGTTTATGACATTATTTGCGATAAATTTGAATCAAATATTATTTATTTGCGTATAATTTAAATACCGAACTTATACAAAGTTATATCGCAAAACAATGCATTTTGTGACATTTATTTCACACTCACGACATTTATTTGCTAACTCAAGTCGGCGATCCTATCGGCCAAGATTGACACAAGTTTGGTCGGGTGTCGGTGGTATTCAAGTCGACGATAAATCAAAATAAGTTGCCGCATTTGGTAAGACAGTTAATCATATATGGCCGAAATATTGCGAGGAATTGTGAAAAACATCATGAGCAAGGCCAAGTCCGGACTGATATATAACGATAAAACCGTTAACAGAACATCACGATTTTGTAATAGAAAATGGATCTCGCACAGAATATACACACTGGCTCATATTTGATTATATATGATAGCAGTTAAATTTTTAGCGGTCCGTGAGGAATCCGTTGTTTTGCTGTTTCTCTGCCGTCTCAATCGCTTTACCGATGCCGAGAAGACGAGGTTGCGCTGATTCATTACGCAATCTCTCTTTTGTCGTCATATTTCTATTTGATAAACGCGACATTAATTATCACGCGAGGTATTGGCGCGAGTGATCAATCGCTCTTTTCGCTTATTTGGTTCCAATTCGTCGCGAAAGCTCTTCGTTAAATTTCACAAGATCGTCGTGTTGAAAGGTTATGGATATTTTCCTGTTTATTCCCCAAGTCTGAAACAAAACAGCTAAAAACAGTATGATATTCCATGTTCATATATCAAGTGTTGATATTAACAATAAAGAATGGTTAAGCATTGCTAATCCACACTTGGTGGGGAATTCCCACTATTTAAACGCGTGACTATAAATTAGAATAAAATAGAAACGGAACATATATACCATAAGTAACGGAAAACTGGAACAAGTAAATAATAAATAAAAGTAAAATGGATACAAATGTTTGATAGACCATGTTTGATAGATTGATCTCCTGCGTTCATTAGTCATTTCACCCGAAGAAGTTGAAACCGGGCTGTTAGCGTCCATCGGTCTCAACACAATTCTTCCCCCTATCTACGGTTATTATGTACATTGGCCATGGCCATGCTAGATAAGATGCGAGAGAAGTTGAAACCAGGTGTGTTGGCGTCAATCGGTCTCAACGCAATGCTATCCCTTATCTACGGTTAAGATGCGAGAGAAGTTGAAACCAGGTGTGTTGGCGTCAATCGGTCTCAACGCAATGCTATCCCTTATCTACGGTTAAGTTGCGGGAGAAGTTGAAACCAGGTGTGTTGGCGTCAAACGGCCCTACTCAGTTCTTCCCCCTTAACTACGTTAATAATTAACATTGGCCATGCCAGATAAGTTGATAATAGGTTAGTAAATGGCAACGCGTCATGCCTTCCTTCACCTACGTAACAAGAGAGAGAAAAGTGAGAAAAACGGCTGCGAATACCGAAACCCTAACTTCTTCTACTTGTTGAGCTTTCATTTTTCGCAATCGACGAAATTGACTGCTTTGAAGAAAGCTCGTTTCAATGCAATTATTACGACTTTACGTAATTCGTAACTTCCCTTCCGTAACTCCAAATAATTACGTAATTCCGTAAATCCGTAAATTACGTGCAAGCCTAGACAGGAGTCGGGAGTGACCTCGAAAGCAGCGACACCAACAACGCTGATTCACATTTGAGAATAAATTTTATGTAATAACCACAAGCAGTTTACAACAAGAACAGCATAAAAAGCTACATCCATTTTATAGAAGCTATCAAGTATCAAACGTATTTATTTTTAAGCAATGAAGTCACAAATTAACATCGTGAGCACGAAAACACAAATAAATCAGTTATTTCTCACTTAGAAATTTACCGCAAAAGTCAAGAAAATTAAATGAATGTACAATATGTACATAACATAGTGAACAAAAATATTACAATTTACAATTAATCTTTTTTTAGTTTATGTGGTTATGTATTTGAACAAAGGCAATAATATTTCTAGAAACAGGACTACGACACTAACAAATGTCCGAAAAAAACAAACAAATGTATGATACTTATTAAATCAACTGTAATATCTAATTCACTTTCTTCTGAATTGTTTTCGAAATCCACTATCTCAAAAATCGACTTTTCCTCTGTAGGTGTACTGTGATTTCTGCAGTCAATACAAAAACAAAAATCTGTGCAATTTAAGTTGATTTTGGCACACTTTCATAAATTATTTTGACTATTTTTCTTTGCAGTTTGCCAACTCAAGAACTGATTTGAGGGCCACATGCTTCTTCAGTGAATCATTGTTGGGTGGAGAGTATAATCCTTATGTTTGACAGTGTTAAATAGACGTGCCCTGGTATCATTTACATTCTTCATATCCTCTTCAAATTCCTCAGCTTTATTTATTAATACCTCGTTAACCTCAAAAGATCTTCATAGTCGAGGGAAAAAAATGAATTGAAAATCTCAATGAAGTCTCCAACATGAATTTGATGGGCAGTTCCAATTGCAGAAAAGTGCTAAAGTATTTCAATATGAATAGCCCATCTAAGCTGTTTGCAACTATTATGATTCTCATATACCTTTCAACTGATGGACTCGTGCCTACTACAATAGCTGGATGTACTGCCCTAACAACTCCAATTTCTGTAGATTAAGCTTCAAGACTTCTTGTTTAATCCATTTTATAGCACTGATAGCAGCAGGGATCAGAGCCTGCGTTAGGTCGGATTGGTGGAACATTGCCGTTTTCTTTTGTAGTACAGTATCTAAAATAAGGAAGAAAATAATATTTGGAGCAGCATGATTTTAAAAATACCCCTAAATACTAACTAATACCTTGAATACATAATGCATTTTATCTGATGTACTAAATGAGCGTATATATGCTCATTGCATGTTCTACAGTCCAGCAGTGTTTGCATACCATTACTAGACTATATCTACACTAAATTTTGATATATCACAGTCTGAAATGTCCTATGACAGTATGAGTATGGACTATAGACTATATTTTGAAACATCAACTGTTTGTCTACAACTTCCTTTCTCACCTCTCAATCATTTCCAATGCTACCTTTCTTTCCACTCCGGCATAACTTATCATTGCTTCCCAGGTTCTTGTCGACTCTATGAATTTAGATTTAGACCAACCGACATTAGTAAAATTGATTAATTTCTTCTCTTTCACACAACCGTGCATTACAGAAACAGCCATTCATTTCTATTTCCAAATATGCTGTGGCCTATATAGTAGTATAAGTCTGCTGAATAGTCAAGAAGAGTCATTAAATTAATCATAAACATTTCATGCAAGCCAGAAAATATCGTTGTTTGTGACATATTATTCTAGGTCTAGCCTTCCTTGGAGTTACCGCACCGTACCTATTTAACAACGTCTTATGAGCTAGTGCTCAACTAAAATTGCTATTTATGGCAAGGATATACAAGTGTTTAATATCTTACCTATACTTTTCAACACCTCCTTAGAATAACTGGACTAATATTACCGGTAACTGAAAAAAACTATGGAAAGGCTACTCAACGCAAAAGCGAGCAGTTGAGTACATCTGATATTCATCCGACCACTGGGGATCCACCTACAGCTGACTAACTTGACTGTTACGTCGTGCAGAAGTCTGCGTTCATTGGCCCATGATACCGGAAAAGCAGAGAAAATAGGACAGATGGTAACACATATTTATTGTAGTAAAAGCGTCTTTTCTGTAAAACGTGCAACTTTTGGAAGTGGGAACAAGGCAATATTTGTTACTAAATTTCTAAGAAACATTTTAAAATCATTTTCAGGTAGTTACCTGATGTGCGCTACAAAACTGAAAGATAAATGGCCTCGGCTCGCGGCCTATATGCACCAGTCCTGGAAACCAAACATTCCAAAAACGAATGTAATTCTCAGTATCTACGATGTCTAATCCCCAAAATAGCGAATCTGTTTCAATTACATTATTTTTTATGTCTAAGAATGTATATTTCATATATAACACACTCTGCACACCCACTGAAATAAGACTAAGATTAAATACAAGAGAGCTATGCTCAAATATATGGACACGTAGAGTCACATAATTTTGATGACGTCATAGCGAAAAAAAAAGTAATAGCCTTCTGGAGAAAATTTTTATCTTTAACCACTGAAAATTTCAAAGCAATTGGTCTAGTATTCGAAGAGAAAAGCGACTTTTTAACAACGTGTCAAAGAACAAGAACAAGAACAACAACAACAACAACATAATATTGAAACGATCGTTATGTCCACTACGTGTCCAATAAGGAATAAAACAGCAATGCACATTATATATAAGCCAACCAAGGTGAATTGGACTCAGGCAGTGAATATCACAAGTGCACGTCTTCCTATACTGTAGTGTAAATTCAAATTTATAAGCGCTGAACTAGAATCTGAGATGCAAAAACTCGAAAATACTTAGCCAGGTTATTTTGCCTTTGTGACGTCACAATAGTCATGCTGTGACAATGATAATTCATTATGACGAAACAATTGCACAAATGTGCATGTCATACAAAATCTCTATTTTTATGGGTTTCGGAATTCTTAAAATAAAATCTGAGTTAACAGACAGGTAGGTGCGCAGCATTACCTAAATACCTATTTTATAAAAAACTCAAAACCGCCAAAAATGACTTACGCAATTCGGTTATTAGCCTGACGATATTGTACTTTTTTTTAAATTTATCAAGTGCTAAAATTTTTACATTTACGTACAGATTTTTCTACCTTGCCCGGATACAGTACTTGGATTCTTAAATGACACTCTATATTTCCATATTCTTAAGCAATTGGAATTTATATTCGTTGTTAGATAGATAGTAACAGTTCTACATGTAGCTACGGAAGTACGCTGCATGGTTGTTTAGACGTGAAAAAGATAAACGTCAGGGTATATTGAAATTAGCCTTCCATAAACAGTTTTACTTTACCATACACTCTGCTATCAAGTATTCAACTCGCTATCGCTCCCTATCGGCATTACAGATCACCATACTGTATAAGAGAGCAATGCTAAAATATATGGCCACGAAAGTCCAATTACCTGACACAGACCGGTACGTTATAGACCTAATTACAAACCAATCGACACCGACCCTGCTAATAAATTCTTATAATATTTAATTTATTATTTGACAACAAAACCACCTACCTTGCCAATCGTCATCATGTCGTGACTGCATACTGCCAGTACCGATATTTCATGCAATTTTGTGTTCACTCTAGATATGGAAGCGCGGACGCGAAGGAGGTTTCACTTGTACTTGCGATGATATAGGTAAATTTATATTTGTGAAAAAAATATTCACTTACCTAAAATAAACAACTTCTTTTATATATTTTTCTCCGCACATGGCGTGGGTTATCGGAATCTGACAATATAAAATTCGGATGTTAAAATAAATGTTAATCTAAAAAACTATATTCTTAACATAAACACGGACAATTGTGTCACGTGACAGAAGCGACCGATGAAGAGTGAGGGTAGAACACAAAACAGAGTTGCAACAAATTGAACTAAATAAGAGAAATTTTATGTGAAATATCGAATCTCAAAGGGCTCAGAGGATGTTAATAAAATAAAATTCTATCTCTAAGTAATGAAAGTTAAAAGTTGATTGATCCGTGAGGAACGGAGAAAATTTCCTCACAAATATAGACGCCACGACAACAGCAGCAAAGATTTAGCAAAATCACCCATATGGCATTTTGTTTCCAATTATACATACATAGCGCTTCCAGATCTAGATGCAACAATTGACAATGAGTTACGTGATATGTTCAATTTTTGTCGATACACTTTTCCATACATCGTCACGCTAATAATCGAATTGCGTAAGTCATTTTTGGCGATTTTGAGTTTTTTATAAAATAGGTATTTATGTAATGCTGCGCACCTGTCTGTTAACTCAGATTTTATTTTAGGATTCCGAAACCCATAAAAATGGAGATTAGTATGACATGCACATTTGTGCAATTGTTTCGTCATAATGAATTATCAGTGTTAACGCAGGACTACTACTATGACGTCACAAAGGCAAAATAACCTCGGCGAAGTATTTTCGAGTTTTTGCATCTCGGATTTTAGCTTAGCGCGTATTAATTTGAATTTATACTACAGTATAGGAAGACGTGCACTTGTGATATTCACTGTTCGAGTCCAATTCACCTTGGTTGGCTTTTATATTGGGTGCATTGCTGTTTTATTCTTTATTACTCATCGATCTTAAGATCGGTAAGTATGTTGATAGGTATTTGTCTGTTTGTTTGTTTGTTTGTTTGTTTGTTTGTCTGTTAGATACACGCGATATCTCACGAAACCGAGGTTGAATCTGCTCCAAATTTTGCATGTGCATTCATCATAGTTCGGAACAGGAGCCTATCGATTTTGGATGGATTATGTCGTATAATTAGCGAGTTATTAATTAATTAGTGATGGGACACACGGTGTCACTATGGAGTAAGACCACTGTTTTGGGGGATCCCCTAACCTCCGATCGATAAGTCTTCGGTTTCCAACCGAATTCTAGTATTTAATCTTAGTTTTATTTCGGTGGGTGTGCAGAACGTGTTATATTGATGAAATATATATTTTTAAACATAAAAAATAGTGTATTTGAAACTGATTAGCTATTTTTGGGATTAGACATTGTAGATACTGAGAATTACATTGGTTTTTGGAATGCTTAGTTTTCAGGACTGGTGCATATAGTAAAGTTGCATAATTTGCGTATGTCCCCAAGTCATAGACACATTTCCGCCCAAGTCACAGTGCGCCATTATGACGTCACTTAACTGCGTCATACAAATTACCCTAAATCCGGCTACGATAAAAAAATTTAACCATGGCAAATTATTGACTCTCAATGGCATAACAATATCATTAGGAAGTTTTTTACCTTTCTCTCAAAAATGCTAAAAATGACTTACGCAATTCGGTTATTAGCGTGACGACATTCTGTTTGTGTGCACATCAAAAGTATTTTCCCGAATGTCGGTAAAATCAGCCTTCTATAAAACAGTCTAAACAGTAGTTTTTTTGTCATAATTCAACTATCGTTTCCATCTAGCTGAAGATTCCACATTAGAAATATCTGAAATATGGAATATGTGTTTTGCTATACAACAGAATATTTGCGTGATGTTGAATTAATTATCATCTAACGGCGGAAATGACAGGGTGACATCAGTTGGGCACATTTAGTTTTGTCGTAACGGCAAGAATTGAAGCAATCTATCTGATGTAATGGCACATCATTGATTTAAATGCCATCATATAATTTCGATAATATTAAGTACTCTCATCAATAAACGCTTTGTCGGTATTACCTCAACGCCTGGAAGAAAATTAAGAATTCCATATTTGAAACAATTACGTGTTGGGAGCGCACATTGTACACATAAATTTTACTCTTATTAGTTGCATTTTTTGTTACGTTGTTTAATTGCGGACGGAAAGACGGGGAGTGGAAAATTTGAGTCAACAACTAGTGAGTGTTCGCACTGAGAACATGGGAAAAACCAGGTTAAAAAATGAACCAATTTATTCCGCTAAAACAACAGGAAACAATGTAAACGGACACGTTACATGCTACTGTCATGTTATTTCCCTTTTCTCATATTAATTCACCGTTTAATCGGTATAAAGCTGAACACAAGCAGTTACCTGTAGGCAAACGATATCGGCAACTTATAGGCGTAGTAAAGATTTCTTTGAGCTTTAAAACAACTATTGTAAAACGAGTATTCAGCCATCAAGGTTTTTCTCAGTGCACCAATGGTGTTGTATATAGTGTTACTGAATTGCTTCATTCACAGTCTGATACAAATACTATAATTTTCAAACAGTATAAAAATATCTACATAGAGACAAGTTTCATTTTAGTTGACTATATACGTATATAGCTTGTTGCTTCAATACTTTTTGTCAATATACAATGTCAGAAATATGTCATTGAAACGATGCGATAATTATTATTAACAAACGTTTTACCTTGATTTGCTGTAACATTTATAATTATTAGATTAATATTTTTACTATAATTCAAAAGTTCTAAGATTGCTGTATTTAAAAAAAACTGCTAAATATGAAGTTGTACTTGGTTGCTTGCATTGTTTTCACCGTAATCTCATCTTCGATGCAGTGTGAAGTGCCTTCACCGAAACAACCAATAGATTGGTCTAAGGTTAGTATGTCCGTGATTTATAAATATTATTATTATTGTCGCTTCTCACTGTCCTCTAGTTACTCCCGTAGTGTGTGTACCAGGTTAGGGTCAGGCCATAATTTTATTCTGATTTTCCTTATTTTAGTTCTATTACGAGTTCGGGGACTGTCTGTGTTAGCCAAATGACTATACCCCCTGCTCATAGGTTACCGACCCTTTTCGCAACTTGATGTAAAATAGGCGAACAAAATTAGTTACCTCCATATTGGTACACGCACTTCTGGAGCGCCGCTCTGTGTGCCTTTAAAGATCGGTGTAGTTCGTGATTTGCCCATTGAATTTTTGTTCCAGATCATTATGACAAGTAGTTTGCTGAATATTTGAAAATTTTGATGTTGGGAGTTGTACAAATTTGGTCGTGTCCGATTATGATGCCTTTATTAATGTCGAAAAAACACTGCTGAATGAAGTCAAATAGGATGACTTGTTCGTAATAGATTTGAAAAAGTCAAATCCATATATAAAAATAGTTTCACTTAATAGTAATATACTATAGGACTTATTTTGGTGGTATTTTCATCTCCTATTTGTTCAGTAACAATCCAGTCATAATGAAAGTCATTGCGAAAGTGAAGAATAAACATATAAATGTAATAATATATTTGATTTAAAGCTGTCGTTTTATTCACAAACTGATTTGTTTTTTTGTTTATTTTTGGTGAAAGCGGAAATTTATTTCACATTTGTAATTCTTCACATACACACATGCACGCATACATTTAATAAATAAAATTTTAAACTACAGAACATAGATTCTATATAGGTAGTATTATTGATCTTTACGCCATCTACGTCACGAAATTCAAATTAGTGATTGTTCATTGCCAAAAATATCTGAGAAAACTGGTGTCTTGTTATTGAAGCATGGAAAGGTAAATAAGATTATACTTTTTTGTTTCAAGATTCCAGAAACATGGTTTCTAGCTTTCACCTCGGGAGATGCGGTCATGGGTGAAATGGATTGTAATGTGATACACAATTTGAAGAAAACTGATGCAGGTTTCGCATTGGATGGATACTTTTATTCGAACGGGTAAGTTCTCTGTTGACTTAATATCGTAAAAAAAATTCAACAGTACAAATTGTACCCAGTTTGAATGATAATTCTATGTAATGTTTATACAAATATTTTATTTCTAATCTCATTTTGTAAGTTTGGGAAAGTGTGTAGTCCTACATATCAATTTATATTGTACCCCAACTGCTATGAATAATGAATGACGCAGGAGGAACTCGAATTAGGATCAAATTTCAAGCCAACCCCACAACTTGTCAAAATGAGATAGGAAAGCTCTTGGACTGATCTGTAAGAATCGGTAGCGAATGAGCAAATATCTCATAAAAATGCTTTGTTGGGTACAAAACGGTTGGTGGTAATATATTGATATACATTCGCAACAATGTCATTTCCAGAATATCAATCCTTGCTTCTCGTTAATTAGTGCGTTTTTTTTTAATTCTAGGGTATTGAAGGATAAAGAACACATTGTCAAAAAAATACTACCAAATGGCAACTACGTCTCACATTTACCTCATGGTGATTATTTTCTTTCTTTTCTATTTTAACAGACAACACCTCCGCTTTCTCTCTCTCTCTTTCTCTCTCTCTCTCTCTCTCTCTCTCTCTCTTTCTCTCTCTCTCTCTCTCTCTCTCTCTCTCACACACACACACATATTAAAATATATTTAAAAAGGTTGATAAACGCCTTACTCTACATCTCTGTAATGGTTCTTCGGTGGTTCAGAGTGTCAACCAAATATGTTCGACATTGGTTAGAACAGGGGTTAGAATAGCCTCGAATAAATAAAATATAGAAAATATTCGACAACTGTTATTTGGGTTATCATAAACAAGAGCAACAAGCTGTATATTTTTTTGCAAATTGCATCCTTTATTTACGTACTAAAATAAATATAACTCAATTTAAATAGAGAAAGCTCGATAACGAAACTTGAACTAATTTATATTTGGATAGCATTATAGCGATGACGGAAAACTAAATATCAATTTTCTGTTATTTATGTTGCTTTAAATAAATGATCATTTGATGCTATCGAATTTCTTATCAGCGATTATCTTCGTTATCTTTATTATATATTTTAAACAGGTAAATATGAAGATATTGTGAGAGGAAACATGCACAAAGCTCTGGTTGCTGAAGGTTTGTTTATATATTTTTTGATTCATGTGTAGTAAGAGGATATACTAAAAAAATGGAAATTAAAAAAATAACGCATGTTTTGCGCTATGATGAAACCTACTAAGTAGACAAGTAGACTACTAAGTAACCTCTACTAAGTAGACATCGAAGTGGAGTATTACGAAGCTATACAAGAAGTATGAATAAAAATTCATGATCCTATGTATAAAATATATCATTAAATTTCAAATTAGCAATTCATTGCCGTGATAAAAAAAAATTAGCTTCCAGTAAATACTCTTGTAAATATTAGTCAGTTGGGCAAATGACTATGGTGAATATAGACACAAATAAATAAAAGATTACAACCCACGACATTATGTTCTTGTTTTTAAATGCATTTCTTTAGTTGAGTATGCACACTTCCCTTTGCATCACAAGTTGCGCACATTATTTTTGGTCGGGGTGCATGGGAGCATTGAGTTGATTTCCTAGGACAATCTAATTCTGAACAACACTGGCTGTATTGTCGCTTATGCTGAATCTGAGAAACGTCATTTATTGTTGCAGTTGGGCGACGCGTAACAAGCTTTACATTTACAAAATGACATTTTACTTATTTGTTTATTTAGTTCAAACAATTAATTCGGAGAAAGATCAGACCTTACATTCTACCGACAGCAAAACTTACTTATACCACATAAGCTGCTCCGCCACAGGTACGTTGTTTGATAGTTAGAAAAACACTTAAATATAACACTCCTAGGTAGCCGTGGTTCGCCATATGGATAAGCCGTCTTATCGGCTTTCCTCTCCCTCGGGATAAATATGTAAATCCTATCCTATCCTATCCTATTTATGATATATATGAATGTTAAATGATACCTCTGCTGCTTAATATGCACCACGTTTTAAAATTTGGATCATGTACAACAATAATCGATGATGACGACAATCTTTTTTTGCTGAAAACCTTTGAGATCAATTCGAGTTTTAAATATTTCATTGGCCTTTAAACTACGATTGTTGAAAATTTATTTTCAGGGGAATATATTGTTTGGTGCTACACATCAAATCCTAATCCGGATCTGATGACTCTTTACAACGCTTTCAAAGATCTTATAAGCTACGGGATAACTCCAAAGAATTTCCAGCCTTCTAAATGCAATCAAATAAACTTTGCAAAGAAATAAAAGTTTTAAACTGACTATATTACTCGGATGACATTTTTTTGACTTTGAAATTTCATGAAAAAAAAAAAAAGATTAAATTTTGAAAGTTACTTTCTGATGACATCTTAAATTTTTGTTCTGAATATATAAAGGAATAGTAATGCCAAAAAAAATATTACACTATTAAAATGCGTTTCATGTTTTTATCATTACGGCTTTCGCTGGTTGTGTGACTGGCATATCATGTACTCATGTTGTATTAAACAGATTATTTTTGTTGTTATTCTCTCAGTACAGTATCTGTGTTTTCTGCTATATTTATGTTTCCCTATTGAGCACAAGTCCATAAATATATGACAAACGATTTCTTGGTTTCTAATGGTCCAACCCCATGATACGACCATAAATTAGAAAAATCATTCTTATGAACCCCCAAACATATTTTTAGCTGCCTCGCCGTTCTGATACAGAGCACTTATCAGACAGTAACTGTAACAATCTTTCCATGACTACGTTTAAACTGAAGCAAACATTCAAAAAAATCCAAATATTTTGGATTGCCAAAACTTTTTTTTATTGGGACTGCCAAGTCGTTCTGATGACCATAATTTTATCAATCACACGAAGCGGGTATTCATTTTAGCCAGGTAATGTAGTGACAAATTCTCACCACTGCACCGTAACATTCAATTGCATAAAGAAGGAAATTAGACAAATGCTTTATTCAACTTGTAGTAGTTCACTAACATACTCGCATTGTTTTAAATTACTGATTTTCTGATTCAACTGTAAATATTCAAAACGAGACATTATTTTAAAAACATATATATACAATTCAAATTTGTGCATGATTCGCTGCTTTCTTTCTATATGTTATTGATGACTTGCCAGTTGCTTTTAATAACTTGAGTTAATATCAACAATAATTATAATAAAACGTGCTGTTTATACATTAAACAAACAAAAAAATATTCAGTTTTTTAAGGGAATAAAGAGTGATATTATTGAACACTTTTTTTGTGATTGTGACATCACGCATTATTCTGTCCATGCAAACCCAGCGTCAAATCCATCGTATCTATATTCTTCTATGTTTTCAAATGGATTCCAAATTCTAATGTTCTCTCCCGGATCTGTCACACAACTATTTTGACATTCATACATGGTGGGAAAGTTGTTGTCGTTAGGGTAGCAACCTCCCCACAAAAATGAATGGCATCTTCCATCATGCTTGTCATAGAAAAAACGACGAACGTTGTGTTGACATGGCCCTCTTTTCATTGGTAGAGAACATTTTGGAAAGCATCTTTCTTCACACAATTCCGCGGTTTTGAAGTTGTTCTTGTTACCATGGCAACCCCCGTACGCGAACTTTTTACAGGTTTGTGTGGAAGCATCAAAGTAATATTTTCTTTGGAGCATACGACACGGGCCTGGTTTCATTGGGAGAAAACAGATGTCATGATCTAAATCAGAAAATGTTTTGCATGATAAACGTGCTATTTTAGAAGGATTTTCATTTGCCATCGCGATGCTATAAAATGTTGCCAATAAGTACATATTAACTTTATATTCTGAGCTCAGTTTGCACTAGTGATATTTTTCTTTAAAATCCATTTTATGCCCTATGATGACTTTACAGCGCATATACGAAAAATCTTATTAAGAAAATGGTATTTTTACATACTTTTTTCATGTTCGTCTTCATTTCTTCGTTCTTTTTTTCGACACGATTTCTCGCATTCTCGTCTTGTCAAAAACCTGTTGGAATTTCCTCCGCAACCACCATAATGAAACATTTCACATCTTTGCCAATTTTCATTGAAATACCATCTTGAATACCAAGCTCTGCACTCACCAATCTTCACGGGTAACTTACATCGAGCCGGTGTATCTTAATTATAGTGGACATTTCTGTTATTTTTGCAAGAATAGGTAATAAAATTGGTATAGATTTAGAGATACGTCGCTGTCTCAGTGATCATGATCGATTCAGAAGAATTGCAATGTTTTATAAAACCGATTATTGGGATTTTGACAGCAGATTTTCCAGCAAATGATCATCATTAGACTCTCTTGTTTTAATAACCGTGCCAATAGCTCATTTGGCCTATGGTTCGCGTAGATATAAAGTAGAGAAATTTGGTCAGGCGCGAATTTTTAAAATGAAAACTGAGTGCTAATCGTCATAGAAATATATATTAAGCGCTTTCATTTTGCCAAGATTAGATTGAGTGCTTCTCACCTTAAGCTTCAGAGGTTATACACATTGAGTTGGATTCGCTCTTATAAAAGAAATCAGTATTTCACCCGGCAATGCGATAGTTGTCTATACTCTTGTCCAGGCACCGGCAACCTTTTGTCGCTCGTGGGCCAAAATTAATGGTTGTAAGTCATTGGCGATCCACACAAAATTTTAGAAAGTTCAAAACCGAACGTATGGCCGATGAATCACAATTTTTCACACAGATCAGAAGTTAAATTTAGAGCAGCGCGCGAAGACTGCGCCAACTTGCGAATTCAACTTGGTCGTCTTACATGAAGAGAAAAAGTTACAAATGACATTTCATGTGGCACTTTTTGTTGCATCACGCTTTTCCAAATGGGATGTAGGATGAAGCCACGATTAAAACATTGCATAAATGGGAATCACTAATCCGATTTCTCAGCTTGTTTCTTCCTAATGTTCATTTTTGAAAATAATTGTTCGCATGCATATGTACTACAAAACATCGATGTGAATTTTTTTGCGTGGTTTGTCAAATTTGGATGGAGTTTTCTATGAAGAAGATACTTTTAATAAAAGAGGTCAAGCAGTAATACATCTCCCAAATAGAATATAGATTTACTTCTTCATTGCATCTCAAAAAATTCCATTTGAATATTTTCTGCGCCATTGAACCCTTTGCACTTCTGAACCCTCAACTTTTCTGCGTTAGGTTACCATTTGTCTAATTATAATTAAATTATAGACCCATCAAACGATCAATTGTGAATTGTATACTTGTTAGATTATAATATAATTTAGTCTACACATGTCATAGAATGAATTCTATTACTTGAAAAATATCATCGTCAAAACAGCAGTTTTATTAATATAATTCAGTGAAGCGTGGTGGACCGGGTTACATTACTCCGCGGGCCGTAGGTTGCCGACCCCTGCTCTAGTCTATAGCATGTATTTTAGCAGCTTTGAAGTAACTGGGGATTGTAAAAGTATGTCGTTTTAAAAAGTGTCTTTCACCTTCAGGGATGCTTTCTATTTTTAATATTAGTAGTAGTAGATAGTGCGGACAGTAGTACATACAAAAAAGTGACATCTTTTTTTGATTTCGTTTAAAAATATGAACGACAACGTTGCCCTTACAATATACATGTAGTAATACACGAGATATTATTTTTAAAATTGCTAGTTTTGAACTCATTATTACGCTTCGTAATGGAGCATGTCACATTTGAATGAGCCGTGTTAATTTAAAAAAAAGTTAATGTCAGGGTAAACAGCTACGTTTGAAATATTGAAGTAATAGTCAAGGTTTCATGCTGATTTCTGTAATTCGTGTCCGGGTGGAAATGTTACGTCATTAAAAATTTATTGTGACCTTCTGGAACTTGAAATTATCAGCGCCTTTGTAGCGCATTGAACTAGACCTAACATCTGTTTGTACGATCTTCGTGTCAAAATAACATTGCGGAAATAAGGCAATATGAGCCCGATTAATGACATCAATGCCAGATAAATGTTATCCAGCAGGTGTTTAACTTGACACTAAAAGTTGAAATATTGTAAGTCACTGATTATTGCTAAAAAAATTTCCCACGACTTTAAATAAATTTAATTGCAAAATAAATTGGCATTTGTCCTTCGTTGTCACGCTATCTAAAGAATCTTTTGAAATCTTGAATATATTGATGGTAAAAATGTCGAGCAACACACTGGGAAAAAGAGACAATGAAATGATGGGTATGAGAAATCATATTCAAGAAATAAACAAAATTGTTCTCATATCGTGGGAGAATAATGTGGACTGTTTCATACAGAGAGTGTCGGCAGTGAAGATTTCACTGATTTGAAGATTTCACTGATTCACTTCAAAACATTTAGGTACCAACTATCACGCTCATGCAATCGAATTCTATTATTGTAAACAAAGGAGGGATGATCAAATATATGTACAAGAAGGTACCACGCTAGTACCAGTAATGCCTTATCTGAGTTAAGTGTTCTCATACGTCATGAAAAGTGTTCCCATAAATTGAAATAAACGGCAACGTTTTGGTTGAAATATTAGATTTTTTATCACCCAGAGGAAATTAAAAACAGTACTAGAATTCTTGCAACTATTTTCATCCCTAGGTACCATAAATTTGGAATCGTAAAAAAAAGCAACGTTTTCTCAACGACAACCACAAACCCTACTAACAACAAAAATAATGACAATTTGGCTACCCCGACCCCGACTAATTACGGTAACTAAATTTACAGGCCCGAGCCAAAAAATTCATATTTAGGAGTTCTTTGAATTGTGGAGAACATAAGGGTATAACATGTTCCAGTGCAAACGTAAAGATCTGATCTTGAGTATTTGTGGTTCAACAAATCCTGATAAAATTATATTTTGTATAAAATATAATCTGGTAAAAAATGACTAAAAGTTAGTATACCCATGCAATCAGCATTGCAGTTACTTTAGATACCATGCAAGCATACCCACCTTTCGATGAGTTACATGTTCATTACACCCTGTATCAGCTTGATAAAAAATATTGCTTTCATCGAACATTTTTTAAAATCTATTGTAAAAAAATACTTAAATATACTGTAAATATACTGTATTGTGAAAAAATTCCTCATTCTCACGCAATACTTAATCTAACATTCAAAATACTCGGATAAATAGGATAGCAAAACAAAGAAAAAAAGACGGATTAAAATATCAGTAAAATAAATTCTTACCGTGTATGGAAGATACGATCGTTAGATAAGAGATGAACAGCAAAATTGGAACTCCATAAACTGAAATACTCATAATTTTAAGCAGATTTCTGTCTGAGAAAATATAAAATAGTACTTGAACATTTTGTGCATAAACTCGGGCACAGTATTTCTAACATAGGTAGCCAACAGTACAATAAACTTGAATTGTAACTTGATCGAAAAACCTAACCAGTTACTCACGAATTACAGAAATATGAACTACTAGCTGCCTGTACGCTTTTAATGTGTCAGCGTTGCTGTTATTGCAATCGAGAAGTTTGAATCGAGTTATGAATGAAAGGTCTTCCAAGAAGGTCCAGTTCATTGAAACTGGTCATTACGAACTCGCTCATTCCAAATTTGTATGAGCGACCTTTTATTACTTCCTCATCAATAACTATATTATGTTGTTTAGCATTGGGCAAAGATGGTTTGCTTTTGTATATCCATGAAACTTCCTAAACATTTTGATTACTTCCTCCATTTCATCAAAGTTAAAAGAAAGTAATAAAAATATGGAATGCATAATATTAAATGAATGTGTAGGTCTTTTGATGCAAAAATGGGTTATGGCTTTAATATGAATTATATTTATTTTTTGGAATAGGCTGGATATGAAAATCCGAATAAACTTTGAATAAATAATTTTTTGACAAATATTTGGTAGTTTCAATTTCCAATAACCCAAGTTTTATTTTTTGATAAAAACTTTAATACATGCGCTATACGCAAAGAACAACTATGGCACAAAGAATTGAAAGGACAGTTATTTTCCACATATTCAGACTATCGTGTCAATATGACCATGTTTTCCCACTGAATTTGAACTTCAAATAACTGGTTGATACTGAATGTTTTGCACTCTTACATTATATCATAAAATTTCAAGTCCAAGTCAATATCGTTATTTGGTCTAACCCAGCATTTAGCCAGGTGTACAACATACTGATGATTATTTTCTAATTAAAGATATGGGGGGGGGGGTGACTATCGTATCGGTAAACAACAATTTTCCCACGACTCAAAACAAAATTGTAATAATAGTTTGCAAATGGAACGTTATCACGCATCTGAAGAAAAAAAATCATTATGCAAAAAGTATAAAAACAGTTGTCAGAAATCACGAAAGTCGACAAAAATATTTCATGTATGAGAAGCGTAGTAAGATATGAAGAGATTCCGAGTTGCATTTTAAAGCAATAAACTTTTGAACAGGTCTGGTAGACTCAAAATCCTGTTATTCTGTGATGCCAGCCGCGCTATGCAATTTTATTAACTCCACTAACTCCTGCAAATGTAACTAAATACTTGTTACTGGCTTAGTTTATGAACCCAAGTCTACTGGAGCATGTAGGTTATTTATTCAAAGTCGCAAATTAAAACAAAAAATCAGAAATACTTTTTTCAAATAAACATTAAAACAACATCAAATAACCTTTGGCAGTGTGTGAGATCTGTACCACGATTGAGATGACTTGAAAACACGAGTTGAACGTTGAACATAAGACGTTGACCAACTAGTTTTGTGCAGAATTACTGGAGACAATTGTAATTGATATTAAACTCACTTGTGTGAACCTTAGTACTTGTCATTTTGAAATAATTCTGACATTGTGTAAGCTTCAATATGCTTGGGCTGAGTTTGAAAGCTAGCAAACACCTTACACGAAAACGAACAAGGGCATTTTTCGTCAAGGAAAAATTATTGGACGCAAAGTGAACCTCTGGATCGGTTTGTTGGATTGTTGTTGCTGTTGGTATTCCTCATGTTGTCGTTGGTGTGAAAACATCGCTGCTACAGGACTAGTTACTCTGACATTTTTAGTGGTTAAAGATTGTTGTTATCGCTAAAAGACTACAACTTTTATTTATGTCTTGAATTTCTGTAGATGGGATTCGTTTTTTTAATTTAAACGTTCGCGTGATGATGTCATCAACATCAATAACTGAGTTTTTGTTAAGGTTATAGAGATATATAAGATATAGAGATAGATAATGTAAGAGATATGATGCTACTTTGGTTTGGTATTCGTGCTCATATATTTGAGCATTTCTCTCATGTTTCAATTAGGAAAATTTGGTTAGTAATAACTAGATTATTCCTCAATGATTTGCTGATCATATTTTACATTGCTTTCTTTTTGAAATATATATACAATATATATACAAACAATTTAATATATATTTTTCAATTATATCAAGATTCTTGAGCAATTACAAGAAATAAATACATTAAATGGAGAGGTTCATCGTTGAAGGCCATCCCGAAGAAAATGAGTTCGAAATTGCACAACCAAGTTCTGAAGATTTGCGTATTTGGAGCAACAAAACAATCCTTATTTTTTCTAGGACTGTTTCGGTAAAAGAATCTCCCGAACATCGTAACTACTGGCATCTGGAAAGAACAAAACATGACAATATGGTTTTTTGGAGTTTTTATCTCATGCGTGGCTCTAAGAAATATTATCTTACGTTCCGTAAACGTGAATTAATGTTCCTGGCTGAGGACAAAGGGAAATCGGAAAACAGGTGACGGTGAATTAAAACACAATCTCTTTTTTCTTTGTTTTTTAATTTCGGTATTTGTTATATTTTACTTGTCCAATCTATGATTTTATTAAAGAGTAGAACAAGATGAACCATAAAACTTGATTCGTTTTGTCGTAGGTAGTTTATTTAATCTACTCTTTGTGTAATAATCAAAGTTTGTTTTCTAGATTGTTTCAATTACTCTTGCGATCTAATGGGAGTGTGTGCATCAGACAGGTCATTCTGGTTACCACCACAGTCAGACAAGATTTTTGAAGACCGACCAGGAAAATCAGCTTGTTATGGTTCCAGAAACAAATCTTGGGACAGAATATGAGTGGTTTATATTAAAAAAACGCAGTGACATAGAAAAGTAAGTAGTTCAATCTTTTGCGTACTTCAAACTTCAATAATTCTTTTTTGCTTTTTCATACTATAAGTGTTAATATTTTAGTGCCACCAAAATGCTCCATTATGTTGAAATGGTTGCCTCCCATGAATCAAAAAAGTGGATAAGTCAAGGTGTGCTTCCTCATTCCGAGATTCAAGTGAATCAAACCGGCATCAAGCATGAATGGGAAGTTACAATAGGAGATAAATGGACGTTTGCCGCCGGACGTTATCACGCAATTCAAACTACAATTAGTGAGATTGACGTAGTGCACTTGGAGGAAGTTGCTGACGAAAATCAAGAAAGGTTGGTTATATAATATTTTAAATGACACGTCTTGTTTTATTTATTTTCCTCTCTTAATTTTTCTCCCCCTTTATGATATTCCTTTGATGATCTTTTTACTTTGTCTTTTTCAGTCTTCATTAATTATCATTTGAATACAATTGACAACAGTTTTATACTATTTTACAGTCGATTGTTTCCTGCGGAGGGAGTAGAGTCAGTAGAGTACTTGTTTCAATCTCCGTCCAATACTGAGAAATATCTTGCTCTCGGCAATACGGTCGTTGTGTTGAGACCTGGCAAGACCAATGCTACGAGATGGCAACCAATAGAGGCGCGAATATCATATTTCGGAGAAAATGACGAAACGTTATTTTATCCTCCTGTCGGTGGTCGGCGTCACTCGTCCTCCTCCTCTTCATCTTCGACATCCTCCTCTTCCTCGTCCTCCTCCTCCTCCTCCTCCTCCTCCTCCTCCTCCTCCTCCTCCTCCTCCTCCTCCTCCTCCTCCTCCTCCTCCTCCTCCTCCTCCTCCTCCTCCTCCTCCTCCTCCTCCTCCTCCTCCTCCTCCTCCTCCTCCTCCTCCTCCTCCTCTTCCTCGTCCTCTTCTACCTAAACGTAAATTTAAAGTATGAATTACATGTTGCAGGTTCAACGTAAATATTGTACTATTTCAACCTTGTTTTAAATTTGGTTCAATTCCGGCAAATTACATCAATTTAACTAGTCGAAATAAAATGCTTAGTGTATTTTGAACACATCCATTAGTTAATCCAAATTATTATTTCAGTATAAAACAACTGAATGCTATTTATATATATATTGGCAAATATGAGTTACCTTCATTTTCTGATGGCTAATTGTACTATCGTAGGCCTTTATTTGGCGCAATGCTGTCGCATTGATTTCAAGCATTGCTGAAGGTTTGCCTCGACGATTTAAAAGCCTAATGGTTTCCAAAATTTTATCCCTGATAAGGATCTATATATATATATGTTCAATATGTTTCAACTTGTGACGACTGAAGAGTGTAGTATGCTCATCATATTTATTTGCTGATGTATACAATATCCGATACATCGAATGTTGCTCAAGGGTTACTTTTCATTGTGTCGAATGAATATTCTTTGAGCTAATGGTATTTTTGTATTGGTATAAAATATTTAAACTCACATATACTCCTATCTGCAATTGATTTTGTTTTATTCATGTTCGTTTTTTTTGTCAGTAAATGAACGAATGGTTTATTTCAACATGTATTAGCTTTTCATCAATAGCTGTATTATTCTTGTTTTTGATGGTATTATTTCAAAACCAGGTTAAACCTGCTTGATATTTTTTATTTAATTAATCTATCACATATATTTGTAATTAGTCACAGGTAATACTAACAATAAATTCAACAGAATAATGGAAAGTCAAGCGTATGGTATCTTCATGTATTCTATACAAGTGGTTTCTGAATAGGCAGACAGGCTTTTTAATTCTATAAAAGATAGTTAGTTGCTTCCAGTCATATTTAGCGTAATTACATTCAAAAATAAGTTTCGGAAACTGATCTTTCAATCCGATTCCATGTCCAATTTATGTGTGTTGCCATAGGCAACTTGACCCTCTAAAACTCCTAAGTCTTGTTACTTACCAGTTACACGTTTATTTGCTGAGTATTATGAATACTTTTTCGCGGTTGTGAGACATTGATTAAGCCAATAAACGCTTGTGGTAGAAGGTAATAGATCAGAGAGAAAGCAAATAGCAGGCATCATCTTTTTTGCATCCATGTTGGCAGTTATTAAATCGCAACTGTAGTATAGTCTACTCTAGACCAAGGTTTCTCAAACTGCCTCCACCTCCGCTTGGGCGACAAATTGATTTTCCGATGTCCCATAGACAAAGGTCTTCAAAAGGAGCGTACGGATCATGCAAGTTTGAGAATAACTGGTTTTGACAGAACACTAGCCACTAGACCCTGTAGAAAAAGATCGATCGGTTTTGAATTCGAAATTCGAAACGATCTTCTTGTTTTACATTCCCTATATCAGTGCTTCCCAGCCTGGGGCCCGTGTTCCATCGGATTTGGAATCTACCAATCAAAGTAACACTATAAATACCACTGGAATGATAAACAAGAATGCCATGAGGGCTAAGATCCTCCAGCAAGGTGCCACGAGATATAAAAGGTTGGGAACCAGTGCTCTATACCTTTACATACACTCAAAACGTTAAACTGTATATTGTATATTAAATTGTACATTAAATGGAATAAAGATATTTTCAGCGTGTTGGACTAGGCTTGATCTTTTTATAACCGGGGTTGATATACTGTTTTGATATTGCTTCATAGTTATCGTGAAACCGGCAAAAAGTAGGATAAGGAGGAATTTGCAATTCGACCAACCCCCACCTCCCTTTTTTTTAAACTTCGCCTTAAGATTCAAAGCAATCTTGACCTACAAGATGTAAAAAGCACAAAACTCAGCAGGATCGAATCGAACATTCCGATTTGAGACTTATATTATCTGTAGGCAAATGCAAAGCAAGTAATAGTTCGACAATTAGTTTTGCGCAAGTTTTTTTGCGTTTAATGTGATCTACGCATATAAATGATGTGATTGCGATTTCAAAATGCTTCAATGCACTTTCAATCATATTTTTAAGAATTCCATACAAGCTGGAGAGTTTATAATATTTGAAGTAGATTTCTGCAAGCATAACATCACGCGCTTTATCGACTTATTATTGAGCGTTATGTTAGTGCAATTAATTGATTATTATTATTTCCGTTAGCAAGAAATTATTTTCAAATATATTTACCAAATTTTGACCACTGGCCTCTTTTTAACAATATTTTTTTTTCATCAAATAACATCAAATAATTATTATGGAGCAAAATTTAGTAAAATAAAATGGAAAATTGCATGCAGCGAACAAAATCGTTTGTCGGTTTACGTACCGTGCTTGTCAGGGCTCTGTATTTGTCGGTCTAGGTTCCCGCCTGATGTCTAATATTAATTCTACCATGCAGATTTCTACGTTCGGGCATATAAATACAACCGCAACAAACATTATTTCAAATCTTGCGGCATGAGACAGATATGATAATGCACATGACATGTTTACTGTCGTTAAATTCACGCACGAATATGAACAAATAATAGAATTTGTCTCTTTGAATTCGTACATCGTCATAAACTACGAGAATTTCAATTTTTTTTTTTTTAGTTGTTTAACAATTCAGCGAACAGACATAATTGTAATGTAGCATTTCTGAAAAGTATGTTGTACTTCTAAATCATCTCACAAACCTATAATGATTTACGTCATTTGCAATTCATAATACTGTAAACAACGTGGTACCGCGGGCATACAATTTATTGAATGGGCCTACACTAGGTCCCAAGAAAAATGTATGGCTGAAATTGAACCGGGGATTGGGAGTTCAACTTGACAATATGATAATCAGACTTCTGGATTTAGTTTAGTCATTAACACTTTTACCACTTTTACTGTGTTTTTCGTATTAATAAAAAGAAAACGTTTTCGTAATCCTAAAAAATTGTTAATAAAGATTGTGTGGGTTTAAGATTTCTTTTGGCACTGAAAATGTGCCACAAGAGAACCGTTGGTTTATTTTATGATATGCACTTGCGCTGGCCAAGCGGGGAGGGACCCCCAACTTGATTTGTCAAATCCAATTAAAAATAGGTTGTATAATGTATAAAGTAAAAAGGTTACTTTGTTTATCCTTGCTTCAATAACAGAAAGTGAAGTAGTATTTGTATTTGCTCCCCCCCCACAACTATCCAATTCGGCTCTGTACGTACAAGCGTTATCATGTACATTTTCATGGAATGTTCGGAGGCTATGTAGGGGATCGTGCAGTTGGACGTTGACTTAATGTGAAGTGTTGGCACTAATCGCGATGGAACACAGAATTTCAACTTACAATTTCCATTCTCGAGACGCAATCGCTATTTCCTGGCGTTTTCGGAAAATGGAATAAAAATGTTTCATATTTATCATGAATAAGTTTTGATTGAGAACCAAAACACTTAATGGAGCCAATTGATTTTTTGTTTTGTTTTTTTTGTTTTTCATATACACCAAATTTATCACAATAAGTAGAAAGCACAATTTAATTGGTTAAAACAACTTCATAAAAACACCTAAATTCATTATTTACTACTCATCATAAATATGGGTTTCACATCAAAGCATACGAGTTTTTATAAATATTGAATAAAGTTGTTATTTTAATGTTTTCAGAGATAGGATGTTTAATAATTTGTTATATTGCAACCCTTAACTACGCTTTTCGCTCAGAGCAAGGCTCTATGCAATTAGCTATAGGGTGAAGTGCGTGCATGGGATTGAGATGAGTCAACACAATTAAGCCTAATGCTTCAACCGCTCAGCCATCCAGTCATATTTTCATGCGAAATGAAAACAGCAATGTTGAACGTTCGGTCGTTATTTCAAGCATCCAGTGCAATATCTTCACATACTAATTTGATATATTCTAATTGCATTAGGTAATTTCTTTTGGAATCCTTATTTCTGTTGAAAACAAGATCCCATGGTTCGAAAGACTGTGACGTCATACTATATTCCCTTATGTACCTATGATGTCTTGTGATTTCCATCGCGAGGTGTCAGAACCTACGCTTTATGTAAAATTAATGATTGCTATATTCATCAAAATTTTGAAAAATCACTAACTATAATTAAATCAGGAAATTGTTTTTGAATATCCGAAAAATTTAATCCCAAAATTATTTCTACGAGACAATTCACACAATCCTATGTATTGGATGACGCCATTTTACCTCATATTTATTTCATGAGTAATTCAATACAAACCAAATTAAATTCATCGAGATTGAATTTCGTGGATTTTATTGAATCAGAAACAAATAATCGGACAAAAAATCTCAGAGCATACTCACGAAAAGGATTAGAAGATTTAACCCGTGTTTTCCAGTTATTCAACATAGAAATATAAATATTTTACAAAATTTTCCAGATCTTCATAATAAGCAATTGTTTGGGTGTAATTTTTGAACCATGACTTGGTTTTGAATGTGAATAGTTTAGTTGAGTGTACTGTAATCATGTTTTCACTTTTCGCTTCTCCCCAAGGAGAAATTAAGATCGTGTAATATTTTGTTACTACGATTTCAAAGCAATTCGGTAAATGTAGAATTTAGTAATCCAGACAAAAAAAAAATTTTTTTGGGGCATCTAAATATTGAAATTGTGGAGATTTAAAAGTAATTAGTCCTTTTTTTGAAAAAAGAGCATTCTTTCAACAACATCACTAAAACTAATTTTCCGAAACGACCTAGAAGCCTACTTCGTGGCCAATATCCTGAAGTTGCAATTGATTCGCTATAGAAGTAACCACGAACTCCGAATTTCAATTATTGTAAGGGCGGCAATGGGTCCAACATTTTTATCAAATACGGGACGATATCAGGGGGTCATGATTTAGTAATATGACATCTCATTATTTATTTGTTTTTCATTACAGGGAATATAGATGCAACATGCAAGTATAAGGTGACAACAAAAAACAGAATCCATAAAATTTCTTAATTACTACTACAAAAATAAAGAAAATTTAAATAACATTTAAACTTCTGCTTAAGTATAATTTGTCACAAAAGTTTGAGTAATCTAGGACGTTTTGCATAAATTTCGTGCCCTCTGTAGAATATGTTCCAAATGACCTGGGTTATATAATAATATTTCAAAACGCCAGTCATTCTATTTATCATTGTTCAAATTTATTTACTCGATTCAGATACATTTTTGAAAAAAGAAAAATACCAGAGCAAGTGACAAAAAAAGGTCTTTTCCAAAAAATGCTTCTCTGTTTTCGATCAAAATGTAGGATTAAGCAGCAAATGAACCGGTAATCTCCGACAGGGTAGACACAAAATGTCGATATCCAACTTTAAATTAGGTTAAATTTGCCAGAAATGCATTTATATATTTCAGTAAGTACGTCTACGTACGACTGCGAGTAAAAGGATGAAATTGCGCAGACTGAAGGATTTTTTCTTAAAGAAAAATGAATATTTGAAGAAAACAACCCAACTTTACAACATGCCAATTTACAATGCAGATATTATCCCCTGACAGTAACTATTATTGGGGATTTGTGTGGAAATTTCGTACCCCCAATCTTTTGACCAAGTCTTCCAATTAGAAATCTATTAAACTTGTGCGAATACCCTTTATCATCTAAAATTTACAAGACTTAGATGTGATGCGCACATAAGTCAATTTAAAAAATGTCTTTTTGAGGAGTCTTAAATGCCTAGAATATTTCATTTTGGGTTTAAATTAGCACTTTTATTATACACGTTCCTTTTGAATGGTCTTGCAGCGTCAGTGCTGTATGCCTGGTTAAGCAATATCATAGCTTTGTTTGAGATGTCGTTGCGAATTCTATCGAAAATAATATGCTGTATATACACGTGCAATATTACAACAAATCAGTCGTGAAAAAGTGGTAGTTAGTTCGGTACTCACCTGGAAGTTAGTTTGATTTGTAGGGCGTACTAATCTCTAGGCCGTAAATGTGAATTATTATTTGGTAGAAGATATAAGCCGACAACCGTCCTATAATCCATTTTAGACTAGGAGATCGGGCATCGATTTTTGTCCTATTAGTCAAGAGATAATATATTGTAAGCTCAGTAAAGAAGGTAAGATTTTACAGTGAATTGATCATCAAACATGGCGTTGTTTTGAATGAGAGTTTTCGTTAAGCTAGCCATTACCAGTATGGCGCAATTTATCGGGATTAAATTCAAAAGGATTCGCCGGGTTTGCTATAAATGGTACATGTGTTGATTTCAAATCGCATCGATAAAAAACCGCCACGTCAACGTTTTTCGAGAACATTTTTCTTTTTTTAAATCGTTTCCCAAGTCGGAATATTTAACCCCGACACATCTCTAAACCCTGAGCAGTCACAGTATAAGCTACTTCTGTATAGTCAAGTGAGAGAATGTGACGATAGATCTGAGTTAATGGAAAAATATAGTGTTTCATGCGCAGATGAAAATAGCTTTTCATCAGTCTTATTTAAATCAAATGGTGTTACCATCTTGAAAAGATCCATTCAGTCTTCGAATTTTAGTTTCAAGTATAAAAATGATTTGTAGATGATCTATCTCAGAAAGTTTATGCATTGTTGTCGCAAAATTATTTTTAGAGCATTTTTGATCATCTTTCTGTTATTCTGAAATTTAAAATTATTAACACAAAATTCCAACTTGCAGGTTAGAAATTTTCGAGTTTATTTGATTCGAAGATGGCATATTAGAATTACTTAACTAAACATTATCAACTCAAACGTGAGATGGGTTTCAGTAGTTGTCGAGAGAAAATGCAGACAGACCTTCAATTACTGGGTTATTGGACACGAAATGTACAAGCGGATATTTTGTTATCATGTTGTTGTTCTTCTTGTTCTTTTTGGTATTTTTCTTCTTGTTGATATGGAAAAATAGCTTTTCTCGTTAACTATTGGACCAATTGCTTTGAAATGATCAGTGGTTAAATAATTGTGTTTTTCGCTGGATTTATTTGTATTTGTTGATTTGTTTGTAGCGGATCTGCGACCTCTCTCGTGTTATGCGAAAGTCGGAATTTTTTTTACCTTACCGTCCAGTAAACTGGGTAAGGTACTGTAAAACATAAGATAGACTACTTCTTCGCGTTGATCATCGTGTCCATATATTTGAGCATCGCTCACTTGTTATTTTATTTGATGATGTTTTGAGACAATTTAGCATTTTGCAGCCCCCTTGTGGATAACCCTGACTAGTCTCTCGAACTACAAGATAGGTTTTCATTTTTCCGCTTCCATCTATTTTATGTAAATTTTATGTAAATAATCACCAACGTTTACATGATATTGAAGCAGTCAAGTCGTAAAATCGTTCAATTTTTTTTCAATTCACCGAAATCTACCATATTTTCTTGCTAATTTATCGCCTTATTTTTCACTTTTCTACACAATTAACTTGTTTCTTTGAATATTTAGGATTATGTTTTGTTGTGAATTAATCGTATTCGACCAGGAGTATGAAATTAAAATGTCTTTCATACTTTTTCATTTCCCTATGTTATGTCGAACTTACTTTTTTACATACCGTAATTACTTTCAGGGTCATATATCGTGGTTACACAAATCATGCAAAACAGTTTACTGTTGGGGTTAAAACGCAAGTACTAGGTAGTTAGGTGTTGGATTAAATCTGAAAACAATTGAGAGTAAAGTGCACAAAATCGTAGGCGACAAGTCACAATATTAGAAAATGTATTATGTATGGGGTAATATTGGCGTCCACGTTACATGTTTAACCTCATAAGTTTTTTTTTATTTTTAAATTGTAATGGGTGATAAATAATTCAAATTTGAAAATTGCAGAAATAATAGTTTTTGGAATACCTATAATCACTCATATTTTTGCAAGTGCATTATATCGTCTAGAAAGAAAATGACTCTGTGCTGTACATTACTGTTTGGTGAGTATGCTTATTACGTTAATAGATTTTACAATTTATTAGATAGAAAACGGTCAATTAACTTAAAAATTATAGAAATCGGCTTCTGGCTTATATTTTTTCATAGGCCCGGAGTTTAGAAATCGTGACCTAAATGGCTTTATTTTTGTAGTTTTGTTAGCAACAAGTTTCTTCAGCGAAGACGTCGACGCAAGATCGTTTCCGACATTTTGTTCCGATATTTACAACACATTGCCTTCTCCGATGTGGCGACAGCTATGTGGTGAGTGCAAAATTTGTTGGTTTTTGATGCTCCGACGTAAATTCTGACGCTAGTTTGAAATCGTGTCAATAAATTCTCGTTTTTTATTTTTTGTTGAATAAAAGAATTATTAGAATGAACCTTATTTGCAAATAAACTGTTGGCCGGGATTAGTATTAGAAATAGTATTAATAGCACTTCGAATATATTTTTTCCCTTTTTCTGTCGCCTAAGGAACTATCTACTCTGGGGTATGAGTTTTGAATCATGACTGATATCCATGCTTATTTTGAGTCCCTCCGCGTGTATTTTTGTGTTGAGGCTGATGGTTTCTATTAAAAATGGTTGTAATTTTAATTAAAAGAGTTTTTTTTTTTTTAGGTTATGGCAACCCAGGACCATTCAATCCTAGAACTGCAATGAAACGTGACGAAGAAAAAGAAGTTTCCCGCGCGCTTTTAGAAGAATTAGCCGAGCTACAGTCAGATGGAGAAGTAGAGAAAAGAGACGGATTCTTTGCTCCAAGTGACGACTACCTAAACAACATGATGCGTTGGTTAAAGCTAAATTCCTACAATCGACGATATTAATTTAAAAAATTGATGAGAAGTGTTTTTGGACGAAATACAGTTCGTGTAAATTTTGAATGTGATTGATTTAATAAAGGATTGTGATATAACAATTTAATCTTGAATCTTGATTCATCTGGGATACGAAATACCTAGCGCTAGCCTAAAATTCTATTTTTTGAGAAAAATGAACTGTCTAAAGAACGATCAGGGGTGCTTAAAGTTTTGTCGATGCAGGCCGCATTACACTTTTCGTGAGCTTTCGAAGGTCGCAGAATTGCTCATACACTCTCTTGTATTCCGGAAGTTGTCCCACAAAACTAAATACAAAACAACAAATTACAAATATTTTCATCTTTTGTCTGACTGCGATTATTTCAGAAAATCCGTCTCAATAGCATTAGACACTAAATCATATGTATAATCCGAGCCTCACGTTCGATCTTTCATACTACAGAGAATTGGTTCCGAGTATGTAAAAATGTCCGTTTCTAACAAAAATTTCTGTATTATATATATGAAACATAACATTCTAGGATATGTCATTATCTCTTAGCCAGATATTGCAACTTTTAGTGCATTAATATTCATGCCAATGTGAGTGTTTCGACTGGGAACAAAAGTGTCTGCTACTTCTCAAATTAGTGGATAATTACCTATTCCAGAAGAATACAGTTTTTATAGTTTTGGTTTGTTTAAAGCCATTTCTGCACGGATTTTGCAAATCTGACGGCGTGTCAACAAAATAGCATTTAACTTGACTGTTGGCTTGTTGGCTTTAACTTGGCCTTTTCTGAGACACCCAATTATAATCATGACTGTAATTTCATAAAATAAAATTAAGAAACTTGAAACCAAATGGCAAGTAATAACATTTATCACTTTGTTGCTGAGAGTTTCACACTTACTCCTATGTAAGAGTATCATATGTTTTCAAAAAGTTCTGGCAGATCATTAATAATTACAAAAACTTCAAGGTCAAAAACAGTAACTGTTATTACAATCTGTTGACAAAACACCTGAGCTAGCCCTAAATCAGGTATGTTTGTATTTTGTTCCTAGTTTAATTTGTTGTTGATGTTGCGGTCAGCAGTTGTTGTATGTTTTGACAATTTACACACTCTGTTGTCTGTTACACGGGTAGTGCACACTAATATGTAACTCTAATATGCATTTCACGGATGCACAGACTGCTGTTTTGATGCCTGCTAAATTTAAAAAACACAGATTCCAAAAAGTCATGCAGGTGGGCGAGGTCGTTACAAAATCTGCTTGGAAGGCTGGCGATTGCAAGTAATACGAGTGAGTGATCTGACAGGGGTTTTGTTCAACAACGACCTTGCGTGCGAGTTCGAGAGAATGTATCTGACTACGCGACTAACTGTTTGTAAGATCTTTCATGAATCACACATACGGAATGAGAGACACAGTTACGTCTCGTAAACCTTGCTTTTTACGAAGCAAATGCCCACCGTTCTATAAAAATTACCGATAGGCTTACGCCTTACCTGTTAATATAATCTGATTTAAGAATACAGGAACGTGATTGCTCGAAACTGAAATAAATGACCACGATGGAATGTAATTCATGTTTAAAATAATACCATTCAGCATGTTTTTGTGCCAGAGAATGATTTATTGCCATAAAAAAGTCAACACTATTATAAAATAAGTCAATAGCGGAAATAATTAACAGTGATTGACTTTTTTCTATGCGGTTCAGTGTCCAAGACCGACCGAAGAGACCATTTTCATGACGAAGCATGAATATCGCGATTTCAAATGTATGCATTTCACAAAGCTGTAATATAATAAAATGTCGATACATCTGGAGATTGATTAAACGTTTTTTTTTCGAAAAGCATACACCTCAATATTTTATTTTACAAAACTTGTATTGGCTTGTATCAAAAATAATTCGGGGATAAACAAATTATAGATGTTTTTATACATGAGATACATGAGCGTAAATAAATTAAAGGTCAAGTAAGAATGTAATGTTCGTATTATTATTGAATAAATCAATAAACTAAGCAGCGAACTCTTCTCTACAACGTGCTGGTCTGTTGCACGAAGGTCCTCTCAAAGCATTCCCTTGGCTGCAATAAAGACTTATTATAACCCCAACTAAATATGCAATATTGTAATCGCGAGTGAAATAAACTATTTTGAGTGTTTCAAAGTTCAAAATATTCCTCAAATCTGTAAAATATTCCTACAGTTTGAGATGATTCAGTTCGGATAATTCAGCAACGGGTGAATTTCGTGTATATTGGGCCATCCAGTGTAACAATGACTATTTAATATTTTTGGTTCGGTTATTGCCCAAATCTACTCTAAATTGGTCAGTTCACGCGTTGAAAAATAGCGACCAAGAAAGAATGAATGGTTTTCCTCGAGCATTTATCTACTTTCTTGTTTATTTCCGTAACTTGATCTAATCAATTGGTTGCTTAATGCTTATAATGACGCACCGATGGAAATTTTTTATTTTTGTTATTATATTGGATGATTTTGTTTATATATATTGTTGCAATGCTTGTTGGCAAAACACTAAATCTCTATATAATACCTCTAGCCACTCAGACACTTTTTTCACATAGTCATAGTCAAGTTTATTTTTTCCCATTCAGTAAAAATAACATACCTATTTAACAAAATACAAAACTGAAAACACATTTTTACTGGGAAAGAAAATTCGCGGGGAACCAGGAATGGTTATCGAGCAGCGACACCCGAGATTCAATATCTAACTTAATTTGTAAGGAAATTACGTTTTTAGAACGCTTTTAATATGAATGAGCATGGCTTTGGCAGCTGAGCATTAGCTCGTTCTCGTGGTTTTTCTGAATGTTTGTCAGTTTTTAGTCGTATTCCCAAAATTTAGGTATAAAGTGATTAATTGAACAATCATTTCGTTTTCTGAAGAAATTTTAGTTTAGATGCCGTAATCAAAAATTAGTCCCGAAGCGGCGATAGACTATGTTGAAATATTCTCCCAGTACCTACTTTTGAACGGCAGGTGGTTGAAAATTTCAAATAAAAATGATAACTTGAAACATACAAATCAAATTGTATGCGCTAACTCGCAAAAACAGTCTTGTAAAAGCATCAGACATTTTGCAAGTAAAATGTAAAGAATTTTTCTGGGTCAAAGGTCGGGGACAACTCATCAGTCGTCACAGGGCTGCCACTCTAGATGTTTTATATCTAGATCTAGATGTTTTTTTCAAGATCTAGATGTAAAATTTGGAGCATGTATGTTAGCTATAAAATCTAGATATATATATTTTTCAAGGTTCTAAATATTATTTAGTGGGAAATAAATAAAGAGATGTGTGTAATACTGTAATAGGTGAATGAATATTATTTCATTATTTAGAAGTATTGATGTAAGATTGATAAAACAGTACCGGTACCGGTTTTTATTTACGATAAAACTTATTCATATTGTATTCGTCCACGGGTACCATACAGCCATATGTACTTAAAATATTTGAATAACGAATTAAACATGTTTAAAACATGTGACGTTTTAATTAACGTTAAGTAGAAAGGACGACGTTGGTCCGATGATATTGTTGCCAAGGCAGCAAGGGGTTTTCAAAATTATTAAGTTATTTAAGTCTATAAGTCGGTGGTTCTCAACCGGGGGTCCGCCAAGCATTTCCAGGTGGTCCCCGATTAAATTGTGATTTTAGGAAATTATTTGCAGTTTAATATCGTTTTTTTGTAATACGCTCGAACATTTGCTGCCTATGACAATGTGACAATAGCCTACAAAAACTATTTTGATTCATCTCCCGTGAACCTATTGTGACAAATACAAGTTATGACAGCACAATGATAAATACGAGAACGCAGCTACAGTGATCACTTTCTCCGTTTTGGTGCGCCATTTTGCCGTCCTACCCATAAGTATCGATGGAAGCATTACGTGTTATTGCAGTATTGTTCCATTCGCCTCCCCTTACCTTTGTGAAAGCGAATTTTTTGCTCTCGTTCATATCAAATTCAAGGCTCGTCACCAACCAAACGTCGAAGACGATTACGTGTTATTGTTCCATTTGCCTCCACTTGTGTTTGTGAAAGTGGATTTTCTGCTCTTGTTCATATCAAATCCAAGGCTCGTCTCCAACTAAACGTCTATGCGTGATGCGTCTATCGTTATCAAAAACACGACCACGCATTTCAAGACTTGCTTCTGATATACAACAGCAGAAATCCCATTGAGTGTATTCGATTTGACAAAATAAATGGAAATGTCCACTGGGTCTGGTTTGAGGGTCTTACTACTTACTGAATACAGCGCAAAACCGCACGAAACAGTGCAAAATAGCGCAAAACAGCGCGAAACAGAAGGAAACCAGCGCAAAACAGAGGGAAACAGCGCAAAACAGGAGACGCAGTCATTACCACCTCCTGCCACGAAAGAACCACGGCGCCTCTCGCCATGGTTTTATGGCGCTATTTCCGGTATATTTACAAGGTTTTGTACCGGATTATAGGTCATCATGCGAAATTTTATCTACCTTTTTGGTGCTCCAGGAGTATGTGCAGCAATATGTCGCACAACCTGAATCCGCTACACACACACATACTATTTTCAGGTTGTGCGCCATCTTGGTGCACATACTTCTGGAGGTCCATTTTTACCTAACCCCTGACCCTAAAGCCAACCATATCCATATGGAAAATGTTTTAAATTATGGTACCCAAAATGTGTCACCAGCAGGGGCAGACCTGCCATTACAGCATTACTGGCTACATACGTTGGTTTGTGTTTTTAATTTGCTGCCGAGGTACTCCAACTCAAAACAAGGTGCCCCGAACTCATTGCAAAATTTTTTTCTGCTTCATACTGTTTCCCTCTGTTTTGCGCTCTTTCATGCTGTTTCCCTCTGTTTTGCGCTGTTTTCACTGTTTCGCACTGTTTTGCGGTGTTTCGCGCTGTATTCAGTAAGTAGTAAGACCGCTCTCTGGAGTTTGGTGTTATTTTTTACTTGGTTAAATCTGTATGGAACATTAGGTTGCTGTTTAAGCTATAAACTAAATTTCAAATAAAAAACTTTCGAGGGGTCCGCGACCGCTTTGAGAGCACCAAAAGGGTCCGCAAAGACAAAAAGGTAGAGAAACACTGCTATAAGTGCTATTGAATGTGTCTCTCTTTAAAAGTCAACTTTTCAAAATGCCAAAGTGTATATACACTACCAGCAAAAATTTAGAAAAGATTGGCTTAAGGAATGGTTTGCCCATTCGGATGATAAGAACAAGGTCTTTCGTAAGTTCTACGGGTGGGAATTGAATTCTAGGTGATGTTAGCTTCTTCGACATCTAATATTACTGTATTATGGTTACTTTTCATTAAATTCAATGACTTCATATCTAGATGTTTTATTTTTCAATCTGGATGTTTTTCGAGGTTAATCTAGATGTTTTTAGTCAGGCAAAAGTGGCAGCCCTGAAGTCCTCTTGGTAGCAGAGTTGTCTCTGGGAGATTAGTACAAATTTTAAACATAATTTCAAAATCCTCCAATAAGAGCAGAGATATGATATAACACTGGTTGATAGTTGAACTTATATAGATGGGATATTATTACAACAGAACAATAGTGGCACATCTTGACGTGACCGGTACGGTACGGTACCGTATATCAAGGTACCCTCGACATGACATACTGTACAGACATAGGCTAGCCTATCTCAGATGAGTTTTGTATTTCAACTGAATTTACTATGGTAACTAGCCTAAATCAGCAATTACTGTACCGTTTTTTTACCTTGCCATCAATCTATGAAACTTGTAAGTTGCGGAGAGTATAAAACAACAAAAAAAATTTTTTTGTGCCCCCCACTTTCTCCTGGTCTCATTCTGATATTTAAGAATGAGAGTTTATTGTTTTAATCAGTTTTTAACGGAAACTATATAAAGCCTTTAGGTATTTTAACTTTGCTTCCCGAGAAATAACGTGGTATTTTCTCATCTTTGTTTGTGTAATGTCGCTTAGAATTATACTCTTTTGTGACAGACTAGACACTGAGGTTCAACGTTCTTACTACTTCTATTTAACTTGGGATAAGTTTTGAAGTTGCGGAGAGTTAAAAATAACAAAAAACACTATAAGCCCTCAGATTTTTTTCAAAATTTTTTTGTTATTGAATGGGCTATTTTTCGAAACTGCCAATAAAAGCAGCATCACAATACACTAGGTGAAAAGAAGAACATGTTTAGATTTGGTTTTATTATGGCAACCAAACATTGATTCTTTTTTCGTTTATTCTTCAATTTTATGAACAATGTAGATGTAATATAACATATTTCAAACAGATTTAATATTTCAACCCAATTACCTAATGATTCAATAATTGTCCATCTCAATTGTCGTACATGGATACTGTAAATTTTTTAGAAACCACCATTCTCAATGGATTTTCGTCTTAAAACTAGAAGCCTTAAAAATTTGATAAGCCAGTTATGCAAGTCGATGCACAAAGTAAATCCATTACACAATTTTTTTATTATCGAGTTTGAGAATTGCTGTTCTAGGTCAAGCATCTGAGCTAAATTATTTGTTTTATTCCGTTATTCCTCCAGTTCTGACTGAAATTATTTGGATATTCTGAATAAGTTTGCTTTTCTAAAAAATTATAAATGTAACGATTCAGCAATTGGGTAAGGTAAGGTCTATTACAATATAGTATGAAATCTTACTCAGGCTGGTTCTATAGAGCGAGGTCTCTGTTAGGGCAGTAGGGTAAAACTTCTTCTGAAATATTTTGATTAGTCCTCGCAATTTGATGGTAACTACCGGTACTTCAGGCCCTGGAGGAATATGAGACTGTACGAGAATGCATATGGTGGTAGACCTCGCTTTAGGGCAGCACCTAACTTCATTTCAATCTGTCAGTTACTATATTATGTTGTTTTCAATCTAGTTGATAAATTATAATTATTCACAATTATAATTCTCTGAACAAGACCTACATACATGATCCACAATGGAACGCGGAGGAAAGAAATTTAGGAAGAAACGTTCTGGGAAAGTGAGTCTGCCTTTTTCGTCTTACACTCTTCATTGTTACTGTATTATGTCAAAATAGTACCATATGCTATTATTTCCTTCCTGATATTGTGGAACGGTGCTGTCACATCCCGCGTCAATTATATTTAGCGTCTGCATATCACGGTTCTGAAGTGCCTGCCGTTTCAATTAATGTTGTGTTGTGGTTGTGGTCTTGTTGAACTAATATGGCTGCTGTTTTTGCATTACCATTTAATGAGAATGTTGGGAAGAAAAAATTAGAAGAGGAAAATAAAAATGATTTTCTTGATGAATGTATTGTGGTGAGAGAATTGTGTAGTTTAATTTGAATTTTCAACCTACAAATATTCAGAAAGCATGCACTATGATTACTGCATTACTAGTTTGTATAATGTAGAATGTTGATTTCGGATCATCAACCGAAGTGTTCTTTTGCCATTCTTTTCTGAATATTTTTTGTAAAATTAGGTTTAAATTCAAATTCTCTTTTTTAATATAGAGCACAAGTCTGCAAACAACAAAACTTGATATGGAAATCACCAAGTTTTTGAGGTTTAATGTCCCAAGAAAAAGTACAGTAATGCAAAAACAAGCAGTGGAATATTTTCTAGGTTTGTTTTATATAATTCCATATTTCAAAGATTTTTATAGATTATTGCTTCATTATTTATCGACTAATATATTCACATCACTATAATATTCAAGTTTATATTGGGTTGTGATTTGTGAATTATTGTCAGCCAGCTCGTTACTAATTACTTGTAGAACCTGTTTAATGATTTGATAATTGAAGCAATCAAACCACAACTTCAAGAGATGAGAAGTCTAATTTGATTGATTCAATGAAAACAATTTTATTTAGCTGTCTGACTGAGCTGTCTCTCTACTTTTCAGATGTTTCTTGACTTAAAAATGACTTTTTTGGTTTTTATTAGAGCAAACTTTCCAATACATATATTAAAATAAGTTTTCCACTTTTACCTAGGAAATAAAGCAGTCGATACTTTATTGGAGTCAAAATGGGCTACTCGCAAAAAAGGAGTCGATCAGTTATTTGTTTGTAGAGAAGATGCAATTACTTATTTGGATGAGTAAGTATTTCAATTCGTAACCGTAAAAGCAGTCAAGTAGTTGATAATTTGATTCAAATAATATAATTAAATAAATTAATTGTAATTAAATGGATATATACTTGAACACTTTATTTGATGCTTCTAAATAGCAACAGTCTTATGGTGACCATGATCATGAGTCCCCAAATGGTATTCTATAAAACAAAAGTCGGGATTAGGCTATTTTATAAACAACCGCGATGTTTAATTCTGAAATATTTCTCTTTCAAAAGTGCTTATTAATTTATTGATTTGACCTGCTTTTACCGGATATGCTATATTATCTGTAATAGTAAGGAACTAGTAGTTTCAATTTCAAACTTTTTTACTTACTCATCAGACTACTGCGGAAGAGCTTATTCTATAGAGTGGAAAAAATCGAGCTGGGGTCAAAAAACAAAGGCGATAAAAATGAAGTGTCAAAAAATAAGACAGACAAAACAGAACAACAATCTGACAAATCTTCTGAAAATAAAAATGTTGTAGAGGAAGTACCTGCCATACAAGAAACAACTTTAAGACAAAGAAAAAAAGATAAAAAAACTGAAAATACTGAAGATGACAAAACTGAGGATTCGGAATCAAATAAACCAAAGTTGAAATTAAAAGCCAAAGACAAGGTGTGATTGGTTTATATTTTTGTGGAAATTTTACCTTAATAATGTTGAGTGCACTAGAAGATGTCATAGAGGTCTAATTTGACTAGGCGAGCTTTATATCTAATTATACCCTCGAAACTTGTCATTTTCTCATTAAATTGTTGCTTCTCTTATAATTATTGTCAATTGAAAATCTGTAATAACTTTCAATACTGTGAACAAGACAGTGCTTTTGGTGAAATCCTGTTCCAAATCGGACAATTTGATGGCCAGGCATTTCATCTAATATTGTTCCTCCAATAAATAAAACTACATATTCCAGTTTTGCTGTCGGCTTTGGGAATGTTTTTATTGATATTGTATCCGAAACTGAAGATCGAATTTCAGGCTTTAATAAAGGATGATGTTATGAGAAATAAAACTTGTAACCAAAACTCAAAAAAGTTCAAATAAGCATTCTCAACAGATAAAAATTGCTAACATTCGCCAATGTTTTCGCTGGCAAAATTTGGTTTTCTTGGTGCTAGACTGCTACAATTGTGATCGAAAGAAGTCAGCCAGAAGTTTTCGAAATGGCTCGAGAGTCTGGATTTAGATTCAGGTGTAAAATTACCCCAACTCATAGTCATCAGCTTGCATTTTTTTTGTAAAATATTCCGACATCAACTTTTTTCTCTAAATCAAAACAGTTGATTTTTCAAAAACTTTCATCAAAATTACAAAACATTCAATTACAAAATTTGGGATGACGCAATATGTGTACTCTTGACATCCATTTTACCTTAACCTTCTCACACAATTGAACGTAACCATGACAATCATATGCACACAATCGAACGTTCGATGTCCTTTACTATACCCTAGTTGCCTCGCCATGACAACCTTGTGAGACTGTCTCGCACTATAATTCCCATGGTTACGCAGGCTGTGGTTCCTTAGTCGATTTTTTTTTGTTGAAACGACCCGCCTGATGCTGTCACAATCAAACTAAAACCAAATTTTCAAACAATTTGTTGAGATTACGAATAAATTTAGTTCTGGCACGAGGCTTATTGTTTTCCAATTTTACTCATGTAACACTGTAAATATTTATCATAAAATGTAACTTTTTACGTCACACTTACATGGCCCGCCAGTCTAGGCAGGCACAATTTTTGGCCCCTGGTCCAAAAACCTTGCCCATCCCTGATTCATCCTGTACTTCATTTATCTAGAAAACCAAAGAAAAGCAAGTCACAAAAGTAAAGAAGAGATATAAGTTGATTCCTCATAATGAGCAGAAATTTTTTGATTCAAAAGATATTTACATTTGGACATATAATCCTGTCAGTTGGAAAACAATTATCATGGGTAAGTGGGATTTAATATCAAGAATGTCATGCAATCAACAGTCATTTGGAGCATATTTTCAAGGAAACCTACCGTAGTTTTTGTACAAAGCCTCCTAGATTTTTGAAACTTCCGGGTATAATCATTCACAAACAGAAGTTCAAGAAGTTTAATTTCAGTCAACCACAAATCTCAATGTTGAAAAGCCAAAATGCCCAAAAACTATGAGGTTATGCTTTGAGCCGCATCGTTCAGAGTAAAATAGTATGTACTATGTATACAAGATTGTTGCAGCATAGTCGTCCAATTTTTGACTCTTGAGTGGTGAGGTATTCACTGGATATAGATTGATCTCTGTTCACTGACATCTTTATATTTCAATGCAAAAGATCCCAATATTCTTGCCGGATGCCTGTATAATTTTCAATCTATTGCTGATTGTTATCTATTCATTTCCTAGGTATAGCCGTATTACTTTGTGTTGTTGCTGCAACTTTATTTCCACTATGGCCACCAGAAGTTCGACTCGGAGTTTATTACTTATCAATTGCCGGTGGAGTATTTATTGGAGCTATATTTGGAATCGCACTTGGTAAATTATTTTATGACAATAGATTCGATATAAAAAAACTTATTTCAGTTGCTGATTGTAATAACAACAAAATACTTTTATATAGAAGTACATTAATTTTTTATTCAGGAGCAAAACCGTGGAACTTTGGTTGTCAAAGACTATAGTTTGTAGTTGACCATTTTTTATACAGGGCATTGTTTTTCACTTCAAAGATCTATTTTATATTACTCAAAAACCACCAATTACAAATTCATTTATTGCCTTATTTCATCAACTATTTTTTAAGTAGAAAAATATGCCTTGGGCATTTTAAAACTACAATAATTCAAGTTTAATGAATAATAAAGTAACGTTGGGGGCTTTATCAACCAAAAATGCCAAAACTTGAAATAGACAGCATGAGAAAACAGAGAATACTATGCATATTTTTGATTTTTAACATGTTCTGAAATACCATTACTTTGCTTAATATTGATTCAATCTACGATTGGACACTAGCTTAGAGAATATCTGTTTCTTTACAATATTTTCAAATAAATTTTATTTCTTCATTTTAATAACACTTGTCTTGAATCCCTCAACTTGGTTTAACATTTTCCCAGCAAATAATGATTAAAAATATTAAGATGTTCAAAATGTAAGTTACATCATAAGTGACGTTATCATTCTGTATATCCATTTGATAATTTTTAAAAAAGATAAAAATCATAAAATATCACAGAATCCTTTTTCCTATATCTTATCTTGGTGATATTGCTTATCACAGAGTTATTCAAAATATATTTCTTTTAATTTAGACACTTATAAAACATGTTTTTCATCTATTACAGCTCGCTCTATATTATGGACGATTATTTGGGTATTCACTGGAGGGAATCATCATTTATGGATTCTGCCGAATCTGCTGGCTGATGTCGGTTTTTGGGAATCGTTCAAACCGTATTATACATATGAATACAAAGGATCCAAAGATAAAAAAGATGAAGATGAGGAAGATGACGAGAATGAGGATGAGGAAGAACAGAGAGAGGGAGAAGATGAGAATGAAGAGAATAAAGAAGGTCAGTGTGATACTAAATAAATAGTTTCATTGATTTGTGTTTAGCTGGAAATAAGTTTATCAAATTGTGACAACTTTATAGATCATTATTTCTCATCTACTGGTGGTACATACCGGTACCTACCCAACTCTTTTTGGTATATTATTTTTTTTGTCATAGCTAGTGTTACAGGTAGCTCCCATTCTAACTTTTGAACAATTGGAGTAGTTTATAATGTGTGCATAAATATGTATTACAATAATAATGATTAACTAACCAATATTAGTAATACTACAGTGAATACAGAGAAAAATTTCTTCATTTCGTCCCCCAAAACCAAAAAAATTACTCCCTGGACAGGAAGCTATATTGTGACGGAGCAAGGATTCAATTTTTAGCTGATGTAGTCATGTTACAGTCAGGAATGACGTACACAAAAATTGTTATTCCACGCCTACTAGATGTATTTGTGGTACTGAGCTATACACTACACCCACAGGTATGGTAATCGTACCATAACTAGTTCCAGCTTTGTTCAGAATATTGTTTTGGGGAAATTATGGATGAAATATTTCGTTTTGGATTCATGTCCATTTATTTGAGCATTGCTCTCTTGTAATAAATTGAAATTTCATCTGACTGGCAATTTTATGATACATCCTTGTTTTATACAGATGGTGATATGCAAAAGAGTGGGCTTTATAATGAGGAGAATCAGGAAAATGAATCTCTTGAAGAACGTAAAACTGATACTGGAGCTACCACAAGATCTGAAGCCTCTACGGAACGCTCCGGAAGCGAATCGTGACGCAACAAAAATTTGTTTCAGTAACATTGAGGTTTGCCTAAATCCTGCCTTAATATATTTGCTGTGAATGTGCTAGTGAAAAGTACGCGAAACTATTAAAACAATTTATCCTCTGCTTAGTAGCGTTCGATACTCACTATAAATAAACATGTACATTGGTGTGTTATTAATACCAAATTTTGACTTTTTTCAATGAATATAGTTGAATTTGACATATGGTTTTGCTTGTAATTCAAATTACAATTGTCTAAAAGATGGGAATCTGAACTCATTTTGGTGATTATTTGGCATGGACAAAATACTCCACATTCTTAGGCTATGGAGTTGCAAAGTGTGAGTTGGGCATATTTTTTTTATTGATATTGGAATTTGAGTCATATTGCGAACAGCTCACCCACCAAGAGTCGTCAGTTTAAGTTTAATTTCAGATTTTTAATGGTGCTAATCAAGTCAAAATTCATCTCAATAATTCCAAGACTTGCGCATACACCAAATTTTTTGTGAAAGTAGTGTCGTTTTTTACTTGGTACCTTATTTCGGATTGAGTTGAGTCTGCTTCAGCTTTCATCTTCCTCACCTTCAAAGATTATTGAAATATTCACAATCATCAGCAGATTCCGGTCATTCTGACTCTGTTTCTGTCTTGAATTGTCTTTTGTTTATCTTATCATATGGTACAATGATGGTATTTGATTTGTCGAACAGTAGCAGATTGAATTATGAAGCGATATGGTGGTGAACACATGACTATTCCATTGTGTTCCAAGAATGCTTCCAGTATGCACATAAAGTTAGGTCATGTTTTGTTGCCCTGAAGCAATTTGCTGCATATTTGCAGATCAAATACTATTTGGATATTTCAAAATATTGTGAGAATCAGACTTGACACTGAAAATATTGCGTTTGTTACCAATTTGTAATTTCAAGACTATGCCTGAATGCATTCTAATATATTATATATATATTATGTGGATGAATTTCAATTGATTATCGCAGACATGTGTAAACCTTGAGAATCTGTCTCCACATTTTTTCACAAGATTACTATTATTTGAAATTATATATTCACACAAATAGTTTAGTTCTATATTACTTGTTTTTGTTTCTGTTCAAACTGCTGCTTTTGGTCATATTTTAGCTGCTAAAATTGAGGGTAAAATTTGATAATGTATATTGAGTTCAAACTCCCTTTCAAATTGTTGTCATGATAGAGAACCAATTTCTCATGATTTTTCTTGCAATGCATGTCAGAAGTCTGAGTGTTTCCTGTTTTTTTTTCTTCTGACATACCAGATGTGTTTCGTATCATATATGGTGGTGTTCTGTTCTAGTGAACATGAGGATATATAAATTCTTGCTGGATGGAATATTGTTTTGTTAATTATTTTGCGAAATATTATTAGAGTCCTGCCGAACTGTTGTGTCAACTCGGAGCGTTAGAAAGATGCTCGCTATCGCACCACAGATTAACAGATTCAGATAATATATTTCTATCATGCAAGAATCAACACAAAAATTAAAGCACGTAAAATTTACAAACGTGTATAATGACATTAGTAAAAAATGTAATTATACACATAACTTGCGCGGAATCGACAGTTTGCACATTCTGCTAAGCTTGGGAAACACATTTGCCATCGTACCTTGCTCGGTCGACGGTGTGGCGATCATTAGGAATACGCTCGCCATTGCACCTATGTTTTTACCTTGCGTGGTTTCGCAGGTTCGAATCCCGTGAGGGAATAAATATGTGCGAGAGGATTGTTGTACTCCTCGCCAGCTTACAGTGGTACACGTAACTGCTGGTCGGTTACATCTTCCTCCGACATCAAGTCCATGTATCTGAAATAAATAACAGGCAAACTAATCCCATGCCCGACATGGACTGGTTTATCATTGACGTACATGACATGTGCTGTTACCAGGACGGGAGCCTGTCGCATCTGTAACAACTGGGTAACTGATCCCTACCCGACATGGACTGGAAGCCGAAAGAGAGGCGTGGTTTGCCATACGAAGAAAGCTTTATCGACTCGCCCCATACAATAAATGTGAAATTCCTATCCTATTTCTTGATTCCCCCGTAACGTGCATCACCTAACTACACATTCTAGATCAGGGATGTGCAACAAGCGGCCCGCGGGTCACAAGCCGGCCCGCCAAGTCATTCAGTGTGGTCCTTGTCAACACTCAGATTTGTCCCCATCAAGCGTGAAATCCAAATCCCGACAATTTATGTTTAAAAGTCGCTCACGTGGGTAAAAATACATAATATTTTTTGCTCTTGTCGCTGCGTTGAATCTTTCGTCGATTTGCCCGGTTTCTTTTTTATCGCTAGGGCTAAGCAACAGCCACATTTTCTTCTCTTTCTTTCCCGCATGGATGAACTAAATTTTATGTGTGGCGCGGGTAGATGTCTCAAGTTGGTTATATGGTCCACCGACAAAAAATGTTGCACACGCCTGTCCTATATTAGCTATTGCGGTACCCGCTCTGCACCTATGGATTGTTTTGTTATAATGTTGTCTTGTTTTTGTTGTTCTTTGTCATAGAATTTGATCGTTATACGAAAAATCGCTTTCTGGACCCATTGCTTCGAAATTTTCGGTGGTTAAAGATTATATTTTTCGCTACAAGGCTATTATTTTTATTTATTTCAAATATTTCTATGACGTCATCGAAATATGCGCACCTTGTGGTGGTTCCGCGAATGCATATCAGCGCGTCTCGTGCTCAGCAAACGCCGGCGGATCTCGTGTTTAGCGAAAGCGGGAAGTTTTTTTGGGAGCGATAGACTGTGGGATACACCGTAATCTGGTAATACAGAAGTTACTCGGATCAGTTGATATATATTTCAATTCACGTTGAAACTGGATCAAGAAGAATGAATCATCGCCACAGCACATGGAAAAGCTATGACAGTCTCTGTACCGTCACCGGTACCCCGATACAGGTAACTGGTAAGTACCGCATATGGTTTCCGGGGAATTGGTGATAAAATATTTCGTTTTGCTCCCCGTGTCCACATATTTTAACATAGCTCTCTTGTTCTCTACTCCATACCACACTCTCCCCTTTCCAGTCAGGATGAACTGCAATTGCTTTGCGAGTCGGTTGCTCTCAACCTGATTCGATTCTCGTTTTTTTGTAAAGCGAGACTCCGTGAATCTGACGCAATGTCAAAAATAGAAACAATAGTAGGAGTTATATGAAAACATGTCTATTTGAAAATATGAACAATAGTCCTAAATAAACTAACACCAATAAAATATCAGTATTAGGAGGTGTTACAATGTTTTGGGGGATTGAACATTGGTAGTCTGTAAAGAGTGCCACTGTAAAGTCTCACGATGTATAATCGCCGTCAGTTCAAATTCCATGAACAAATATTTTTTCCGCTGTTATTTTTGAGATAATGATTGGTATGGATTTTTTTAGTTTGCACTAAGCAAACCAACAAATTATTTCACTGTTGTATATTGTACGGAAGATAAAAAAACAAACAGCAGAAATTTAAAGAACAGTCAGTAAGTCTCTGACAAAGATAACAATAAACTAGCAAATATATACTTTCCATTCAATAAAGGGGTAAGAAAAGGAAGAAATTATTTTGTTGGTTCTCCAATCAGTTTAACGTGTAATTAATTGCATTTTGTAGGCTATTTATTTGTCGCAGTTACAAAACTGTGCAAATTTTTGAAGACTTTTTCTTTGTGGAATTGGCGCCGGTATCAACGTTCTTGTTCGCCTCCTGATTCATGATATCTTCATATGTTCCACTGTCAAGAATTTCCTGTTGCCATGGAATCGGATTTCTGAAAAATAAATATATTTCCTACGAGCTATCCGAAACAACGCCACTTAAATAGGGACTTTTATAATGAAAAAATTCGACTTGGCTCAAGCCATGGACAATTTTCCCATAGATATATATATATGTAATGCACTTGCAGTTTCTTGTTTTACATACGCTGCAACATGAAAATTTGAAATTAGCTTGATTTGTCACAAATACCGGTTGACTTGTTACTCCAAGCTTTCCAACTCGTTCTTGCTTTGATAAAAGAAAATGAAGGATTAGTTGGCCCATTTTAAATTTGTGTGGCCTAACTGTGGTTCAGTAAATGTAATGTTCGTGAGCGCTGTGTTCATACAAAAATACAATTAGAATCATCGATGGTATGGCAATAACAGCGTTTCCGATGAATGTAAAATGAAAACTAAATCAAATATTAATATTCTAATTATTTCGTTTTTTTTTTGAAGAAGTAATAGTGAAAATATATCTACGACATTAATGGGTGGCATCGCAGTAAAATCCAGCCTACCACAGTAGTCCTATATATCATAAATATCACTAGCAAAAACGAACTATGAAATTGAATATATCCAACCTACCTTCCCGTTGAAAATCTCTCGTAAAATTCTTCATCTTTTTCATCCAATTTAACATTTTTTGCATAACTTTTTAGCCTGCAATTTAAAAGAATGTTTTATCGATGCGATCTGGGACAAAAAACTACTAGCACTAGTATATACGATCTAAGGCGAAAATGCTAACAAGTCGATGGCTATATAAAATTTAATACTCAACAAAATCCTGCTAAATTAATTTGACGATACGCCAAATTGATGTATTGTAGGTTCGATTTCAGCCTTTCATTTTTGCCGTGCAATACGGGATATAATGCAAGAAATAAATAATGCATTTAACAAAAGGGACATCGGCTTATAGCAGTTAACGAGGAGTCGCGAAAGACCAGACAAGACATCTTGTCAGCAACACCATACTGAACAACAGCAGCTAACTTGTATATAAATCAACATTTGAGAAAAATGAAGGACGAATTGTATCCATCCGCCACAAATATTTTGAAAGCATTCATACTATTCATTTATGAGCAAAATTGCATTTAATTAAAATTCCAGAAATTTCAAGAACATTTGAAACATAGTCTTGGCACATAGCCAGTATGTGGTTATTTGTTCAAGTCTAATTTAATAAATTGTTTCTAACAGTCTAAATGAAATATTGAATTACAAATATCGAGAACGTCACAATAATGTCGAAATATTATGAACATTGAAATGTCCTCAATTTTAAATACCTTATATCCGAAACGTCGTCGGCATAAACCTCTTTGTCATTTGGCACAAATGGTGGTTGGATTTCCCCTGCCTCAAGTTTTTCCCAATCCATATCACTGAAGTACGGGTGGTTTCTTATTTCATGGGCAGACCTGAACGAAAATTATTATTTAAATTATTATACTTGAATTTGTGCGTCAAGATGTAACATGAAGATTTAACGAGGTCGGTGTATGTATTGTCAGTGTACATTTCTCTGCAGGCAATATTTTAAATATTTAATTCAACAAAAGACCATTTAAATATATTGACCACAAAAATTGTTTCAATGAACATCATTTTAGCAAAAGGCCTGTCTATTAGTTTTGTCTGATATTGCTCATTGCTCCAAACTTTTCAAGCAAAACCAGTAAAGTAAAACAATATTTCTGGAAAATTATTTTCTGAAAGCTAGTTTACGAAATATATTCTCATTAGAACATAAATATATGTTTAATTGGACTGTATCTGACAAATTTTGATTCACTTTATGAATGAAAGTTTACAGATAACTGACTTTTCATCCTTAGCTAATCTGTCTTCTACATTTTTCTCCAGTAACTTTCCAATCAAATCAATAAGGTCTTTAGAATGATCCCGTTTGTAACTTTCCTTGGTTTGACAAGTTTTTTCAATAGTTTTTTGTTGATCCATCTTCTTAGAGACCTGTTCGAGAAGGAATAAAAATGTTGTGATAACATTGTTAGGCAGTCAATTCAGCCGGTGCATCAATAAAACGTACTTGACTGTGTTAATTATCAAGTAATGTCATATTTTTTCTATATATAACAAGATAATATTGAGTTTACACAGTTCAGATGAAGTAAAAGAGGCCCATGTTCGAGCACACAACCAAAAATTGTCACTACAATTATTGGTCACGATTATTGGAATTGGAACTATTAATTATTTTAAATTACTGATTTTGATGTTGTAAGTCTTATTGTTAATCAATTTTCTCCGTAACTAATGGATCAATTGATTTCAAATTTTCAAAACTTGATAATGGTTGAAGCCGCCAAAAGGCTATCATTTTTTCTTAGTTTGCTTATGGAAATCCATATGACTCAAAGATTTGCTGTTTATTTTGATTAAAGAGAAATTCCTTTTTACTTTCATCACGCTTACCCGCCAACCTTTTCAGCAAAGTAAACTGAGGCTGTACCGCTGCCAGTACGCGGCTTTCCAGCAGCGATGTGAAGTACTGCCGCGGTGGGATAGTATATTCAATTGAATTTAAATGATCAGATAACGGATTTTGGCTTGAGTCACATAAGCTACCGGCACTGCGACTGGTTATGGGACTTTCCCTTCAACATATTTGAGCCTTGCTCTCTTGTTCTACGTGATAATTGTATCGTTCAGTCTAGGCTTGCACGTAATTGACAAAACTCAATTCCGTAATTACGGCAAAATCAATTACGTAATGACCCCGTAATTGCGATATTTTTTCACGCATTTAAACCTATCATAACAACCAATTGAATCCACTTCTTTTCCGTATGGGACATTGAAGTTGGGTTTTCATATTCTTGGCAGTACTACACGCCGGCGGCAGATGTTAAGAACAAATATCAAGGAGTGAATTCAAATTAATTTTATTCTGATTTTTATCTTTTGTGTTAGCTTTGGTTTTCCTTTATCCCCTTCGCAAATTAACCGTCCCATTTTTATGCGATCAATTTTATTTTATCATTACCGACACGGCGACACTTGTATACGGATATTTATGGAAACGATAGTTTTTTAAAACCACCTTAGAACTGAATAAAAATTACGGGTTTCTAATTTATTAACCAACGACGAGCGTATTCTCTCGTTTGATTATACTTGCGATTTCCTCGCGACGAAGACTTGTTTTTGCAGCGTCTTCTGCATTATCCGACATTACTGCCTTGTTAGCATTTTATAATAATAATTATTGATGTCGACTTATTGACGATATTCCGATTACCATGCTTCATTTTACATTTAATCATTTCCCGGACTGAATGTTTATAACATTATTTGCGATAAATTTAGATCAAATATTATTTATTTGCGTATATTATATACCGAACTTATATGATATGCCTTCTCCGAAAATACAAAGTTATATCGCAACACAATGCATTTTGTGACATTTATTTTACACTCACGACATTTATTTGCTAACTCAAGTCGGCGATCCTATCGGCCAAGATTGACACAAGTTTGGTCGAGTGCCGGTGGTATTAAAGTCGACGATAAATCAAAATAAGTTGCCGCATTTGGTAAGACAGTTAATCATATATGGCCGAAATATTGAGAGGAATTGTGAAAAACATCATGAGCAAGGCCAAGTCCGGACTGATATATAACGATAAAACCGTTAACAGAGCATCAAGATTTTGTAATAGAAAATGGATCTCGCACAGAATAAACACACTGGCTCATATTTGATTATATATGATAGCAGTTAAATTTTTAGCGGTCCGCGAGGAATCCGTCGTTTTGTTGCTTCTATGCCGTCTCAATCGCTTTACCGATGCCGAGAAGACGAAGTTGCGTTGGTTCTTTACGCAATCTCTCTTTTGTCGTCATATTGCTATTTGATAAGCGCGACATTAATTATCACGGCGAGGTATTGGCGCGAGTGATCAATCGCTCTTTTCGTTTATTTGGTTCCAATTCTTCGCGAAAGCTCTTCGTTAAATTTCGCAAGATCGTCGTGTTGAAAGGTTATGGATATTTTCCTGTTTATACCCCAAGTCCGAAATAAAACAGCCAAAAACAGTATGATATTCCATGTTCATATATCAAGTGTTGATATTAACAATAAAGAATGGTTAACCATTGCTAATCCACACTTTGTGGGGAATTTCCCACTATTCCCCGCGTGACTATAAAATAGAATAAAATAGAAACGGAACATATATACCATAAGTAACGGAAAACTGGAACAAGTAAATAAAATGGATACAAATGTTTGATAGATTGATCTCCCGCGTTCATTAGTCATTTCACCCGAAGAAGTTGAAACCGGGCGTGTTAGCGTCCATCGGTCTTAACACAATTCTTCCCCCTATCTACGGTTATTATGTACATTGGCCATGGCCATGCTAGATGAGATGCGAGAGAAGTTGAAACCAGGTGTGTTGGCGTCAATCGGTCTCAACGCAATCCCTTATCTACCGTTAAGTTGCGGGAGAAGTTAAAACCAGGTGTGTTGGCGTCAAACGGCCCTACTCAGTTCTTCCCCCTTAACTACGTTAATAATTTACATTGGCCATGCCAGATAAGTTGATAATAGGTTAGTAAATGGCAACGCGTCATGCCTTCCTTCACCTATGTAACAAGAGAGAGAAAAGAGAAATAAACGGCTGCGAATACCGGAAAGCTAACTTCTTCTACTTGTTGAGCTTTCATTTTTCGCAGTCGACGAAATTGACTGCTTTGAAGAAAGCTCGTTTCAATGCAAAATTACGACTTTACGTAATTCGTAACTTCCCTTCCGTAACTCTAAATAATTACGTAATTCCGTAAATCCGTAAATTACGTGCAAGCCTAGTTCAGTCTCACCTTATCTCGAACAAAAAAAGGATTTCTACCCTCACACATCTCATATATCGTGCATCCAAGTGCAAACCAATCCGCGCCATACGCATAAGGTTGTTTCATCAGCATTTCTGGAGGCATATAACCTATTGTCCCGGCTTTGCCTAGATAAAACAGAATTAAATGGAGTGAGTGTATATTCATAAGAATCAAGAAAATTGCCGTTAGTTTCAAAACGTCCCGAAGACTACAGTGACGTGACTGGAATTCGCTAATTTTATTATTTAATTTATCAATATGTCACTGTTGTATATATATGGGGTTATGCGAGAACAGTGCTATAGCTTCGACTGATATATTGCCCGATGAAAATGTTACTATTCTTGGATGACTCCGAGCACGTCTATTCCCCGTTTAAGCGCGCCACTTCTGGTCTGACTGCCATGCAGGTTGGTCGTGCGTTCGTTGTTCTGTACTATATTTCTGTCGGGAGATAAAATACTTTACGTCTGTCATCAGAATACGAAACAAAGTGTGTAGCTCAGGGTGGTCCAAACCCAGGCCCGCGGGCCACATGTGGCGCTGCTTCATTATCTGTGGCCCGCGTCGCATTTGCGCGAGGGTAAACAAAAAATCGCATTTGGTGTTGTTTCGTCATAAAAATAACCAGAAAAATCTTTTGACATATTGTTACATCACTAATTTCCCTGAATTGACTACTGTTTTGGCTAGCTGAGGCAACTAGCAAAGTTGAATGATGTGCTTGGCAGCTTGCCTAATGACTAAATATTAATGTTATGGCCGAACAATACAATTCCCGCCGGGTGGTTTTTTGTAACCAGCCTAAACAGTATTACAAACAACGCTGCCTATATGTCCGAAAATTAAGTAATTACCCTCCTGTATCTCAAATTTGGTTAAATTCGGTAATCAATCAATCGCCAGTTACTTGTAAGTTATTTTGTAAACATGAGTTTGAAAATAAAGCTGACCAATTCAAACATTTTTGACTGGGTGTGGGAGGGAAAATACCACAATGCCTGCTTGATATGTCCGCAAGTTGTATCGGTGACAATCTAATACGGCACTTTCTCCCTATGGCACTTTTTTTTTAATTTTATTTAAAAGGTGAAATAAAAAGCACTTCGCAAAATAGCATTTCGTGCTGAACAATGGAAAATCTGTCACTCAAATGTTGTGAGAAAAAAAAAACTTCACACTATTCCAGGGCTGGGCAATTATTTTTGGTATCGGGCCACATTGAATATTCAAAATGCAGTGGCGGGCCGGACTAAGTAGAGTCAATCGCGCGTTTTTATTGTATTTTATTACATATTTAAATTCGTACTATATATTAGTAAGTATATAAATGAGTACTATATCTATTGCATATTGTTGGAATTTTTATTCAAATCGCATTTAATAAAACTAGTTTAAAACGTAAATCTGGCGATTTTGAGACAATACATTGGATCAGAGAAACAGTACGCTTGCATAACAATGCCAAACTTTGTCATTAATGGTGGAAAGTGAGTAACAATGTGGAATTGGGACCACGCATTTGGTGGCTAAACATCGTGATTCATATAATTTTGCTGTCATCATAGTATTTTTAAGGTGAACAAGGTTCGCGGAAATTTCAATGCATTGAACGGCCTTGCGAGCTTAAAAGTCTGCATTAAAATACCACGGCTGTCTGCGGATTTAAAAATGTGACATATACTTTATATACTATATCTATTTTTGCGATACGGATATATTTAAAATGCATTGATACGGGCACATTAAAATGTCTTGTTGTTTTCAACCTAACCCGCGGCTGCTCTGATAAAATATAAGCATTAGAATTCTGAAATACCACCGCATTCCGCGGACATTAAAATGTGAGGTAACGTGCCAGATTATTTTTATTCGCGTTTTGCAATTTTGTGAATACGACAAATCTGATCTGTTCCTGCAACACTGACTTAAATCTGTTTTAAAGATTTTACCATCAGAAAAATCCTCACGCCTGCGATAAAAGTACACCGAGTAAAATTCTTTGTAGTTACATAAAAATCGATTGAGTTAACCTTACCTTAATTATCTTTTAACCCAGGCCCCGTCGGTAGTTTTAGAATAGATCAAAAGGTACAACGCGCCCACGAAGGCTACGCAATTAAAATGTGTGCCGTGGGCACCAGAAATTTTTTAGTTTCCATTTCACAAAAGCGTTTTTAATCTGTCGCAAGCCGTTTGAATCATAACTTGTTTCTGTTCCATTTTTAGTATTTTATATTGCCGCTCTAAATCTAGATTTAGGTTGCTTGCAGATTCACTCCTTTATTTATCTTTATCATCTTGTCGCCGATGGTTATATAATAACTCGTTTTATTAATGGTTTCACAGTTCCGTATACAAGACATATATATGTTAAGGAAAATTTGTGACTTGAGGAGACTAATCGCCGACGTAAAGGTGTTTACGTTGTAAAATCTAAATAACACCTCGAGATGACGAAAACAATCGGCGATTCAAGGGAAATTTAGTCGAATGTTATTATCGACTTTTTCATTGTCCTAAAAATTATTTTGTTCGCAATCAAATTATATTTTATATGTAAATGAATAGAAGTGTCCAAACCTAGAAACTTTTGTGTTTACGTTGTAAAATCTAAATAACACCTCGAGATGACGAAAACAATCGGCGATTCAAGGGAAATTTAGTCGAATGTTATTATCGACTTTTTCATTGTCCTAAAAATTATTTTGTTCGCAATCAAATTATATTTTATATGTAAATGAATAGAAGTGTCCAAATCTAGAAACTTGCTCGCGGGCCGGATAAAACGTTGCCGCGGGCCGGATGTGGCCCGCGGGCCGCAACTTGCCCAGGCCTGCACTATTCAATGAATATATATATATATATATGCTCTTTGCACTATTCTATTGCAGTAAAATTGCACACACTTTACCAATTCGCTACAGCCATTTTTTGTCGTCATGGCGTGAACCTGCTTGTCAACAACTCGGTTGTACTTTCAGTTTTGTTTTGATTCTCAGATTGGTAAGTATAGTATTTTGTAATGTGTTCAAAGTTTTCTTCCAGTTTGAATAATGAACCAATTTATGGCATTTCTATACTTCACCTCATATAGTATGTTTTCACATGTAAATGGTACATTTTTTCTTCTGCAAAGATTTCGAATGCTGGTTCGATATTGTTCATATTTTGGACAGTGTATTAGAAAATGTTCAGTGTCTTCAACTTCCCTGTTGCATTGGTCGCGTATTTCATCTACTATGGCACTTTCTCCGTTATGAAAAGTTTGAAATCTTACACTAAATGTATATATATACAGATTTTTGCACGTTTTGGTGAGTTTTTTTTTGTGGTTTTTGCATGCTTTAGCTTAAAAAAAATGTCAAATATTGATCAATGTATTTGACAATAAAAGTGTTTGTTTTGTATTGCACTGTTTACATATTCTCGGCACTATTGTGGCCCGCGAACAATACAAAAATAATAGTGTGGCCCGCGAGGTCGACAACTTTGGACCACCCTGGTGTAGCTTTACAGCACACGAGATCTTCTGAGGATTTACATTACACATCATTAGCGAGCACACTTATTCGTGGAACGCACAGCTACACTACAATATGCATGGAAATTAAGCACACTTTCAAAATGATAATTTATATATATTCTAACCGGTAATTTTTTCGCCTTCTTGAAGAATGCGTGCAAGTCCTAAATCAGCTATTCTGCAATTTCCTTTCCCATCTAGAAGTACATTCTCGGGTTTCATATCTCGATAGATGATGTTGTGTTTATGTAAGTGATCGATTCCAACAGTAATCTGAGCTGCGTACAACTTGCATCTTTCCTTGTTAACACCTTTGTTTTTCTTGTCTGTATAAACACGAAAATAAATCAAGTGCAAACCACTAAAAGTTGTTCCTGGGATTCATTCATTTCATCGACATTGTTTCATACCAATATTCTGCAAATAATAATAAATCATCTTCCTCCCGATCAACGTCGGAAAGCCAGTGAATAAGGAGTAACGTGTAAGTGTCAGAATTGTATTTTGCGTACTCATTTTTTATTTGATCGTGCTTTACCTTTCATTTTATCGCCCATATCTGTATAACCCGCCTTGCGCCATATGAAATGAATCAACGCAACGTGCCAACGTCATATTCCCTTACCTTTTTTAACATGAAATTTCAAATCTCCACCGGTGAGCAACATCATAACCAGGTTGAGACAGGTCTTGTCGTGATAGGCGTAATATAGGGTTACGACGAAACGACTGCAGTGAAAATTATATAAAAACAAAAGTTAATTTCACAGGGTACAATATTGTTCCATATTTAATGTTTAATTTGAATTGAGTTTATTGTTGTGAAAATTGGAAGTGCAAGTGGGAAGAAGTTGGCGTTTTAATTGGACTATCCGAGAGTCGATCTTATTTGCGAATTAACAAAGTCGTCAACGCTGATTTAAGCCCGTTTGAAATATGTTGAGAATTGAGACATCTGTACATCTCACTTTAAAAAGCTTCCCAGAAATCACATAATCTCACTTTAAAAAGCTTCCCAGAAATCAGTTGAGGTAGTTTATCTTTGAAATTGATCTTAAAAATTCCTTTACTAATTAATTATATATCTTACCTATTTATTTTTTCCAGCACTAGTTTTTCAATTAAAACTATGCTTTCGCTTCCAGTTGCCTTCATTTGCTTTTTATTAATTTGCTTGCACGCATACATTGTGCCTGTGATATTTTCCTGAAAAAATCATACTTTGTAAGTCAAGATATATATATTTGAACAGCTGTGATGATAAAAAAAATATGAATAAACTTCATGAAAAAATATATATATTTTGCTTGCTAACCAGAAGAAGAGAGAGACTTAATTTCCACATACCATGTTAACATTAACAAATAATTTAGAAAATAATATGAAACAATATTAAAAAAGATTGTATAGCAATAGGGTGACCAATTCAAACATTGTTTTGTATATTTCAGTATGCGAGAATCGATACCACAGAGAAATAGCTTATCGATGACATTCACTATTCCGCCCATAACATACTGTGCATTTTTCAACCAACATTTATCTATTGTAAAAAATTTAAAAGTATATAAAAAAATTTTTTTATTTGTTATTTATCAACTTAATTTAAAAGTTTGTATCACTTACTTGATAAGCGTAAACTTCTCCAAAACCTCCTCTTCCAAGCAAACGAAATTTTGTGAAACAATCGTTCGTAACGGGTTGTTTTTCTAGATGCTTCCATTTCAAATATTTTTTGAAATTTTCCGAATTTTTATACCTCGGAAAGGCGTCTTGCAAAATAACGGATAGCGCTTCGCTTTTGCAATCAGATACGCTTTTTCTCGCTAAGTCTGTCAGTCTATCGTTGCCAACGACACCTGTTGTAACAAGATAAATTAGACTAAATTGAGTGCAATAATTTGTTGTATGCTCACCAATATTTGCATTCTGCCGATCACCGCTTTTAATATTTGACAAAATAGTATATATATAATATGTTTGTTAATGGAAAAATTAGAAAAAAAAGGGGCAGTATTTTGGGCTTGAATACTGTATTTAAATATATTTATACCCTCAAAATTTCCTTTACCGTTTGTCCTTTCGTAAAAAAGAACTTTTTCTTTCGTTTCTTCTTTGACACAAACCAATTCATAAGTTGAATCTTTTTGGAAGTACAGAGATGAAATCTTAACCAGAAACTTATGCATATCATTGGCGTCCGTCATCTAAACAAAAAATGTAATTTTTTCTACCATGATGTATTTAAGAGTCTCAATAATATAATATTGGCAATAGAAGATGATTGTAGCTACCTAATGTACAATATATACCCCTTCAATATCTGATGATTTAGTGTGAAATAAATATGAAAAGCCTTCCTATATATACCTCAAATTTCGTCATGTCTGCTAAAAATTTAAGAGTGTTTTGAACATCACGTGATTCCTTTTCGCAAAACTCGTTGAAAACTTTCTTTCCAATTGGTTCGTTGATACATATTCGGATAAATTCATCTTCTTCGTCCTTTTGAGCGGTTTCTGCTGTAGATTCCTGACGGTTGAGAAGCTTATCCTGGTCTTGTATACAGGCCGCATCATCTATGTACACAAAGTTATATATGTTTACAACAATGTAGGCAAACTTAGAATAATTCGTAAAATTTAATCAAACGTCAACAGACATCGGCTGAAAAAAAGACTGAAAACACCTCAAGTCCGGATTGTTAGGAAGAAATATTGATGGCGAAGAATATTTACTTTAAAGCAGAAGTTTTGAAAACAAAACTGTTAGTATGATAGTATTTGCAAGCACGATACTCATCAGAGATCTAGTAGCTAATCTAGTGGATCATTTGAGAAGTTTTTATTTTGCCGAATGGCAAGCCGAAATACAAGACTATAAGTGATATAAGAGGTATACTTATGAGTTCTGAGTGGAGTCGCATTTTATAAAGAAAGGGCAAGTTAGAAACCAAGTTGTCTGGAATAAATATCTGTGGAAAGTTCATTTCGAAAGTTCAGAAACAGAATGTCTAGACAAAAACAGTACAGCTTTATCAGTTTCCTCCGAATTACTTATTTTTACAGATAACGTATATAGAATAATGTTAGCTTTTCTACTGTCGATTTTTTCCTTATTATGTACATTGAGCTAAACTTATATGCGCAATCGTAGTTGCGATTTATTGACAATGTTTGGACAATATCATGAGCCAGCATTGTACTCTAATCATATAGGCCAATTGGCAGGGTTTGTTTGCATTTTGTACAGCCGCATTCTTGGATATTAAACTAAACTCTCGTACGATATTGATTCATACATTTTGTATCGTTCGGAAAATTTCAAAAATGTGATTTTTGTAATGATTGGTATTTATCTTAACTCATAGCGTTTCTTTTTGAACCCACCTGGAAACCGAATTTTTTTGATCCATTTCTGCCGACAGACTGCTGCGTTCTTAGCGCTTATGAAGACATCATTTTCGGCAATATCTTCGATTTTACCGAAATCCATTGCTCAAGAAGTCTACTCTAAATGTCCACAAGTACCCTAGCTTCAGAGACTTATTACATCCGTCGCCTTATTACATGCCTCTTTGTATAGGCTTTGAACCAGAGTGAATAAGATTTGTCTTGATTTTCCACAAATTATAAACGTCGTCGTTCACTGCATGGCAATAAGCTACATATAATGTAATAAATTGATTTTCTCTGAAATTAATGAAACTAATGGACGTACATAACCTGTCATAATAATCGATTTTGCGTTTAAAAATTGTACCATAATCACTTCTGTTATCTTTTAGCCTATTATATTCAAATACTATATTACTTTAATTCACTGCTGTTGATTTCCCCTTGCCATATGTTGTTAACACGTGATACATTGGTAATAACAAGATAAAAAGTTCATAAGGAAATAATAAAGAAACTGAAAACTATTAATAATTCCTGTCAATTTTAGCGCAATAACCAATAATTATACCCCTGCGTGTTTGCTTATACTACGCTAATTTGATGACTGAACGTACAAAAGCAGGCTCTCCAGAAGTGTGTGTACCAATATGAAGGTAACTAATTTTTTTCGCCTACTTTACATCAAGTTGTGTAAATGAACTGAAACCTATAGGCATATTGGGTATATCACTTGGCTAACACAGACAATCCCCGAACTCGTAATTGAACTAAAATAAAGAAAATCGGAATAAAATTATTGCCTAATTTTACCCAAGAGCATCTACCTAACCTCAGTTTACTCATTGAACTTCCCAAATTGATTGTATGAAATGTCATCAATCATTATTCTCAACATTTGTTCAAAGTCCGTCCTAAAGCCTCATTTGAACAAACTCAAGGCAATTTTTATAGACATTTTTTAGTATCCTAACTCTGAGACATTCCCACAAAAGAACTTTACTATCCTCTATATATAAACTTGCAAGTGGCCTGCTTTGCATGAACCTCAACTGCTCGAAAAGCATCACATCAGAATAGCATCATGCAACGTTTTGAAACAGAGAAACAACCTACAAGACAGCAGCGTTTTAGAAATCAATTTTGAAGCTCATTGAGTTTTTTAATCATAGATTAAATCACACCTTGCTTTTCCCATCTTAAAAACGATTGATTCTGATTGGGGAAATAGTCGTATCAGTCTAACTGGAGCCAAATGACCTATTGATTGATACATGATATAAAGAATCACTTTATCCGTGTTCATGTTTATCAATTTCAGTGATGTTTTTAATGGCTGAACTGGTACAGTAGAGATTAGGCACAAAATTATCACTCTAGCAATACGGTGAAAGGATTAAATACAGCGTTGAAACATGATACAAAATGCGATTAAATGCAATGATTGATTTTCGTATTTTTACGAATTATGCAATATCGAACACGAATCAGTTCCGGCGATGGAAAATGGTATGTGGAATTCAGCACTCAGAATCCATCATTTAACAAAACCTCGATTACGTTCATTACTTTAAAAACACTCTGAAGCAAAAATCGGGTATGGTAGCAAAGAGATTGTGCAAACAACGCATGCCACTAGATCAATAACCAAAATTTTGGTGACGCAACTACTATTAGAGCTTATGTTGAATAAAGGTGCGGCCCGCGGTTACATCCAGTTATTCTGTCGTTCCCTTCTGTATTAAGGTTGCACACCCTTGCCTCCTTTCCCCTGCAATGGCCAACAGCAAACTGAAATTTGTGGAAATTGTAGGAGAACTAAATGGCAGACTTGCTTTGAACATGGATGACCACTTTGATGAAATCGCACTAATTCAAGAACATTATAGAATATTTTGAAGTCTTAAACCACTTGCAAAATGCAACAAACAGCAAGTAGTACACAATCCTAAAAAGTTCCACTTATAAGTGTGTTATTATTCTCGAAGTACTTTCATGCGTGCTTTTAGTCGTCGCAGGAAAGTCAGAGTATACAAAGCTTGATCAACAGTAGTGCTAAAATGCAGTATGAATATTTTTTTTCGTGTTTAGAGTTTAGCATTTAATTTATCTGAAACTTATGAATATGTGTCATAACTCATAGTGTCCTTTATTAAAATTTGTCAAAGTTGGCAACCCTGTGTGTACAGTTAGTAATACTTCCCAGTTCTATAAAGATTGTTTCCCAACATGGGTATGTCTTGAAAATCGCATGAAAACGTTTTAGTGCTAATAAAATCGATATCTACGAATATTTGGGTGAGAACAATTGAAAAAAATGCAATTAGTCTCCCTACAATCTCAAGTTCACGCTTTTTAGAAATTAACATTGAACATTTACCTAATAACATTGGGCTATATAATTATTCTACAAGTTTTGTTATGTTTAGGGTTGCCAACCGTACTTTATTTCAAAGGACAGTCCTTTATTGAGATTTTTTGTCTTTGCCCTCTAAATAAAAAAGGACGAAAAGGTCCTTTATTTCTGACATGGAAATGACTATAAGAGCTGTAAAACATTAAAAAATAAATATATTATTGAATAAATAATTACTGGATACCGCACACTAAACAACCGCGTGCCTAAGTAGATCGCTACAAACGCTTTTAATGATCCGAGAGGACCAATCAGAAGTTAATTCAAGTTCATTTAAAATGTTGAGAACCATAACTGGTTATGAAGCAGCGACACCCAAGGTTCTAATTTTCAATTATAACATTGTTAATTTCAGTTTTCAGGGTACTGTTATTGTGGGGGAATATGTCTTTGTCTAGCTAACGAACAACGGTAAATAGGAATTAAAACTAAACGACAGACTTTGAATATGCATGACCTCTTTTTTCATGAAATCGCACTAATTCTATAAAATTATAGCATTATTCAAAATTATAAATCACAAGTGTGTTAATATATCCTCAAAATATTTTCATGAGTTTTCATACAAAGCTTAACTGACAGTTGCTGAAGTCGGCAAAAATTCATAAGAATTAGTTTGTTTTGATTTTTCTATCTATTCCGAGATTAGCAGTGGATTAAATAAAAATTTAGAGATATATGCAAAAGTGTCTTTTACTGAAATTCGTCAAAGTTGACAGCCCTAGTTATGTTACATTATCTATATATTTTTCCTAGAGTCTTAACCTATCGATGAAGCAAGCAATGCAATTTACCTAACATAATGATAAGCATTCGATTAGCCCGAGATAAGTCTGCTAATTTTCTTTTATGACACGCAGACAATTGACTTGCCATATACCATACCACACATTAGCCAGTTAATGCCAACAAATCTAACATAGGGGAACCCGCGACCTGATAGGGGCTTTGGCGACCACGTGGCCCATTGCCAAACATTTACAAGTGCAAAAGGAAAGTGTTTGAGCATGTCGCACGTGCCTGCCTGTTCAATCTTGTCCACCAGAAGAAAAAAAAACTCTCAAGCTAATCCTATTTTGTTACCATATCCTAAGTTATTCAACGGTGACCGTACATTTGAACCCATGTACATTTGAACCCATGCGTATATCCACGGGTTCAATCTATATGCGGGTGCTAAAACCCATGGGTTAGGGTTAGTATGGGTTTAACTATCCGTGAAACAAAACAAATTCCATAGGTGCAATAGCATACAGGTGCAATTGTCATGGGTTCAAATGTACGTGGGTTCAAATGTAATGGAACCTTATTCAACATCACAAAGTCTAGTCTTCTCTAAACTGGAGAACAATCTAGTTTTAAGCAAATATTCCTGAATAAAACCTCAATTCTGTGTCATGAAATCTCACAGGAATGATTTATAAAACGAGAGAGGGTTGTCCGCTGTAATTCCTGACAATATAAGCAATTTTTTTTAAATTCAACACTGCCTTCATATACCTTTCCTACACTGAAGCGTTCTACCTAATTTATTTGTGAAATAAGTTAATTATTTGCTGTTAGGATTATTAAAGTGTCGTCACCCACCTGCAAAACGAATTTTTTTAATCCATTTGTGACGTTGGATCGTTGAATGCTTCGCGCAAAGATAAACGTAGTTTTCGGCAATATCCTCGATTAATGCAAAATCCATCGACTCCTCGATTCACAGACCATAATGATGTTCTTGTCCATAAGCGTATTTCATAAATCACACAGACCAGGTTGAGGAGCGCATATCAATTTACATCAACTGCTGATCAATGTGGTTAATGTTTATGTTTGGTGGGGATTACACGTGTAGGAGAGATCGCTGCAGGATATGCAAGGATATAATCAAATATATAACCAAAAATTTTTAATAACACGGGATTTTTCATCAATCGACGAATGTTCTACCAGTATCAGTTAGGTTACTTTCTTTTTCTTGCTTGTAATTGTCTTTAAAAACCCTCCTGATCTTAATCCCCTGCCCTGCGATGCTGCGTTTTAGGAGACGCACAGCATCGACAATTAAAGTTTCAAATTTACAGTATGGCCTCTACACTACAGTTTATTTTACAAAATAGTACATATACAGTATTTTTGCATATGCGTCTCATTATCACCTAATAAAATTCCGCTTTTTCATTCATTTTTTGAATTCTGCCTGGTAAAACACCGTGATGAAAAACATATAATATTTGTACTTGGGTGGTTCAAGCTTCATCATATTTAGTCATATATTATTGTACGGTTTAAATCAATTTTAAATAATTAAATAGTACGTTTAAAGGTTATTTGAGCAAGCGAGTGATTAAATATAAATACCTATTACGATGGAGTGACACCAATCGAATTTAAACGATTCCATCGATTTCTGAATCTGTGAATAGCATTACATCGATTAGGTCGTGTTTAGTTTCAGAAATTCATTTGTACGAAAATAATAGAAATTTGTAATATATTCGAATGCATATATACATATAATAACAACAACACGGTTGTTTTCATTCATATTTTCAAAATTTCTTGTGGTATACAGAGATAAAAGTAAAATTGTGCATTGAATAAACAAAATGAAAATATTTCCTGTCCTGTATTTATCAATAACAACTCCCTTTGTGAAAGTAAAATGAGCATAGGTTATTTGTTTTTCAGCATCCGATTTTGACTCTCAATTTTTACAATATGATAAATATAATGGAATTGGCCTAAATCGATTCTTGGTGTTTTAGATTCATTTTCTAACTGACTAGCAATGCTGAGGTGGTGAATAACTGTCCGCTTTTTTTTTTATTATGCCAAAAGTAGTTTTTTAACAAGATAATAAAACTGCATTTAGCATATTATCATTTTTGTAACAATGCTAAAAAAACGCGACATTGAAAGATTAAAAGTATTTTTAGGCAAAAATTATTTTCGTGTTTTTACAATACTAAGATAGCTCCACCACCCTTCCAAAAGACATTGTGACGTGACAAGAAAATTTCCGAACCAAAAAGGCAATGAATGTGAGTTAAGATAATAGGACTTTTGAATAGGTGGTTAATGGCTATGCAGGAATTCTACAGTTGACCCAAACTACACGGTTTTTCGAACGTGATTTCTCTTCTGATATAGAGAATATGTAGACCGCGACACATGAGATTATTGTGAGTACAGATATACAGGGTGTCCAAAAAGTTTCGCCCGATTATAAAGTCTTTATAATCAAATGTTTTTTTTTTTCAATTTTTAAAAAGACTTATGGTCAAGCCTAAGATGTTGAATGTTGTAGTCCCCATTTATCATACAACCAAATTTATTCAAATTTGCAATTGGTAATGCTATGAAATCGGGCGGCACTTTTTGGACACCCTGTATATTCAAACAGTAGCTTTCAATTTACTTTCGGGTGTAGAAATTGTGGTATGGTTTTATTTTGGCCCTCGTTCGGATATGAAGTGGTTTAGAAGTATAGTTGCTTATATCAAAGCCAAATGAATGTAAGCCATGTAAATTTCAAGTTGATTTTCGATATGATTATATACCATTCCTCATTATTTGCTAAACTTGTCAAAAAATTGAGATAAACTTATATAATTATGAAGTTGAATTATAAACTATAAACAGCAGCACAGCTCGATTAATTTTCGTTCGTATATGAAAAACCATAGCTTTCAAACATGTAGTTACCGCAACGAAGTTCTATGTTGCATCTCCACCTAGCGGTTGTCGTGGCAATATTTTAATACTCTTTTTTATGTAGTGGTAGGATTGCAGAATACCAGAAAAAGCGGTTTTTATAATTTTGCTGGAATGTATAATGTGAAAAAATAATCTTGAAGATTATTTCGTAGATTTTCATTGCATAATGTAAAACTAAATTCTTGACTAAATGATCAATCGTCCTCTGTCAAAGCCTATACAAAATATTACTTTGGGCTCATGACTGCATAGAAGATAATGCATTGTGGCTCATCAGCATGTTGATTATTCCAATTGCAAAGAGTTATATTAATAGTGGATATATTTGTGCTGATTTAGGCGTTTAAACTGATTTGCATTCGCATTGCAACTGAGTCGCCTATTTTAGACTAATCTGTGGAGACCGCACGTCGTACTAAAAATAATTGTTCTCGCAATTGAAATCTATATCTTAATGCCACGTTTTTAACTCTATACCCTTAAAATTTATATTCCATAAATAAATGAGCTTCAACGGACAAAATATTAGTAAGTGAATGAGGCTTATAGACTTGCTCCAACAATGATTTAGAACAATAATTGTAAGACTTATATATTTTGAATATAGTCGAGGCTTCGTTATGACTCAAATATCCGTTAAATTTTGCGCTATTGTTTTTAATCACGTTTCGACGAGCCGACTGGTAGTGAATACCAAGCGAGAGATGTACCCCCATCTTACATATTGTAATTACAATATGTAAGATGCCAAAAATTTCCCCGTACTTCGTAAATGTTTGTTCAACGTATAGCTCTGCACTAATTAAAGTATTTGTAAGGCAAAATCTTGAGATAGATGCCGATCATCAGTGAAGCTAATGGCGTACAGATTTCAAAGTGATCCAAATCTAAGAGACCAAAAGGGGATAAAAATAAGTATTTTAATATTTAAAAGTTACTCACAATTGTAACCCTTTTTTAAACCAGATAGCACGTACCGACAAAAGGGTGAAAATCGACAGTGCAACATTAATAGAGTATAATATACCTTTGAGCTATGTGTGTGTCTCATATTACATATAACTATGGACCATACTGTAGACAGGAAATTAATTGTCAATACTTGAGCCTTAAATATGTATTCTTTATGTGGCCAAAATAACATTGTCACAATTGCTGTCAAATCAATAAGCTTCTATGTTTGCAGCTCAGGTAATTTGATGTAAGCGCTCTACAGTGTAAAATGTGCATGAATCAGTTTAAAATAATTGTCGAATCGTAAACAATCGGCGAATCTATAAGGTTGGAGTATAGCGTATAAAGTTATAATGGGCAACATCAACTTTTTTTGAGTTCCAATTCGTCAGCCTGCCATTTAGGCTTAGTTGTTTCTTGTTTTATGACGTAACAGTGGATAAGAGCTCAGCATCATCTGAACAATTTCTATCGGTAATATCCTCGACGGCGACGGTCCTTACAATCTACAATCACATTGCATGCTTTTATGTTTATAACTTCAGTGTTTTTTATCCACGATATGCATTATTTAAACCAGAGGTGTGCAACCTTTAATACAGGAGGGCCAAATACAAATAACTGGTGTACCCGCGGGCCGCACCTCTATTTGACATAGGCTTTCCAGTAGTTGCAGGCACAAAAATTGTAGGTATTGTAGCGTCATAGGCATAGATAATAAATTGGCATTAAAGGTATAGGCTTTGTAACGCACAGATTACTCGCAAGTACCAGATTCAACTAAATTAAAAACTTATTTCGCGGGCCGGACACCATTCAAAATTGGCACTTACCAGCGGACCGCACCCTTTTTCATTGCGGGTCGCATTTGGCATTTAGGTGGCACACCCCTGATTTAAACGTTACTTGTTGACATGCTTTGAATAAACGTATGAATTACCTATTCAGGATTTTGCAAAAGACTATCCTAAGTGGCTCTAACCATTTCATATAAAAAGTCTTGTCAACAATTTTGTGGCTATTCATTATCAAAATCGCAACTAAACTCGGTTATTCATTTTCACTTTCATGTTACACGACAATAGTGGAAAATTCACTTCGGAAGCACTAGTTACAGTGCCTTCCATTTTAAACAAATTTTTGCAATTCATATGCATTAATATGGTCCATTGTCAGGAATCGTCTTTTCGACTTGCAAAAATTTGAATGGAACAGTAAGACGTTCGTTCATATTCACCGCACGCTTAAACCATAGATAAAAGTGTCGTTTAGCTTTAGCTAGATGCAACTCATGCTGCACAGATTATAATAATCCAGGCAACTTGGCTCCTGTACGGTAAATTGCCAACATCCTTCCGGTGGTGTACGCAGTTGGAGCTCATCAATTGATTTTGAATATGCACGTATTGTCGGTGCGACACTATTAGCAGCAGTCGTGATTTGAATTTACTTCTCTGCAATTTTCCAGTTTCGTGCTACTATTTCGAGTTGAGTCGATAGGTTTAGTCAGCTAGATAAGATGTTTAGAAAAGATTTTTTCAACATTGAGAGGTTTTGAATGGCGAGAACAATAAAAATTTAAATATTTAAAATTTTTCTCGCATGTCTATGATCTTTATCCGCGGATTGAAATCTTCCAAATACTTTTCTCCACTGCCAGCAGACCTAAATGTGGGATGTACAAGAAGAGGCGTAGATTAGGATTGCAAAATTTCAGTGACTTGGAATAGGATTTTCATATTTATTCCGGGGAAAAGGGAAGTAAATAAGAAGGTGCAACAATGTGGCGTACATTGGCTTCTCGTCTGGTTACCAGTCCATGTCGGGTATGGCATTTGTCAGTTCTTATGGGGTCTAAGTTTAATTTAAATATATTCGCGGAAAGTGTGAAGGAAATTTCGAAAATTTGGCAAATAAAGCTCCACTGACCTGTAGTATAGTTGCTATTCTGTATTTCTATTTTAACATTAAAAAGGCTATGATTAGCAATTGATTTCTGGGTCTCCAACTTTAATTAATACTTTTGTATTAATTTAGCTTTCTGTTAAACACTTCAAATTATTTTAAAATGTAATATTTATCGGTAATTAACATTAGGGTTATAAATTATATTAGAGTCCAGGACTGCATTTGATATTATATCGTGGGTTTAATTTTAGCTTTCAAACCATTGGTTTCAAATCTAATACAGTTTTCTTCTTTCATTTCAACTGCCAAAATGATACTACAGTAGGCTACAGTACAGTACAGTACAAAACTACAATACAGTACTACATACATTTAAATGCTATTAGATTGGGTGTTAATTTTCTACTGTACAGCGATCAGTACATTTTAAACTTTATTGAAAACGGAAATTTTGTTCCATCAACCTCAATCATAGGAAATGAGAAATATTTAACATCAAGGACTAACAACTTTGGAACCAATTATTTTTTATTGTTGACAAAAAAAAAATGGCGTAGGGCATTCAACTTTATACTCAATACCGATCTCCTTATAAGACAATTCATTACCAGTAGTTTGATTATGCTTGTTTCAACATGAATGTAATATATATTTTTTTAATATTGATGTTCTCACAGTTTGTATAATAGTAACCATGGCTTCCTGGTATTTAATGAATGCGTAATAATAATCTATATATTCAATATAATATTAAACTATAATTTAAATATAATTAATATTATTGTTGGCCATTACGCAAACTCATTTGGGTCTGCTACAATATGTACACTGGTTTGAATCATTCCATCCGGCGCATCCTGTGTTGTTACCAACATTGTTAAAAAAAACAAAAAAATCACAGAATTAACCAGGAATTATAATGAAATGCATGCCGTCGTGAATAGCCAAGCAAGATTGAAAGACTACTTATGCAATTAACCAAAGATATATACTAGAATCATGTTCGATTGGGTGTTTTGAAGTGGGAAGTTTTTCACTGTTTTTCTTGTAAAATTTACTGAAGTAATTATATTTACGCATCAATTAATTCATCGCTGCCCAAACTCTATTGAAATCGTGACCAGGATTATTTATTTTGGTGAATCGAAAAATATAAGTCCGATCAAGCATGGAAACTAGCATTTGAATTAGGATTTTTGTGTTCCACGTATGGAAGAGGGTGCTACTCTGCGTCGTAATTTTCACGCAGAAGTAATAAATACGCTATGCCGGCTCGCAGCCCATTAACAAAACAACAATTTTAATATAAGACCAGGCTGACTGTACCCTATTATTAGTGTGGTGGGGGTACGGCTGATGACAAGATTAGAGAAAAGGAGTCTGCTAGTCTTGATGGTAAATGAAGAAAATAATCACGAGTTAAAACGGTTTTAATTTGGACGTGTGAAAATATTTACTCATTTGCTACAAGCGGTCAATACATATGGTAGACTATTAATTTAATTTGACTATTAACTATTTATTAATACAGCTAATGCATACATACCTTTTTCTTCTTTGCGCTTGGTAAAAATTGTGAGTCTGATTTCACGTGAATGGAAGTATACGATAAAGTACGACTGGTGGGTTACATTGATAAATGTTCTACATTCAAAAATTGTCCATGGTTTAATTTGCGATATAGAATTAGCTAGAGAGATAAATATTTACTGTGGTTTATCGTGAATAAGTAGTATTCTGACTGAGAAACAAAAAATGATTGTAAGAGAGTAAAACGGGTGATCGCCAAATGTGTTAAACAATAATATCCGTGTCATAGTGTACGAATATTTTATTAATCAACAAATTTTGTATGACGGGCTCCGATTTTGGAGAAACTTTTCATAAACTGAACATTATTTTTAGGGCGTTTGTTCTGTGATATTTCGTTGTCATAAGATTATCTACTTTTCAAATCTCATGTTTTTACATAAGTGGCGGGGACTTTGTACAAAAGACCCCAATATTTTACAATGCAAAACGTATATGAGCAATGTGTAAACTTATTTCAATTTTTTTTAACGTGGGCGAGAATTGAAAGGATGTCAGACTGAACGATTGTAGATTTGAAATTAGCTCAGTGGTTATGTATGGAAGTTGTTGTCAAATCCCGTCTGAAAAATTTCGTTTTTTGTATTCTTACAGGGCACATAAACAATTCCTATTGAATAACGAGCATGAGATTGCAACCCTTGCAGCCAACGTTATGAATAGTACAGCATATTCAACTGGCAATGACAGCACTTATGGAAATTATAGCTTGTTCAACGACACTTCCAATCATACTACAAACATTACAAATGAAGAAATTGTGCAATCTAAGAGACAGGCGATAGGAGTTGCTTTAGCTGTGTCCGGAAATATCATGATTAGTTTGGCACTAAGTGTACAAAAATATGCTCACAACAGGTAAGATTTGCATATCAAATAGTAGACTATACTAATGAATTAAAATATTGCACCTAGCAACATATTGAGCTATCAGTTACATGCCATGCCTAAGCGCCTTACTTATATTATATTTTCGGTACTTCCGAAATATGCGCACCAAGATGTCCCACAACCTGAACTCTAACCTGCTACAAAACCTGAGTTCAGGTTGTAGGCCATTTTGGTGCGCATACTTCAGGAGGTCCATATTTTCAATATTCTGGTTCCTTATTGAAAACGAAATTAAATATGGATCGTTTCGTTATTATGTTGTTGTTAGAATTCTTGCCGGTGGTCTACTGTTACAGATTGCATTCCCGTACTACTTCGTTTTGGTCTTCGTGTCCAAATATTTGAAAATCACTCCATTGTTTGTTACATCATATTTCAGGGATATGAAATATACGTCGTGACCCAAAAAACAGAACCCATAAATGAACATTTATTAGATTTTACACATAAACTTCTGTTTGTGCAGGATTGTACGCAACTTTCAGTAGTCTAGGACGTTTTGTCCAAAAGTCAATTTTTTTTGAAATATTTTGTAAATGGCCTCCTATAGGGAATGCAATCAATGATGTACGATCTCTGATTATCCGACACCAACGCTTCTGTAACAATGTGCCTATAGGCATTGGATGCCGACTTGTATTGATTTTTTGAGTGTTTAAGAATGTTTCCTTCATACAAACTGAAATATTCATTACTTTTAAACGATTGTTTTTGACTCATTATCAATTTTTTGACTGCAGACTTGGTGACGAGGGAAAATACTGCTTGGACAAATGGTGGTGGTTAGGAATGGTAATGATGGGATTAGGAGAGTTTGGGAATTTCATGGCATATGGATATGCTCCTGCTTCTTTGGTTGCACCTCTTGGAAGTGTGGCGGTTTTGTCTAATGTTTTCATAGCTTTTATTTTTCTACGTGAAACTGTCACACCACACAGCATTGTAGGAGTCAGTTTAGTCATAGTAAGTTGAATTACATGTTTCAAATTTAGATTTATTATTTTGCCTTAAAGCACAATTGAGTATTTTTCAATTATACAGTTTCGGTGACTATCTGACTGACATAAACAAAAAAAGGATTTCAGTTTAGTTTAGTGCCTTCTTTCTGCATTTTCTTTATCAATTTCTAAAAACAAATCTAAACTTGTCTATAAAATGGGTGAAAATATAGTGCTTTTCACGTACGTTTTAACTTACTTGTAAAGAACGAAAAACCTGTTGCGAGCTGCCACATAATTCAATTAGACTCGTTAATATATTCTTTGAGGATTTTAAAATAGCTATTCAACTATAAGTGTTATCACATATAAATTTTGGAAAACACCGTAATTTTTACTAAATACAAGATAATATTGTGTATTGTTCACAACTTCATAAAATATTATTAAATGAAAACCTATTGGTCGCCTCTAAATCTTTAAAATAGAAGAGAGTCTTAGCTTAATAACGCTGGCTTTGCAATGTTCCAATTTGGCTAGTTATTCAGATTCTGGTATTTTCAAGTACAGTATATAAAGCTTTATATTCAAGATACTGCTTTTGTTGAGCTTGTTTTGTTTATTGTGATCAGTGATCATCTCATAAAGTGGAATCTAACAATGTTCTTCTATTCCGTCTAGATTGGATCTATATTTCTCATCAGTTTTTCAGCATTCAGTCAGCCTCAATTAGATGTACCAACAATATACGAATATCTGAAAGCATGGAGCTTTTTATTATATATTGGAATTGAAATTGTTGCTTTAGGAATTTTATTTTATATATAGTAAGTAAAAATATTTGTAAAACAATAATAACTACGTTTTGAATAAAAATTGTTTTAGAATTACAGTAGATCATTTTGTAATTCGATTTGAACTAAACTTTATTCCTCTGTTATTTTCAGTTTCTACAAGAATGTTGAACATTTGTTAATTCTTCTACTCTTCGTCGCTATTTTTGCGTCAGTCACTGTCATTTCAGCAAAAGCGGTGTCGACTTTACTATCAGAAACCATACGCAGTGGTGTCAAATATATTGCGAATCCTGTGTTCTGGATCATGCTATTTCTACTACCAGTCACAACAGCAATACAAATTCGTTTTTTGAATAGGGTAAGTTTGTAGATGATTTGTTTGTAGTCATTATACAAACCAGGTTAAATAATAGCTTTCTGGTTGTGAGTAGTTTTTCAAATGTTTGATGTTCTGTACAAATTTTCTTTTCTTATCAATGTCACAACAATTCGCTTGTAACAGCCATAGCAGGATATGAGTAAGCTTATCATTGATTTTTGCGTATATTTAGACACGAAATGGACCCATGTATCTAGGGATTTGTTCAAAAAGAATTGTTTTGAAACAATTGTTTTAAATCAAGTTTTTTTTGCCTGTTTTGTTTTAAAATGGCTGTGCTATTTGATATTTTTGTATAAAATATGTTGAAGAAAACTGGATGTAAAAACTTGCCAAGCGCTTCTTATATGCAATAAATCCTTCAAAACTCCAAAAATATTGATAGAGGCTCATACACACCTTCTCAAGCTGTAGTTCAGTGGTTTGCGCAGTAAAACGCAACCGGTAAGCCATTACGTTAAAGACCCTGCTACGACGAAATCACTTTGCGAAAATTGAAATGCGATCGAATAAATGAGTTTGTAACTTTGTATAACCTTGAAAAACTCTATCGCTTCAACCTTAAAAACAAAGTATGCTAAGCATAAATCACCCGAACAGTATTGACCGTAATATTGCCATCATTTTATGAGAAAAATGCCAACACATGAACTCGAAATCCATATTATGCGTCATCATAACAGATTAATTGTGAACTTGTGGGTAGTGGCGTCTTTACATCAGAGGTCTTACAATTAGCATAGGCTAGGCTAGGGTGTCCCATCGTTTATATCAGTATGCCGCCGATGTAAGCATATTCTTCATTATCGCAACCCACTCGTTTTGCCGAAGACTGCCCTTGATCTAATAGCCTTTGTAGTAGGCTCGTGACCTACGTTTCATGATTTTTCTTACTCAAAACGTCTCTCTGATATTTCGAATGAACATTTCAGTTAAAATCTTATGACATTGGTGAAGATACAAACGTGGCAATAAATGTACGCAATATAAGTAAAAGTCGAAATGAGAATTTTTACTTACATTTTATGAAATTATAATTCCGGCTGCGTGTGCAGCTGCCAGAATGCAACGTTTTGGCGTAGTTTCGCGGCGATGCAGGGAGTAATTCAACAAAAAATACAGAAAAATATTGATTCAAAACAAGCCCTCGTTTTTAAAACACGATGTTTGTTTTAGAATTGATAAAAAGCAAAACCCTACATGCATCGTTTTTTTCATTTTGTATTCTTATTCTTGTTGTTACTGTATGAAAAACCGGCTTTTCTCCTTAATTACAGGACTAATTGCTTTGAAATTCCCAGTGGTTAAAGATTGTATAATTGAGACAGATTGCATATCCGTACTACTTCGATTTGGATTTCGTGTCCATATATTTGAGCATCGCTATCTTGTTTTAATACTTATGCTTTCATTATATAATTAGTGCAAATATTGGTAAATTTGCATATTTTTGTATGAACTTCAATAAACCAAGAAACTGAATATTTGTATTTAACTATGTACTATATTAATTTTATACATAGAGTGAACCCGCCTCCAGATGTTAAAAGGAAAGACATTTCATCAAAAAAACAAATTTTAACCCCCATTCCTCTTCAACCAAGTTTTACTCTTATTTTTTATTATTTGAACATTTTATTGAAGCAAAATATAGATTAAAATGACCAGAAATCAGTAAAAGTGGTCTAAGTGTAGTCGTTAGATACCACAAATATACATGCATACACGACAATGAATATAAACATAAGTACTGAATGTACATTTTCAATGTTTAATTTCTGTAAATTCGATAATTTTTTTCATTAATAATGCACAGGCAATGCAGCTGTACAATGTTTCTGATGTTGTGCCGGTCAACTTTATATTCTTTACTGTGAGTGCGATATTGGCTGGATCTATATTTTATCAAGAATTTTACGGAGTTCCTTTTCTACGTGTATTCATGTTCTTATTTGGATGTTTGTTGTCGTTTATTGGAGTATACATTATTTCTCATAAGTAAGTGTCGATTGTGAGTTTACAATGTATTTTGAGACATTGTGTGAAATGGATATACGGTATATATATATATATATATATATGAGAAAATTACGTACCTACGTGCAAGTTATATCTGTAATTTTTACCGATTAAGAGTGTTATTAGCGTTGATATAACACGTTTATCTGTTTTTTATTTCTATCAAATTGATCTGTTTCACAGAATGCTTACATACGCCACAATACGTACAATTTTGGGAGCTCCCGAAGTATACGTACCAAGATGGCGCACAACCTGAACATAGTATGTGTACCAGGTTAGGGCTGTTCAGGTTGTACGTCATCTTGGTACGAATACTTCCGGAGCGCCCAATTTTGAATATAGAATGGCCGTAAACAGTCAATCAATTATAATTTTCGATTTGGAATTGGTTACGGAGTTATTATGAAACTTGATATTTCTGAAACATAATATAAAAAATAAATATAAGCTTTGTTTAATTAAATTTTCTATTGTTGCTTTTATCGTACATAAAACCTAAAACCTTATTTCAGAGGTAAAACACTTCCCAAGTGCAGTTGCTGGTGCGGAAAAGAAGAAGACACAGCTAACATTATTGAAAACAAAGATAAAGATGACGACACCCAGTTGAGTGATATAGAAATTGAAGACGAAAACGATTTAAAAATACCTGAATCGGCTGAAACTTCATCGAGCAATAATCACGGCGATTTTAGACTTATTGCCAGACTAGCAAATTTTCTGAAACAGACTGAAACCATTTCAAGAGTGCAACCAAAATCGAATGATTAATGTGATACTGGATGTTGAAATAATAAAAATAGTACCTATTAGATATGATGTATTACTCCATGCCTCCACCCGCCTCAATGATTGTTATATATGCAAACAAATATTAGACCATTCACATATGGGCAATCTTGTAAACTTCTCTTCATTATTGTAATTTCACCCATTCATTATTTTTGTTGCCAAATTAAAGAAACTATAAGTGTTTCTGCTACACTTAAATCCCAAATTAAGTTAATTGAGAAAATAAATAACATATTGACTGTATCCCAGAATTTAAATCGATTTCATGCCACCCAACTTCACGTTCTTTTCATGTCAATAAAGTAAAATGCTGGTATTACACGTCCACATCAAAATCAACCGAATGTTGAGTTTTGCATTTCAGTAGTTCTTGTGTGTTCGTATTTTGGTTCTGCACACTTAGTGATCTTTGGCGCCACCTCAGAGGAGCGTCTCAGGCGAATCTTGTTTCAGAAATTCCGCTATTGTAGTGCATGTTTTATATTAGACAATAAACTTTTGAATATTGAAAATATTCGAGTAAAAACATCGATTGCCTTCGCACGTGAAGATAATTCTTATTTTGCTTAGCTGGCAAGTATACATTGTAGCCGGGTATAACTCAATTATAATTGTCGAAAACTAGATTTAGGTTTGCAAAACTACTTCCGTCAACGAAATAAAGCTACACTTAGTTAACGCCAATTTTCCAAATATAAAAACGGATTTGATCGTTTGCATCTTTTCCACCAAAATGTTTTTTCGTGCTCAAGCTATGTAATCTCAACCGCAAACTGCAAAGGTTCCCGCTTGTCAACTAAATATCTATGGCAGGCTATATTTTTTTCTAAAGAACCTTCGCTTTTTGTATTTTTTTCATCTAGTTGTTTTTCTGACCCCATCGACATGGGTTGTTTCAAGGATCGTGTTAATCTAATGATATCTCCGTCCTATATTTATGTGATAGGTTGCGGACTCAGTTCTCCAGTAACGTTCAGTTGCGGACTTATTAGCCTGTTCTGTGCAAACTTTTATATATACCGGGTAATAATAAAACTCTGTTTCGTTATTCTCATTGAATTCATCTCGGACAACAATCAACAACAAGATCCCTTCAAACTTAATGGTGCTTTTACAAAACGTTAACTTTCATCAGGTCATATGTAGGAAGAATAAAAAAACTCACAGAGAACATACATATTTATTGTGAATACTAAATCACTAAATGATCCCATTGGGTGATGTAGTCAGTATAGATCGAGTTTAGGAAATTTGCGAACTGCGAAAGGTGAAGCTCATCTAGCGTTAGACTGACGGCACTGATTTAAACAACCAACAGTAGAGTACGTGATTTGCGGTTGTTGAAACTATTCAATTTAGTTGGCTTATATTAAATGTTTTAATTTTTTTATTATTAGCATAAATATTAAAATCACGGCAATTCCAAATACGGAAAATAATGAAGCTGATAGTTATATTGGGGCGAAAAGCAAGGCATTGATTGATATCATATATATATTACTTCGATTTATCAAAATTTTGGAGAATAATTATCTTCAGAGATAGTATCACTGTTAAAATTTAAATTTATGCAATGATTATCACAAAATTAGAATATTGATTCCGAATCAAACATGCTAAACCAGAAGCAGGTGATCTTAACGAGCATTACATACATTTGAGACTAGAAACGATGAAGCGTTATGCAAAGTCAACCAGTGGTTGCATCATGTTTTTTTAAATCGGTATACATCGAAAATAATTCGATTCTCTAAAAATATTCAAATCTAGATAATAGAGCGATATTAAGCTTCGGGTCATAAGTTGGAGGGTGATGATGGAAGGTATCTAAGCCATTAACTTGTTTCTGATCCATCGTGCCTTTATATATATATAAGCAATGAACAACGCTAATCTAACCCTAGATGGCGCTGTAGTAATGAAAAGTTTCACGATAGAGAATACATTAGTGAAGTTCAAAAGTCGGCTTTTGTGATCATCGTAATGGCTTACAATTATGTACAAGACTAATAAATATATAACAGGGCAATCTTACGACCAATACATGTTTCGTTTTGATAGCGTTCTATAATGCTTAACAATTTTTAGAGTTAATTCTATTGTATCTTGGAAACAAATTGCCTATAAAACACGACCCTATTGTCACACGAAAATAAACGACAATAATGAACTTGTCTGGGTTGGTGGCCGTGGAGAACGATGGAATTGAATGACGGCATAATGAGTAATTTTTACGCAATTACATGTTAAGTTCAATTTCAACTCATTGTTATTTGGTTTGAAAATGAAATTAAGTAGCAACGAGGCAGTTGGGGGCATAAATGTAATTTGGTGCATATGTCTAAGGCCGGACACGATCGATGACAAAGTGAACAAAATGAAAGGGCATCAAGAGTTAAAACTGGCAGAGTAATTACAGTGGAGTTATGATGTCGAAAAGTATACGAAAACTTTCAATAGGTACAAAACCAAAACAATTTTACCGAAACTTTCATTGCCTACATGACCTCTATTCTCTCACCCTGAAGTAATGTGCCAGTGATTTTCAAACTTTCCGGATTAATGCCCCCCTTCCGACGACTCTCAACATTTGTGACTCTCTGCTCTTCTATAAAACTATTTAATATAGTCATCGAGAATTATATCTAATTGAGTATTTTGTTCGTGGCCTCCAGGTAATCACTCCGTGGACACCCTAGTGAGCCGAGGGGACAGTGTGAGAGACTCTGGGATATGCAAATCATCAGATCTTGAAAATAACTGAAATCTTGAATAATACGTACAGTGAGAGGGCGAGAACGCCAGAAACTCATTTGCGTCAGTCCTGTCGAAAACCTCAAATATCTTGCATGTCCCTGAGCTATCATTCATTTCAAATGTAAAAAAAATTCCAGCTTCACAGAAATTTTGCGCAACTATGTGCTATAAAACAAAAACATATCCCTATTCTCTTTTATTTTTATTCAACTCATTATAAATTGAAATCGGAGAAAGAATTTTAAATTAGATTTCAAGGTTTGAATTGAAATTATTTTTCCCTGTCGAATCACTATAGTTTTCAATATAGAACAAGCATGGTCTCGTTCAGAGTTTTTTTTAGCTTGATGTACGTCACGCTTAAATGGTTGAAATGAAAATTTAATTTTGTGTGCTTGTAGTTCCGAAAGATGACCTTTTCCGGTCAATAATTATTTTCTAGAAAACATTGACCGAATTTAAACGATGTTACATTAAGTTTTCATGCCTCGTCAAAATCAGTTTGGGATCGTGGCAGCCTGATCAAACAAACATTCGTTCAACATTGCATTTAATATTAAATTGTATTCATACCAACCTAATTATTTTCACCAAACTAGCGCTAACATTTTCTAATTCGTGAAGCAATTAGCTTGTGACGTTTAAGCTTAATATTATATTGCTCTGTTAAAGAAAAAAGTCATCAAGAATTACAATCACATGATGGAACATATAAAGTATACAATTTTCCAAAGTTTTGACCGTGAAAACACGGAAGATTCCCTAAATGTCTATCAGTTGTTTTTCCAATATACTCAAATATTTTTATACTAAAACTTTTTTATTTAATTTAGTAATTACCTTAGCATGTTCAGGCCGCTTACCCAACGCTGGGTTGCTAATAATCTTAAAGATATAATATGATGTCTTAAACATCAATTATTAAGAGTATTTGTATATCAACTTCAGTAGCTAAGTGGAAGGATTACAATATAATATCTGTGACTTACAAAAATTTGCTGCTTGGCCAAGGTCTCAAAAATGATTTACACTGAAGTCATATAGTCCATCGATTTCGTTGATTAAGTGAAAAAACGATACATAAAAAAACTTTATTGTTCGGTATTTATTTTTAAGCAAAATTCACATGGCTTGCTTAAAGTGAAATTTTCAATTTATCGACCAGGTCATGACGTTTGCTACAGTACTTACCTTCTTTCAAACATCGATACAATATACAGCGACCAATCACAAACTTCATTAAATTTTTATACGTCCGCATTAAAACTAACAAAGCATTACGAGACGCCAATAATATGCATTGATGTTTATTTCAGATGCGCCCGTAAAATATTTTCATATACAATCTGTCGATTTATCGGGTTTGCCGATAATATTACACCAGAAGTTGCTATTTCTCATTACGTTGAATTCCAATAAACTTAAAGTCGCGTATTTTTGGACTTGATGTGCAGGAGAAAAATCCTGTGTGCGACTAAGCGTGAACCTTCCGTCTGCCAGATTGAAATCACATATGTAGTGCAATATTGCTGTCAGTTTGTAACAGTGTCAGAATGATTTTTTTCATTCGATTGTAAACTTTATTATCGTGATTAGTTAACAAGTACGAGCAAACGATGCGAAGAATTAGGTTGTTATTTTGATACAAAGATTAGGCCTAGTTTTATGGATCTTATATAGAATCGTCGAAACAATATGCTCGAAAACGAATCGCATGGTGAAATAATTTTGACATCATCTACTAATCCATCAAGGCCTCAACAAATCAGTGCTCATTTCGCCTGAAAAACGCGTAAATTAAAGGAATTATGTATTTTACAAATAACCATCTAACAAGGTCATTTCACTATTTCAATTGACTCAATTTCGCGAAACACCTTGCAATTACAATGATAGTTTTGACCCACATGTCTCGTTGTTGGTGGCATAAAATTGATATCAAAGTATACCCAACTTTGATCATCCCTGAATGACTATGCTCTCCCTTTAAAACTTCTTTCTTACTTTCCTTAAATATATCTGTAAATGTAAAAGCATTTTCATGTGGTACCTCGAGTTTACAAGATAACATCTTAACACTACATGTTATGCATTAAACAGACATCGTCTCGTCCGCTAGGATGGAAAATGCATGACTTTTCAGTTTAATAATTTTTCTCATCAGTGTTGCAACACGTAAATGTGGTACAGACTGTTTGAATTCGGTCATGAAAAATATGATGTTTTAATATACGGTCAAAATAAATTTCTTGAACTATTAGCTAGGCAGTATTTTTTGCCATCAAAAATATAGTTGATCTGAATTATCATACCGTCTTATCGGATTCGTAATATCAAAATACTTGATGAAGCTGACATTGAAAAAGTATCCGTATATATGTGTACAAGCATACCAACAAATCGTAGCAATTCAGATCTTAACTTTGGTAATGGTAGGTGGGTGATGATATTATCAAATTCCACAATATAATGCACAATCTACAAATATTCCTTTGTCTACTGTGTATTTATTTACTCAATCCTGTTTATTCATCACGTCCTGACGCACTAAGACGAGGCAAAATTATTGATAAGCTCGACCAGCGTTATTGCGGACGTGGATACTGTTCGGCCATGACCGACCAAATTATCCCAACTGTAATATGACAGAAGTTCTATTGGATTATCTTGCAATAATTGCGTTATGTGCCTAAATATCAGCAAAGATGTAAAACAACTCACACCAGCCGAGTGCTAAAATTTCCATTCCAATTTTTCTTTGTATTTGACGATCGAATGATTATAGGTGGGAATTCAGAGTATATTTTTATGTGTTATTATTTTTTATAATACAGATTTGCACAAATCCTTTGTGACTGTGTGAACGCGTTTAACTGAAGAACTGCTGGAAGTTGTGAAACAGATACCTTTATTCAAAGTACTTTTATTGTCATTTTCGAAAGATAATGCTGCATCACACCAACTATCAGGTTTACGACTTCAATGAGGTACAAGAATCTCTAGCAATTCTAAAACGATATAGATATCCTCAAAAGGTGTTGTCTGGTAGGGTTTGTATATATTTTGAGTTGCTGTCTGGTAGGAAGATCGAGGATTCAAGCTAACTGACTATCAATGTGATTCAATGACTCACGTGACGATACGGTATGGTTCCATATTGTCAAGATATTATTTACGTTATGGCATGCGATTAAACATCAGCTATCTAGTGTTCTGCGTCGTTAAGCAAATAGGAAATTACTGAAATAGCCGTCGTATGTGACGTTGCTGCTGTCCGTTATTATTGTCTTTATTACATCGATTACCTACTGATTAAGCGGAGACGCGCGACGTAAGCGAAGACGCGCCTGGTGTCTTAAACATCAATTATTAAGAGTATTTGTATATCAACTTCAGTAGCTAAGTGGAAGGATTACGAATGTTAATCGATAAAATATACTTAAATGGAGTAGAAGCATTAGGCATGTGGCCATAAGTCGATCATAGATGTCTTAATTATATGTGCCGTTAATATAACAGACAAACAAAAGAACCTGGTGGAAAGTTTTATGTTAATTAAGTTCCTCTCAGGTAAACCAGAGGAATGCTCATTGACAGCGATAATATGCGTTTTCATGTTCGAGTCACATGTTTTTCGGTGACAACCAAATATGCGACTTTCAATGAGAAATACGAATACGGCTGTTTTACACTTTCAGTATTCACCTGTCTAGTTCAATTCCGCGTTGGCGATGCACAGCGTCCTACCGAAAAATTTTATGACAGAAATGGATGTTTTCACTGTCCGGAATTTTTCTTTCTGACGTGTACGCGACTTTTCCAGATCTTGAAATACTCGATTTATGACAAAATTCAGCAGTGACGATAGGGCGTTCAAAATATTTGCAGAATTTTATTTTATATTTAGCAGATTTCTCTTTTCCTAATACTGTACCTATCACGAGATAGCCTATCTAACTCATTAGCATTCTGTCGTGGTCGATGCTCATAATGCCCTCATACGAAATTACTACTGAATTTATGATGAATAAATATTCCGTCAATTAATCGCCACTCATTTACTATGCATTATTTCAGGTATATGTCGATACTGACTAACAAAACACAGCGTTTCCCTATGAATGGGGAAATATGACACTATCGCAATATGGTACCGTATCTGTCGCCAATAATTATAGTCTCGAGTGCTAATAATATGCAAACGCGTGTCGCGCATTTATAACGAGAAAATCGATTGAGTAACTTTGAAAGCAAACCAACAAAAAAGGTAGAAGTTTAGAACAAAAAAACAAAGAAATTACTTACGAAACCTTAAGCAATGAAGAACGGATCATCTTCAAAAAACTCGCTGTTCAAAAGCGAGAGACCGCGAGCTTACCGGTACAGTTACACAAGCGTGGCATCACAGGCGGACGAGCCATACAGCAAGATTGACATGTCGTTTCCAGCACCGGAGTACATCAAGACGTTTTTAAATAATAAACTGTCGAGAAACAGCCAGGATTCCCCAAATCTTCTAGACGACGATGCATTACAGAAGTAAGTTGCTCAATTTATATATGAAATTTCAGGTTGAAAATTGTTTTAAGTTAATAATTCCAGTGGTTTAAATTAGCAAGTTATCTTTATAAGAGAGAGAAAGATTTAAAATAGTAGCTAGTTATCTTCATAAAATTTTATTTTATTGTGCAAAAATAATTCCACTTAGGAATTACCGAACATTTTCACACTTGCCCTATTTTAGTGGACAATCCCAAATATGTGAAAATATTTAATGTGTATGTATAGGAGAGTGAGAGAGATTTGAAATACGTAGCCAATATCATGATATTTGCCGTCGGCTGATGATAAACTGCACAAAGTATTTATGACGTATCATGAATATAAAACTTGAAATTGTTCAAGGCGGAAGAAATATTTGTGTCATTCCTTTTTATCCCGGTGTATTTCCGTTGAGTAATCAATTAACTAATTCGCAGTATTGTCGAGGTATCTATAGAAAGTAAAAACCAATATGTATAAATCGGGTAAAGGGAACATATCCAAATCCGGATCCAAGTTTAAGCATATGAAATTACGAGAATAATTTGTTAAGACTCGACTTTTCCGCTTTCACGTCATTAATTTCTCGCTCCCTGTTTTTCATGTTCCCATCCCTTCCCAAGCTTTTGGGGGTTATACCTGTGTTGTGTACTCCAGATCATTTAATTTTGAATACAGCGCCCCGAATGTGCTTGGCAAAAATCTTCGAAAAAATTTCTGAGTTGTGAATGGGAAAGTAGAACGCATCTATTGTGCTTTATATCAGTAGATTGGACATGTGAAAATTCCCGCTCAAAACATGTAAGCAGTTTGTATAAATCGCCTTTCGGCTAACGATAATACAGATCAATAGATTTTTACAATCCTGCCTGTTCAGCAACTAGGAAGCGGAAAGTCCATCAGTTTCTGCGAACGCAAAGTGCCAGCCGCTCATTTATTTACACATAATCAGGAAGATCGCTTCAAATACTATTTTCCAATCTTTTAGATTGTGCATTTGATCGATGAAATCTCCATAAACTTATGCACGAATCAGTATTTTATTTTTGAAAATAAGCTGCTTCGTTTTTTTTTGTATTAACCTATTGCATTTCAACATTCTTCAAAAGCAACGGGTTTACCTCTCACATAAACGTGATCTTCTACGTTTAATCCGTGATAAAATCATATTATGGGATGTTAATTTAGTCCACTTGCTTTGGAGATAATTCATTCGGAATCAGAAATGAATCGGTATAATTTAGGTTTGTATGACGCTTTAGTTTATGAAATAGAAATTACAAAACAGAAGTTACGCATTTCGACGAATTTATGTTGTAACGACGTGTTGTGACAGTTTCCGGCCAAATAAGACTTTGATTTTAATTTGGCCGGACATCTGAAATTACGATTTTTTGCACCTCGCAAGCACAATGTGTAGTAACTTCGAATATACTTAACGCTTGTTTATCATGGCGGATAATGTGAAACCACATCAAGATAAATTTTGCCGGTTGTTAATTTCTTATGACTTGAATCCACATCTTTATGAAAGACACCTTAGTTATTTGTGATCTCTTCTCGGTATGAATTTCTACATCTTTACAATGTTCAATCTTCAATTATGGCGTTTATACAGCCCATGGAAATGAATGCCGTTAATTGAGGATGATTTCGGCAAAGATCAAATAATCTTTTGAAGATATCACGCTTGTCTTTAGATCCTCTCATGATCCTAATGAATAAAATTCTAGTAATATAAATGCACTACGAAAAGCCTTTATTTTTTGGCGGTGTATTTGTACAAATTTTGAATTGTCGTAATTTGATTGATGATAGCTAATGTCCAATGAATGAATGAATGTTGTATGATTTTGAATTCATTTACCGCCTCACTCTATTGAAGTTTACTCAGACGAAATTACAATAAAGAATAAGAAGATAGTTTGAAGTGTTAAAATATTCATTGTTTGCAATTCAATATATATTTGTGTAAGTTTTGGCGCTCTATCGACCACTCCTTATAATGCCTGCATAACAGCCTTTGTCTAACCAAATATGTCCCAACCGATATATAACCAAATATATTATGTTTTGAACTAAAACCACTTTTTGTTAAGTAAATAACGAATTGGGTTAAGATATAATGAAAGTATTCGTTTTGATTTACCTTGTTGAAAAATCTTACGAAGCAATGTCAAAGGTATTCGCCGTGCGTGGAAATACTCGCTCAAAAGATGAAATACGCGACTTGATTACCAACTTCGAAATGCTCTATGTGAACGTGTATAGATAGAGAGTTCAATGCAAAGCTACTTTACGTGACATGAATTTGAAATTTCTTGCTATGAGGAGGGCATGCCCCTTTAAACGATTTCCATAGAGCATTAAAATACCTATTCATTTTATTTTGATAGAAATACGGCATTGCCTGAAAATATGTTTTGGACCTATTTTAGTATACAATAATACAAATATTACACTATTACCATTTTTAACAATCCTTACACTTATAAACAAAGGTGAACACGGAAGAGGCCCTTCAAACAAATCATTTTACTTCATTTGTTGTTGTTGTTATCAAAAAATAATAATGAGTGGAACTTTTGTCGATTGGATTTTCTATGAGTGGGATGGGATTTTCTGGTTGAATTGGGCATCGACTTTTCCGAGCACCACATAAACGTGATTTATTTAGTGAGTTGTACAAATATGATCAAGATATTATCATTGATTTTCATCTACTGGGCCAACGACGGAACCCAGTTTACTCTGAATTCTAAGTTGGATTGCATTAAGGTCGGCCAATCAAATCGAGCCTAAATGTCATACCAACAACATAGAAAACCCGTGTTAATTTTCCAATTTTTATCACAAGTTTTCAACATATGTCTCTGTTTCTTGCGATTTACTGTGTCCAAGCTTGTATATTTCATAACCGCTTACACGCTTAATAGAAGTCACTAAAAGGAAAATTTTTGGGATTGTGCACGACTAACACTCATACAATAAGACCATTTAGTAATCGTCCATTTAAAAGTGTAAACGAACCGGCCCGTATACATCCACGCCCAGCTTTTGTCTTCAGCGGGTTGCCATCGAGCTGTCATGTCTAAAAACCGGAACGTATAAAAAAACAAGAAACCGAAGATTAATCGATCAGGAATTCTATTTATAATGTTAAATATGAGGTTAGGAGACAAAGAACAAAATATTCTCTAGATCCGTGGAAACGCCTATGTGTTGAAATCCTTTTAATACAAGATGTGTGGTCGAGTCGCTCTACCTGAACTATGAAAATAGGTTGATATTGATACAGGGCTGTTGAATCCAAGGACCGACTCACCAAGCTCACGTTCGACCCGAAGATACTGCTCGGTTGTAGAATTAAACACAGATATATAATAAAATCATTAACACATTCCGCTGTATGCCTTTGAAATAGCTAAGAAAGAACCGTTACTTTTTTTTTTCAAATTCTTTAATCAAATGAATTCGAATTATTACTTGGTGTTTGCTGAAAACCGACTGAAGAGGAGAAATTTCTAAAGTCCAGGATATCAATACCAATTTTCCAATGCTATTGGTATTGGCATATTTTGCTGTACTCAAAATGCGTCTGAATAAATGTAACCGTCCGAATTTTTTATTGTTTTATTTATCGTTGTCAACTATGGCACCCAACTCGGCGTATGATCAAACAATTCTTTATGTATCGTCTTTTTTATATCCAGATCGACACTGGAAGAGGTGACGGTATATAAAGACGGTGACAACAATATTGAAGGATTTGAAGTCACTAAAAGAGACAATCATAATGGCCACAGTCACCAACGAACAAACTCGAAAGGTCAAAACGCAGAACTTGACCCTAAAACTCATTTGAATCTCAGTAGTGCAAGTAAAAAAGGGTATGGTACTTCAGAAGAAATTGAACTGAATCATCGAGATGACATGACCAAATTCAGAAAAGGAAAAGCCCGAGCAAAAACGCAAGTGGGAGAAACTCAAAAAGGTGATAGTTATTATCAACGTGATGCCAATGGTCACAACCACAATCACAGCCATCCTAACGAAAAGAGTGCCACAACTCAAGTCGGATCCACTGAATCGATTGGAAACGGAGGAGAATCCTCGAGTACCAGCGAAGAATACGTCGTAAAACATGATCATTCCCACAGCTGTACATGTGAGTTATAAAAGATTCAATTTAGATTAAACTTACGTTAATAATATGAAATCTATTGATTTGTAAACCATTTCCCCCTGCAGTCAAACAGTATGTTACAATAAGTGCATTTTTATTCGTTTAACGTAAGGTATTGGCGATCTAGGTGGGATTTCCGCTCTTGTCTGGATAGACCCACTTTGAATTAAACTAGCCCAATATATCGGAAATCGCGTTTCTCTAACGTAACCAGATTGTCTTCCATTGCATTGTAAAACGCCTCATATGAATGAGAGATATGGAGGCCTGAGTTCTCTTTGTTTTACTTGTATCGTAAATTTTGTTTCAGTTGTTTAAAGCTGGGCTTCTTGTTAGGCTTCTGTAAATTTCTCCATATCGAGGTATTGAGTCAACAGTGTTGACTCAACACTATAAAGTTAACAGAATTACTCATTAGTCTTTGATGATATTATCGGCACTATAGGCTATTAATCGAAATTCAGAAATTTGTTACGTATTGTTACGATTACATTAGCTATTAGACATGGTATAGTGTAAAGGTTTCAATAAATTTAACTTGCTAACATGTTTCGAGGTATTTTATAACAATGCGTGTGACAAAATATTTTTTAAATAAAAGTACTAATAATTGGTACGAAATTTACATTGTTTCATACATATACATTTACCATTTCTTCTGAACAATTTTAGCTGACGAGTCTGACGTTGATTCGGAGCATTGTCACGAGGACTCTGACGAAAAAGAGCAAACGGAAAATCGGAAACGAAAGAAAGCACTTAAGAAACTTATTATTGCAACCATTTTAAGCTTCTTATTTATGTGCGGAGAGATTTTAGGTATGTTGTGCAAGGGGTACATGTGCATGTGTACTTCAGCTCTTACGGTATTTGAACCGTCATCTGCAAGATATTCATCGGTTCTGCAGGGCGTTGTATGACTGAACAGTATGTCGTGACTTTTGAGACAACGTAACAAAAAATCAACAGTTGATAATTTAATGTAAATTTGATGATTGATCAACCAATACTCAACAGAGTCTAGGTCGAACTGTGAAAATTAAATTTATACATTTTTACCTATAAATTTTGCCGTGAAATTGAGATATTATTTTATTATCTTTAATTTTCGTGAAATTAATATATAGGTATCACAAGGGAGCAATGCGGTTGCCCTGTCTAACTCGATATTCCTTGGAACGTGTTTTCGTGGTAAAATTGACAAATTTCCCGTGTTTTCCATCGCCGATGACAGAACGCGTGAGCGAAAGGTGGTTTTGGAACATATGCGCCATGCATAATTAAAATCTATTGAGTAGTTTTTCAACCGCTGCGCTCACATTAATTTTCTCGTTTTCGTTACCTGTCCACTTTTTGACCTCATGCCCTTTACGTGCACGTAAGTATGCACGAGAGTGATGCAGATGGACAAGACGAAAGTTATATTTTGTAAATAAGTTTAAATGTCTTTACCCTATTTTAAACATTTAAAATGCATTTGCACTATCCCGGAAACAGTTGGTTGAAACTTGTAAATACCAGACGATACTGAAGTTTTCCGACGAATAACAGCTTGTTCGAATAACCTGCGAAACTTTACAGTCCAAAATCATGGTTTTTCGGTTTTATTCTACGTTATATTTCCATGTAGATTAATTATATTGGTATGGATTAGTTTTATGATTTAACCAGAATTCGACCACAAGATATTCATATTCCTGGTCATAGCTTCACGACGGCTTATCGCATTCGTAAAATCTAATTGGCGATTGGGACGATATATCCATCCATATTCCTAACTTTTAGCAATTCTATTTGTCTGTTTTTGTTCCATTGAATATTACGTATGTCATTCACAGGTGGTTACCTCGCCAACAGTCTTGCAATCATGACAGACGCCAGTCATCTTTTAACTGATGTGAGCAGTTTTCTCGTCAGCATAATAGCTTTACAAATGGCTGCAAAGCCTTCATCAAAGAATATGACATTTGGATGGCATAGAGCAGGTTGGTACTGAGAATAACGTCATTAATATTGCACACGAAGATTATATACATATGAATTGTTTGGCAAAATTCTTGTTATCACTGTTGTTGTTAAATATTCTATTCAATAATGTTTTCTCCCCAGCTAATGGACTGATCGATTTTAAATTTACAGTACTTAAAAGATGGATGAAATCGATATTTTTTTTTTCAAATTTCCCCTGATTCTCATGGGACGCAATATTTCATTCAAAATTTTGCTGTTTTATTTCAAATCACTTTCATTTTATCACACCATTTGCGTGACGCTTGACGGCCGATCTTTTTAGCAAACTGGGTGCCCACCCAGAGCCATTCGTTACCAGAGTGCGACTTTCGTGTCCATATATTGGAGCATTGCTGTTTTGGTTATACATATGTATTCCTGTAATTCAATTTTTATCAGAAATTAAATTTGAACGTTCACTCATCAAAATTGATTAGTTGATCACGAGAATTAAAGTGTGACTACTTTACGCCTCCGTTTATATTTCGTTTGAACTGAAATCCGTGTGGGTTTTAAAAAATGACTGTTGATTTATATGACACATTATTAACCATGAAACGATGCTATTTGCCTAATGGTAATCTATATTTATGAAAAAGTGACATCTGTCATTCTGGAAACTTAAATTATCTTTGAGAATTTTAACAACTATTATTATACTATCTACAGCCGAACTCTATATTGCCCATCGTAGTCTATTCTTGTGCATATTTAACAGTCCAGGCTCACCATTTTCCCCCACATTCGCATTCGTCAATTTAATCAACGCAAGTTTTTGACGTCTCTTAGTGATCATCGTAACATTAAGTCACATTGTTTCGGTTCAACTTTTGAGTCATCTATCGATATACTGTCATTATGTCGCTCACGTAAGACTTGTTTTATAATGATACTCTGTTAAGTTTATATTTAGTTCAGGTCAATCCATTTATGCAAATGTTGCGACTGCGGATTCCAATAGACTAAATATCTTGATAGTTTGATCTGAGATGTGAACTAAATCTGTATGATGTAATGAAAGAAGTATTTTGATGGTTTTCCGAGATTGAAGTCTCAATTCCCCATTGCTCTCAACTGAACGTCACATCCCTGTGAAGTCATTGCTACAACATGCGTGAATCAAATAGTGTAACTCTTGTGTAATTATTTATGAAATGATGAATATTCTGAAACTAAAATCATACTTCGTCGGTTTCTTTTTTTAGAACATTTCGATTTTAATTACTTACAAAGGCATATATATATATCGATTCCGGAATTTGCAAGTTTCTAAATTGGAACACAATTTTTTAATGCAAGGTCCAATGTTAGTTTACGCCCTCTTTACTGTCGATGGTTATTTTCTCACAAAATGTTCCAAAACGACGCAATATGTTTCTTAGTTGTAAATTTGCACTGATCTAGCACTAATCGTGACGTTTTTGTAAAGTTTGCTTTTTCTCAACGCAAAACTAAAATTATAGGCTAGGCTCAAATTATATACTGTTATTTGCCCACATTAATTTGAGTTCCTGAATTGAAAATTGAAAGGTGAAAACGCAATAACAAAATATTTATTTTGCCAGTCAATATATTGTTTTTATTGTCGGTTATTTTGATAGCAATAATAATATTTATTATAGTGGGCGAGAAAGGAGAATATTTCCAATTAACACAGATAAGTTTTAGCATGAAAAATCATAATATATTTTTAGAGTTACTTATACTCGTACATGTTTTTTAAGTCTGTATACACTCTCTGAAAAATTATCCATTTCACAATATTGCAATTTGCGCTGTAGGTTTCACTGCCGACAGGTTATATTTGTATGTTATGAGCGGTATGGTTTAAAATATTTTAATTGCAAAAATATAGGAATGATGGTTTATAATTTATAATATAATTTCGTGATAAATAAGTTACCTCTATCCACCTGTCTTTTAGGCTGTGTTCAGGACACGGTCTACCAGGTGCCCATACCTACTCAATAAAAATGTTATTCAATTCCAAATAGGCGATTCAACACAGTTTATGAGCGTAGACATCTTCAACATGTTTTAACAAACTTGTTTTTACTGCTCTCTTTAAATATAATATAATGTAATTGGCCACAAGTAAATAGAATTAGGATCTGAAATCATCCTTCAATAACTTTTATATTCTTAATATTGAAATGAGCTGAAAAACACAAATACAAATTTTTTAATATTATAATAATGGATTTTGTGCTATTTTGACGCGTCATGAATCTTTATATCCTCATTTTTTTATTACAGAGGTAATCGGTGCTATTACGAGCGTGTTGGCTATCTGGGTTGTAACAGGAGTTCTCGTGTATCTTGCCGTGATGAGACTCATCAAAAACGAATATGAATTGGACGGAAAAACGATGTTAATAACAGCAGCATGTGCAGTAGGCTTCAATATAATGTGAGTCATGGTTGCGTTGAAAATTAGTTAGACTGTGTGATCCGAAATAGCTCATCTCATTAAGAATCGTGTCGTTATTTTTATACGGGTTTAGAAACTAATATTTCTGTGATTCATTCGTAAAGTTCATTCTCTTTTTCAATCAGGTCCCTCTGCTTAACGAACGCCACATACAAAAGTCACCTTATAAATATCTTCGAGATTTTCACAATACTAATGGAAAACTTCATTTCGGACTGTTTTTACAAAAACTAATATCAGATTTTTTCCAAACGAGTCTTTTAACTATACCTGGTTAATACTTTTAACCCAACCAAATATATTAAAAATCATTTGGGAGATTATAATATTTCATATAGCTTTTATTATAGTTGCATTTATAAGATTATATATGGCCCATGTAGTCATTTTTTTACTAGAATAATTCTTGTATTTAGAATGGGCTTGGTATTGCATGAAAGCCACGGACACTCCCATGGTCATTCACACGGACATAGCCATGACCACAAACATGATGATCATAAACACGGAGATTCACATAAACACACAGGTACGGTGTACACTTATATCAAAAATGTGTTTACTGTAGTGTATACAGACCCAAAATAAATGTATGCTAAAACACAATTATATTTTAAACAAAGAAGTCCGAGGTTAATTTGATTTCCGAGGTTCTACATTGCGATGGGCAAATAAATAGCATGATTGTGCTGGGAAATTGTATCAGAAGTAATTTATACCTAGATTTGAAGATTTTTCAGGTGCAAAAAGGGGGTGTTTGACTCAGCGTTTTTTTTGTGTATTCAGTATCGTGAAGTACTTATGGTAAAAACTCACATTCTTTCTCGTTTACCAAATGTTATACTATCCCTTTTGTATTGATCTTTGACCCCGTTGTGAGTCCGATACACATTATGCATCCCAAGTGTTTCGACGAACATGAGGTGAAAATCTCCCTTGCATTAGCGTTGAATATACGTTGTGAGCTGCTGGATCACCCAAGGTAAAATTATATACAATTGCATGGCGATATATGGGCCAGAGAAGAGAATAGCATTTGATTCACAATTTGTGAATTTTTTTCGCTGTCACGATCAGTACCAATTACCTAGGCTTTATAACTTCTAACTAGCTACAGATAATTTTGGTAAAAAACTAAATATACTCTTATTAGATAAATACGTTCAGTTTATAGTTGTTGTTTCCCTGATTTTCAATTATCTACCAGGCATTATCTATGCATAAGCTGTCCGTAATTTAGAATTTCTAGACAGCACATTACATTCTATTTTGTTCCAAAATATGTTATTAAAATTTAGTTTGACTACCAAATTATTCATCAGCGGAAATGCATTTTAATTAACAAAATTGAGCGATTGCGTTTGGCCGATCAGTTCTAATTTACGTAAAATAAATATTTCAATTTTGAACAGAATCCAAAGTAAAATAATAAAATGAAAACTCGACATCAGATATTTATCTTCTTCCATTCCAACTGCATGAAAGGTTTTCTGTCGTGTTTGCTTTTCCATGGCCGTGTTAAAGCAAACCTAAATATCATCTAATGAAAAAAATTCTGAAAACGATTCATAAGTTATTTCATAAAACAAATGGCGGTACGAAATTTGTTTTAATATTTTTTTTGAATTACTGAATGTTCTCTCTAATACATCATCTCATGATTTCTATGTTATAGTCAAAAAAGGGGAAAAGTCAGTACGGTACGGTCATTCAAATGACAAACTTGTCGGCCTGATTACAGGTCATTTTTATTTATTCAAAATGCATTAAATATAATACTCCACATTACTTAATTATTAGTATTTAAATCAGGGATGCATATACGGATCATTCTGATCGTCTACCAAGTTTCGACATTCTTTTTGTTTTGCAATTTTTTTTCTTTCACCAAAATATTGTATATATGCATCTTATGTATTGCTCGTAAATGAATGAATATTTTAATAATTTATAAGGGACAATTTCATATTATTGAATCGGTCGGCGCTCAACAACCGCTTTGTAACTTTGTTTGACACCATATTATCTTATTTTAAGCTCATTTCCATATTGCGTTGAAATCAATTGCATGTTTTTTAAACGACTAACGACCCCACTACTCGTCCGTCGCTCAGTAAAAAAAAATTATCACTTCGTATGACTTTTTGCTGTGTGCTGTAAAACAATAAAACAGTTTGTCAAATATATTTATCCTCTTTTACGACTGAATATATAATTAAATACATCGTTTAACACAGCCGATTGAGATTCAATTGAGATCGCCTCGAATACGAACACAGCCCAATAAAACTTCCTGATAGCGCCGCATCGGTTCTATATTTCATTATTTTTCACACACAATGGTACTGCCTCGACGAAATCGAATTTATTTCAAATGCATTATTAACAGGCCATCAAGAGGACGAAGAAAGTGGCAATGTTAACGTCAGAGCCGCGTTCATTCACGTACTGGGCGACCTTTTACAGAGTCTCGGGGTGCTTGTGGCAGCTTTCATCATATATTTTAAAGTGAGTGGATATGTTTCAAGACGTGACCTTTTCACGGGTCTTTATTCTTAACGTATTGCATCATCTACAATTAAATGTGTGTCATGTGTAAACCGATTTTTTCATTGGATTCAGTAACATGCTATGCTTGGTTCAGCGATTATCTATTTAAATTAATAAATTAAATATTAGTATAGGGTCGTTACATAATTGGTAGCTGGCTGATGTTATCGATCACATAAAATGTGTTTCTTTGTTGTAGAACTTCCCGAAAACGAGCTCGTTTAAACGTACAAGGATTTAGAATTTGAAAGATTGGTCAAAGCCATAGAAAAAAACGTTAATACTTAATATTTTTAGTTTTTCGTGTTTACAATCGGATATATTTGTTCGTTTCTGCTTGGATGAATATATTCACAAATTAGGGGTTTGTTTGATTTTTAGCCAGACTAAGAATCGTGCTAACCATCGAATTTGGTATTTATCGTCAATTCACAATTCATCGTTAAACAATATACGCATGGCGGACTCGAAAGAATGATTTTGAGGTTGCTTTACGCTTTGTTTTGTATTCACCCGCGAGACCTGTTAAACTAACTGGCATTCCACAGTGGATATGTTATCAGAACTTTTCTCTGTAGCCACAAATCATTCGAACACGATGTTCTGTTTTTCTTTTTTATATCATATTATTAATCGCAAACCCGAAATAAAGGCTGTTTCAAACTCAGCCGGTTTCAAGACCATAGAAAAATTATTTAATGACGCTTTGGAGTTTGGTCAATATGTTACGTCACAATACGCACAGCGAATAATATAAAAAAAACTCACATTTCCTCGTTATGAGCGACATTTATGTTTGAGTGAGTAATTTTTTGTCGATATAAATTTTACACACTCTGTGCTATATTTACGAAACGTTATCAGGATAACACAATTATTGACCTGACATAATTGAGGATTGAACAGTTTAAGGTAAATGTACTTGCGTGAGATGAAATGACACGCTCAAAAACCTCAATATACACGTAGAATTCGGTCGTGCAGAAATTTCTCATATGTGACAAATTGCAGGTTAGGGATCTTATTGTTCTCTTAGAAACACCTTACTTAGAGTTGCCACGTCTCGTTTACGCACGAAAACTTTCTAGCCGAATTACAATAAAATCCCTTTCACTTTGAGTATGAATATGCACATAACTTGGGTTAATAAATATAAAAATAGTTGGATTTAGAATACGAATCACGAAAAATTAGTTGCGCATGTAACTTTGCTGCAAAATTTTTGATTTTGTTATTTTCTCCGACTTTGCAGTTTTTATGATTTATGATTTACGTGCAATGAAAATTTTATTTGTTGAATTTTTTTCAAATTATTATTTTAAGTTTTAAAGCACGTACATTAATTGAATTATAACTAAATTTTTTGAACTGTCTCTATATATCCTCGAGTGAATTGAAATCCATGCATATTCATAGTGAAAGTATGCTTGTTCAAACAATCTATGTTGATTTCGTAACTTAAATACGAGAGAATAGTTGTTCTAAAAACATATCGCAATTGGCTATCCACACCATGTCGTTTATACATGTGATATCTTTTTAATCCTTGGGGGAAATTTCAACTGTATCTGTAATTTTGTAAAAATTGATCATTAACAAAAAAAATACAATTTTTTTTTTCAGCCTGAGTACAAGATCGCTGATCCGATTTGTACTTTCTTATTTTCCGTCCTCGTTCTGGCAACAACAATAACAATCTTACGAGATACTATTGTTATTTTAATGGAAGGTAAGATGGTCTTTTCTTCATTTTAAATCACAGTAACGAACGCGTTACGAAAGCACACTCGTTAGATGAAAATAAATGTCACCAAACATGTTTTGACTGAATAAAGTGCATCGAGTACTTTATCACAAAAGACCGGTGGTCAAATTAGCAAAAGATCAATACCCCTTTTGCCCTTTCAGAAAAATAAAGTTGCCAGCGCACAATTTATCGACTTTAATATAAATCTGAACATAGGAATCCATAAATACAAGAACAACATTTTGATTTAATATCAGTGGGAAGGGTGATATCGTTTCTGCGATGTGAAGCGATTAAACCTAGGCAAAGTGGACAACCTACAGCATCTTATATCATTGTCAATCATAAGCTTGTTTCGATATTTTGTTTTAATATTAATTCTTTATATGAATTCCCTTATATAAGATATTCATGTTGGGCCAGCCCGAAATTTTTCAAATAGACTGATCCTGTGTGAGACCAATTTGAATCAGTACATGGTGTGTATTTTTTTATATCACCGCCAGTCTTTCAAATTACCAATTCCCTATTGTTACTATCGTCTGCAGGTACTCCAGCGGGTATAAACTACGAAAAAGTGAAAGAAAAGCTTTTAGCAATAGACGGAGTAATAGCTGTTCATGATCTTCGAATCTGGTCGTTAACTCTCAATCAATGTGTTATGTCCTGTCACTTGGCAGTCGGTAAGTAGTGACGTTATTTCCTCTGAACAAAGCTCTAGTCAAGCAGTCTTGCATTAAAAGGTACTTAGTTAGTATATAAGAAACTGTATATTTTATTAGCCTGCCGATAATATTATACTCGGGGTGGAAGGATAAAATGGTATTATATTTGGCTGATAGTATTTCATTGCCTCTGTAACAGTATCTTTCATATAGTGCTTTTAACAACCATGATGATACTTGAAATTTATTTGCCTCAAGCAAACTAAGCATACTACAAGCAAATTATCAAAATTAAACCATTACTTAGTAATTCTAGTTTAAGCTTTTTATTTATTTTTCTGTTTAAACTCTTTTTAGACAGAAACGTCCGTGCTGGATCTATTTTAAAACTTGCAACCAGAACAATGAAAGCCTCATATAACTTCCATTCAATGACGATACAAGTCGAAGCATATTCATTAGACATGGACGATTGCAAGAAATGTCAACCGACGTCCCATAAATAATGACGTCACAGGAATAGTTGAAATATTAATTATAATACAATCATACTATTGTAGAATTGTTTGGTGCAAACCCAATTTATTGATATGTTATACTTGGCCAAGCATAGGTTTATGATCTCCTGTGCTTAGCTTGTCACCGATAGGAAAATAGGATTGTTTTTAGCGTATTGAGATCGTACTTCAGTTTGTGTCGCTTGTCATGACTCTCGTGCACAAATCATCTGGATTGGCTGCAAATATTTTATTTTAATTTTCGTCTTGTGTCATATTTGATATCTTCAATAATTACAGGGTGAAAGCTTATTAATGCATATTTATTTTTCAAGTCAAATCATATCAAATATTTTCTCTGTATAAACGGCCATATTTGGCAATCAATCACTGAAAGGCAGGGAGTGAGCAATCACATATCCCGGTTAAATGATTCTGTGATATATGTAGTGGCATTCCGATTGCCTTTGCCAATCGGATCATGCATATGGCGATCTGTAACACCAGTGCATCCCTAATTGTACTTATCTCATCCAAACAATGCATTGAAAATCTACTGTAGATTTTCATATCTGGTCATCTCAGTTGTAGCAAAATTGACTATAATATTTCCAATATCTTCAGTTTCCATTGCGTTCTGTATCATAAAGGATGAAATGGTATAAGAAGATATTAAATGTGCAGCAGTCTCTATATATTTTTCTACTACGTCTAAAACTTTATCATTATACTATTCATGTTGCAATTGAACTTTGAACTCGATAATGAATGAAGTTGAACTGTTTTATTGCTCAAATTTCAAGAACAAAAATCATAATTATATAAACCTCATTTTGCTTTTTGAAATTTAACTGCGATTTATTTGATTCGGAATGTTGAATAGTTTTTTAACAAACTTTATAATAGAATACATAAGGTGCACCCTCACCGTTTGGTTAAATTAAATCGGGTGATGTAATTTTAATTTCCGGTAAAAATAATTTTACTCATTCTATTCCGGACGGAGATTTTTTCAATTAATGTCATTTTACCTACAATCACGCTTTAGCATGTATGACCAAACTTGATACAAAAAATCTTCCCCTCAAGATGACTATCATTTTTGAATTCAATTAAAACTATTTGCAATTATTTAAGGTGCACTATTATTATTTTTTATTTATAATCATTATAAAATGAATAGTTAAATTTAATTATCATAATATTAATATTGTTTGTGTCAATAATGCACTTGTTTTTTGTCTGTTTTAGTCTATTTATTTTTTCTTTATCAGACATTTGCAACAAATAAATTATTGCGTATTGGTAGAGGGTAATTCAAAAAGTTTGTTTTTGTTTCTCTTGTCGTGTTTTAAAGAAATACTCTCCACCTCGACATTGCAGACTTAGGCCAAACAATTTCACTTTGTATAGGTGGTAGGGTTAGGATAAAATTAGGCTTATCATAACTCAAACCTGACACCCTTGCATGAGTTGAATAAAAACTACCAACACGCTATAATTTGTGCAACTAAAAAGTTGGAAGAACGTTTTTGTTCTCTATTGGGCTTATTTACTAGTTTACACTAATCAAAATTTCTAGGGTTACTAAATGCGGGCTTGTGCGCAAAACGATAAGTCAATACTTCATCTAGTAAGCTTTTGCACACTCCCTCCCCATACGCCTACACAAACTCCTTTCAATTGGCCGTCAACACATCACCCACGCATATAACACAGCAAATTTCACAACCTGCCGGTACAACAAAATATGGCAACAATGCGGGAAATTGTTCAAGTTTGATCTATTTCTAGAAAGTTTGCCTCCGGGCATATTCTATCTTTATTAGTGTAGACTTACCAGACAGACGGTTTGCCTAAGGCATATGTATGCCCATCATGTTCAATATTGTAATGTAGACACAGTTGTCGCACAGTTTTGTTATTAGCTTATGTATTTGTTGTGGGGTATATCGGTTTTAACAAGATACATATTCATGTTACAAACATAACAACACCTAATCAAGGTATATTAGCTTATTATACAAAGTGCAGGCAGGTCAGAATAAAGTAAAAAATGTTATGTAGAAAGCTGTATACTGCATATATATAGATATAACTACACTAGAACCATCATATTATAGTGCATGCTGGTGGATATTTAGAACTTCAGTTAGATATTTAGAAGATCATATCTCTAAAATATACACTTCGTTCCAGAGTACATTAAAGTATAAATAAACTTGAGTTATTTAGCATTGCTTGATAATGACTTTTGGTTTGACTCATATCTTTTTTACTACTACTGTTTTGTGATTGATGCCCATTTTATTAGTAGAAAGGTCCATGCGTTCACTACGACTTCTGCCCCATATGTACACCCTCTTTGACATACAGAATTGCTACGTCTGAATATATGGGACCTAGATTTCATGTTGAATTTAAACCAAATAAATGAGCCACTATGGTTTGAGAAATTGGATCCCATTTATCGCGATAACCTTTCTGTTCAATTTACTGCACACCGGGGTTGTAAAGGTGAGCGGAAGTTGTATCCAATGCGACAATCGTTACTCTGGTCGACTTAGGTTTTGACTCAAACAACTGTCAGGATATTGACATATATTTACAGTTCTGAAATCATGCAACTACGATAGACTCGCTAGCATTAGATAATCCATATCCGATGTTGATTTTAACAACTGTTCACAAATTTGAAAAATGAAAGAAATAAAGTACTCGTGGTATGCAAGGTGAGTGATCATCTACCTAAGCAAAACAAGTTATTCGATGCTGTTAAACCCAAATATGGATTTATGGAGCGCTGGCTGACAGAGATGACTGAATAGTATATACCGTAAACGAAACAAGAACCGGACCCCGACCTTGTCGGCATGGTATCTCTCCTTTTATTGTAGGTTATGAAGTCGGAGTTTAGAATGTTTGAATCAATGACATAATTTCTAACATGCACTTGGTTTTCACGTATTTCCATGCCGGAGTCTCCACTCTGAAGTCGAAATTTTTGTCAACCCGAAGGCGGTACGGGCTCGAGTTTGGATTCGGGTGTGAATAAAAAAAATAACTATCATTGCAAGTAAAATTTTAAAAACAGCTCAACCGAACCATTTTGAATGTATTTTTTATAGGAATTGCTGTCCGAATATTGGTAAAAAGAGAATTGGGAAGATTCTTCGAACTCTCGTTATTATTAGCAATATACTATATTGGGTGAGTTCGTTTTTAGTTTTATTGCACATATAGGCTGGTATTCTGATTATTACGCGGATTTATGAGCAAATTTGCTATGTGAATGCACCAGCAGTAAAAACCAATAACGTACCATGTGACCCAGTCCATAATCCAAAATTTCTAGTGGATCAGAGGATTTCAAAATAGCCCAGATGTGTTGAATGCTTGATAAAGTTTTATTTTACGTTAACGGTTTCATACAATGAAGCTCAGAGTTGTATAAATTATCTGCGAGCACTGGTCCGTCACCAACATTTCGATACGATATTTTTATACTTAAATATTTGCACTCAAGCTCTTGCCATGGTTATGACAGTGTCTGTATGTTGTTGGAATGTAATATGACTTCTCTCCGTTGAACTACAGTTGTGTCAACTTTGTTATTATCACAGTTGAAGCAAATGTTGCCGATGCAACAATGTGAATTTACAGGCATTTTTTTGCACGTAGTGAAAGAAAACACCAGGGTAGCAAAGACAATAAAGTGGCCAACATCCCCAAATAAAATCCAGAATGGTGTAAATTGATATACTCGCGTAAAGATATCACACGAGACTGTACTCGTAAAACAGATTATTGTGATATTGAATGACTTCCGTAGATTCATGAGATCTTTAATGGTATTTCGTGTACAGAATCTTCTCCTATTACTTTGATATTTCAAATATGGTGTTGCAAATAATATAAGCAACAAAACCGGCAAAACGTACGACATTAGCAAGAGCGCAGCATGACCAACTACGTTGTGAGAGCTCTTTAGCTTCTTGAATATACAACCGTGCTTTTTCAGGTTCCATTCTCTACTTCTTCCCGCAAAATTTGTTGTATAGCCAAGAAAAACCACTGCTATCAGCCAACCGCAATACTTGCTGATACCTCTAGTTACGGGTGTTGTAAAGTTCTTTGCCGCATGCCGCTGATAGAACAGCCGTTGCCTGAGCCACATTTGTCCATAAACTGTGACATGGTATGACTGAATGCACATTAAAATAATGCCGGCAATAATTTCGCAGAATCGCTCATCAGTAAACCATCGAAATACTACTATGACGTTGACAATATACAGAACTATCAATGAATATCCATAAACAATAGTCGCTAGCAGCATTACTGCTTTTGCCTTTGTGTATTTACGTGCTGTCCCACGATGTTTCGACTTATGTCTCAACAGGTATAAAGTCAGCTTTGTCACACTACAAGTTGTAAAAATAAGAAATGTAGTCACGATGGGAAGTATACAACCAATTTTTGGATTAACGGCAAAGGTGCTTGATGAGGTTTCTTGCATTTCTCGTCCACTTGAAATTGTTTTGTTCATTTTATTCATCAATAAGTTTGCGGTTATTTATTAGCGTTTCATCGACTTGTTCTAAAATTAATAATATAATTGTGTACTTTACTATTTTAAGCAATGGTTGAAGTGATTCTGGTCGGTAGGAGCCAGTACAATAACCGTACCCGATGTGTGAAATTTCAAATGCCATACAACCCCATTAACGAGTTCAGTTCAATTCCCAAAATATGACAACATTTTAATTAGTGAACGACAAAACGTATGCTTGATAGACATAGTTTCTGTACAGTTTAAAAGAAACAGAATAAGAAAAAATGACTCAAACATTGAGAAAAAACGTTTTCGATTCTAACTTTTTCTTATTTTTTGAATGGTAATCTTCTGCCTGATTGACTTATTATATTTTGAAAATATCACTTTATTCCTACCCTGCATATTTACGTTACTAAGTAGCTTCAAGAATATCCTAGTATTAGAACTGAGAACTAATCTGAATGTTTCTGATTAAATAACCCTTTTTACAATATCGAATAACTATTAGCTATCCCTTCAATAATTTCGTACTGCTTTTCGTAACCAGAAACAACCATAATTTCACCTGTATCATCGCCTCTTGTCGATTTCTGATAATATCGAATTATTGAAATACCTTCCATGAGTGTTCATTAAAAATTCATAGTAACCTTTTCTGCACAAATTACATAAACGCATGAATTCAAAGTTAACAGCATCAAAGGCTGGATAATTTGGGGAATTTGCAAACGAGAATGTGAATTCCTTTACTTTTCTGCGTTGATATAAATGTTAAAACAATACAGTACAAAGACGATTTAATAAGCCATTCTAAATGCCGATTTGAAATGAATTTTGTGTGAAAAAGTTATGGCGTTGTTTAAAATGAATTGAAAGCAATATACTATTCTGTAGTAGACAATTTAAAATAAAAAATACTATGCTATGGCAGACGAAATAACATAAGAAAGCAATAAACAATAAAACTGACGATTTCACGCTATTAAAATATAATTTTCCGTATCTCGTTGTATCGCTGGCAGATTATATGTATAATATGCATGTAAACGGAACACTAGGTTGTGGTATAAGAAATCTCCTATGTTGCAGATGATTGTGAACATATTTGCCAGAAAGGTGTATCGGTTTCGTTTTGCTTTTGTCTATGATTTTATAAATCTGTCTTTTTCAATTGCAGTTTGCGGGATGCGCTATTCTCAGCATATCAATATGGCTGCGATTTGTGGACGTTGGAGCAAAACGATATTTTTCAACATTTCAGCCATTTGACACGGGTATGAATAATTAAACTGCATCATATTTGGTGGAAAAAACTGTTATAAAACCATCAATTTTGCCCTAATTTGCGTACACATCTTACGGTCTAGTCTAAAATGCAAACGAAACCCATTTTCTACATTTGGTATAGCATAACGAAACATTATAATTACATGATATTATAAATATGGTTATTTAATTTGCTGTTTTTTTCTAGCTCTTTACGTAATACTTGTGGCGTCCATTTTATTTCTGGTTGCATCATTTGTTGGAACTTGTGCCGCAAATACAAATAATGAAATGATGATTTCGTTGGTAAGCGTTAACATTCGTTAAAAGGATTAATTCTATTTAACAGGTTATCAGTTCAAGCCAACGACTGGCAAAAATAAATTTACAACTAGATACGTAGTGTACTGATGGATTCGTCTGATAAACTGTTGTTGTTGTTGTTGGGGTTTATCTTGTTCTTATTGTTGTGGTTGAGAAAAATCGCCTTTCTTCGTACCTGATGGTCAAATCAATTTTAGATTTTAGTACTTGAAGATAGTTTGAGCCTCAAAGAGGTCATTACATTGTTTTTAATTTCTTATGAGTTTTTCGAATTTAAGATGAAAATAAATTAAAATAGAAACCAGTAATGGACGAAACTGAAGACATAACTAGTGGTGTTATTTTTTATATTTACTTTGTTATTCGGCATTGTGGTAAATTGGAATCAGAATATTTGTTTTCCAAATCGTAACGTTGATACTGCAAAGTGTAAATGCTTGAGTCTAGTTTTTGGGTTTGTCATGATACCGTTCTAATATGGCATACTTCGGTCGAAGGATATTGAATATTAAATCGACCTCGATTACCTTGAGGAACAAATAAGAGCAACACTCATTCGTCAAAGTGAGGTGTAAAGAAAATTCATAAAATATTGACCTCAGCGAGTGATTTTAAAAATATCACCACAAACATGAAAAGTTACACGTTCAATGTCAAGACAAACAGGTTCATAACCACAGAAATATGACATTTGGTTATTTACAGCCATACAAACTAGGTAGTTGGTGTTAATATTCTCACATTTTCTTTTTCAGTATATCATAGTATTATTCGTGGTTTCAGTGGCTGAAATAATATCCTTGATTGTTTATTCTTCAAGTCATCTTGAGGTAAATATATATTATCTTTGACTAATTTTCATTGCAAGATAAGTAGCCATAGTGGAATTTATATATTTTTTTTGATTTTGTCTGTCCAAATCTAAAAATGATCACGATATATACACATAGTCGAACGCTCAGAAAGTTGACTCGCAATTGCGTATTGGCCACCTATACATAATATTGTTAAACCTCACCGATGTACTGCTGAATATGAAAATGAGGTCCTTACACATTTATTTGGGAAATATTGAAATTTAGTTTCGGTAATAGAGTCACTGTTTCATGTAAAATTTCAAAACATATAAATTAGATTTATTATTGTTTATGTTTCAGATAGAAGAAGATTTCTCGAAATGGTATAAAAATCATTTTGAAAACTATCAGAGTCAAGATTTAGTTCACAAGGAAGTTGTAAACCATGTACAGTCAAAGGTAATATACTGTATGTTACTTCCTCGCACGACGTTGAAACATCTTAACGTTTTAGTAATGGGTACCTAACATTTTTTCCAATACTTTTATAAATACTTGTCCAGCCGCATCTTTTGAAATGATATATGAATCCAACTTAAATATATTATATATAATAGATATGCTTTTGGGAATATGTAATAAAAACGACAAAATTTGCATACGCATCTGAATAATTTTGTAATGTTTAAAAGAGTAGGAAAATATATCTTGCTTAGTTAAATATATATTTTATTCATCAGTAAGTGTTAGCTGATTCAGATTAATAATTTTTCGATCTACGTTGGCATCTTATGTTGAAGACCCAATCAACACCCAACTTCATAACTCACAGAATCGCGTCTTTCAACACAGTTTGGGAGAATATCTGCAGCAGGGTGGTCCAAGGTTGTCGGTTTCGCGGGCCACAAAATTATTTTTGCATTGTTCGCGGGCCACAATAGTGCCAAGAATGTTAAACAGTGCAATGCAAAACAAACGCTTTTATTGTGCAAACATATAGTTATCAGACATAGCCATCCCAGACTAATAGAATCCGCATTCGATTTTTAGTTTTCTATGATGCCTATATTGTTAGCATATTTTCCCGACCAAAAAGATAGAAAGCCAGATAATAATTTAAACTGCCAAGCACATCATTCAACTTCGCAAGTTGCCCCAGCTAGCCATAACACTGGTCAATTCAGTGACATTATTGATGTAACAATATGTCAAAACATTTTTCTGATTAATTTTATTACGAAACAACACGAAATGCGATTTTTTGATTACTCTCCGAATGTGTCGCGGGCCACAGATAATGAAGCGGCGGGCCACATGTGGCCCGCGGGCCTGGGTTTGGACCACCTTGATCTGCAGGGTTTGCCCGACAAACATTCCGATCCCAAGTTTCTTTAATTTTACATCTTTTCTTACTGAGTGATTATATGTATAAAGTCGTGTATTAAGACTAATGTGAATTTAATATATTTTGTCTTCACAGATGAAATGTTGTGGAATGTCAGGACCTCGAGATTTTCTAGTTGTATTTGGAAATGAATCAATTCCAAACAGTTGTGTAATACAGATCAAAATAGCAGAAGACATATTTCGACCTGAAGTTTATAAAACGGTACATTTGCTATCTTCCAATATTTCTATAAGATATGTTAAAAAAATCTTGTTTTTCAATGCATATTTAATTAACTTGAACTTACAAACATTTTCAAGCTGATAGCAATTAAGAACCCACTTTACTCAAATGTCTTTACGTTCAAGTTCCGACATTTTTGAGTAAGAGCTGATTTCATACTTGAAATTCGTTCCCTTTTAGCCCGGGTTTTGCTTGTAGAAAAAAAGGGATATAAATGATTGAATATTTTGTGAATAAATGTTTACTTACTGTAAATATTATCTACATCAAATATTTTATATCATACAGGGTTGTATGCAAAAATTGAGCGAGTTAGTTGACTGGTTATTGGATGGTTGGTCGATACCATTCACTGCAACGATTATCCTCTTGTTACAAGTCGTTGGGATAATCACAAGTGGAATGTTTCTTCAACATATAAGTAAGAACATTTTTTTTGTAAGTTTGTCAGTATATCAAATATTTTGAAGTCTATTCTCTGATATTACTGCAGCTACGCCTCGCCATAACTGTTTATAAAAAAAGAAATGGACCAAGTACAATATAATCTTAGGCTACAAATTCCCCATTCCGATTGCCTGCGGAATTGAAGTTCAAATATAACATATTTAAGAATATTAGCTAATTATAGGTATTTATAGTCCTTGAAGCTGTTATTTGGCCAATGGAATATTGTCATCGCTAGTTATGACCTCGATCAATTTTGGACTGCACATTTTCCATTATGTTGTTGACATCGTTAAAACTCGTGAAAAATACCCGATTACGAAAATGGGAACAAATGTATTCCACTAAACGTGAAAGTCACTTTAGCCAAGTTGATTGTCGGATCGAGCGTATTGGCATTATATTCCAATCATCATTGTAAAAAATCGGTACTCTCATAGTATGTGTACCAGGTTAGGCCCTAATTTTATTCCGATTTTCAGTATTTTAGTTCTATTACGAGTTCGGGACTGTCTGTGTTAGCCAAATGAATATAACCCCTGCCCATACGTTCCAGTCCCTGTACACAACTTAATGTAAAATAGGCAAACGAAATTAGTTACCTCCATATTGGTGCACATACTTCTGGAGCGCCAAAAAATTATTATCAGAGAAAATCAACATTATTCAAATGATTTTGTTGTCAGTCCGCCATCTTGATGTGTGCAATAAAATACTTAACTATATCGTTTATATGACATATTAGTGCTTCACAGTCAAGTAAATTTTGTTTCAATTTATAACAGTTTATCGCAGAAATTTCAAATATGATGACGATGACTCTGCAGGTTTATTAAAGTAAGTTCTTATGTATCAATATCTCATCGCAATGTTTTAAATGGAGATTTACATCGGAAATCAAGTTGCCATATTTAGCAAACAGGTTAAATTGTTGGTGTTACGTTATTAAATTTATACAAAATTACGGAAAACTGGGTTTATTATTGTGTAGCCGAATCGCACTGTGTTGTTGGAAGTTGATGAACTTTGGGAAATTTTCGTCTTATTATCGTATTGGTATAATACGTTGTAAATATCTACAGTACATTCGCCAGCCTGTAACGGGATTTATTCACATTGGTCCAATCCCCAGTATATTTTTCTGCAAAGTACAGACATACATTGTATTTTCATTTTTGCGAAAAACACGAATTTATATGGTAGAGAATTTTCAAAGATTCCATATTCAATAGTGCTGCAAGAGTTCTGAGATTTTATATCTTGTTTCTAGTTCTGAACAGAACTTCTTAGATCCGAATCATCCGTTGGCCAAGCAATCTGGAAAGATGTCTGTTGATGGTAAGTACCTTCCCTTTCTGTGCGTAAATGTTGTATTTGTAAATCTTTAGCACCATACATAGGTAATAACTGGTGCTATCACCTAACTATGATGTGGAGTGATATCGTGTGATCCAATGTGCGGTAACACCGGAAATACTTAAAAAGCCCGATCCCAAATAGAACATACAACATTTGTTGCTTTGACTTTATTGCTGTATTGAGGTATCGCAGTAGTAATGGACATCAGTGAGTCAGTTTATTTCAGTAGTTACACACAATTTAATCTAATTATGATCATCACTCCAAATATTAGCCAAGTAGATAGAAACAAACATGAAAAATACAACTTACAAATAACAAGATCTCAGAGCTAAATGACAGAGTGCGCTCTCCAGAAACTCAAAAGCAAGAGAGCAACATGCCACAGAAATCAGCGATGCCAGATTATCGGTCAGCATAGACAGCCAGGTTGGCTCACTTAATTTATGTTCGGACTAATATGTGTTATAAAGTATAGAGTTAATACATGAAATTATTTATTAATATCAAAATTTGGATAAGAAATCAGTTCATTTAACCGAATATGAATCTACTGTGCTAAGAATTACCGCAAGACTGGCATGGCTATTGAAAGAGATATTGTGAAGGAATTTTCCAGCACAGAACCTGGTGCCACTATTGAAATAGGTAAACATTTCTTACAACATCCACACCCATACAATGCAAACGTACATTACAGCCAGTAGGTTTGAACTACATACACTTCATACTTTTCAAACATATGCTACAGTGTACGGCGTAGCACGAGATCACAATCAGAATCTCTTTTTTTTTTAAATAAAAAGCATGTGATCAATGACTAGCCAGGAGCTGATAGCTGAGTTACTTCGACATACATAGTGCCAACTAGCCTACATGTTTTGACGTGAATAGATTTGCACATATGAAGGTAATTCTTGTTTGGCGATACATTCACCACATACCAAATTACGTAATTGAAGATAGAGTAGACCTGTGTATCGGTTCAAATTCTTATTGTTGGGTTGGTTGCTATTGATGGGAAAAAATCGCTTTTCTCTCTAACAATGAAAAGAAAGAAGGATATTATTAGTTGTTTTCAAATTTCCATGTGCTATGGTTCCCGCCATTGCCCAAAAAAAATATTGTATTGCTTTATTCATACTTCTTATTGATCGACCGCTTCTATATTGTTTGGTCGCTAATCTTTCAGTAAACTTGGTGCTGTCAAGCCTGACAGTACCGATGTTGGATGTTCGTGTCTAAAAATTAAAGTATTGCTCTTTTGTTGTTCACTTTCTGCATTCGTGGTGTTGGCAATTTTTGAGGCAAGGCACTGAGTCTCAACGTCAAGACTACATATATAATATATATATGTGCTACTGGTATTATCTTTTTATAGAGAGTAATAAAAAATGTATACAAAATATTTCATACACATGCTTAATGTATTTATTTTCTCATATTTATTTCTAGATATTCTGCAAAAAAGATGTCATGATTCATATCCAATTTTCTTTGTAGATCTACCAAGACCAAAACTTACTCGTTTGATGAGATCGCCCATCGACGAAACATTCGGTCTTGATGTTCGATATGTTGACGAGAGACAATGTTTTGTGGTAACCGAAGTAACAGAGGATTCAAACGCTCAGTTTGCTGGAGTTACAGTTGGGAGCCAAGTAGTGGAGGTAAAATACCTCTTGACAAATAGTTTGCTGGGATTTATTTGTAAATTCAACACCATAATGCCTTACGAATAAATAGTTCTGTTTACGTGTTCAGATTTTTTTTTCAGTGTTTGAACATGCAAACGCTTGACATATGCTAACGAGAATATCGGTCAAAGACCGAAGACTTATCGATCGAGAGTTAGGGGATCCCCCAAAACAGCGCTCTTACTCCATAGTGACACTTTGTGTCCCATCACTAATTAATTAATAACTCGCTAATTTTACGACATAATTCGCCCAAAATCAATAGGCTTCTAGTCAGAGATAAGATGAATGCACATGCAAAATCTAGAGCAGCTTTCGTGAGATTTCGAGAGACAGACAAATACCTATCAACATACTTACCGATTAAAATCGATAAGTAATAATATAACGATTGAGAGTTGGTTTGAAAACGTCTATAACAGAATGGATATGACACCTTTCTGTTCATTTGTCATTTATATTGTTATGGAAATTTTCAATTTAGATTGCCATTGGCAAAATCAGTGTACTAAAAATACGATGTTAAAGTGCACAATTCTTTTCCATGATGGTATTTAATATAATCGCACACATGTGGGAGACATGGTGCAGATTTTACACCTTTCTCACATTTCCCTATTGTATTGTTTGTATATATAACAACATTCGTTTTCGCAGAGAGAATCTGTCGTTTTAATCAGCTCGATATTTATTGGCATTTTTGTCTTTTTTTAGTTGGACAAAAGTTAAAATTTCGCCTTTTTTGTGTAAAATTTTTGAATCTTCACAGCTTTTGACATAATTGTTAACAATTTGTGCTTTAGTTGAACGGAATGCTGTTACAAGGAGTTGATCAAGACGAAGTTTATGAAAAAATGGGAAATTCATCTGAGGAAATGTTCATGCTGGCTATTGACGAAGAAACAGAGAGTATTTATCGAGAACACAAAGTTTCAGTCAATTTGAAAAATGTAGAAGGTACTTGTGATTATTAACCCGAATGTTTTGTTGTCCAGTTAAAACATTAAAATATGAAGATTATGGAGTGTAAGTCTCTACTTTTTATACAAATGGTAGTTTGACCAACGCAAGACCAAGGTTTGACTGAGAGAACTATTGGGGTTGTTGTTTTATATTGCTAGTTTCATCCAATTCACGATCAATATTGTTAATCTTTGCTACTATTTGTCATTCAATGGCTTTTTAAAGTTCAAAGTTTCCATAGAACCAGACACCCCCAACCAGTCGCCCCCCAAAAACATTGAAGTATGTTACTCAATTTTCCGTTTCATTCATATGAATATTGTTTTACTGGACCGTGGAAACATTGAATTTGATGTTACCGGTCCGCCAAACCGGTCCGCCAAGGTAAAAAGGTTGAAAACCAATGATTTATAACATATCCTCGGGTTGGTTATAATCACTGAAATACATTCTTGTCATTTCTAATTCTCATTGATAGCCTAACATGGAATATGTTTTAAATTAGGAGTAACCGATGGAAGATGCGAATATAGACCGAGGTTATGTAAATTGACAAAGGGGCCCCAAGGATTTGGATTTCACTTACTTTACCTTGAAGATAGAAAGGGAGAATACATTGAGGAAGTTGCTTCTGGGAGTCCAGCATCTGATGCAGGTAGGTCTAATTATAAAGATGCACATCGAATGCATAAAATGCATAGTCATATCTTACAACGAAGTACAGTGAGACGGGAATAACATAGATGCGCTCAGTGGCGATATGTAATTCATTATTACTTATCGATTTTAATCGGTAATTATGTTGATAGGTATTTGTCTGTCTGTTTGTTTGTCTGTTAGATGCACGCGATATCTCACGAAAGCGAGATTGAATCTGCTCAAGATTTTGCATGTGCATTCATCATATGTCGTACCAGAAGCCTATTGATTGGATGAATTATGTCGTATAATTAGCGAGTTTTTAATCAATTAGTGATGGGACACAAGGTGTCACTATAGAGTAAGAGCGCTGTTTTGGGGGATCCCCTAACTTTCGATCGATAAGTCTTCGGTATCTGACCTATATTCTCGTTATTCAATTAGCAGTGGCCGTTGATATAAAATCAAATAGAAAAGCAGCTTAAATTACGGACACATTTTCGCATGCAAATGTTTTTATATGTAATGCTGCTTTTTAACAAAACGTTGAGATCTATGGGGAATCGGCGAGAGCTTTAGCATGACGTTGAAAACTATTTGAAAGCGCGACATCTTTTACAAAACGTTCAGATCTATAGGGAATCGGCGTGAGTTTAAAAAAATGTTGAAATTTATACATAAGCGTCGAAAGCTTTGAAGACATTTAATTCAATCTACATCGTTGCTATCTAGGTTTGTGTATCGGTGACCGAATCGTTGAAGTTGGAGGAGTGAACATAGAGAGAGAAAAATCAAGCGATGTTGTCAAACGAATTCGTATGAGCGGTGATCAAATTAGTTTATTAGTTGTGGACCCAAAAACCGATGGATTCTACAGGTTTTCATTATTTTACTTGATCTTTAAATTATGACTTTTGAAGCATAAAATATCGATTTAAAATTTTGTGTGAATTTAAGTAATGCATGTGAACTTTTCATTAAAGATCCCGTTAAAATGCTCAAACTATTTGGAAGTTGAATGATGTAATGGTATCGAAAATAAATAATTATTTCTCTATTTCTTTAATAAATATAGTTTCAAGATTTGTCGCAAATTTGTGCAAATGCAATAAAACTGTATGTAAAAAAAGGATGGGACTAATACAAGAAAGTTATCCCATTACATTCTGACACTGAGACAATTTGTTTCTAGGAAGAAAGGTGTGACCTTAACCGCCTCTCTAACTGTCAACTATTACGCTGGAAGAACAATGTCGCCTCTTCCACAGCCTCGTGCAGGTATGTATCCTTCACGTATTATCAAATAACAGGCGTAAAGTAGAGCAAATGGACATTACCCTTTTGTATTTTATAAGAAAAACGTAAAAATCCGCGAGATGTGAAACCAAGATATTGTCGACTCCTCAAATCAGAAGATGAAGATTTTGGACTTTACGTTGTTATTGACAACAACAGAATAGGACAGGTAAGCTTTCTTTCTTGTTATTGTTTTCTCATTGTGAATTTGGAGATTACTGTTCTTTTTCTGTTTGCAATCCTTCGCTATATTCACCAATGTTACATAGAGTGTGTTGTACTTTGCAGCTCTAAACCAAAATTTCACCCTATATCGCATCCATGATATTTCATAAGCAACTTTAACTCTCTATTTTTATATTTGATTACTACAGTATTATCAAATGCTCATATTCAAAGTGTCCCAAATCATGTTATAAAATGTTGGATTCTTCATTTTTTTTATTTCATAAGGCTAATATGCCAAGCTTATATTGCATGCATGATACTTTCTCTGTAAAATCATTTCATATAATTTTACGTATTCGATTATGACTATTAAATGTTCGCATTCAAATTGTCCCAAATCGTGTTATAAAATGTTACATTCTTCATTTTATAAAGTTAATATGCCAAGCTAATAGCTCATTTCCAAAATAATTTGTATCTTCGAGTACGGTACCTGAGCTCCAATCTATTTCGTTTCGATCATTTTTATATTTTTGAAATTCAATTGATAATAAAAAATGGTAATAACATGTAAGTATAGTATATAGTTAACAAAAATGAGAAGTATTGGTATATTGACACCGAACCTGTTATTTATTTTTATGCTTATTTAATTGAATTGGGTGGCAACTGACTCTGATGACCCCCAAAGGTCGTATCGTTGCTTCCCAGTCATATACCGAAAACATCTGTTAATTTGATATTTATATATGCATGTATGTATATATTGTTTTCTTGGTTTGACAAAACGAAGTAAACTCTCTCTCTCTCAACAACTTCTTACCAATGCAAATGGAATTTACGAATTCTTATTCAGTTCAGTTCTTCCCAAATAGGATTGGGATGAAGCATTTCGGAAATTTGTGCCATTTTATCACTATTGGCTTTTCTGCCGTTACTTTATGAATGAAACAATATATTTTTTCCTCATAATAATTTAGGTTATTCGATGGGTAGATTGTGGAGGACCAGCAGACAGAGCTGGACTTCGTATTGGTGATCGTATCATAGAAGTGAACGGACATTCAGTAGAATACGAATCTCATCAACGTTTGATAAGTTGCATTTCTCTCAACAAAACTTTATCACAATTTATTGTAGTCGACGAAGAATACGATCGTGCGTACAGAAGGTAATGTGGCGATTTTTTCATTAAATCGAGCCTAAATCTGTACTTGCAGTTGGATTTTTCTTTCCTTTTTCTTTTTATAATTTTAATTTGATTTCACCTTTCATACCTTCATACACTGTTTATTATGTTATTGGCATTTTTCGATCATACCTCATCATAGTGTGATAATGCTAGAATTTTTTAATTATTTTATGTATAAGCCAATGTTCTCAAACCAGGTTACAGTTTGTATCCTTTCAATTGATGTTTTAATGTTGTTGCAGAAATAAACCAAGACTCTGTCGTATATTCAAAGAATCTGACTCTTTCGGATTTTGTGTCTGTCATGAGCAGAATAAAGATGGCCACTACATCGAGGAAGTTGACGAAGGGGGGCCTGCAGAAAGAGCTGGACTCAAGGTATTTCTTATCTGAGAGTTATCAATGGACATTACAACATTTAGGTTTGAAGTAAATGAAGAAGCGACAAAAAATATGTGAAATGACTACAAAGTTAGATGGAATTAATTTTAATTCAAGTAACCGCATTCTAGAATATAGTTAGAAACCTTAACATTCAAACAGAAAGACTATATTTTCTCTGAGTGTAGAGTTATAATTTCCAACAAGTATTTCTAGACGATTTTGAACTTCAGAATTGTATCAGAAATTAGAAGTCTCTTTAAATGACGTCAGTTATAATTCATCAGCTGCCGAAAACAAATCAAATATGCCACCCGTACTGACTATTAACACCAATTATTCGATAGGGTTGAATCAGCTCGCCGGGCTTATTCAAAGCAAGTGGTTAAGTTTGACCAATGTCATAGATCAGTCATATTCACCACTGCAAGAACAGTAACTTTCTTGTACAAAGTAATAGTTTGAATAAATGAATTGTTTTAAATAATTCGACACTCCCGGTAGACCACTTTGTGTTGTTGTATTCTTGGTGGTTTATAATTTTATATTGTTGTAAAACTAGGAGAAAAAATATTTAAATTACATCAGGCAATACCCGATTGTTCACATTCTTATATCTCCTGCAGGTCAACGATAGAATCATTCAAATCAACAGTTTGAACGTGGAGAAAGATTCTCATGAGAATGTTTTGAATAAACTACGATCATGTGAATCTGACGTTGTTTTATTAGTCATAGACTCACGATCAAACAAGCACTACAAGAAGATTGTGCAATTCAAGTCACAGGTACGTTAACTACTGATGCCAGATTTGAAGTGTTGTATTAAATATCTCACTTGCAAATATTCTGGTGAATATGGAAATGTTGAGCAAGTAGATTCGTTACGCGTTTTTGTGTATTGTAACTTACGTGCAAATATTGTGCAGCACTTTCATCAGGACTTCTCATATTACATACTAGCATATATACATATCAATCGCGTTCTTAAAATATATGATTCGACTCATATTTCTCCATGCTATTTTATGTTCTTGTGTTATCAAATACCGATAAAGCTTGAAAGCAGGGTTTCAGATTTACGGCGTTGCATTATCAAATTCACACGCTCCATCACTTAAAATTGCGTTCATTACTATACTCATTACTTACCAGGGAATGAAAGATGTCGACTACGACATGATAGCAATTCCAGAAGAACCGCTTTTCCTACGAGATGAAGTTGACGACGATGATGAATCATTTGCATCAGATCGAATATCAATCGCATTGCTTGATGATCACAGTTCAATGAAAGGTTCACTCAGTAGAAGCAGTGTGTCAGCTAGCATGCTTGGTGAGTTATAGCTTTAAGTAAACGTTCTGATATGTTATATCTGAAGATTCATACATTTGGCAACTTTATTTATTTTTTACTAAGGTGAACTTAACGCTGGAGTTGTCAGTCGACATGGTATCAGAGAATGCATAGTTCGAATGACCAAACAAGAAAAACAGGGGTTTTCTACGTTGTTAGATCGAGACAGGAATGGTATCGTTATTCGGGAGTAAGTTTTTTAATATTTTTTCATATTTATTTAAGACGGGATGAATAAAATCTGAAGTATTTTGTTATTGTTTTATCTTGTATATATGTTTATTTATTTATTCTTTCCTTTATATCTCAGCATCATAAAAGGAGGTCCAGGCGACCGAGCAGGTCTGAAAGAAGGAGATCGTATTATCACTGTCAATAGTCAGAAAACAAGCACATTAACTCATGAGCAGGTAGACGTCACGATATTGAATATCTGTTGTATTTGCTCGTCTAATATTACTGATGAAAAACAATTGCATATACCCACTAGGGCTAGGTCATTCATTTCGAATCGAATAGTAAATTATTCGAATCGGTTCAAACGATAGTAACCACTGTTGATTAGATACCTATATGCGGTTGCGATATCATGTGGCATGCGACCCAAAGCAGTTCGAATCTCGTAGAAAAATAATATATAACAAGGTAATCTACAAAAAATTGTATGAATGACTACACGGTAATGTAATAAAATTGATTAACCGAAAACCATGAAGCTTATTTATATCTTGATTGTCTTATTACCAGTATTAGGCATCATCAAATCATTTCCTTATTTAGCAATGTCTAAACACATTTCCTTAGGTAGTGGAGAGAATGCTCCAAAGTGGACGAAAAATTATATTGACAGTTGTCGATGAAAAGTCGGAAGACGTCACAACAAAACATCGTCCTTATATATTCCGTATGTTAAAAGATGAAGGTGGATATGGATTTTATCTGTGGCATGATGACAATGGACATTACGTTGAAGAAGTTACAATTGGAAGTCCGGCAGATAAATCCGGTAAACAGATGTCTCAATTCAACTTACTTTACAATGTAGTGAATCGATTTCGTACAATAATGGGATATAGATCTGACAGGGACAAACTACGGCGCGCGGGACAAATCCGGCCCGATGGGTAATTTATTCTGGCCCGCCTGATGCTGCCACAACCAAACTGAAACCAAATTTTGATGTTTTAGCTAAAAAATAGCTCAAGGAATTAGTTTAGATTGCAATTAAATTTAGTTTTGGCATGAGGCTCATTGTTTTCCACTTTTACTTTTGTAACACTGTAAACATTGTTCAGGGAATGTAACTTTTACGTCAAAATTACATGGCCCGCCAGTCTGGATGGGCAAAATTTTTGGCTCCTGGTCCAAAAACCTGCTCCAGAGTCTAAAATAGATCATATATTCTAGTTTCATTATCGCTCAATTCGCCTAATTTCTTTAAATTTGCACAAACAAAATTTGTGTCGAACTGAATTTCCACCCATACCAAGATGGCTACGAGCTATTATACTACAAAAAACGTTACCTACGTTTCTATCGTCCTCCAGCTATTGGAAATGGTCGTTAAAATGACATTAGCCCATTCAAAATTTTGGAAGCCTTGTATACCGAGCAAAATACCTTTTACCTTGTGTTTCTGTTTACAGGTATGCGATCAGGAGATAGAATTATTGAAGTAAATGGCGTTAACGTAGAGGAGGAGACACATGAAGAAGTATTTTATAGAGTGAAAGCGAGTATGAATGTTGTGACACTTCTTGCCGTCGATGAAAAGACGTTTAAATTGTACAAGAAGAACAAGATTCCAGTCAGTGTGTTAAAAGCCGAAAGCAATTTCTCAACAGATACTACTGCAATCAAGATAGGTAATAATATAACATTTATAAAATGGCTTGAATTTTAAGAAACACTCAAAAATCTTAATTATATCGAATTTAAATAATGATGTAAAATATTTACCTCCTGTACACATCTATTATTTGTTACCTGTATCGAGCGTATATCGCTTGGGTTTTCAACCTGTTTTGGACACGAATTGTATATCTCGCAGTTTTATTTTAACAAAAGAAAACATTTTCATTTTGCTGCATTTGACCGCCTCCGTCATGTTTAACGGTTTTTTTTATTAAAGCAAACTCAGTGCGCTAAGCCTAAGGTATCACCGTACACGTACCGATGCATGGTCTAACCAGAAATCATGGATATTATTGCGTAGATGGAACTTGATATGCATTTTGAGCATTCTTCTCTTGTTTACAAAGTTATCTTAAAGAAGGCACATATCTACTTTACCTTTGTCTGTATTGTACAATGAAAACATGTCGACTATTGAATACCGAGCATTTACTTTGGCATCATAGACGAAAAACTCTTTTAATTCATTGTTTTTCATTACAAACTTCCCAATTTAGCACCCAAAGCAACGAACACGAAAAACAGAGAAACAGTTAGGAGAGAAATTGAATTGTACAGAGACGAAGGAGAAGACTTTGGATTCAACCTTGCATTTTCCAATTCCTTTATCGGTGATTCGAACTCTGGATCTCACATTGTTCATTGGGTCGAAGATGGAGGACCTGCGTTTCTGGCCGGGCTGCGAGATGGCGACAGAATCGTTGAGGTAAGTGTAGTTGTTTATGCCTGCAAAATGAATACAAATTAAATTTTACAATCTAAGAAACGTCGTCAACAAGAATATGGCTTCAGCTGTTACTTACTTATTGAGTTTTTAAATTGAGAATGCTAACACCTTTTGTCACCATACTTGCTCTTAATAATGAGATATTATGTTCATTTAACTAGCTAGAATCCAAATAATGCAAAGAAACAACTTTCACTATTATTGGACACGAATAGAACCTATGCATCGGTTCGCTAAACTTCTGTTGTTAGCAAAGGTTTCTTATTGTTGTTAGTGGAAATGAGTTTTCTTTCTAACTGCTGAAATTGCCTTAGACGATATATACAATTTTCCCTTAGAAGACTATTACTTCATATTTTCCAGCCTCTTGTTGACTTTTGTTAGTTATTGGGTCAGTGGCCAACAAATTGTTCAGCAAATTACTATGTGCTTTGTTTTATAGATTGAAGGGATTGACGTAACAAGTGAAGACCACGATCAACTGATCACAAGAATCTATCAAGTCGGGAAACGACTGATCACAATAACTATTGAATTTGAAGAAGAACAAAGTACAGTATATTATGTTATTCAAATCCGTATTTCACAGAAGCGAGTACCGCAATGCAAATTTAATAATATTTGGAAGTGGAACAATCTAATATACTGCTGCAAAATTATGATAACGCCATAATTTTATGTGTTCTGAATGTTTATTTGTTGTATTTTAGAAACAATTCAATTATGTTTACACACCTACATTTATTACGTATTTCAGATAGCTTTGTTCCTCACGACATAAAAATTAGAAAAGTCGACAATAGTTATGGATTTCATTTATGGTTTGATCAAAACGGCCACTACATAGAAGATGTTACAATAGGATCTGCAGCTGACATTGCAGGAATGAAAACAGGAGATCGTGTCTTGAAGGTCTGTATCGATCTAAAGACTATCTTCAGATCACCCATTTGTGATTATATTGTTAAAAATGATATTGAGAGTAACTAGAGCTTAGACTCTGTATGAATGGACAAGGTTTCTGGATCAAGGGCCAAAAATATTGCCGCCCAACTACACTGGCGGGCCATGTAAGTGTTACGTAAAAAGTTAAATTCCATGAACAGAATTTTATTTACAGTGTCACAAAAGCAAAATTGGAAAGCAATAAGCCTCGCGCCAAAACTTAATTCAATCGCAATACAAACAATTTCTTTGAACTATTTTTCAGCTAAAACATCAAAATTTGGTTTTAGTTTGGTTCTGGCAATTGTCAACCTAAAATACAACTTACACAGACTACGAATCATAATCTAACAAGCCTATTGCACCAGACCGATTTTAATAAAAACAATTATGTAGTGCATGCAGAATGAGTTAAAAGCATAAATTTATGGCAGCATCAGGGGGGCCAGCTTGAATCACCCAAAGGGCCGGGTTTGGCCCGCGGGCCGTAGTTTGCCCATATCTTAGAGGTCACTTTTAGAGTGAAAAGTCTTTACTTGCTCTACGTTACATTTATGATTGCAAAGATGTCTTAATTACCTAATGCCCCTAAATAATTACCTCCGATAATGTCATTTTCGTTGTTTTAAATTCTAGATTTAGAGTTTCCTTTTTACTAACCCCCTTTTTATTTCTCTATTTATTAGTGGCTTGTTAAAACTCTTTCAACACGATTTATTATGATTTATTCTCGCATTTAAGCTTGTTTATATGTTTAGGTAAACGGACAAGGTATTGAAGAGGATACACACGCAGATGTTGTTAACCTGGTTCGAATGAGCGGAGAAGAAGTTATTCTTAATGTTTACAGCGTCCAAGATAACGATGTGTGCGATTCTGCTACTCCAACTGTTGTAACGGTAATAATTTTATAATATCATGTATTTCGTTACCTAGTAGTTTGACTTTTATAGCGGGATTGCAAGGCTTTTGACCATGGGACGTATTTTTCTGTTTCACCCCATTCCATAGCAACTTGTTTCTGTCCCCTCTAATCCAATCCTACGGGATCCCCATTGAAATACAATTCATTAAAAATTATTTTAAGTTTAATGTCTACTAAATAGGACTACATGTACAACCACATCCAAAGTATTGTCTACATGAGATTTCCATGAGAATCCCATTTTCATGAACAAGCCTGGGCATTTTTTTCAAATAAACACAACGTGTAGTAATAACAGCAATAAAATTCAAGATACTGTATTGTTTAGGATCAAATGATTGCGAATTTCTAACTTTTGCTGTCAATTCATCGCGAATGCTAGTTGTTTCAAAACTGCCATGTCTCGTTTTTACCACACCTGCCACTGCACTATTGTACTGTTTTGGTTTGGGAAGATATAAAACTTTGGGCGGATGATTACAATGAGCATATAAAATAGGAATCAAGCAATTGAGAGGCGTGGGAAACGTGTTGAAAAGTTTGTGTCAAGAAACCCACAAAATTGTTACTTTGCTGAGTTGTGAGTGGAGCTACATAGCTGTTTATTTCTTACAAGTAGGCGGCTTGCTCGGCCAGTTGCTTACAGAGATGCCCAAATATCAATTGTTACGTCACTTTTGGCATTTTGCTGTACAAATATTTTGTGGATAAATAGGGAAGTCGGTGAACGTGCAAACATCGATTCATCGCGAAGGTGCCTAGTTTTCGGTCTTCTGAGTGTTTATTTCCTGTAAACAGACGGCCTAAAATCATTTGTCAAGAATGACAGATTTATACAAAGATTACGCAAACTTTACTTCACCAAACTTTGATGAAGATGGTTACGGAGATCCGAATCTTCAACCTGTAAACAGAACTATAAAAAGGCCCTGATAGCGAGTTGTTCAATGAATTCATGCAATTTAAATTGGATGAAATTTATTGAAAAGTCATATGATTTTGGATGCTGATCTTCGACTGAATTTACCCCATCAAGAGTGATTGATGTAAAGCTTTACAAATTAAAATGATAATAACCGTAGATTGCACGAAATATTTTAGGTGTTTTTCAACTATTGTATTTTTACAGATAACAAAAGAAAGAGGGACATTTGGCTTTACGTTATCAGAAGATGGCCAGGGTTTTCATTTCGACTATGTTTCAGAAGATTCGGCAGCCGATCTTTTTGGAATAAGAATCGGTGATCGTCTATTAGAAGTTAATGGGAGACCTGTTGCAGGTATAATCATAACGACATAAAATTTTCCACCTGCCAGATAGCTCTATTGAATAAAATAATCGTAGCGTAGTAAGTATTTCTGTAAGTTGGCATCCGTGACATGAATGAAATGATTGCTTCGTCAGACAATATGCGACAGAATTGAAAGCGACTCGGTTTTATGTTTTCAACTCCATCATGGTGCAACTTAATGTTTAAGTGATATTTTTCAGACCTGAAGTTGGATGGAGTCGTTAGTCTGATTCGATCGTCAGGTAGGACGGTCACCCTTTCTGTGATGTCTTCATCAAGAACCCAGGCAAATGCGCAAGAAAGTTTGTAAGTATGATGGTTCGTTTAAATATATTAATTTCAAAAAATAAAATTAAGACCAATTTGCAACTGAAAAATATTTTCAAATGTCAACCGCATAAATCGCGTTGCCATATGTTCCAAAAAACTATTGGGCGCAAAGTCGCAGACCCCTATCGGGAGTCTTCAAACTGCATTGCCTAACGTGATATATGAGTTAATGTATAATTTAGAACGCCGGGGGATCATACTTTGTTTACTTTCATTTGTTGCCGAAACCTCAAAAAACAAGCAAAATTTCAATCAGGTCAAAATTAGATGAAAAAAAATTAAAAAAAACACTACAGAAGCCAGGCGCGCAATACGCGTGGTAATCTAAATACTCAAACCGCGTATACCAAAACATACATAGTTGAAAAAAGTTTCCACTAAAACATTATATTCCTGCTGATTGTAGAAAATCGGATACAATTTTGAATCAAATATTTAACGAGTTGAGTGGAAAGGATAAGATTGATTATGTGGTAGAAAGACGAGGATTTCAGCTGTACGGCAGGAAGAACGAAGCAACAGAAGACAAAGACAACAATGGGTAAATAAATACCAAATATATATCGCGGTGCGATCTTAAGATTACTGAGGATTACTTATAAACTCTTCAATCGTATGCTTTCGAAACGTGACAGATTTTCAGTAAGTTTATATTATTGTGGTGCAATGCCCTCAAATGCATCCTAACTGTGTTTATAAAAACACAAAACAACACACCCCTGTGTATTAGCACACAGATTTTGCTAAAGATTTTCATAGTTTAAAATCAATCAAGTAACTTAACTTTGGATTCGAATGAATAATTTTCTTAGTTTAATCTTGAACTTCATGGCCTGTTCTTGTATCCATTTTCGATAATACAAAACCACGTACAGCTATGAACTAAATCTTTATTTATTTATAGTACAGTAAACGTACAATTACTACGTCTTGCAATGCTTTTATGCCCTATTCATATTTCTCAGATGAAGAAGATTTTTTCTAAAATATATGTGCTTTTGTATAAAATATAGCATGCACATTTACAATAATAATATCTTCTAGATCGGCGGCAGATGGATTCGATAATCCCGTTTTTACACAAGAAAATGAAGAAAGAAATCATTGCTCTGTTCCTAAAGATTTAATGACAAAAGACGTTAAGGTATGAAATGAGTATGAAGTTACCTAATTGTTTTTTGATTTTTATTTACGGATCGGAGTACGATCTATCTCGGATCGGTATTTATTTCATCATTACGTCATGTCCGAGTCGTAACGGTATAACGCTCTATAAGCATGTTGCTGCATTTGCAACAGTCATGTGTGAGGATGTTTGTATATACTATGCATAACATAGGATAACATCCACCCTTAGGCCTAATTGTTACTTATTTTCTTATCGAATTTTCAAAAAACGTATTATCAAATGCTATGTCTGCTGTTCCCATTTGCCTTAATAAACACGAAAAAATCGGCCTTAATATTATTGAAAAGGTCATTTTACTTTCAGTCTTCATCTTTAAAAAAAACAGGGCAAATTTAATAAAAATAAATGCAAAAATGCCAAGTGCTATCTTACTAATAAGATGTCAGCATTTTTCTGCATTGTAGCAAAAACAAGTATTGTCAGTTTACAAATGTAAATATAATTCAAAGGGTCGATTTTTGGATGAGAATTTACTACCACACGCAATTTCTCAAGCGACTATGAAACGAAGAAAACCGGGCAGAAATATATACGCTCCACAGAGAAAATTTTCCGAGAAAAAATCGGGTATAGATCGCCGGAAAAGAAATTTACAAGATATTGAACAGAAACTGGGTCATACATTGAAAAGGAACAGATCGAAAAACGAAGAAGAGCGAGTTACGTACTTCAAGGTTAGCGTTTCTACTCAGTTTTGTGGTTGCATAGTTGTTCACAATATAGAATATCGATTTTAAACAGTTGTCTGAAGAAATCTGATTTTAGTCAGATGGACTCTTGAATTGCATAGTATATTCGATGAAGAGATGGCCAAAACCGAATAATTTAGTATCTCAAATACATCCAAAATAATGTTTTCGAATTAAATATATCGAACATATTCTGAAATGGGTATGTTCAACAAGAGAAATACGTCAAGACATCTGTAAATTCTTGGAAATCAAGTTTGCTTATGAAGAATAATTGAAATAAGGAAAGATTGAGATTATTTCAATTTTCAATTTTATTCTGTTATAGAAGTTAAATTATTTTTTTGTCTAACAGAAAATAATGAATGATTAAAAAGACATTAAAAAATATTCTAAATTATTCCAAAATTCAAGAATTTGCTAAATTGATTATAACCAATTTTGAATGTATACGAATATTCGAGTCGTTTTTGACACCCCTGCATGATGTAGGCTACTCCGTTCACTAAGTCTCGTTTTATGTATAGAAAAATTCGGATGATTATCATCCGTGTCATTTTAGGACTTATCAGCGCTTATATAAACATCTCGTTTTAGGATCTGCAGCCCAGCCGGACTCCAAAGGAAAAACGTTTTCGACTTGAAACATCGAAGTCTTCGCTTCGCGAGAAATGGAATTTTGAACAAGGAGATTCGAGACAACCAACAAAACTGGAAAACGAGTTTCCAGACGACACGATTCTTGAATTACCCGAAGAACGAGAATTGGATTCCGAAAGCGTTCATTCTATGGAGAATCCAATTGAGTGTATCGATGAAGTGAGCTCATATTCAGACAGAGAAAGTCTAGAATCAACAAATAGTTTGGATATTCCCGAGCATGAGCCAATGGATGAAGAATGCCTGCCCGAGGAGAAATCTATTTCTAGTAATGCGTCCTCAAAAAATGGAAGCGCGTGTTATGACGAAACAGTCGCGAGAATGGAAGACGACATTACGAATATAGAGTCGCAAAATGCAACGCATCCACAAATAGAGGAAACCGTGACAGACGACGTCGAAGAGTTACAAAATAAAGATTCTAACTCAAATAACAGTGGTTTGAATATTGTAAACGAAGGTAATAGTGAAAACCAAATGTCTACAATCGGTGAGCCAGATAATATTTCACAAAGTTCTAAATTGGAAGAATTAAATAATAAAGAGAACCAATCCGCGCTAACGGATTGTGATAGGGAAGTCACTTTTGAACCTAATCATGCAGAAAATAGCGCGGTTGTTTCAGAAAATGAAAATTCACAAAACAATGAAAATTCAGAAAACAAAAAGACCAATACAGAGATAATGGTTTAAAGTTTACACCATCAGGTTTTCTCAACTAGAATCTTGTCCATCTATGCGAAAGTCTTATAGTTGCATTGCACAGTACCCCGCAATATCAATATTCCTAGATTTTAGTGAGTTGATATTTCCTACTCTGTTCTTTTATGTCTACACGTTTTTGCAAAAAAATATAAAAATATTGCATTATCTGTTTTAAATTCTCAATGTGAGAGTGAGAATGCAGTGCGACAAAGTAGAAATTTTACAAAATAAAGCGAAATGAAAAAATGCCAAAATGTGGTAAAGTAGTTAAAAGCTTCAACTGCGATTCAACAATTTTTTTCGCGACTCTTTCGCATATGTGTGATTCATAAAAGAAAACATTTACTGGTTACAAAACAAACAAAGGGGTTTATACATTCAACAACACTGATGGATATGCAGAAAAAATAATTCGCCATTCTATTTGATTCAACATAAATTACGAAATAAGCAAAAGGAATGATTAAACTCCCAAAGTTAAGGTATATGCAACTTTTACGAGAAATCTCTTAGACCAACGAGCGGACGAGATTCTTTCAAAAATTCTATGAGTTTTTATTTGATTGCTATGTGATACCACATTGAAGTTCAGCCATGAATGATATTGATATAAGATTTCTTTTCGTTATACAACGTAAATGTGCATGCTCTGCCATAATAAACCATCAGAAAGCAAAAGGTCGAGTTGCGTCAGCTTTAATTGTTACTATTTTCATTGATTATTATCGTACACATGCATATTACCTCATCCAATAAACAAACAATGCAACAATTCATTACATATATCATGACAAAAACGAGAACTGAGCCAGTGACAAAACATTATTGCTCGGTGCTCTTTAACCGTAATGATAGCTTTCGCAAAGTAAGTAAGGAAAGTAATGAAGAAAAATTGTAGCTATGTTATAGTGTTAATTACTTGATCATCCAGGCTCCCTACAGAGAATAGGTAATTTTAAAACTAAATGAAAGATAATCTATGGGTATCAATTAGAAGTGAACCTTAGGTAGGTAGATATATTCTATGTAGGCTCTTATTTCATTTCTGGAAACATTTACACTTCGCGATAGCTTTATCATATAGATTGAAGCATGGATAAATACTGTAATTGTCTATCAAGAAGAAATGCAACCTAATAAACGCAATTTGTTTTTATGTTGACTAGAGATACGAGAGTATCCAGAACATATATGTACGTGCATTTTTCTACCTCCGCTCAGTTTTCTATGTGAAATGAGTAAGATGTTATTGAGAAAGAACGCGAGGGAGAGGAAGTTTGAGAAAATGATAGTTTTTTGTAGACTATTTTAAGGCCAAACACTGAGGGACGAAAAAATAAGATAACGTGTTTTCATAGGCATGTTCGTTCGTGCATGAGCGAATTAGAAAGTTATGTATAAAGAAGATTTTGTATATGAAACAAAGAACAGACATTTTTGTAGCTTCCTATACCGCCTACCCGATGTTAGTCTTAGATTAGATTCCTCCCCGGCCTGAACTAGCCAACGTTGACTGCGATCAATTAAAAATGTTGCAGGAGCTTAACGCTGTAGTACAATTAAGGTACGCGCTAAAAAGTGTGACGTACTTTACGCTCTGGTAGCACAGCGAATTTTCTATTATTATCAACTGCGTGGCAGAGCTTTGAGGTTGAATGAAAAAAGCGTAGTTTGCTAGAATGTTAAATAGCATTCATGTCAAAGCAAAATATTGAGTGGTTTGCAATGGCACCTCGTCATCGTCATTAAAATGTCTATAGTTTACAGTTTATTGTTGCAGCGAATGCTCTTCACTCAACATAACTATGGCTGTGTATATATGATACTATCCGAACTTGATAAGACATTCAACATGTTTGAAGGAATCACGAATCCACATTTCTCAAGTAAGGTCAGAAGAATTAGAATATTGTGACTTTTCACTGATAATATGGATTTTTGAGGTGCCGGGTAAATTGCAGACAGTTTGGTGAATTTTCAATATTTTGAAAGCACGGTCCATGATAATTTATTTTGTCAAAAATAAATTTCTTCGAAGATAACGACTGCGGTCAAATCAAAACATGAAATACACGATTACATTTCGCGCATGCAATAACCGGCGCCAGACTAATAAATATTTTATCCGAAATAACAGACAGTATTTTGGATTATCAAGATCAGAAGATCTGTAAGCCCTAATGGCAGAAGATGTCCTTACGGTGTTTCCCCTCAAAAAACTTGAGAAGATTTACTTTCGATTTAAACTAATACCGATTGAGTATCGTTTCGCAACTTTCAAAACCCCTAAAAGCGGTACCTTGAGTTTCTAAACATCTTATTAACTCCAAATCCCCATATTACATGCATATTGTTTGTATGATTGTCGCCGAAGTGCGAAACTGCTCTGGTAAAACTACTCTCAATCTCAACATTATGTAGTTGATGAAAATTCAAAACAAATCCTTTTCCGGTTTCAAGTTCAAAATGTTCGCCATTTGCATTGTCCTCAAACCTAAGTTCTAAACTAAAATTGACTAAAAAAAAACGGAAGAATCAAATGACTACCTCCAAAAAACCTACTCTTGGCACACAATTTGCTATTTTCTACTTATAGTCTATCTAGTTCAGAATATAGTCATAACTATAGGACTCACGTCGGTACTGGTAATGCTCTGCCCTAGCGTCAACGATCGCTTTTTTTCGATTTATTCTTCTTATTGCATTCTTCATCGGGTATAAATAGTAGAAACTTTGGCTGATTATCGCGGCTGGCAGACATGGCTAATTGTATTCACATCAATGCTGCAGTTCAGCAAGGGTCTGCGGGAAAGATTTACGGAACAAATAATTTTACCGAATGTCGTATTAAGATGTGCTGGTAAAATATACGGACACGAAAGCCAAAAATCAAATATTTACTCACATTTCCCCCAAACCATATCCTGAAGAAGGCTGGAACTGTGTAACAAAAAAGAAAATGTGAAGTTTTTTTAATGCGTTCCCGTTATTTTTAATACATAATAGTGAAATAACGCATCATTTTGGAAGAATATGAAATCCACAAAAACCACTGGGAAACCCCAAACTCTAAATATATATTTCAGAATAATAGACCAGAATGGGACACCCTAGGACCTAGGTTGTTCTCAATTGTGTTTATATATATTTTTAAGTGATTCTTATAATTTGTGGCTCGTTTAAATCGAATCTTCATAAAACATATAGATGACACTTCGCAAGGCGATAACAAACTCTTACATGAAACCCAAAATAAATTTACTTTAATTCGCATTATGTTTTTCTCAAGTCTTCCATATTAGTATTTGATTAAGCTATTGAATTTAAAACAAAAAAGAGTTTATTTATACCTTTTACAAGTCATCCATTCGATGTAAAAAGCGATATATATTCGTAAATATATTATACATTAGTGTTAGGGTAGGCATATATAAATAATGGCCGCTTCTTCTTCCAAGTCCTTATAAATTGGATATACTGAATCGAAACAGAACGTTAATATCTATCAACTTGATAGATGTACGTTCGGATTACTTATTATCATTGAGGCTTGATCTGTAGAAAAAAGTAGATCGATGCATGAAGTTTTTTATGCTCCGTGGGATATTAGAGGATTAATAAGGAACTTGATTAGTATTGAACTACAAAATATTAAAGACAGTTCAAGCTGCAGTTCTGTGCCGCAATGGTTACATTAACGACATACTAATAATAAAGAGTGTGATTGATGTCACATTCACATTCATTTCATGCAAGTTTGTTATACTTACAAAATATCCTCGTTCTTGTTTGGTGAACTCATATCTCCGTTTTTTTGGAACGGAAAGCAATTAAAGTCGTGGTTAATTAAGGCACGTCACTTACTGATAAAATCATTTGCCTAAGGAATAGTAAACTTGCGATATTCGCTTTTAGAAGATTAATCACAAAGGGATAAACGTAAAGATAGTCAAATAAAAATACGCGACAATACGTTGAAGCCGTTTATATGAAATACTTGATATTCCATAGCATGAACTTATATGAATCTCACACATCACAGGGATTTCCATATATGTCACACTACAGTCTAAGCATGGTAATTTGCAATGAATTGTTCAAACTCTCCCAATAATTTAATTTGATATCAACCAAAGGGAATGTCGATAACCTTTATTTCTTTTGCCTGTTAGGACGTCTTTATCAGAAAAAACAAAAACATAATAACAAACAACTGTAAATTAGTAAAAATCGGCTCAATATTTTCAAGTTATTTTTATCAATAAAATACAATTTTTTAATATTGCTGTGTAATTAATAATAGCTCTACTTTTTCCAGTTGAAATGTTTTCGGTTTCTATACGTATAGTTGTTCAGTGCGAAATTGTATAAACGCTCAATTTTTTCAACGAAATTGTCTTGGCTCTGTTACTGTATATACAATTTCCATTCATGAGATTTCATACTTGAGTTGTTGTAAATAGGGCTGGCTTACTGCTGCACAACTGCTTTATATTCAATTATTCAGAATGTTTCTGTAATTAAATTTATATCCAATATTGAAGATTATTTTCATAAAAGCCACGGACAAATTTATATTTTTTGGAAGATGGGTCGAGAAAAAATACCGAATCAAAAGTATCAAATAAACTATGTGGTCAAAACCCGAGTCCGCGGGCCACATACGGCCCGCAGCTCTATTATCTGTGGCCCGCGTCGCATTCGGAAAGTAATCATAAAATTGTATTTTATGTTGTTTCGTCATAAAATTACCCAGAAAAATCTTTCAACATATTGTTACATCACTAATGTCACTGAATTGACTAGTGTTATGGCTAGCTGAGACAACAACTTGAATGATGTGCTTAGCAGTCTGAATTGTTATCTGGCTTTCTTTTTGGTCGGGAATATATAACTATTTTGGCATCATTGAAAACTGAAAATCGAATGCGGATTCTATTAGCTTAGGTTGGCTATGCCTGATCACTAAATGTTAATGTTATGTTCTAACAATATGATTCATGCCGGGTGTTTTTTGCAACCATCCTGAACGGTATTACAAAAAATGCTGCCTATATGTGAGAAAATTTAGTAGGACTTATTTGTAAGTTATTTTGTAAACATCAGTTTGCAAGTTTTAATTAGTTTTTTGGTGGTTTTTGCATGTTTTAGCTCGATATATACTGATCAATGTGTTTGTACAACAAAAGTGTTTGTTTTGTATTGCACTGTTTACCTATCATTGGCACTATTGTAGCCCGCGTACAATGCAAAAATAATTTTGTGGGCACGGAACCGGCAACCTTGGACCAATCTGAATTATGATACTCTACAATACTTACTAGTTTGTTTTCATATATTCTGAAACATGATATAGTTTATCCACTTGTTTGAATTTCATTATTGTACAACACTAAGGAACTGTATATTGATTTTCGACCGTGTTTTTATTGTGATATGCTTCAGGGTTGTTGTGATTCGTATTTTTGAATGTCGTACAGTTTTGGGAGAAAACTGTTTACACGAGAATGTAGTCTTATAGTAAAAACACCATACATCCACAAATCTCTCACTTACGTAGTTTATACGTTTATTTTATCTCATAATATTTCTTTACATATAAATATATTAACAATCATTGTTTATGTCGTGCGTCACAGAGACGTCCCAAATAAGCTCTAACTCCAATATAAGACACAAAAGTTTTATCCAGTATTTTTTGCCCTAAACGGTTTAGTAACACGGTTCCATGTTAGACTTCCATTCGATCCATCAATTTTTTTTGTTTAACGTCACACATTATAAGCAAATATGTTTAAATGTCGTCAGATGTATAGTTTATAATAAAATTTCATAACAAAATGCAAATATACGGAACACCTGCCTTGATTGATTGTTATTTCAGACTTCTTGTACAAAAATGAGAAAATATAGCATTTTTTTCCCTGGTGTATTACCACAATGGGAAAATATTTAAATTTCATATATCATTTTGTTTTGAAGAAAATATTTCTCATGAGAACAAAAATTTAGGACAATCACAGATTTGACTTTTTCATACAAAAGCACTATTGCAAGTTTGAAAATATGATTTCACGAAAAATTTACTTACGGCTAAATTTACACGCTCATTTAACGGCGAACTGAAATATTTGTGGTCGGAAGAATCTTGTTAAACTTGAAAGTTTAGTTACTTGCGAATTTTATAAAATGTCGTTTTATAAAACTGGAATGAGGATTCCGTAAACACTTGTTTCTGGTTTGTAAGTATATATTTTCGTATTATTGCATGCTGTGAAAAAACGCCGTGCATCATGTATTACCTGTCATACGGGAAAAATGAAAGCTTGATGTCCAAATCCGCCGCAGAGTATCATTTCCTTAATTTACGTATTATGATTTGCATTCCTCAGAAATCCACTTAAAAAATGGCACCTTTTCAAGAACGAAAGTAGAGCAGACTGACAGAGCTAGAAATAGAAAACCCACTAATTATAGCGTTTCTAATCGGTTTAACAGTTTAAACTGTTAAATACCACAAGAAAGTGATTTAATCGCAGGTGCAATTTTTCATGTATGATGATATCTCGATCCGGAACGGGATAAGGGGTACCTAAGCTTGAACCGATTATAAAAATCTGATTTCACTTGGAATAATTTCTCTTATAAAAAGAGGAAGATGCGGTTGTAAGAAACTGTAGGTTTTATTTTAGAAAACTATTATTAAACCTGAATCCCATGCTTCACAAATTATCCCGGAATTCTAATCATGCATGCATAGTATAACATACTATTTCACAGGTATTTATCATACCTCTTACCATAAACCACAGCATTTTATATTTGGCATTCGATTCATTTTTTCAACGAATTAATGAGTAAGTACATATATTGGTTTGTCTAACCTATTTCATGTTTATTTACCTATAGACCATATAGGTTCACTCAGACTTGATTTTGACGCGCTTAACTATCGTGCCTGCGCAAAATTGACGTTTGCGGTTTTTATGAAATGTCGTTCTATAAAACTGAAATGAGGATTGTGTTTACTATCAACTCTAACTATTTTCGTCCACCAAAACAATTAAAACTGCACGTAGCCGTTTGCAAGTTCTATTGATGTTAGTTGTTCCAATGATGCATAGATGTTAACGTCGTTTGATGTTACCTTCTTGTGTAAAACAAACAAGCCAACATTTTTGAAGAACGAAAATAAAAAAAACTACTACTCCAGAACTATTATGGGAATATAATAGTGTAAGTGCGTGCGTAAATAAAAGTTGATGGTAATATGAAACCATAAAAGCCTTATGACTCTTATCCGTTGTAAGAGACATTTCCTATTCTGTGCGATGTAAATATTTTTTACTTTGATTAGTTTAAAGTTGTAACTGGGATCTTGAAGATTGAAACCAAGTTAAACCTACAACTGCAAAATATGAAATAATATAAACGATTAATTATCATTTTAGAAGCTTATTTGATCGTTTTTAGAAAATGAATAACTTGGAATCACGTTTCGAACACTATTTTAATTGCTGATTTCTAACTTAAGTCAGAATCCGAACAAAACACTGTTGCCAGAATTCATACTTCGTTGATATTTTCCACGCATTTAAAAAATGAATGTACTTTAGCACTGAAACCAGTAAATTATTTGACACGAAATGTACATATGAATCGTTTTGGTTAATTGTTGTTGTTTTTTTGGGTTGAAAAATAATCGTTTGAGACTAATTGGCGATTCGATTTCAGTGCTTGAAGGTGATAGAAGCCTTTGGAAAGATGGTATTTTAATTTTCTCGATTTTTTTTAATTTTATTGGACCGTTAGTTCCCCTAAAATTTCCTTTTTCCACGAATATTGCGCCACCACATGGCATTACGCCCGACAACCCCCAAATATCTTTCCGACAAAACCGATGCTCACTGCTATAAGCTGCAAACTTACCGGTACCTACGCGAATTCCTAGAGCGGTGGGGCTTGATTTGCAATTCACGTTTAAAGCTTTTGAACGATCAGATATACGATTTCGGTGTAAGTGACATGGCCTAACTAAGGTTAGTCGTTGGACCTTCGTGTCATTATAATTCAGCGTTGACGTATTGCTATCAATATTTTGTTCCAAACTCAGACGCTTTAAATTAAAATATTACTTTGCAATTCAGCTGAAATTGTTTAAAATTTGGTATATCAAGGTATATCGTCTGAGTGTTTTGATCAAGTATGCAGATTGAAATTTTGTCTTTGACTCATTGGCGTAAACTAGGCATTGTATGGGTAAGGTAGTGTGTGTACCAGGTTAGGGTTAGGCCATGATTTTATTCCGATGTAAAGTAGGCGAACAAAACTAGTTACCTCCATACTGGTACACACACTTCTGGAGCGCCCATTGATTCATACTCGACTGTGTATAAATAGATTTCACGGAAATTCAATTGTAATAGCGATATTCAAATGAAGGTCTATATATTCGTTAAAAATCTTTTTGTGAGACAAGTCTATTCTTAGTTTAACCTATAAAATATGACGAAGACTCCCGCCGAAATGGCAATGCGTAAAATTTGTAACAGTTCATGCCAGATGTTGACATTCGACTAAATTCAGGAGCATTTAATTCAACTATCTATGCAAAATTACGCGATAAAAATACTTAATTTGAACGAAAAATCGCGTTAATTAAAACAACGCGTTTCATGGAAATTGCATCAGAAAAAGCCTTAATATGCACATGAGTTTACATAATAACATTCCAGTGATTGAAATAAATAAATTTTCATTTTGCAAGTTCACACAAATTTTATTAAAGGCTGCGCGTTTACAAAGGACGTATGTAAGTTTGGTGTCATTTTAGCAACGGCGTAATTGCATAACTTATGACGCCTCTATATCTTCACTTGGAATTTATTGATATTAAGAACTTAAGAAGGTACCTTTTAATCATAGTATTATTTGATTATGATATAGTAGGTATTGGCATCAAATATTATCTCAAGTAACTTGTCATTGGTTATGGATCGTTCATTTTTAAACATGTTACTGAATATTGATTAACCATAATTGCCTTCAACTTCACTTTTTTCGGGAGAACTCTGATCATTTTATAAAAAAAGTTTGAATTTGTTTTTTAATTTATGATTAAATTTCCCAATTCGACATTTCTATTACGCTTTTGCGTCTTGTTACGTCAAACCAATTTCTCCGATCCAAATACGCACTTTACGCAATAACACGTTATATCCAAACGCTCTTAATAGATCACGCTAATCGTGTAATTTCTGCGTGACAACGTTTTTGGCGAGAGTACTGAGCTAATTTTCTTTTTATTGGTTTTTGCGACATAAAATTCAAATGCATAAAATCAAATTTATCACGAGATTTTTGATAAATTATTTAAATATAAGATTATATCGTGTAGACAAGTACTCAATTCCTAAAATTATTGGAATTACATGGCTTCTCAATCGCACCAGCGGTTACATATCTCTGCACATTGCAAGAACGCCCGAAGTCTTAATAATTCTGCGAAAACTTATCTCGTCAGGGATTCAAAATAAACTGTTACTTGTTCGTATAAAGGAATAAAACGGGGTTTCCACACAGCATATTCTGAACCTCACTTGGCTTGCAAATATGAAATGCGACGTGCCTAGTAGCATAAAAGACGGTCACACTCTTCGAATAATTACTGCTAACAACTAGGATCAAAGTGGTATAGCGATTGGTTCAGTTAGAAACTAACTTTTTTTTAAATTCCCGGATGTATATATGTTTTTTTGCATTATTTGTTATTAGCTAATTTATTTTATATTGATGTTTATTTGCAGTAACTCCAAACGTGTATGTGTTCCTAAAATTTAACATTAATTATGTTTTCTGTACCTGTGCAATATTTTTTAGTCATTTTTCAAAAACTCTATCATTCTGAGATATTTATATATCAGAGAGATTATATTTACGCAATATTAGGCAGACAGATGTAATATTGTAGATATAGCACCGGTAGTGTTTTGTACATTTATTTATAAATTAAAATTATGTTGTGATCCTTTGAGCAGAACGAAGTATTAAGTTTACGATCCACGTTATCATATAATACGATTGAAATAAGGGGCGTTAATTACATGGTACTTTACACGAGTTATATTTTTCGCTTCATATAAATACAAATACGTGAGAATTTAGAGAGCATTTGTCGAAGGAAGAACAGGAGGTGGTTGGTGGTAAATAGTGAAGACAGATTACCATAATTAGTAACGGTACAGACAAAAGTAAAATTGGATTAGAATGCATGAAAGTTATCTGCGAGTGACATTATTGTTTAGATTAGTCAAGTTTATTTTTCACAACCTGCAGTTCATTTTTCCACAGATTTTCGTGATTGATATATAACAATGGCTGTGTTTTGGAACCGTATTCATAATTAACTTGGAAATCTTTATCAGATGTTTTATTTATTGTTTGTTGCGTTTGATATATTGCGCCGTAATGAGTATATAAGATTTTCGGGCCAGACCCAATCATGATTACTTAAAAATTCTCATACTCGACGTGGAATATTTTCATTATGAGATGATGAAAGTTAGATTATATACAATCGTAAATTTGGCGTATCAAGTTGAAATACAACACAGTTTTTGAACGTTGCATGTTTCTAAAACTCAAATGCAAGTAATCCATTATCATAACAGCGATAATTAGCTAGAAACATAATAAATTTTGTCATTGGCTTTAATTTTATTGAAAATCCTTCACTTTTGTCTCCATGTACAACCATACCGAACCGAAAACATTCCGGTCAATTGTATCGTCCAGACTAGATTCTAGTACAGTATATTTAATTTCTTGTTCAGAGTCTTATGCAGAGTATGGATGTGATGAATACTTGATAAACAATAATGTAATTAAGAACTAGTTCCGATTTGTTATGATATTTAATAAAGATGTCGGATTGTCTTTATGACACAAAATTCTCTCCGGTACGAAACGTTTAATGTTTTACATGCTTGTATTCAACGAGTTAGTTCAACGAACTTTTATTATCAAAAAGCCTTTAAGACTCAATTAATTAAAAGGTAAACTGTGACCGAATCAAAATAATCAAACTGTTCAAATTTTGCAATGCTGGCGCAGCTGTAAACCACCATGTAATGGATAAAATTAATCGGATTTTGAAAGTAATTAAACCATTTGTATTATATGTTATATCCATTCATCTGCTGTATTCATATGTGTCCAAAAGAATATTTATTATCATGTTATGAATCGATTGTAATAAATACAAAACGTTAATTTATCATGAAAATATTTATTGTATGTACTGTCTTATCAAGAAAAACTGAGATAAAATCTGCGAAATATCTGAAAACACAAATCTGAATATAAAGTTAATTCATTTGTGATTTGAAGCACTTACCGCATCTGGCAACTCATATCATAGACGGTCGTAAACTGTCACCTAGACTCGGCGGAAACGAGTGTAATTCATCTAGTACATATGACGGTTCCATATTCAGAGATAATTACAGCCTTTACGTTTATTTGTCGGAAAAGTGATAGTTTATACAAGACACACCTTTCAAAAGAATTAATTAAGATAAATCACTGAGTAACAATAGTAAAGTTACACGACTAATTTTGGAATATTTTTCTCGTGGATTTCCATGCAATTTTCTGATTTGTAAAATCTATCGCTATCTTTATAAAAATATTTGTTTTATCCTACACAATGACAAAATCTGAAATATCGTCAGTTTTATAACATAATAATGTTTATTTTGAATTTATTCACATTTTTGATTGAATTCATTGATAGAAAATGAGACCTACCTTCGAAAATGCGGAAATCGAATTTCAAACTTTCAATTCCATGAACTTACACAGAGTTCAGGAACTCCAAGTGAATTGTTCACTACAGAAATGTATTAACAAAAAATAAATTTCTATACTGTAAATAGTAATTTTCAACTTTGTGGTGTTCATATCTCACGTCAAAGCAAAAACCATAGTTTAAAATTCAACTTTTAGAGTCTTCTGTTTAGATTCAATTATATTCTCGAGGCTAGTAACATTTTCGGATTTCTGAGCTATTGTTAGTGCACTACCCGGCAAAGGAAGTTCCATATTTTCCGATTATAAATTTTCCTAGGCACCAAGAAACGAGAAATATCGCGGCTTAAAAAATTAAAACAAACGACATGTTAAATAAACCGAATTTATTTTAAATACTAACAAATGTCGATTTTCGCGTAACAAATTCATTAAAGGTAATTTATTTTTCCTGTTGAACCTCAAAAATAAATCATTTAAGAGACGATCGTCACACTGATCTTAATTATGACAGCACTATTCTCCGCCATATTTGTAAATATTATCTTTTCATTCCATTCGTTTGACGGTCGGAACTAATTGGTGCCCAAGGGTGTGTGGGATAGATTGATTGTGTACTCTTCTGCAAGATAATAGACGATAATCGACGAGTAAGTTTGCGAACTTGATAAACAGCTTCGTATTGGCTCGTAATTCATTTCGCGTGTTATTGTCGGTTTAGGCCAAAGAGGTTATCTTGCAACAGTCACTTTTAGTTAAATTAATGCAGTTAAATTAATTTCAACAAAGACAGTATTAATAGTGTTGTTCAAATCGTTCATAAATAGGAAAATAGTTAATATAAATGCAAATACGGTATGTCGATAGCAGACAACTAGAAACAACAACCGAAAACAAAAGTACTAGTTTCTATTGGCATTTGAAAGAGTTTCGATTATTGCAGTTGGATTGTTACACATGCTGCCGCTGGTAGTGATTGCGGTCAATCGTGATTCATAAATTCCAATTTGCATTACTTGACATTAAAATAGAAATTGTTTATACACCGCAGTCATTCTTGCGACAAGTTTTGCCATTTACAGTCAAGAATATAGTTTTATTTATATGCGTGATGATGCGTTGTTTATGTTAGAAAATTACAATACGAAACTCTGTCATAAATAGGTGATATTTTCGAGTGTCAAGAAAGTACAAAAGGTGGGACGGCATTCGATACCATCAATTAAACTTAAAATTGCATATGCACCCATATAGACAGGAATAAGTGGTGAGACGTGGCGTAATATAAGGGAAAGCATATGATTAAAGACTTTATAAATTGGGAGGTATTGCAACAAATTTCGAATGTATATTTTGGGAACAAGAAAAGCACTGGGTATATTTAAAGAATGGTAGGAAATACTTTAGCTGAGTCGAATTCATATTACATAGTTTATTTTTGTAATTGAACATAACTAAATTGTTTCACGGGATATATCTTCAGCGAGTGCTGCAAATTTAGCATTTTTTCCAAAGCAATTTTTGTTTATTATTATTTATTCTGTATTCTTCTCAAAAAAGAAATCCCAGCCCATTTATTTGAGTATTATCGAGTATCAGAGTAAGTTGTTTTAGGTCAATAGGTTTTAAAAACAGTTCATTTCATATACATGGATCGTCCGCGTAATGATTATAACCTCTAGTTTTATATGCATGACCGGAATAATCGCGAACGTCATCGGCCAAGAATAGAGAAAGGGGTATTGATTGTTTATGTCTTAAAAGCGAATTTCCATTATCATATCCTCCACACCATAATTCGTATTTCCGCATTTTTTTTTAAATTTTTTCGACATCATTTATCTATATTTTTATGTATTCAAGTATTTACTGTATTAGAGTGACATCATTTAGTTAACGCTCAATCTTTGGAACATATTATATAAATCAAATAACAGTCAAATATAATAATAAGAAAATATTTCAATTTTTATGTTAAGAAAAGCTTTCATCTCTGTACCAAATATTCTCCTGAAGAACATCTAAACCTTGAATATTTCTCGGTAACGACTATTCCACAAAATTAACTTTTCTAATGTAATATATTTTATTTAGCCCGCACGTTCTGAATGTAATCAGATTCAGCGGAAGCAGTCGAAGAGGCATTTTATGGATTACGCCTTACTTACTAAATTGTGTTTACTAATTTGTTAATGACTTTGGGTGATTTACTGCTTGGAAAAGAATTTACCGACGTTCTACACGTTCCTCACAATCCTATAGACGTAAGTTGTTTGTTTATATTATTTTGTGTTCTCGTAAATACTAATCCCAGTAATCTAAACTTATTGTCCATAATTTTCTTCGTTTGGGAGACATGAGTCCCGGACTTGCAAGGACATTTACAGCTTGCATCTGTGGGAATATAAAATAGAATGTTTTCATAATTATTTCATTGTTTATTTTCTAGTAAAACGTTCAGAAGGTTATCTAATTGAATATGGCCATTTATAGGAAAATAATACTTCCATGAATCTTTACATAACGCAATAATAATTATTACCTCAGCACAGCTACACGAAGAAAGAGTAAATGCACTCAACAAATATAAGTCATAATCTCATTGCAAGATTGTCTTCTGTTAAAAAAAGAGGTTGCCACATATACCGTTACTTAGTTAACAATTCGAATTGTCTCGTCAGGTGCAAATGACTTTGTGATTACAACTCATATAACCATTTTCGTTCAAATCCTTAAACAATACATGTTTTTATTTTTAGATTTTGGAAATTGTCTTCATGTCATCATGTTATACACTTATTTCATCACACTTCTTAGCGTTTTTGTCATCATGATTTCTTCATCAGGTAACGTTTATATAATATTAACTCAATAACATATTGAATTTACCTTTAATTAAACGATATATTGTGACGTCGACAATATATCATATATATAAGCTAAACGAAGAAAAGAAAATTTCAAATAAATAGGCACGTCATAGTGGTATGCAATTTTTAATATTGGTATGGGGATAAATTCCGAGCGGGTAAAAAAGCGGGAACAGCGGGGTTTTGTATTGGATAATATCATTACCAATGCCATGGCAATAATAAAGTACCAATATCATATAGACTTTGAAGCCCGGCAGACTAGAAATCTGGATATAGCACAATTGCTTCTTATTTTTCGAAGCAAATCCTTCACTTTTCAAATCATTGTGTCAAAATATGCGAAAATTTTGTGAATGCGCTTGTGTGTTGCGATAATTTCGATAGATATATGTTGCACATGCTTCATGTTAGCTTGGTGGGTTTCTAAGAACATAAGTCATCAGGATATAGAAGACAAAGAGGAGGAAACAAAATAGTAAATATAAAGAACTTCTAAAACGAAAAAAGAAACGAAAAAAGAAAATCAAGTTTTCAAATTTTCGAAATATTGTTTATTGTAACTTTGACAAAAGGAATAATAAAGGTAAATTGTACTAAAGCAATGTAATAATGGAAATATATTCCTGGTAAATGTTCACTAAAAAAGTAAATATTTCTGAGAGATTATTCTTATCTGATTAACATCAAACCAAGCACATTTGTATACTAAAAAGTGGTTTAAATTCCTTATTCAGTGTCAGGTACTACAAGTTCAAACAAGTTGTTTATTCATTCATCCCCGACCACTGATAAGAACGCAATTCACGCCCCTGTAAATCATATTCGATACACCATATCGGATTCACTTAGGGGCTCAGAGAAGTTGTATTGAGATAAAATTGTAAATGTCCTTCAAATAAGACCTTTCGTGAATCTCAAACAAGACAAAATTTTCTTAATTCTCGGTGGAATATGCTTAATGTTCACCAACGGATGTGATCCGGCAAATCCGGCCCGTTGGGTAATTCAATCTGGCCCGCCTGATGCTGCCACAACGAAAGCAAAATCAAATGTTGGATGTTTTAGCTAAAAAATAGCTCAAGGAATTTGTTAATATTGCAATTAAATTTAGTTCTAGCACGAGGCTTATTGTTTCCCAGTTTTGCTTTTGTAACACTGTAAATATTGTTCATAAAATGTAACTTTTTACGTCACATGGCCCGCCAGTCTAGGTGGTCAAAATTTTTGGCCTGTGGTCCAAAAACCTCGCCCATCTCTGCTATAGAACCATTCTAATAGCGATAAAATTTCAAATGTAATCACTTTCCTTTCCATCATATTTAACCTTAAATATCTTTGGAGAAGAATTATTACTGCTCAATTGATTAATGTCGACGTTTCCTGTGAGTTATCCCACTCGTGAGCGGACGTTAATGCATTCTTGACAAAATGATGAGCATCGTTAAGATTCATGACGTATATATATAAAAGTTTTTAATCGCTCATTAAACGGATAGATTGAAAAAGACTTTTATTGTTAACGATGCCAGCGCTACGTGGTGCTTAAAAGCCGGAATAAATAATGTGCCATTCGCGTGCACAAAATTGTTGCGACGAACAAGGATCACAGTTTTATTTTTATTTGGATCGAATCAAAAAATATATATTGCATGCAAATTAAATAGAATTTAAATGAGATGTGATGAAAAACAATTGATTCTGGCTCGTTATTCTTATCACCGGTACGTACACAGGAAATTACCACTCAAAATAATTAATTATGCCTATTGGCGTATTCTCTTCCGTCGGGAATCACCAAATCCAGAAAACGTAATAATTTCTACACGCACTTGTATTTGCATATGTAGTAGTATTGCGAAATTGCTGTACATAAAACAGACAATTCCAATTAGGAAAGGGACACATATATTGTCGTTAAAATTCACACAATCGTACCTTCAAAGTGTCATTAATATTTTACTGTTTATCAGCAAATGACTTGTCCTAATTTGATCTTAGTACTGCTTACATGTTTTAGAAAGTCAGTATACGTCGTACACAGAGTGACGTGCGCCTGGGAGTTGTATTTATACTGCAGCGTCAATTTTTCTGATATGTCAATACCGCTTTTAACTACAATTACAAGAACTATCAAACTTTTAGAGTTCATTCAAATTTCTTGAGTTCAAAAAATTGAGAATGGGCAAAACAATCTTACAATTCTACAAACTCACGTTGGGAGAAATCACATCCAAATAAAACTTAATGATTCTCCAATGATCACGTCCTTTTCATTTTCTAATAAATTTTTCTAGAATATCATCTGACCTATGCAAGCACCGACAAAACGTGCATTTTAGCGCATTACAGAAGAAAACCTTGTGGATACAAATACATTTCTCAAGCTGCCTGTCAATTACGTGGATGTTGTTTTCATTCATCTTCAATTCGAGGGGTACCAAAGTGCTATAAAGCAGAACGAGGTAACTATGACGATTTAGGAGGACAATCACGAGGCGACGAGATTTGGTTTGAAAGGGTGAAAATTGAACCCTATCGTCTAACTGGGCAATTGCACATACGCTTCTAACTTTTAGACGGCGATTGTTTGATAAATTTAATGCTATCGAACAAAATAATTTTGTATTCAGTTTCATTTTTTTCGATTCACGTTGTTATTTTTTCCCAAGATCGTCAAAAGTATATTTATATTTCACCATTAGTTTATTCATTCAGAGCAAAAATACCTCACATTCTTACAATCCGCGTCCTAGAATGTGTTGTTCGTTTTACTCATTATGTATATAAACACAGGAACATATAATAAAATGCAAGAAAATTCCTGAGGTTTTGATGAAACTCATAAAGTGTATCACCACCACAATGTTTTGTCATTTTTCATGGCGCTTTCTTTGTAATATCTTTATCAACACGGATTATAGCCATGCAGTTTGAAAGCCTAAAAAATAAAGGCTGCGTTATTCGGCGATGATACCGTAATTCTTTTCATGTATTCAATTATTATGTTTATTTACATAATTTCAGTAGATAACAGCAGAATTTTATTCCTAAAACGAAAATCGATCAAAATTGTCATTCTTGAACAGTTAATAAAACAAACACAACATTGTTTCACGCCCTAATCCTTAGTATGCAAATGATATTATCTGCATACATATCTAGGGTTGAGTAACTAGGACAAAGCCTGCATATACAACAGTCACATGGCGTGAGGTTATGAGGATGACCATCAAGATATCAGAAATATAAAAATAAACAATTAGTCAAACACTGAAATGTCAGTATTATCATTCAAGGGCACACAATAATGAAGTTGTAACAACATTATCTTAAATTAAAATGTACAGTGATGTGCTATTGTAAATATATCAAATTATTTGAATTCGTTGCCAACTTCTATGCAAAACGATTCCAAGATCGAGTGCTAATAAGGTTATTATTCTACAATTTGGTTTCCCAAATGTCACTTCGTGGAGTTCAAACACGTTTGTTCATTTCAACTTTACTTAAAATAAACTTTTTTTAATTAGAAACTGAAACAATCCCAATCAACGAAAATCAGCTTTAGCAAAATAGTTAAATTAATGGCCTGCAAGTTTAAAAGAGTGCTCCATTGAGTTTTTATTGTTAACGCTATTGAAATTCATTTTATATTGTTTAACGTAACCCAACCAATTTTTCAGTAAATGCAGTCGAAAGTTGTTTTCCATCAGAGAAAGGAAGGCAGCCATGTGGATACAGATACATCTCACAATACCAATGCCAGCTTCGTGGTTGCTGTTTCAAAACCGCAAGATCTTTCGGCGTACCATCGTGCTACAAGCCATTAATATGTGAGACAATACAAACAGTATAAGATATAATAATTGAGTTGCGAAGTAGAGAATAAATTCAGAACTTTATATAACACTTTCCCTTTTTTCTCTGCCCTCGAAATCGATTTGAATGTGTTGTCATATGTCTACCGGTACACCTGACTAGGCTACATAATCTGATACCACGAAGGTGAACTCTTCAAATTTTTGTATACCTATGCTCATACATAAATAGCTTACAATTCTATTCCATATGCTAAACAGTTTGTTTACTTGGCAGCTTTCCTGAAATCTACAATCACTAGTACAACGCCAGTCGCAACGACTGAATACGATCCCCCGTTATTGCGATCAGCCCATGGAGAAGAGAGAAGAGAAACAAATGTGATGATGACACCTGAAAAAACTAAATATGATACTGCCGGTGACGACAGCGTTTCGACAAGTTTATTAGAAATGTTTCTACAAATGAATGCCTGGCAAAATGCTAACAGATCTTGTAGCGTAAAAGTTGGATCGCGCAATGACTGTGGCCATCCTGGAATTACAAAAGCTTCTTGTGAAAGTAAAAACTGCTGTTGGGATCATTCAACATTACACTCGCACTGGTGTTTTTATCCCGTTTGGAGATCATTGGGTATGAAGTAAATTTTTTTTAAATCGATGGACAAAAACAAACTAGCGAATCACTGATTAAATCAATTCGTTTTAATAAGTTCACCATTTTACCACTCACAAATTTCTGAAAACAATAAGTAATGCGGAAGGAGGAAACGCATCTGCATGGTGTTTCTGTTTTAGTTGATGATTCACAATCTTAACTTGTAATTTAAATCAGTAATTCTCAACAAATTTAAAATCTACAGAATCACATAATCGCATGAACGATTATACTTCTTCTGGATCAGAATCAGAATCGCCATCTGATGAATATGTGACAATTGAACCAAACGATTCGACGGAAATGTACCAACCCCCTGTTCCAACAACGGCTTATGATGAATATTGGGATACTACCTCATCAATTGATAACATTACTGACGCCATAACTACGGAGACTTCGTCAACGGTATCAACTGACACACATTCAAGTGCGCTCGTGACCACAAAAAATATAGTAATTACGGTGTGTGACATAAGCTAGCCATTATAAGTAAACAAAATTGAGTGAACAGTTGAAATGATTGAATATGATTTCTACATCATTAATTAAGTCGATTGTTGGTGTATTGCATTGGACTTAAGTTGGACATTACTTAAGTCACTGGCGATATCATGACCTGAATTATGGACGTATGTTTTCTACTGAAAACAAATTCTTTTCATCCCGATATGTATATGAGATACTGAGATACTCTATATGGATTCTTCTATATTACAGAAGATACGCCTATTCATATCGTTCATTTTGTAATTGCAGGCTGCCTCAACTACGACAACCGAAGTACTTCCTCCGTACGAAGACTCAGTAGATCCTCCAGTGAAAGACGATGAGGTAGTTGTCTATTCGCGGGAAAATGTTCCAAATACCACGCCATACTCGCCACAGACGACTACTTCAACAACAACAACAACAACAACAACCGCCATGCCAGCAACAGAAAGCCACAATAATGAATGGAACAACATGATTAAGCTTCTCAACTATTATTCTGTAATACAGCGAGGTAGTAAACCATCGAAGGTGGACAGAGGATTGACAAATACCTGCTCCGCTACAACATGTAAGTGCAATGGGATCCTATTATACCGTCCACTCCTTAAAATTCGCCCGATAAAATAATTCCCGATTTTTTTGCTCGGTCATGTTGACACGTCATTGAAGATGCTTCCCCCCTGTATATTTAAGATCTCGTTCATGATTGCCATAAGTCAGTAATAGAAAATGACCGTAGTGCCACGGTATCAACTAATTGGTACCGGTGATAACCAATCGAATAATATTATATATTCTAGCTCTGAGATATTACCAAATACACAATAGTGCAAAGATAAATTTTTGGCGATTTTCTATATCAAATACAATTCGTCAACTTTATTCACAAATCACGTGTTTCCATACTTACCGCATAATGTCGTGTTCACGCTATCTTTACAATCGCCTTCATACCCACAAAAAAATATTATATTTAAACCTATTTATAAATTATACACATTTTTGACATGATCGAGTTCACGTAATAAATCTAATGCAGTGGTTCTCAACCTTTTACTGACCGCGTACCACTTTACTGTTCTTTACTATGGCCGCGTACCACCGACAAAGCCCCTTTTTGGTGCGGGGAAAATACACAAGAAATGTGCCGTTGGGGTATTTTATAATGTGGCACTACATTCTTTGTGGCGTAACGCGCGAAACGGACAAAAACATGCCCATATCGCTTTATTTGATAATGGGAAAGCGGGCGAGGGCAATCTCTGAAGACAAGGACTGGTAGCGCACAAGCGCTATGGACGTTTCCCCGACTATTGGCCCCGGAAAAATTATCCCTATACTTTACTATTGTAAAATTTATGCTTATTCTTAGAGTGTTTTGATGTGTTGGCGCTTATAAACTGATTTACGTGTTTGAATCCATCGATTCTATTGAAATTAACCAACCATGTGTCGTTTGCAGGTACTGATATAGCTATGTTTAGCCTTCTCCATCGCAGCATTTGTGAGATTCGTTTTTAATTACTGCAACTAATGTAAAGCTCCGCGGAAAACATAATGACGATTAAGTTGATTAATTCACAATTATTTTTTCGAAACACTATATATCACTCAAAACTACTAAAACGAGGAAATGTTTGCAACCATGCCGAGGGGCCGGGTGCAGGAATTGCAATTATTACGTGTTACGTCATTATTGACTCATTGCTGATTGGTTATGGTTACGGAAATAAATAGGGAATCTGATGCTCGGGGAAACATCCATAAACGCTGTTCAGCGAATACAAACAGAAAGGAAGATAAAGCTTTGCCGGCACATTTTAGCCAACTGAAAGGTTAATTGTTACGATAATTCAAAGCCGCTCGCGTACTACTTGAAAAGCTCCCGCGTACCACTAGTGGTAGGCGTACCACAGGTTGAGAACCACTGATCTAATGAGTAATGATACCGTTAATATTTTGTTTAAAGATGCTTCGTGCTGTGAACAGGCTAGTGAAAAAATTACACATGCACTAAAATAAACCCAACTCATGGTTATGAGCGTAGGTGATGCAGATAAGTTATAAAACAATGCATATTACAAAACGATTGACCATAAATAATGATAAATAGTGGGTTACGTAATACGACCGTGTATATTTCATATTCTGGGAGGGTTACGATTCAGAACCATGTCAGTATTAGAACAAATGTCTCCGAGCATCAGGCTACTACTTTCTCGTCAACTTAGCGGGTCAACTTATTTTGCTCTGAAAGAGAGTTCGGTCAATTTTATTCTATCATACACATTTATATATTTAATTTCCCTTCACAGCTTCCTGCTGCCTTAGCAATCCCAAGGCTCCTTGTTGTGAATATTCAATCGACGCACAAGTGGCGTACAGAAGGTCTACAAATCCGCAATCAAGAATAGTAGGCGGAGGAATCGCGGGTCACTTGCGTGCTTCAGTGGCGTATTTGACCGTGAAAAACTTTGCCAGTCAATTTTGCGGAGGAACGCTGATAATGAGTAATTGGATAGTAACTGCTGCGCACTGCGTTGTGGAATACTGTAATGGAAATAAGTAGGTATTAGCGGACGTTTAGACGTAACTTTTATTGCATTCTGGAAATTCCTGTAGTGTAAAAGCATTTTCAATTTTATAAGTGAAAGATCGTCAAAGATTTATTAGAAAACTGATATAGAAAAACTTCATAAAAATAAATTCAAAAAGTCGTGAAATATGTATAAATATAGAGTCGGAAATACGGTAACAAAGTCTAAACAGTATTTTATTTTCAGGCCCGTAAGTGAAATATTGGTTAAACTTGGGAAGACAGACAAATCAAATTTCATTCGTGGAAAATATGAGCAAATTATTCCTGCATCTAAAGTAATATGCCACTCCCATAATTGTAAATCGACCAATCAACCACGTTTAAACGACATAGCTCTTGTTAAACTATCAAGGTTAGTTTTTATTGTGAATTTTCTAAATAAAAGATTTTGTTATTCGATAAATTCATAATGATTTTCATTTTTTTGTGTGTGGCAGAATACTTTTTTCGTTCAAAAAATGTAACACATCCCTCTATAAATATGTTTTTTGTTTTTAATATGAAGGCTGGAAGCACAATCCATAACTTGTATCTACTCTTCTATATTGATAAACAAGTAATTTTTGACTAATTAAAAAATAATTTGGGGATAATTTTCTTCTTTTTGCAGCAACATCAAACGTACTATGTACGTTTCACCAGCTGCACTTCCGTATCATAGAGAAATGCCTGTTATGAACCGGAAATGTATTGTTCTTGGATGGGGTGAAACAAGAGGTATGCTGATGTGTAAATTATGGGGCATTTACTTGAATTTCATTTTCAAAGGGGGGCCCTACCGGAGCCGAATAACGTGCTGGGGGTTCAAGAGTCTTTTGAGGGTCTAAAAGCGTTTCATTCTACGGAAGCTGCTAAAAAATGATACAGATTTTGTTTTAACATTTCAGAAGGGAGTACGCCCCTGTATTCTCTGCACGATATGCTACTGTGTACACCCCACAATATGGTCGGATGTGTTTTGGTTCGTAGAAGAAGTCATCGGACACCATTATATAAACTACAAATCCTTTTTTTATATTGTCTTGATAGAATTCTTTACTTCAATTAATGTTTAATTAATATGTTCTGTTTAGATCGAGGTCCTAAAAGTAACATTTTGAAAGAAGTAGATGTTCCACTTTACTCAAATCAACAATGTAATAAACCCGATTGGAGAAATTGTGCTGTTCGTGCATGCATGATGTGCGCCGGGGAATTAAATGCCGATGCATGTGAAGGCGATTCTGGTTTGTAGTTCTGCTTTCATAGTGGTAATAAAGCTTAGTACATCTACCAAAAACAACAGTTTCAAATATCTGGAAAGATTTCAGGCTGAATAGATATATACCGTTAGATATATACCGCCAGACCACGTAAACATATTCCGCACCTCGCAGCCAAGAACTCACAAAAAAGAGACACGAATAAAAAAAATTGTCTATTGTACTAGGTTTTACGACGATGTGGTAATGTTCGTCGACTTTGGCAAACAAATTAACCTTCGATAACAGTTCAATGTGACATGCCTGACTAATGTTGTCTTTATTTTACACGTCGCCATTTCCAATAAATAAATAAACTTGACATGTTTGACCAATGAATTTGAATTTGGTAAAAAATAATGAGCTTCTATTGATTATCTTGAATGCAGATGGCCCTGGAGTGTTACATCACCATGTTTGCGTGGGTGGAGATTAGCTGATATGTCTCTAAAAATTAAAATTATACGTATTTAGTTTATTTTATCACCACGCCATGTGCATTAATGCCCTGAATAGTTTAACATTTTGGTATGAGATTAATTAAAAAAAAAAAGATATCCAATAAAAAAAAACAGGAGTTTCGTATAATGTCAAAATTGGATTCATCCGAAATTCAGTACATGCAAATGATTTTTTCTTGAATTAGAATTATATTCTCATGTTTATACCCAATCATCATTATATTCATGTTAGGTCGATCAGGTTTTCGTTGATGCTAATTCTAAGACAACTTTATTTTTGGAGAATGGTCACACAAAATCTATCCTGGCGCTTGTACGCAATATGTGTGTCTTCGTGCCCCTATTTATCGCTGTAACTTTACCGGGAGTTCAAGATTATTTTAAAATCTTTTCAAAAACCGTAATGTTCAAATTTCACAATTTTTATGCTATGATTTGATGTAAATTTATTCATATGTTTATTTAGACTAGACTATAAAACAAAATTCGATTTATTCCAACATTGGATTTTTACTAATAGCGTCGCATACCCTGTTATTACAGTCTTCTTAATGGAATAGACCTGGATCGTGTAAATAAAATAACAAAAATATATCAGATATGACCTATAATACGTCTGCAAAATACCTAATATGTCACTCAAAAAATAAAAAATAATAATTTTATAATATTTCTTCTGTCTAAAGTGTAAGCGCACTTGACTCTTTCCCAAAGTAATTAAGTTAAACGTTATTTGTTTTTGGTTTTTGCTATTCTCCCTACATGAGAGATGGAAGCCATGAAATGTCCAAATGCGCAATTCAGCGTTCAATTTTATTTCCGGTTATATTATATTAACGTCTGAGAAACGAGGTAATGGGTCGACGCACAATTTTTGACGTCATATTTTTCTTCAACAATACACAATATATTCACAAACACCAAGTTTGAGAAAACAATGTATCGTAGCTAATATACACATTCAAGTGTGGCACGCAGAAAAGTATGTGCGGCTCTGACATCTTATTCGTGACTTGGACGCCACGGCACGATTTCGTTGAAGTGTTTTGCATGCGCCAACAAGTAAATGAGACATTAAAAATATTTGGAATCATTTGACATTTTACAATCACGAACACGTTATTCAGGTCAAAAATAAAAGATTGATAAATTGCATTGTTTTGCCAGTGATGAAAGTTTTATCACCTGTTAAATGTATTTTTATTAATATTTCACACATATATACATTAGTCAACACGTTCTGTGGTATTATTAACTTTACATTTAATTAAGAGAAAATAACAACATATTCATGTTTTTGTGATCTGAAGTTTTTATGTATTCGCTTCAACCAAGTTATAAACAAGCAGCCGAGAAAACGTGAAATCTACTAAAGTTTAAATGCGCGAAACGTTGTCATATTTGTTAAAATTTACTTTCCTCGTTACACCTCAAAACCGTATTACCAAACCCAAGGTATCTCACACACGATGGCATCATACATTTTGGGTAAATCACCGAATCGAAGAAATCTAGTCGCATGTATCAAAACAATTTACGTCATGAAAACGACACAAATGAAGTAATTAACTGAGGAACAATAAATTTGTCTCCGTTGCCAATTTTATTACAGTAATGAATAATTGTCATATATGCCTGTTTACATAAAACAGAATTGGCATGTTAATTTTTATCTTTTTTTCGTCTGTATTAGACAAGTACATGAAATATCTTGAAGATTCTGTTTCAAAGTATTTTTATTATTACAACTGTTATACCTCGAAAAACTTTTTAAATATCACTTTTTCAAACCACCCTCAACTTTTTCAGGCGGACCACTTTTTTGTCAAAGACCCGGAGGCCTGTACGTGTTACATGGAGTGTACAGCTGGGGGCGCTGTGGTGCCGAGGCGAAAAAGCCAGCGGTGTACACAAGGTTTCCATATTACGTAAATTGGATAAAAAGACAAATCTACTCCAGGTCATGAACATGCACGGGCCCTTTTTGATGAGTGAAACAGGTAAGACTTTTATAACATTCTACGTGAAATTGTTATATAAAATAGTTAGAGAGTCATATTATTAGAGTCTTATATAAAATTTTACATTCTATCACGTAATATACTGTTACATAATACTCTATGATCAAAGCCGGAAACACATAATATAAATGTCGTTCTAAAGTCTTCTCTGTTTTTGTTCCATGACTAACCGATACCATATTCAGAAACACTTATCAATAAATAAATGAAATTGATCATGTGAAGTCACAACTCACAAGTACACCAAAACAAGAACTACAAAAAGTATTTTATATACATTTAAGCTGTGTAAATGTCAACATTTTTAAACTTTGTTCCAGTTCAGCAGATCGTAATTCGGCATTTAAATTCCTTTTTGAACAGTCTTTTTGTCTAATGTGTTCACAATAACTGTTTAAGGGTAAACATATATTCCTATAAACATATTATTCCTATGAATATATATCGATGTCCTTATCCTGTGGCTTTGCAACTTAGTCGGAATAGTCGACCTTCAAATTGACTTATTACATCATAATAACAGCGATTTTATCGCCTATTTGTGACAAGCCGCATACTCTGCATACCATTTGTGAAAGATAATATTATATACCGCGCAGTTATAAAAAATAATATGTGTAACACCTCCTGAAGTTTCTGAACTAAAGGAGTGAGATAACGGCAGATTAGACGATGTACCAGTAGTAAGAAATTGGTATTTAAACTCATTCAAGCCAGAATATGTAAAATTGTTTCAAAATTCAGTCAGAAAAATCATCAAAGTTTTGATATATACTATGTTAATGGTACATGTTTTACAATGAACTACTATTTCACGACTGAATTATTACAACAAAATGTCAATTTCTTCATTCAATATTCCAGAATCGGTGCAGTGATTGAGATGGAGTTGAAAGTGCAGAAAGAATATTGAACACGTACGGGTAAAGTCTTATCCCACTGTGTCGAGATTTCATAAAACCTAAAATCGTATGTTATGAAAGAAGAAGTAGATCGAATTGTCTCCAGAAATGAATAATACGAAAATCTTCAATCTGTTTATGTGTTAAATAAATTTTTCAACTACACGTTTATAGACATTTTAAATTTTATTGATACCTACTAAAAACGCGTACAATTAATCCTAATGGAGATTATTTATTATGTATGAAATTTGCAATCTCTTGGCAGTTTGTACTCACTACATAACTGCTGCGCTAACCTCATTCTATGCATATATCTGTATAAATTGAGATGCTTCGTACTGATCATTCAAACGGTCTTTTTCGATCAATTTTCCAATTTCTTCCATAAACGTTGCGTGTGACATCGTGAGTTGATATAAAGCTTAATTTACAATTATATTGATTATTAATTTATTTATTGAATAAAATCTTCATTTGTGTTTATTTAAATGAATATTTTTGTGCCATGTTGACTGGGAGGGGTAAATCAGGGCCGGTTTTCCTATTAGGGGGCCTCGAGCTTATTGGGCCTCAAAATTCAATATTGCGCTATTATTCATTTTTTAATCGTTTTTAAATGTTATAGGCTTGTTCCAGAATAAAAACCAGTTCAAAATGGTATAAAACTGATGGTTTTTATTTAATCATTCAATCGGGTTAATAATTCTTGTTGCCAAGGGCGTAGCCATTTTGAGGGTCGGCCATTTTTAAATATCGTATCATACCCTATAAATGAATTTGTAAAAAATTGAAAAACACTACCCCTTAAACCTTATGACAAAATACACTATTTCAAATTAACTGAACAGTTTTCGGCACACCCGAAGTATGTGAACCAAGATGGCGGACACCGGAACGTAGCTTAGTCCATAATTTCAGGTACAAATACTACGGGAGTCACTTGACTAAAAACATATTTTGATTGAGCAAACTACTAAAGATATATACTTATATTTTTCTTTCCCCCGAAAAAAACAACATCATTCTTATGGTGAAAACTGCGTACTGCCGAGGTGCGTGAACCAAGATGGCGGACACCGGGACGTAGTATGTGTACCAGGTTAGGGTTAGGCCATAATTTTACTCCAATTTTCCTTATTTTAGTTCTATTACAAGTTCGGGGACTAGCCAAGTGACTCCCATAGTATTTGTACCTGAAATTATGCTCTAACCCTAATCTGGTACACATACTACGTTCCGGTGTCCGCCATGTAGGTTCACATACTTCGGGAGAACCGAAAATTCTAGGTAATTAAGTAGTTGGCATCAATTACTTTAAAGCTATGAATACAAATACTTCGATTAAACTGTTGCATGACGTGTGAAGCATCTACTACCATAGCAAAAGCAACATAGATAGATAGATATACGCATATTTGTTAGTACATTGTTATAGTTTTAATAAGGTATTTATTTCTTGATAATTGCAAGACGGAAATTATTATTTTCTATGTTTTGACTATCAGTGACAAAAGGAGGTGGGATTAGTTTTTCTGCTAGTTAGAATTTAAATTTTTATAATTCTTGTCCTAATAAGATGTAACAAAATTATTTGTTTTATCTTTAAACTTCTTATTTTTTGAGTTATACAGATGTCATGGCATGCGGATATATGAAAGATTTGCGATTCCTAAATTGGCCTTGAGAAAGACCTGACTAAAATTTTTGAAGTACATATAAACGATTTGCGTAATTCAAGAATACTATTTCAAAGCAAAGGACAATGAACCTCGTTAAAATCTGGCGTTTCCGCTTCAATAGAAAAGATGTTTTGAGGCGTGCAAGATGAAAGATAACGAATTTGGCCCAACAAATGTCAGCCAATTTTTTTAAAATGTATAAAACCTTCCACCGACTGATGATAATGAAAAACAACATGATTTTTTATTCGGGTACTTCGAGCTACAGAAAAAAAAATTGCAACATTATACGTGGCGTGGCCAGGTATGATACAAGCAATGACATCACACTCGATGAAGCTCTTTACGTTAATCGTGAAAAGATATTCTTGTCAATTGCCATGGCGCACGGCAATTTCCGAAGCTGAAAAAACAAACACAAACGTTTCCTGAGGCACCCACCTTAATGAGCCTATCACCTGCAACTGTCTCCTCAAAACGTGCCTTCAAAAAATGGGTCTTTATTAAATTTGACCAGCAATGACCCCGACTAATACTCAAGCCACACGGGTCGTTGCTGCATCAAATCCAGTATATCAATAAGAGCTTACGCAAAAATGTATTCGCTGTATCCCTGAACAGCCTGATAAACTTGGAACGAGTTTAAACTAGTGAATGTTTCAATCACCATCATTTTTTTGCTTCATGTTAAAAATATTAATCGTGGTTTCAGCAAAACTCGTGAAGCGCTATATTCTAAGATTTTAATAATTTTTTAAAATTTGATTATGCAAGTTATACACTCTAACTTCCATCTCGCCGGAAGGATATATATATTAGTTCCTTTTGGTTTACAAATGCGCCCGAACGTACTACTGCACTAGGACAAATTCCAAAATGGCCGTTCCGTTTGTTACAAATCGCCTCGTAACTGTCGGATAACGAACCTAATTTATCAGATAAATAAATGTAACAATATGTGTCATTTGCATATCATCTCTGGTTTGGAAATTGTATAATATATTAATCATCTTATTCAATTTCTGTCAATGGGCAACATAGTATTCGATTAAATATCTGATTACTACAATTTCGGCTACAAACAACATTTTGCTAAATGTGCTTTCCAGATGCATCATTTTCGTCTATTCGCGATAGTTTAAGGCTGTGACAAACGGTAAAAGGTAATGTGAATTTATTATTTTTTTTTATGATGAAGAATCTTTCTCTTCGTGGAATTTCGTAAACATCTTGAACATACTGCAACGCTAGTTGTTATAAAATATATATATCATATCATTATAACATTTCATGGAAAAATGCTATCACTAAAGAAAGCGAACAAAATGGTGTATTATCAATTTTCTTCATTTAATTAGAAGTCATATATCAAAATCATCAATAATAACCTGCTCCTTTTTTGATCTACTACAGGGTGGTCCAAGGTTGCAAGGTTGCCTACTGTCATGTTACAAGGATGGTACATCATAGTCAATCAATCCAAGTTAATGGCCGAAAATTCAAGCAAAATTTCCTTTACCTGTATCGTCAACTAATTTACTATTTCAAATTTACTTGTTAATATTTCACTAGATTTCCATTCTCATTTTGCGTCATGGAAAATTACAAGAATCGCAGTCGCTACGCGTAGAAATTTTATAAGAAATTCTCTGTTTAAATTTCAATTTATGCTATCGCTTGAGTTTCTGTGGTACTAACAACTTATCCCTCTACGATGCTTTTGCGCTGGTGGATCCATTAATATATATATATATATTTCAAGGATGCTGTAGCAAGAAAAACGATAAATATTATATTTGATTCGGAAATCTTGCTGCACACGAAAACAATATATTTCTGTAACGTTTCGTCTGACCAAGGTTCCTCGGACTTCCTCAGACTAACATAATTCGACTGCAGCACGAAACGCAATTGCTAAAATATATTTGTGTTAGTGTGCAACGAGACTCTTGTATCACTTAGAACAAATTTCATTTGCCTTGCTGTTCTAAATTTTCTGAAGTAACAGAAGGGCTATATTTGTTTCTGTCTAAAATCGATCGATTATCGAATGGACGTATGCATTTATTACAAATTTTCTTATAAAAACAGTAAAAATAATGTTACGAAGAACGATACAAAAATTATTGAACGAAAATAGTTGACGAGCAGCATATAATAAAGCATTAACATTTAACTAAAATATAAATAAATTAGAAACACTCAAGAATACAAAAAGCATGAAAACATTGAAAAGCACAAATAGAAAACGTTGACTACATTGAGGAGTTTACGTTGAACTCTAATACGACGTTCCTACAAATGTTGAAAATAATAAAAGTGAAACCAGAGAAAAAAAATTAATTTCGTTTTCTGTTTTAAAACTTTCGTTTTCTATCTTATATCATACAAATTGCACGATTTCAAATATGATCTAACGGTCAATTACATGCCAATCGCAGGCTGATTCAATATACCACCATTACCAATATATATAGGCAATGGTGGTATAATGAATCTGCCTACAATTGATATGTGCGATTTTCTACGATTAATCTATATATACTGGTTGTTTTATTATTGGAACAATTTTAGGATAAAATCTTTGAATTTGAATATTAATATTGAGGAATCATTTAGATATTTATCTACCTCACATGAACAGTGGCAGTGAAAAAAGTTCGCTTTATTTGAATGAACGGATATGCAATATTGAAATTATGAAGTGATATGTTTTATTTTATCGAGAGTCAGTATCCAAGTTTTGAAAATACTTAAACGTAACGTGAAAAGAATATCGAATGCATAGCCATGGACACTGTTAGGAATCTTCATATTCATTTACCTATTGAAGAAACAATTGACAAGAAATTGTAAATCAAAATAAAAGGCAATTTAAAAATACAACTCGAGTAGAAAAAGAAAGTTTATTAAAGTTACATAATAACAATATCTGTAATTTAAGATCTAAAGTATTCTTGAGTCTGGGGATACCCAGAAAGGCATTAAGATCCCTCTTTTTATAATACCGCTCTTTACCGAGGCGCAGATCGGGTTGCGACTTCGTAAACCAACACGTTCATACATCTGAAACGTTGAACTGCTGTGCGTTTTCCCACACTGGCAGCAAGCCCAATTTCTATATGTTTAAACTTTTGTATTCGCGCTTTTTGCACAGAAATAAATACGCAAATCTAGCTATTGGGCTCTTCATAATTTTTCGCCTGCTCTCCAATGATATTCGGAATAAGGACCAGACGCAGCACCAAATCCAACCGGTGTGTTTGCGCTGGCACATTGACCAAACCCGCTATTGTCACTCCCCATTCGAGACGGGTATTGGAATCCAAAAGCACCACATTGTCTGTGTGCCATCGGCATAGCGTGGTGCGAGTTGCCCGTCTGCGCGTGGCTGACCGCTAGCGGTGACGTGTACCCCGGCATTACACCATGAGAGCCATAGTATCTACTTGGCGTTGCCGAACCAGATACCCCATGGTGGTGGTGTGAATGATGATAATTCATTGTTCTTGCATCATTTATCATTGATCCCTTACAGTCGTTATATCCCGATAAAGAAGTCCCCGTGCTCGGGCTACCAGCCGCTGCCATATTCCATCCATACGAAGTATTAAATCCTGGCAAATTAGCAATATACTTAGGTGAACCCAATGCTGAATATGGCCCGTACCCGCCTTCCATAATACTAAGCATCGTTGTTCGAGTTGGGTCCAGTAAAGAATTTGCAGCAGTAGGTCGGTAGGGTCGCTTCATGCGCCTCCGTCGGCGATAATTTCCATTTTCAAACATGTCCTCGCAACTTGGATCTAGAGTCCAGTAGTTTCCCTTTCTCTCCCCACCTCCTTCTCTCGGTACTTTGATAAAACACTCGTTTAGACTCAAATTGTGGCGAATGCTATTTTGCCAACCTTTTCGGTTTTTTTCATAGAATGGAAATTTTTCAATGATATATTGATATATTCCAGATAGCGTTAGCTTTTTCTCTTTCGAATCTCTGATGGACATTGCTATCAGCGCGACGTAACTATACGGTGGTTTCTGATGACGACCCTTTTCTCCAATCTTTGATTCTGATTTTGTTATCGGCATAGTAATGTTGCCATGATCGCTTATGCGAGATTTAGAAGAGGGACTCTGTTGTTTTGCTATGCTGACTTGAGTTCCATTCACCGAAGCACAATCAACTTCGGACTTGGAATCAGTTTTTGTATTTCTGTTTTCGTTCGTTGCTTTATCGTGTCCAGACGTATCATTCGATTGGGACCTTTTGGAAACGGAACCACGTGTTTCCTCTGGACTCAAACAAGGCGAAAATTCTCTCATTCGTCTTCCTGTTCCTTCAGTATAAGACTCTCTTCCGTTGGAACTAACATTTGGTTTACCCTCAATGCGATGAAGCCTATCTACCACGTGATTGTTTTCTATAGAATAGTTTGATTCTTTAACAATGTTGCTCATCTCGGTCTCATCATCGTACAGAACACTGTTGTGGCGAGTATGCAAAGTAGATTCCATATTAGGCTGACGGCCGTGTGGCATATCGCTGCAAGAACTGCTACTTATTATTCGAGAATGTTGCGGTGATAACTCAATAGCAGCATGCTGAGTCCCCGAACCTTTACTGTGAGAGCTTTCGATCATTGACGGCGGAGAGGATGTCCTGGACCCTATTGAATGATTATGTGGAGAAATTCCGTATTCATCTGGTGGTTGTGTTAGACTCGATGGTTGCGATCCAAAGGTGGCATACTCCGGTTGTGGACTGTGAAAAGAACCAATAGATTGCTGATCATTGTGGTATGAATGATGGCGATAAAATGAATGTGCTGTGTATCCGTGATGATGGGAGTAGGGGTCAAACTGGGGTGAAAATGCTTCCGTGTTTGTCGAAGCCAATGCCACAGGATTGATATGAGCCAGCGTATCACTTGGGTTGTAATGGCGATCTACATGTCCAAACCCCTGTCCAATGTGTTCAAAGTAGTTGGATCGATCATCGTGATGCTTGCTGTAGTTTTGAGAGTATGGATCACCAGGCCCGGGAAGCAGCATATGCTGAGAGAAATTCATCATTTTTAGAAATGACTGAAACTTCTAAAGGTTTATATATGTTGCTATATAATCTAAAAATATACAACGAATTATTGGTATTATGCAGCATAAATTGCGGTTTAATTAACTAAATTGACTGAACTTTTTAAAGAACTTCTGTTGTGATCCACATTATTAGGTGAGGGCTCAAAATCTTTTAATAAAAAATTTGAAAGCATTTATAAAATATAGAAACAGCGCAATAACTCGACTCATTCGAAATCCGATATTTTGTATATACAACTTTTATGACAATTCCAATCGAGAAAAATGTTGAATAAATCTTTTTCTTTACCATAAGACATAACCGAGACTAATGACATTAGATTTTGCTATTGTAGTTGGTTTGGTTTAGACCAGCGTTTCCCAAACTGTGTTCTGCGGAACAGTGTTCCGAGAGCGTCTTCCAAGTGTTGGGGGAAAAAGAGATCAAAATTACGACTAAATTGGACGCCATGGCGATCTCGGGATCGTGAAGTTGTCGCCCAACTGGCGATCGTTAAATATCGCGTCACCGTTGGCCTAAAGCGGACTAACTATTTGAGGATAGTGATGGTTTTTACGGCGCATTTGGCAACTATCCACGGCGCATCCTTTTAGAACCTCTGCATTGCACCATTTTTTTTATTAATTTTACTCTTTTATTATTTAGCGTTCCGCGAGGCGAGACAAAATGCGTAAGTGTTCCGTGGCCAAAAAAGTTTGTGAAACGCTGGTTTATTAGACCTATTTCGTATTTTCATCACCAAGTGGGTTTCGAAACGCCTCTTTGAAGGTCTTCGGTACCTGCTACTGATATGGTACAAGGGACATCGTGTGTTGGGTAGTTTTGCTATGAACAAGATATAATATTACTAGTTTGTACTAGTCCTAGTTTGATTTGTGCCACTACCGCGGAAACGTTTAAGTACAAATTTTTTCCGCTATTTTTGAGAAAAATCGATTAAATGAAGTGAGTCAAGAAGATTCACAAAATGACGGGGCGTGATTCACGCGATAAAATTTTCAGAAAGTTGAACCGAATATATATATATATTTTTAATTAAAAACACCAAAAATGAAAGTCATTTAAAAAACAGGCATTTGATGGCCTTGGACTTCGTTTTTAGTAAATCCACGATCTTTAGGAAAGGATTGAACTTTTTCTACTAAACTGAAGAAAGCGGTCCATTTCTAAACGACGAATTTGACAAAAAAAAATTATTGTGATCACGTATGGATCGCAGCTATGGAAATTTAACCTAATAAGCATACCTAAAAAATTATAACAACGTAAAATAATGATTGCGATATCAAAATATAAACCACAAAATCTAGAATTCCGTAACCAAAACTCCCAAGTCACAATGTTCAGTAATTTAAATTCAGAGAAAATAAAGCACACGACGCATAATTTTTTACTTCATTGACAACCAATTGTAGGATGCCACTCATTTGACATAACTTCATAATTATATACTCCCGTATTTTGAGACAGTCTGATAATATGCGATAAATAAAGTTTTTTCTTATAGGAGATTATTCACAATGTCGTACAGACTATTTATTGTACGATATAAAACTAATAATTTGGCACACAGAATAGAGCGGTTCGTGTGTATGAGCTCAAGTTTTCTATCATATACACCCAGTCCATTGCCAATGTACCCAACAATGTAAATCAAACATATTCAAACTTCAATATGACGTTGATTGTAATTAAAATTTAAATATTCTATTTATATATATATCGTATGTTTTTAATGGTGCGGTAATACACGTTTACCGATATGATGTCTAACCGATTAATTCAAGATCGTGAATGTCTGAAATATTACTGTGATTTTTGTTATAATTCGAAAACAATCACCCGTAATTTCATATATAATTCATTTCGCTCTCATATATTTGGCACAAAGGCCCGGCTGTACACTCCAAAAAATCAGGCCAAACGAGAAAAAGCAATCTGACATCTTTCTGAGGACATAACCAAATGCTTCATTTGTTGAGAAATGAGGATGAGATAGGTTAAAAGATCTGTATTTGTAGAGACTCAACGAACTCACTCATATACTCAACGAACCATGGTAACGATGTCATCTCAGTTCCATGACAGGAATAAACCAGAAAAATTCGATAACGTTACTATTCGATGCACAACTGAGGGAACCAATGCGTTCTATGTTCTATCAGTAACGAATAAACGAAGAAGATTACGAATTAATTTGAATATTTTCACAAAAACAATTTTGAATGTATGTTTTCTATGCCGTACTAGTCGTACTATTCATTGAACGAATTTAAAAAATATAGCTAATGGAAAAGAGGGCACTTCAACTTATGATATCTGAAGTAAAGACTTTTTAAAACATTCCTTCGCTGCCCTTTATTTGGCATTGTTTCGGCATCAATTTTGTAACACTGTTGAAAGCACTGGAAATGTGATAATGATGCGAAGATAGGCACTTGCGAAAATGTCGACGCAGAGGATTGAAAGTCAAAAGCGAAGCGAGAAATCTGTCAGCGCGCGGCATCGCCCCGCCGAAGTTTGTTGCTGCGATTGTCAGATTGTCTTGCGTTTGTAACTGTTACGAGAAAGAGAGTTTGGTCTTTCACGTCGTTAATATTTCTCGCGATAACATCAAGTTCGCTCCAAACTTCCTAATTTACCTCGTTCACGCAACGTGTAAGCTGAAGTATGATAGGCAAACAAGAATGAACAGGTGAGGATTTTGTTCTTGTTTACTTTAAACTGAAAGTAGGAACCATTTCCGTCACCACCTCTATGTAGAGCCGGCAACCGGTTGCCCATCAGAATGTTGATGCGCCGCAACCTGTAACAGTTTGGCGATTTGTCACATTTGGGGACACAGACAGCCCCCGAACTCGTAATAGAACTAAAACAAAAAAATCGGAATTAAATTATTGCCTAACCCTAACCTGGTACACATACTACTAGAGTAACACATTTGGGAATATATTTGCAACACTTTGTGTAATATCTTCATAACTTGACGGACTAGAAACAAGACTATATCTAAGAAAAAATAGATACCGATACCATGTTACTCAATTTTATCCCGGATAAGTTAGGATGATTTTTTCATTTCAATTTACAATCGTTGATCCATTCAGCTAAAAATTCTGATTCTTGGAGACTGATTATAAAAACGACCCAACAGGAAATACATCGATTTCATTAGTACTCATGGAAAACAAAGTACATAAAAATACATGAACATCAAGTACCGGTAGTTTACCTTAATCGTGCGAGAACACACTGGTCATTATCAACTACTGAAAATTTTAAAATGATTAGGATTAATACAAAAAACTTCTGTCCTAATATCAGCGATTCATCAAAACAAATCGAATGTCCATTTCGTGATCAATGGGATGTGCGTTTTTCGTGTCAAACAAACTTCTTTCATTTATGACAGCATAAAGAGGAAAAGTAATGTGCGTGCGTGTGGTAATTAGCGCTCTTAAAGTGGATTTACTACAGTTTATTCATAGGTGTTCAACCATGGCCAGCGAGAGCAGTCCTACCATAAGGCAAACAAAGCTAGACACGAACTTGCTCCTCTTGAACCTGTCATTCAAATGTCTGACACTCCTAGCTTTGGCCGTTGTTCGCGGTAAGGGAATACCGGCTACGTTCCCCTTCATTGGTACTGCAATCGCCCAATTATTTTAGCGTGGACAGGTGACATCTCTTACTTTTCGCCGTCTGGTTCGAAAACCTATCCATCTTACTGAATATTTAGAAACAATGATTCCCGTTTTACCAAAACTATCACAGGTGGTTTAAATACCCTTTACACGAACCGCTTTGTTTGTTTTTATTAATATGAACGTATTAATAGAAACCTACAGTACTGCCTTACAACAAATAGCTTTTCAACAAACCAGGCAATCTGCCATGTAATGTTATTTTTAAGCCATACGTTGCATAATGAAAATCGTCTAAGATTTTATTTCGACTTCTCAAAAATGTTGCCGACATAACGCGATTACAACAAATTGTCTAAACTAAACAATTTATGTCACAAGTCAGTCCCACTGAAGATGATGAATAGTATCGCTCAGATAAAGCGATCTTCGTGAAAATACGTGGTCGCAAAACACTGCTAATAAGGCGTCGCAGATATCTATTTTCCCTTGGATAAATATAGCCATTTCGCCGAACTACCTAATACGGTCTTGTAAAAAAGTTTATATTAGTGAAATTATAAAGAGCCTCAATTTTGATATTTTATTTTACGATTTTTTATGCAAAGCCCCCACCAAAAAAAACACCCTCGACCACGCTCGAAATAAGGTAAAAAATTATTATTATCTAGTTAGGGATATGAATGCAAATTGCAAATCAAAATTTTGAATCCTTGATCCTTCCTAACCTCAACGTGGCGGGGTGTTTTTTTCGAATTTTGCATTAGTGGCCGTTTTTTTTTTCTTAAATCTCACATTTTTGCGTTGGTGGCTTTGTACGAAAGATCCTTATTTACATACGACGATTGCTTGCGTATTTCGCTCCGAGCAAGGCACGTACAAGCAGTGGTGTGTATTCTGCGGTTATTCGTCAGATATATTTATCAAATATATATATATATATATCCTAAAAACCGTATCCAGCAGCAAATTTAAACGTCGACCATAGAAGAATATTTTACTCTTAATTCCTCTATAGATGAGAAGAACGCAACCTCCCAAATTGCCATTGCACCGTCGTTATGTGTTTATTGTAAGCTATTCTACGTGTATCATTTTTGTCACAAGGAAAAGAAAAAATTTTTGTCATGCTCCTTCGATGCTGGTTTTTACTTTTGATTATATATATAATGAAATAAGGAGGAGTGGAATTGCCCTGGTGGTCCAACGCAATTTAAATATATTAGTGACAATACGGGTGGGTTCTATTTCTGAACATTAGAAACTACATTAAAAAAAATTATATAATAAGATAGTCACGATGAAAGTCACGGACACCATTTTATTAAAAATGAAACGTCAAATTAAAGTGTCGTCGAAGTGGAAAACTATACACTACGTTCAATTTTCATCAGGATCTTGTAAAAAATGCAATTGACTGAAAAGACTGCTAATTTGCGGACAAGTTGTTTCAATACGCTTTCCCTCGTCAGTAGAAAGAAGTATACGCATCGTTAAAACACGACAGGGTGCCTCAGTAATAGGGTTTTATTTTCTATCAATTCAAAAAAAACAGCCTGTTTTAAAACAAGACAATAATTTTCCAGTATCTTTCGTTTTATTATTGAAATACCCAATACATCGTCGTAAAACTAGGCTGCCGGAATATTAAAATCAAAAATGTAAGAAAAAATTCTTGCTTGGGCTTTCACTTTCATCACCAAGTTAGTACCTAAATCAAGGTCATAAGATGTTAACAGGAATGTTTATCCGAGATATCAGGGAGACGCTTTGAGTAAAAAAGACAAAAAAAATCATGAAACAAAGCAGTTAAATCAGGAGCCCGCTTCCCGCCTAAATTCGGCAAAACAAGTGCGTTAATACAATAATCGACTGATAATACAGTAATATACTTAGATCGGCGGTAACCTACGTAGGTTCGAATGGGACGATTTTTCATTTTTGTCCATGCATCAAATAGTATTTATCTTAATACATTTTTTTTTAGAAAATAGATTATCAAAATTTATTCTCATGTACGGTTGTTCATTATTTGCCGTTTTCAAAAACTGTTGATATCCCATTAGGCCCTTTTTTATTTTACCTCAGATATTATTACATTTAAAATTTTCACTTTATTTTTTGTTTACCAAGAAGTAAGTATACAAAGGGCTAGGCCATAGTTTTATTCCAAATTTCCTTATTTTAGTTCTATTACAAAATCGGGGACTGTCTGTGTTGGTCAAGTGAATATATACCCCCTGTCCATCAGTCCCTGTACACAACTTAATCTAAAGTAGACGAACAGAATTAGTTACCTCCGTATTGGTACACACACTTCTGGAGCGCCCGAATGTGTGCCTTTTGTGCAATCAATCGACTTCTGTTACGCAATCAAATAAACATATGAAAAAAATCAATTAAAGCGAAGGTTACGCTCGATGAATGAATTTTATTACTTGAATCTTAATGAAATATATTATATCAAGTTATTGACCAAAATCAAACTGTTCCTGCAGGAATAAATGAGGGATCATGTTTTATATAAGTCAAATCAGTGTCGTACGCATGAGTTTTAAAATAATTTATTTCCAATTTCTATACTTTTTCAATAAGTTATGCCTTGTCAATAAAACACATTCACAGCCAAACCACTACTGGATGGTAAACATTGAAGGATCGAGCAAATGTATATGTTGCTATTTCATTTCAAATCGTATTTACATTAATAAATTTTTCCTTTTATTTTTCAAATAAGCCTTCAAAAAAACATTCTTGAAGTTACCCGGCTGTTATATTGAATGTTATACTTGTTTTCCCGGTATTTTCATGACAAATATAAAATCTGTTAGAATATATATTATATCATCCTTTTTGTAGTTTTCGCCATGGCTACTTTTTGAATTCTTATTCGGATTATACCGATGATCATAAGAAAAAATGTCCTGTACGGTATTGATTCATTTGCCCATTTTGCAATCAAATAAACAACCGAAAATATCTTTAGAATTATACCGCTAACGTGTTAAGCAAATTTACGCACAACCTTAATAAAAGTAACTCATCTTCTTGTCTAACCGACTTACCAATAGCTGATTATCTACAGCAAGAGGGCACACCTCATTACCATGACCGGCTGTGCTCAAGTAGGCATTTCCTATTTCTAAACTCATATTAGTTTTTGTTCTGGATACATTGACTATTTCAAATAATAACTTCGTTTTTAGTTTTGAAAAATCGTGAAATATTGGACAACAAAGAAATTTGTTTGCTGCAATATAAAATATTTTAAAACGATATAGAACTTCGAATTTTAATATTTATTATCAAAATATTAGAATACTCACAATTTTTAGTGGTTTTTGACGGATTTTCACTGTTTTTATCGTTTTTGACTGTTTTTTTAACAGAAATAATTTGGTAGCATCATTTTATTAGTATAAAACAATTTACAAATTCGTGATATTGTTGTTTTCATTGTGGTTTTGTTGATCATAATTTACGTCAGAAAAATATGTATACTATTCGTTGATACTTGTTTAGGTAAATATTTACAATTAAGGTTATTAAAGTTAATATTGTTATTTCCCTGTGATTATACAATAAATAATCATCTTGTGGCACGTTTGTAGATAGAAACAAATTATTTTGAAAAATAAACAATTATTCCCAACCACTCTCGCCGCATTGTATTATTTTTAATTCCACAAAATCGAACTGTATCAAAATAAGTAAGCAACTATAGTTTAAACTTCCGAAACAGGAACACAATATATAAATATAACAAAGCTATTGCGATGCCGAAGTATTCCGACTTCGATTACAAAATGGCGACTTTTGGTTCCAATCAATATTCGTTATCATTTATGGCCATTTTGCGTGAGTAGTTACTGTGTCATATTGCATATTCATAGCTAATTTAATTATGTAATTATATGAGTAAACAATGCAGACAGAAAATATACTTATTGTAATAATATATTGAATATGTAAATATTAATAGCCAAAAGATAATGGGTAATTTTTTTTCTCAAAAATACTTTTTTAAACATGAAGTAAATCTATCATTATTTGGAGTGAAACAGAATAATGCATATAATATACTTAAATTTTATCGAAAGCAAGTGGTCAGCACTACACCGCAAGGAATTGCAAAGAACGTATAAAATAGTGTTGTTTCGAGAATATTTAGCATTATAGGAGAAATTGCTACACAACACATCCACCTCTAATTTCTAAAGTAATTGAATCATAATAAGAGGAAAATTCTAGCCAACAATTCAAATTTCTACAAAGTATAGATAATTCTGGAAAACTCAACTAGCAGTTATATTTTAAATAGTTTTAGCAAAGCATGTTCTAATAGATAACTGTTACAATCAATAGACGTTTTGTTGGTGGCGATGTCTCACACAAAAGTGTAATCATTAAGTGAAAATAAAGAAACTACACATAAACTACTTTAATATATCATATCGGTTTAAAAAATATTTACTCACCTGACCTTAAACCAATAGTGAATGTCCTATGATGCCGCAATGTATGCTGTACAACTTACTCGCGACTAAGCTTTGCAGAATCTCATTTGCCTTTTTGAATATCAAATTTTTAAACTCTGTCCCACTAAACACGGCTCTCTCACAACTCCTATACATTAGGATGTCTTTGGTAATATGCGTGCTTATGACAAAGATAAGAGAGAAAATGGATACTGTTCTTCATGCCTTGCTACGCGTACCGCCATTTTAATTTTCGTGTGAACAATACCATAAAATACGAGGTTATCAGCGAGCGCGTTTTTGCGTCCTCTCCACAGACAAAAGAAATAATATTTTTAAAATCGTACAAAATATATTACAGTATTAATGAATTAAATAATCACTTTAAAATAATGGCTTAATTACCTCCTGGATAATCTTGAGTAATGCATCATTAAGTTACAAATGTGATTTGGTGACATGAATAGACAACTTCAATACAAAACTCTTTTGTAACTTATTCATCCGCAGTATTCTATATAAAACAACATCGGTGCATTTCTAATATCCCATCATCAGTCTTTACCATTTCGACTCTTCCTACTTTTGTGGCGCCGCTGATTAGCTATCAATAAAATCACTAACCCAAATTAGTTTGTAGTAAAATAATTTATTAAAACGAATACGCTGTTATAAATACGACATACACATATAAAATGAATGCAACAAGTCTTAATGGTGTTATATTTATAAATAAGAAAAATAAATAAACAATCCCATCACCAATCAATGATGCATGAAAAAGGCGAGTCGACATGGAATGTGTCGGTCATTTCGATTTACATGCCGTACCAACGACGACAATACAGATAACGGCGATGTATGATTTCAATACACGGAAAGCTGAAAAAATTGGGGTTGTTGCTGAAAGGTTATTTTGGAACTATTTTATATCAATTACATTGCATGATTTATTGTAAACCAGAACGCGCAGCTATGGCATTTCCAGAATTCCGAATATCACCCAACAGAGAGAGCAAGAGTTACAAGGAAGCCTTATTGTAGAAATTAGGTTGGGCCTTCAATCGAACGCACAACATTTTTCAAAAGGCTGCAAAGTGTAACTCACCACTTCTGTATCATATAGTAGTCATACCTGGTGAAAGAAGATTTTGAGTGGGGTATTTGGTTCACTTAATTGTTTCAATTAACCGTGCTTGCTTAAATGACCGAAAAATATTGAAGCATATTTAATATCGTGTTGAGATTAGAGATGTACCGATACCACTTTTGTCGCCGATACCGATACCGATACCAGCTAAAAACGCCGATACCGATACCGATACGCCGATACTACAAAAAGGCCGATATTACCGATATTCCGATACCGATACTATGTAATTATTACCTTATTAGGTGTGCTGAGTAGGGCAGACGGTTTAAAACAATGGTCTTTGAGCGTTGTTCATAGTACACATTCTTTCAGATCGAAAAAAAAGATATATCACATAATGTGAAATTATTGTTTGGTGTTTGCTCTAACTGATTAAGATACATTGTACAGTAACGCTAGTAATCTCGGTGTTCAATTAGAAAACTCACAAGCCGGGATGTCCAATTTGAATTTAATGTTAATAACGCGACCTTCGAATATCGTTATTCGTGTTTAAAAGAATATCGAATATCACCCACACATTCTAGCGCCGCCGTCCTACGTTCAAATTAAAAGCATTTTACAAATATTTTATTCCGTGGCTCATCGTAATCGTCGACGCAATAAGTCAAAGCCAACATGAAAGAATATCAATCAGCACCGACAAAAAGAATCCCTACCTATAACCGTCGAGGATGTTTTTTTACTTTACTATTTCATAATATTTTACAATTGCTATCATATATTTTGAGACAGTCAATATATTTATAAAGAAATTGTGTAGTTAAACAAAATTAAAATAAATACCTGCGTAGAGGGATAACTGTGTCGGAATTTAGTTTATCGATGTCGACGGACTAAATGACACTCGTACTTGACGACAAACAGTCAGAATTTATACCCGTGCCAAAAAGCCATGAGCCGTTAATAAGGACCCCAATTCCACTGTATGATTTGAAACTGGGCGACTAGTTGCTTTTTGTTATGTGCTTTGTTGATATATTTCTTCATAATTACTATGTAAAATTAGAAATGTCAATATAAAAATTTGACAGCGAAAATAACCAAATTAGTTGAGCTAGTTTGGCTGATAAATAACTAAAATCACGCGAATCCTATTCTCTCGCGGGGGTGGGGACATGTATGGCTCATAGCTCACGATTTCTCCAGACAAAAAATGAATTGAAAAGTAGTATTCCAACTTAACTTTTAAAACATTCTGAACCATATCAAATGGGTAAATATATCGGAAATATCGGCCTTAATCTAACCGATACCGATACATGGCCGATACCGAAAAAATGGCCGATATTGCCGATACCCGATACCGATACATCGGTACATCTCTAGTTGAGATACAACTAAACATTTTGGCGGGGTAATTAGTGAAAGGGCGATCGCTCAACTATAAATAAAACGAGGAGAAACAAAATCAGATTGGGAATTTCGCAGTCCTGTCGTTTTCATCACTGAAAATATTCAATTTACATATCCAACATATTCAATTTATTAGGAAAGAATAAAATAAAATATCCAAGCTCTGAAGTACTCACGGAAGTATCAAAACGAACGGACTAGCCGAGAAGAAACCATTAATAAATATTTTGTAACTATCTCTGAGACTAAACTTCTTGTTATCCTTTGTTGTTAGATTTTGTTGTAATGCCACAAAATGATTAATATAAACAAAATGACTTCATCAAAATAAACGAGTTAGAATTTTGTGTATATTAAATGTAAAACGCAACTCTCTTTGATCGAACTAAAGTCCAGCCTCTTTTCTGTCTTTGCATTAATCTTCGTGTTCTGTAACGCATGAATTACACAGTTGGACTGGTCAAAACATGAATAATATAACAACAAAAAACGTCTCTCAGGTCATTTATAGCTTGCAAATGATTTTTATTCATCCATGAACTAAGATACTTTTAGGCCTATGTTTTCCATTGGAAAACTCAAATCAGCCATCACACTCTCATTCAGAAATTGAAAAACTACCCAAAAGTCAAGCCTCCCAACAATCTTGTACAAAAATCCTCCAAGCGCGAGTGAATAGCTGCAACAACTTGGTATTCAAAACTTTATCAATGTCGTTAGAACTTCAAATATCCTTCGGAGTAATACAAATTTGGATAAAATGTTTTACAAACTGCGTCATACTGTATTGAAAATATATTCCCTGCAAACCTCGTTAGCAAAGTAAAGATAGTGTTATGTCCGTCACTAACCGAGCAAATTCTTAATAATCAGCCACCATTTGGTAATTTGTAGCAAGTTTCTTCTGTACAGAACTTGCCCACCGATAATGCGATAGATATAATGGGCAGAAGAAAGAAACAGTTCCAATGGTATATATGGGAGTATGCGAGTTGGATAAATTTAATTGACAGGCAAGCTATTCGACCTCAGATTCAACCGCGACTCAACGTTTTCTTGATTCTTATAATTTGATTGCTCGTGGATTGTTTTGACTGACGGATTATACTTACTGTTGAGTAATTTTATTACCTATATCAACGATATATCTAAACTTATTCGGTCGAAAAGAGCGGAATATGGTTAGGTACTATCTGAAAGAAAGTCATTTCAACTCCAGTTAACGAAGAAAAAGGTTACCGTCGACCTGTTCCTCTTTGTCTCATTTCCGTGATTAACTATAACAATCATCTTTTGGACGTAAAACTACACTTGGAGTGAAAAGTTAATAATTTAGTCTTACTATCAATGAACTTAAAATGTTAAATGATGACTGAATTTCGTGGAATCAAAGTTTTGCTGTGAGAACCAAGCACAAGACCTTTGACGCACAAATTTCGGCGCTCCAGAAGTATGTGCACCAATATGGAAGTAAGTGATTTTGTTCGCCTATTTTACATCAAGTTGTGTAAAGGGACTGAAACCTATGAACAGGGGGTATATTCACTTGGCTAGTCCCCGGACTCGTAATAGAACTAGAATAGAGAAAATGGTAATAAAATTAAGACCTAACCCTAACCTGGTACACATAGGCCTACTACGGGAGTATCCAAATTTCACCAAAAGTAAATAATGCATAAATCAGACATTCTGAGCCAGCGTTTCCCAACCAAAGAGGAATTCCTCCCCATAGGGAATTCCCTTATTTTCGTGAAGGAAAATATAGAAATATTATTTTGTATTCGGTGTAGTTTTATAAAAGTTTTTCATTTACTTAGTATCTACTATTTCTTTATTTCCCTTCACGAAAAAAGGGAAAATGGGGAAACATATTTATCAGCACATTATAAACTATTCAATCTACACAAGTACGTATCATTAGCTAAAGATACTTTAAAGATTGAACAAATAACGGAAACAGGCTTTTATTCATATTGAGGGGTGAATAGAGAGATCCAGAATAGATAAAGGAAGGAAGGAATAAGTAAGTAGGAATCAACTGCTCTATGCAATAATTCCCTCGTTAAATTATTTCTCGTCATATTTCTTCAACTGATTGAAGTTAGCCAACCGTGACACCATTTTGGCCTGATTCTGTGCGAAATTTTCCAAAGACAAATATTTTTTGACTTTACTGAATCACTAAAAGAATAATATAGAAAATGATTCGATGAACATTCACAATTTATTATTAAAGGTTTATGTTAACACAGTACAGAAACAATATGAAGCAAATGCTCAAATTGGGCTTTAATATTATTACGTAAATAATAAAATTCTCTCCATTTTGGAATATATTAAAATGCACTGATACCATTCTGATCATACAACGAATGTTATCATTATTAATCAAGTTATTTCTCAAGTTTAGATTTTATTCAGAATTTCCTAGAGGAAGGTATGAAAATTCTCAACAAATAATCAGATGTAAAAACTTCCAAGAGAATTAGATTGATGGAAACACAAGGCAGATTTTCAGGATTTGAGCCCTGGTCACCCATTGATTACCATGGCTGTTACCTAACAGAGTTATACTACCGTGTTAATCTAGATATAATAAAATTAGCATCGCGAACCGCTCAGTTACCAAACCGGGCAGTGTTGGAGAGTATCCAACTAGTTAATTGCTTCCGTTGCTTAAAAGTAGCTGACGCAGGAAAACAATTTCTGTACTGCGATGGAGAGTTCTGTAGCTTCATCTCAGTAAGCCTATAATCATCCCGGGAGCAAGGAAATCCAGCACAGGGTGAAAGATGTTGTGCCTCATTTGCACCGCGTACATCGTATAGTCTAGAGCCATTTTGTAAAAGGTGTTCAACGCCTGCACTAAAAAGGTACTCCTGTAGTGTGTGTACCAGGTTGGGGTTAGGCCATAATTTTATTCCGATTTTCTTTATTTTAGTTCTATTACGAGTGAATATACCCCCTGTTCATAGGCTTCAGTGCCTTTACACAACTTGCTGTAAAGTAGGCGAACAAAATTAGTTACCTCCATATTGGTACACACCTCTGGGGCGCCCTAAAAATACTATTTTGTCGCCTATGGCGTGTCGCGTGTGAAGTTGAAAGTCAGTTATAATTTTGATTAGCGAAGAACGGAAATATTGCAGGCAATGTAAAAAAAGCCCTCTAAATTTTATTCTAATACAAGCTAGAAATTTTCATATGACCAAAGTTCGAGAAATGCCCATCATAGATTTATGAATATTTTTATTCCCCAGAAAACAAAATACTACTTACTTTATTATACTTTAATATATAATTCAGCGAATTCTCAATCAGGTGTAAATCAGGATGGATATGGACCGAATCGTAAGGGCACATACGCGGTATATGGACTGTGACAGATGCTGTATGTCGCGGAAAAATATGGGAGTGCCCGTCCTTTAAGTCACAAGATTTAATATATTCAACCACGTTTTAAGAAAAATTCTATATTAATTCGAAAAAGTCGTAACTTAATTGCTTTCTGACATTTCGCATCATCTGTCGGAAAGTTTTAAAGAGTAAAAGCAAGTTGTGGTGTGCCGGGCCATTTGGGTCACACAAGTCTTTGGCACGCACTTCACGGGTGAAAAACATTTCAATTATGAGCGGTCCTGCCTGATGTACACCCGAGAATGCCGTCATCGCCGAGCAATCGTATTTGCTTATCAAATAAAAGAAACTAACATATATTTCCGACAAAAGAATACCGCACAAAGCGACAGGGTCGTGTTCGTGTCTTGGGTCGTTGCATTCAATTTCTAACCCTAATTTTATGATCAATGAATTGTCATTCACATGAAGTAAGTATATAAAATACAAAAAAATATTTCGTACTTTCCATAAAATGTTGCATAAAGCACTTTGAATAATGTGACTTATTACTCCCATGTAGAACGCTTTACAACAATGAACTTGACGGTTGGTGACAGCCGGTATTTTCAAATTAGTTTCCTGAGCGGATTCTCCAAGTCACGCCTTCATTTTAGGAATGTAGAAAACGATACGCGGTTGTAACCAGAGTCAGTTAAAATGCGATATCTTAGAAGCTCGGAAAGTATAAACAACAGTTATTCTAGTTGTCTTTGTTATCTCAGAGAAGAAAGTGCACGTGCGTTGCCTTCTGGCAGCTGAGTCTTTCGCCGAGCTTGAGTGGATTATGTAACCCCGTTTGATGGTCTACTGACAACTATAAATAAACACCGCTTGTTCTCAACGTCGTTGAATGTGACAGACTTGTAGTGTCGTTGTATAGATACAACCAAATTCGCAGAAACCACAGAGAAAGGGCTATTTGTATCGAGGTATGGGGTCTTGGCAAATTGTCGTGACAGGTGCGCGTTCTTTTTCAAGATCCACTCAACTCTGACAAACATTTTGGGTTTAAAAATAAGTAATTACATGGAACTAAAAATTTTACTTGGAAAGTTACAACTTCAATTTGAGGCCACACTATACGTTGGGGATTATAATATTTTAATGTTCGTGGAACTTTTAAGCGTTGAAAGTATTGATATATATATATATATATATATATATGATAATAAAAGGAAAAAAACATTTGTGAGTCACGTTAGAATAGCGATACTTCAGCGTAGAAATACGACAGTAAAATAAAAAACATGAGTGAAACGAGAAAACAAAATGGCGTATTATTCAACGTTTAGTTGTAATAAAACAAAATTCAAAAAACTATTTTATGCATCTCTAAAATTCAAATATTTTAAATCGTATTATTATAGTAATAATAAAAATAAACAGATTTAACAATTGATGTTCTGGTGTCAAATTTATTTGAATTGAATGAAATATTCAACAAACATATTGATGATTTGTCGTGTTTACAAGTTTGGTGAATGTTTTCCGTCTCGGTGAATTTCACTCTAAGAGAAAGTGAAAACACAACACTCAAGGTGTTGATTATTCAATTTACCATGCCTGTGAAGTTGAGGTGGTGATTAACATATTTATTTTGAAACGCAATGTGTTATCGATAGACAAATAAAATAACTTGAACAATATTTTGTAATATTCATACCCTAGGTGGCGCACGAAACATAAATCGCTTTCATATTTACTGAAGAATGCTTGTAGAATGGTCTGAATTGGAACGATGAAATTAAAATATTGGGTGTTATTCTGTCAAACAAAATGGAGGGTATATACAGCAAAAATTTTCCTCAAATATTAGATAAAGTCAAAAAGCTACTTCAGGTGTGGAAAACAAGAAATTTGACGTTTTTGGGAAGGGTTTGCATTATTAAGTCTCTCATTCTACCCCAGATATTATACCATGCAACTGTTTTACCAATCGATGTTCCTGAAAGTTTTTTGACTGAATTGAATAGAACTATATATGTTTTTATATGGGGTTCAACTTGGGAGCGGATCAAACGAAATACATTGATTGGCCCCAAAGAAAAGGGAGGTGTTGATATGATAGATATAAAAAATTTTATTGTTGCCCAAAAAATTAAATTCATTCAAACACTCTTGAATGAGGAAGTTAATCCAGTGTGGAAATTGATTGAGATGGAAGTGCTTAGCCAATACTGTTTTCAAGCATTGCTTGAAGGAAAATTGAGCTCAAATTCATATGTTCTGAAGCATTTACCTTTAACATCCATACGAAATGTATTTAAAAACTGGTATTTCTGTAAAAATGTGCTTTTTGATTGGAAAATGTCAAATTTTGATCAACCTATATGGTACAACAAAAGTATTTCTTATGCCAGAAAACAATTTTTTATAAAGTCTTGGTATGATCATGGTATAAAAGCTGTAAGACATTTAGCAAATGTGGGTAATTTGTTTACTTATAGAGAGTTGACTGAAAAATATGGCATGCAATATAGTGATGAAGAGTATGTGAATTATTATCGCATCACTGGAGTTCTACCCGATTATTGGTTATGCAATATTGGAAACTGTGTTGATTTTAGTGTAATAAGTGACACTGAAGAGAATGTATGTCATTTTATTTCTGAAACATTCGAATCAGGAAAAGTAAATAAAAGCATCTATAAAAAATTGAACCTTATCAAATTTATACCCCCTGATAAATCAAGAAAAAAATGGACAGATCTTTTGTATTTAGAGAGTGATTTTAATTGGAATAAATTGTATATGGATATCTTTTATTGTACTATTGAAACTAAATTGCAATCTTTTCATGTAAAGCTATTTCATGGTGCCATAGTACTAAACGATAGATTGTATAAATTTAAACTTGTTTCATCAGAGTTATGTGATTTCTGTCATTCGAATGTTGAAACTACTGACCATTTCTTCTATGATTGTATAGTTGTCCAACAGTTTTGGGAATTTCTGAACATGTGGATATATTCAAAAACAGGGATTAATTTTAACTTTTCAAAGAAAGATTGCATGTTGGGATATGTTTGCCAATTCTATAACAAATTGTGTAATTGTATACTTCTTACTGCCCGGTTTTATCTATATCGTTGTAAGATACAGAAAAAGAAACCACTGTTCTATGTTTTTACCTCATATCTTCATGAAGTGAGGGAAATTGAGCGGTTCATTGCACATAAAAATGGCAAAATAAAGAAACATTATCAAAAATGGAAAATTTTAGGATATACGCACAATAATTGATTATTTTTATATGATGAATTGTGATTATGTAGTTTCTATGAATATTGATTAATAATGCTGTAGCTATTGTAGATGTATCGATTAACTGTGTTTTATATAATAATAAATATATATAAAAAAAAAAAAAAAAAAAAAAAAAAAAGAATGCTTGTAGAAAGTGAAACATCATATAATATATGTAAAGAAGATGAATATATACGAGTATAAGATCCGTTAATCGCCATTCCAGACGTCAACCTGCAGGATTCATTGTTGGGGTATCTATATATACAAAAAATATTAAAAATATGTTGTGATCGAAAAAGCATAAAATTGCAATAAAGTACTGTAAAACAAAAACTCGAGATATGGTTCATGTGTCACCTTACATAATACACTATATAAAACAAATATTTGCGGTGATTTCATTAAACTTTTGATCAATTCAATTTGCAAGTCAAACTTAAAGGCGCAGTCGGTATAGCAAGATGTTCCTGACTGAAAGACTGTTACGTTGCAAATTTGCTCCGTGTTCTCGCCCGCCAAATACAAATCAAACAACCGACATCTCGCATTTTTGTCAAGAGCAGCGGTTTTCGACCTATGTTGCAGCCCGGAATCACTAATGTAAGATTCCAGAGATTTGAGAATGCACAATAGTTTATATATATATCTATATATATAGATAAATAAAACAGCAAATCAAATAAAACGAAAAGATCTATACTAATTTAGACTCCCTCATTTGAATGGAAACTTACGTAACCTCGGCTGCGTGGCGCTTCGTTCCAAGGGTTAGATACGCTCGCCACCATTTAGGATACATGGATACATTTTTCACAGTTTTTTTATACAAGGTGGTGGACATTAAATTGTTTTGAGGCTTTGCATGCTATTTGTCAGGTTTTACTTTTATATTTGAAATTTAAAATAGAACAATTATTGATAACTTATAAATAAATAACTTTGCTATTGGACACGTAGTCGACTAATGAACTAATAACGTTTTGCTGAAATCATTGTGCTCTTGTATTTGGTCAAACGATACTCTTGTTTGCATAGCTAAAATATATTTTTTGGAATGACCGGACCACGATAACTTTTGAATTTTGTTTACGGACCTTTGGTGGAAATAGTTGAGTAGCCATGGTCTATACTCAAAATTAAGTATTCGAGCTGTGCTTTAAATTCGAATAATATTTTCCCATTTTAAATTATTATTTCAACACTTCAAATTGATGTGAGTAATGTTAGCAGCGAACGAAACTATCAATTATATATAAGTACACAAAAGTCAAATGGCGCCTCAATATGCGATTTACCCATACATCTTTCATCTGATTATTCCAATTCATCGAATGACAATTTAAATCATCACCGTAGTATTTCACACCGGCGCCGACAATGCTTTAGCGGAGCACTAGGTTTGCCAAAAAAAATCGATGAACAAGTGACGAAACGCCACGTGGTTGTGCAATACACTCTAAACCGGCTGGCGAAATACAGCGATTCTACGACTCCAAAAAATTAAAGTAATAGCTCTCTACCAACCTTACGTATATATACACCGAAAATTATTGATATTTCCACTTTAACACGAACAACAACAATAAGCAAGGCTGTCCTTAGGTCCACTTCGTGACTAATCTTGCCAACGATTTCTTCACTCGTATACGTGTATGTGTCGTGACTGTGTGCTTTGGTTCAGATGTAATAAAACCCGATGCATCGCTGATTCAGTACTTACGTGGTGTTAAAAGAAGATGTATAGAGAGGTCACATTTTACCACTTTTCGGCAGTCACTCGGCTCTATATCTTATCTCCCCGAAAAGTTAGTTGCTGCTTAGATATTCGGTCACGAGCATAATAAGAACTGACCCTGTCGTACGATTATAGCTTGTGGTCAAGTCAACTCCAAAAAAAAAAAAATTTAATTGGATTGATATTCATATTCCTAAATTTCACTAGTAGCCGGTGGCTACCACGAGTTTACACAGGGCTGTAATCGAATTTGGATAAAATAATTCCCTGAGCATGTGATTATATATTCCGCCTTGTTTGTATTTTGAAATTATATATGGCAGAACGTTTATGTTAGCCCATATATATATATATATATTATAAAATTTCAGATTTAGACGCTAAAAGTTATATTGGATTGAAATTATCAAGGCGACAAGATACCTGAACATATCGACGTCGAAAGGTGATGAAAGGAATCGCATATTTGCCCCCCTCCCCTCCCAGTAACAGAATGATCGATTAAACGAGAATATCAGTCGGAGACCGAAGACTTATCGATCGAAACTGCGGTTTCGATTCATGACTCTATAGTGACACCGTGTGTCCCATCACTAATTAATTAATAACTCGCTAATTATACGACATAATTCATCCAAAATCAATAGGTCTTCTGGTCCAAGATATGATGAATGCACATGCAGATTCAACCACGCCTTCGTGAGATATCGCGTGCATCTAACAGACAAACAGACAAATACCTTTCAACATACTTACCGATCTAAAGATCGATTAGTAATAAATCAGGTTGGTCCAAACCGCGGCCCGCCGACACATTCTGTGCGCCCGCAGAACAATTTTAGCGTACGCTACTAAGCCATTGGCAGATATTTGTATTTATTAGCGGAACAACTTTGATTTATTTTTATACTATTCCAACTGGGAATAGTCTTTTTTTCTGATCTCGAAGTCGGGATTGATGTTTGTCACAATAACGGAATTTTATTGTTGTATCTATAAACGTCAAGACGAAGCTATATGGGAATGACGTTCTGTGATCGGTAAAAGGGGAATGAATCGTCTTGTGCAGACATGACCAAGCCGATGAGATGAGCTTGAGTCAAGTAACTCCTGATTTGAAGAGACGTTTAGTGCCTTTTTAGTCAAAATATTCCTCTATTTTCAAGCGTTGGTCATGTGACAGCAGTGACGAACCGCAGAGCGGACTTTATATAATTTCCCTAAAAAAATGATTAGAACGATAAACTCTCCTTCTTGAATATATATTTAAAGTGAGTGAACTCGCGACGTTTTGATCACTTTTGGGTTTTCTCGGACTGCGGTCCGCGAAACCTCCTCAACAGTTTTTGCGGTCCTTCAACCTCGGACCACCCTGAACTAAGTATTACTATAATCGAACAGGATTGGTTGCCGGACGAGACATAGTTCGCCCTATGATTAAGCTGTCTTGCCCACAACGTTCTCTCTATGTTGCGCAGCTGCGCCGCCGCGCTGCTGGCCAAGAATTCCCGCGCAGTACTTCCGTTCTGCTGCGCATTGCACAAGTAGGCTATGTGTTCGTTTAAAATGTTGTGTTATTCCTAATTTTCCGCGCAGACCTTTTATTTGAAACTCACATGGCCTTCTATTCCGCGCAACTATGCAAGCTCTTAGAGGGAACGTTGTTGCCCACTACACTCGTTCTTATCAGAATCGTTCAAAAGGGGCTAAATTAAAACAGATTGCAGCCACTTTTATAGGTAGAATATGTACATTAGTGTTTGAAACAGTGGTCGGCAAACTTCATGTACTTGCGGGCCAAATATACACATTTCCAGCAGCGTGCGGGCCACATTGATTTCCGCCGATTCCCGATTTCCAAATTATTGCGCAGTCGCCCCTTCTATTGCTGTGTTTGAGTGACAATGAGACGTGTATGCGACGTTTATGGACACGTAGTGGACATAGCGATCGTTTCAATATTATGTTGTTGTTCTTGTTCTTTGACACGTTTTTAAAAAGTCGCTTTTCTCTTTGATTACTGGACTAATTGCTATGAAATTTTCAGTGGTTAAAGATAAAAATTCAGAAGGCTATTACTTTTTTTTGTTGCTATGACGTATCAAAATTATTGCCATTAGTTGGCGCTACGTGTCCATATATTTGAGCATAGCTTTCTTGTTCAATATATTATCAAACAATACATTGCTCATATTTACTTTTTATCAATGTGATGTTGTTTCTGTGTCATGACCAAAGCGTTAAAGTCAATTGGAAATTCGTTGCCACGCAGTACTTCGTTCAAATGACGATCTGACAAGCGAGTACGAAATTTATTCATAGTGCAATGCACTTTATATGAAGCTGCTCACAGCAATGTGTGCTTCTGAACGTGCACATTGAACGTTTTGTCTCACAGATTAGCAATGGTGCAGCCCCGGGTTTTCAGAACAAGAACAATTGCTCTGAAATTTTCAGTGGTTACAGATAAAAATTTTCTCCGGAAGGTTACTACTTTTATTTATTCCAAATGTTTCTGTTAGCTCTGTGAGATTTGTTTTCGTTTGCTATGACGTAATCGAACGTCTGCGGCCACCGGACGCCATTGTGTGTCCGACTGTGCTGCTTCGCTTGGTGTGAATATATTTGTAGACTGTGATCTAACGGTACGGACGTACGGTAAACCCAAAGTGACTATATAGTATGGATTTGTAGTCACTTTGGGTAAACCGTACTGTACTGCGAACAGACGTGTCCATATATTTGGGCGTAGCTCTCTTGTAATAAGTGCGATGCTGACTTGACATATCAAGAAAACTGGCTTTGAAATGCGCAAGAATGAAAAATATTTTTCTGTCCAAGCACTTTGGAATGTTCGACTTTCGTCGCAAACTCTCCTCCGTTCCCCAGACATTTTTATATTTTAAAAATCAACATACATTTAACCTATAATTACAACCAACGATGTTCATTAAGTTAACTATGGAGAACGGACGCTACTAACTACAAAACAAGCGTGTACAGCAGCACTTGTTACCACATAAATCCATGTGGAGAGAATAATAAATTTAGAATTAATTATTGTTTTATGCATTAAAGGTCGGGTTGTTAGTGGGCCGCAAAAATTAGTTCGCGGGCCGCAGTTTGCCGACTGCTGGTTCAGAACCACCAGATTGAAGTGTGTCGATCAGCCTAAGCGCCTTGAATAACTAACTGTGAGGAGACATCACAACATGAAATGCGATAAACCCATTTTAAAAAGATACTGATTGGAATTGTGTGTTTTCGGCTTCCTTGCACTGTAGTTATAGGCATTATACATGATACGATTTCCAGTTAGTTTTATTTTGTATGCTCGTATGTTATTTTGTAACTATGTCAGGGGCTATGTTCTATTTTCTAGAGAGCCTAAGAGCATCTAATTACCATTTTCAATGATAACCAGCAAATTAAAGTGTATTTGTGTCGGCTAAGCGCATTGGATATCTATCACTAAAATCGATTACCACATGTTATATCACTGAAATCGATTACCGAATACCTAGTGGCAATAAATCCGATTTTCTCATTCTTATCCCTAAATCTTTAGCCTATTTATGTCCGCCCCAATTCTATAAAATTGGGTTAAACTCTGCAAGACATCGATTATTTGGCAATGCAGAGATAGGAAATATTGCACGTGTGAAATGTAAAATTAGTGTGCCTATTTTCAATTCAATTGATAATGACTTCTGCAATATCACATATTCACCTCAAACATTAAACTGTGTCTAATTTAGTTGGATACCTCAAAAGTTGAGGTTCTTCAATCAAATACAAAGTTGTCTACGCATTTATATTAGATGAAATGGACATGCAAAAGGCTCACTTAGCCGATCAAGATCGTTTAGTGCCAGTCGCAAAATGATACCCCTACAATTGTGATGGTAAATTCGTCATGAAAACCATTTCACGACTCTAGCTGTATAATCTGTCTGAACATTTTATCATATTTTGCCATAAAAACGTACGCGTACTTTTATGTTGTTAAGTTTGTCCTAATTTATGCTCGTCTCTCAGGTATCTCTGCATTTTTTTGTTTTGATTATGCCAGAGCGACCAAAATAAAATCAACTGATGGAAATAGTTAGTTAGCAAGCATACTTTTCGTATAATTTAATGCGTTACAAAATTCAAAAAAAAAATGCAACGAACAACAGTGAATCGAAATTGCTATTAGCGGTGTTACATCTTCTGCTTGTGAAATAAACTTATACTCCGCTATAAAATATATGAAACATCGTATATATGTACTATTAATAAATGGTAAAAAAGGTATAAAAAATTTGGTATATGTACAAAGCGGTTAGTTCAGATTGACTCCCTCCTAATAAATGAGTTTGCCTTTTCAAGCATTACTCCAATATAATACGCTGTTTGTTAACCTATTACGGATTATAGTGTAAGAACAATTGTTCGCGAATCATGTGAAATTATCAGACAAATTAGCTTCATTTACCAGGCAATGACGTCACATTGTGCTTGGAATACTAGCCAATAATTCACAGTATTATCGATAAATCACCTGTTTGGTTGAAAATTGAGAAGTCGATGAATTCAAAATTTGATTATTAAATCATTTCGAAAACTTGGAAGATATTCGACTTCCCTTGCTCTACTAGAAAAATATCTCTCAAACTATCCATATGATAGCAAATTGATTTCGTAGCAGCCATCAATATCAAAACGTCCCACAGGAGAATCATTTGTAATTGCACCAGCTTCTGATGATTTTTCAGATAATCCCCATAACTGATGAAGGCGTTTTGATAATTCATCTGGATCCGGTAATCCAGCAATTCTTGCTTGTTCTTTGGGGATTGGTTCATTCTCATCCATTCCAATTCTTGGACTGTCGCCAGCAAGCAACCACCTCAAAATATAGGATTTTCATATTTATGGTGCGTTTCATCCGATTATCAGTTCATGTCAGTTATGAAAATAGTTAACTAGTTATTTACTCAAGATGCATTGACTTGGAGGAAGTTGTAACAGTCTAGCGATTATGTAAAACACTCGACAACGAAGAGTCCACATAATTCTCCCCAAAGGATCCTAGCCTGTGAACCTGTGGGGTTAATCAGGTGGTGGTGGCAAGCATGTTGCTAATACTTAGGTAACCTAAGTGCCAACCTACAGGCCAATTATATAATTCCAAAATACAGATCACAGAACAATGATAAGTTAAGATAGATATGGAGATATTTCATCAACCAGAAACAAAAGATTTGCAACAAAAGGTTGCCAATAGTTAACTTGATCAACCACACTTGATTTACAGTACACGTCTCGTGCAGATTCCCTAATGATCAATCGAGCTGTCTCCTCTACGGTTTCAATTCCTACACCCACGGTAACTTAATATGGTGTGTGAACTGACAAGAAAAAAAGAATAGCATATCATTATGTTACCTTGGTATTGCAGTAGAGAGTTCTTGTACTGCAGGTGGAGGAAATAATTTAATTTCATCCAATCCAAAACTTTTCCAACATGGAGAAGGTTGCCTCATTAAGATTCGTAACACAGCTACATATTCCAAAGAGAATCGAAATCTGCTCGAAGCTATGGAAAAGAAACTCTGAAACAACAAGAATAACAGAATTATTAAAGAAATCATCACATCCTAGATGAGGTGTGGGGTTTTAACCCTTTTCCAATGCCGACATAGTTCAGCTAACTACTGGGCACCCACAACTTGTCCCAAAAGAATATCATGGCCTCTGAAAATGAAGAAGAACTTTAGATAAACTTTGAATTAGGTTTACGTTTTATCAAACAATGATCCTTTGGAATTAGATATCGGTAAATCATATTATCATGATACCTTTTTGAAATTCTGCTTATCAAAGTACCTGAGAAATTTAAAAGTATCGAAATATTAGAACAAGGAATCTTCAGAAAATTTATTTTCCACTTACCTGGCTGCAATTTTCAGAGTGTGGATTCGGCATTAGCTTCATCTTTTTCATTGCTCTCTTCCATATTGTTGTTGTTTCACCGCCTTTTATTGTCTTTTTTATCTCCAAAAAGAAGATTTGGTTACAAAGTTTGAAACCAAATTAGGGAAATATAGTTTGTTTGTGCAAAGAGGGCATGAACTCACAACTGCATGAAGAATCCTTTGGTGAGTCCAACTAAATATCTTCCTGCTCATAACCATTACATATTTTAAATCCTAATGGAGGCCAGACCAAAACAATAATAATTTACTTATCCTACTACATTATGAAAGATTTATTTTGAATCTGAAATAATGTATACATTCAAGATGGTATTCACAGTGAAAGAGGGCATTGTTGGGATGAGCCTAAAACTTATCAGCAATTAGCGAGACTTTATGACCTAATCAGCCATACTATCATAAGTAGAATTAATATGAACAAATTCAATGTACATTGAACATACTTAGTCAAACCCACACCATCATACCTTGCACATGATAGAGACATAAGCTGTGTAGTTGTTGCGAAAAGTTACCGATCCAATATCTACAACACCCATGTTGGGAAATGTTACATCAATCACCGAACATCCGGAATTTATGTCCGAACCGCCAATGTTGATAACTTGAGGTGATTTAAATGTACAAATAATAGGTTTTGTTGACATCTTGTTTTTAGAATTTATACAGTGGAAAGAAAAAATAAATTATAGTTTCTCAAACTCCTTCAGTTGTCACAAAACGGTTTAAAACTGGTGGACGTGATGAATTTACAGACTCAAGACGCCGAGGCGAATGTCGGATGGATGGATATTCTGATGGTGGGTATTGAAAACGTCCTCCTGCTCTTGGGTCTGGGCTGGAGTATCCAGGAGTTCGTGATGAAGGCCTGGTTATTGAGTATGGACCTAAAGGACTGGAACCAGAGTAAGGATATGATTCCCCACTTCTGGTTGGTATTGGTCCTGAGGGGTAGGGATAATTAGGATACGGTGAGTTTGGATCAGGAGGATACGGATACTGTTGCTGTCCTTGTGTTGTTGCTTCCCCGTCTCGACAGCTTATTGTGCAGCAAAGACAGTGAATTTCACTGCACTCTGGTTTCTCACACTGTATCGCAGGACAATCACAACATCCACAGGATATACCAGAACAGGAGCAACCGGTATCTGCACAGCAAGACTGTAAAAGTTGATAGAACAATGAACAAAGTGGTGAACGATCATTTTCATCCTGATCTTCCAATTGTTACTGGATTATTTTTGATTGTGACATTCAATGTAAATATACAGAGGATCTACGAAATGTATTTTTATAGATTGAACCAAATTGAGATGATACAGTACAAACTGTTCTCCTGCTTTCATACTGGTGATCAGTCATTAGTGGTTAATTTTTTTGAATTTATAGGCCATATTTTCAGATTAGCGTACTACTTCATTTGAATGCCAAAAAGATAAAAAACAGTTTCCATAAAAATCACTTCTAATACAAGTCAAACAGTGTTATTTAATATTCTAAAATATTTGAAATAGAGATCAAATAAAACGAATCTTTATATTAAAATAAATGTAGAAGCAAGAATTTGTACTAAAACTCATGAAAATTTATTAAATATCTAATTGAAGCATGGATCACTACAATAAAAGAAGGCATCATAGAACCGCTAATGCATTCATGATACAAAAGCATGTTAAATAAATGAGAAGGAAGATGGTCATTTGTGTATATATGAAATATGTTTATAAAATTCATTTTAACTTAAATGACTAATGGCTGCTACAAAGTCATGATCTATGTGAAATATTAAAGTGTAAGATAAAACATACATTACAGATTCTCAAATTTTATTCCCTGGTTTATCTCATGGCAAATTCCAAGAGTGAAATTTATCACAACTATATAGATTCCGGTGTGTTGCAAGTGAACTATTATAAACATCAACCATGCTATAATAAACATCTATTCTATAATAGAGTACTTTGCAACAGTCAACACCATATATCATGGTTTTGCTGCACGATGAACTACCGTACTCCACAAAATAAAAATATGCCAGAGTGTGTAAATAGAAATATTTCCATGAAGGCTGAGCTCGTAATAAATAGTGAGAAATGTAAAGTAAGAAGTGAAAGTTTTCAATAACAGGAGTGACTGATAAGATTCACAGTGCAGAATAAGAATGATAAAAGTTACAATTGTAATTAAGAAGATATCGGTGATCGTGAACAAGATAAAACAAAGTGCTTTCCAGCATTCTTAAACACAGAGCACACCACACCTTAGAGGTGAAGGTTTCAATTTGTAATTGAAGCTTCTTTGTAAAAATAAGCATAAGAATTCAAATAGTCAATACTGCTATTATCATTTTGAAAATGAATCTGGACTCACATTTGGCATATGATATATCACAGTATCGAAAATTAGTCAAATTTGATTTCTATATGATCATGAATATCCCTACAACATACTGCTACTACCTTTGCGCTATTTTTATTTTGACATCTTTGACACATGGGGCAAATTTTACAAAACATAAATTATCATGATCTGACTTCTTCGGAAAATAACAATACATGAAAACACCTTTACTTTTCCATACAGTACCAGAAATGTTTCAGCTGCCATCAGTACTAAAATGGCATTCAATATGTCCCACAAGATTTAGTAAACATTTATTTGTTCCATAATGCACTGGTGTATATAAATGTATTGACCAAACTGGATTGACTTTTTTGGTCATATATACTAAAACAAACAATTAACTACATTTTCCAATAATGATAATTCTGAAGCTAATGATTTGTTAAGCTGTAACATGCATGATTATTACTCACAAAATTTAGTAGAATCGACATTCAAATTTCATGTACTGAGCGCTGATTCACTAGCCCAATGAACTAAAACACCAAATTTTAACTGAGAATGTTGGAAAACACTACATAAATTGCTATTCCAACACATTCCCAGCAAAGGCAGATCATGTAAATTTTAGCATATTAGACACTAAAATATCACAACTGAACTCCTATTTAGAATTGTAAAAATAGCAAAAAAAACAGAAACAGCTCCATGATCGTCCTAGGAAATCATATTTGTTCAGAACAAGGCCGCTGAATAAGCAGTAACTGACATGTTGGTGGGTGTGAAACTTTACTGGTAATGTCCCAACTCCTAGATATAGTCTACCCAATTTATCACATCCTTTGGGTGATATGGTGAATTGGGTTTGAACCGAAGATTTCCAGTCTTTGTACTTACCATACTTTTTCTCCATTAATATTAAAAATTTATTATTAATTATTTTTAAATCTATCAAACTTGAACTCTAGAGAAAAGAATAATCTAAGATTACTTGATTGACAAAATCAACTACGCTAGTTAGCTACATTAATCTAATATTAATGAAAACACACCAAGCAAATATTAATTGCCATATGCCAATGCTAATATTCTAATGTTGAAAGCACTGATTGTTAAATATAGCAATAAAAAGACAAATATAAAAAAATGTTCAGCATAATGGAAATGTTTTGAGCTGACATGCTGTTAGTAATCAACCCACGGCACTGCAAACACTACATTCATACCAGAGGTTGTTATCACCAGATGTAGTTATCGAAGTTGAACCTCAAAGCAGAGGCAGTTTACACGATCGCAGTCAGGGCTTTGACAGGCACAGGCACACTCAATGCAGCTGCAGACCTGCGGCTGTGTGTCAATGATAGGTATAGACATGCATATAATAGAAACAAACGCCATTTTGCTTCAAATCTGTTTATTTTATTATGGCAAGAATAGAAGTATGGCTTTGAAGAGAAAATGTTGTTTATATCATGCTCCAAACATGGTTATTGGATAAATGATACCGGTATATTTAAAAATTAAAAAAAAAATTGTTAACAGATTTCTTATCTTATTATCTTCTTTATTATCTTATGTAAATATATATACCGTAAATAATATGAAAGTTTCCAGCTGTGATTATATTCCAATCATATCCAACTTGAATAGTCACAAGCAAAATTTGAACGGTTTCGCATGCCTAACTATATCATGATTTATTAATAAAAAAAATTCTGGCGTGGTAATCCTTTACCAGTGGTAATGTTAACCGATAAGCGATGACGGGCATAATATATAAATTTTCACAGTGAAGGCCTTGTAACTTTTCTCTATTTCATTATAGGGCTCAGAAAAATAGAAATATGACACAGAAGTACATAAATTCATATATTTATCATTTTTGCAATGACAAAAAATATGAAATATATGTAAACAAGTATAAGACATAAATTAAAGAGAAATAGTTAATTTGAATAATTAGGAGAAATAGCAAAATTCTTACATTATCACTTTGCTCACAAAGTCCACAGGTCAGACAATCTCCAATGTCACAATGCTATACAATTGAAAATATGTGTGAGTAAAGATACCAATACACAAATTAACAAGGGAGAAATACTGAAATATGAGGACACAAAGATCCCATGGTAGGCTACATCAGTATTCACAAATTTTTTGAACCACATAACACATTTTATATCACAAATTTTTGTGGAACACCAAATCAAAATCAAGATTTTTCGGAAATAATCGTCTTTAGGTGTCTGACTTTCATGTTAAATATCTATACACCATAACAAGAGTAATTGATATAACATGCGTTGTGAATTGTGATACCATTGGCAAACTGCCTTCTACTGGAAAATGTTAATGATACATTAAATGGTCCTATGATGTCATAAAACTCAAAATGATATTCGCACAGTGGATTTTCATTATCACTCAACAGACTCGCCTGAAATCAAATAAGTGATCTTCGATTTCCACCTTGATATCCTTCTAAGGTTAGTCAGTTAAATTTAAAAATTGCTCTATAATTATCCTTGTAGCAAAACTAGAGATTAGAGACCATAGCATTTATCGGTCAAGCTATCTTTTTGTCCCTTTTAGCTATCACAATACCATATTAACTCAGTGGATTGTGTTCATGAAGAAAAAATTTACATCTTACTTTTCTGGGTCCACAGATGCTATCACAACAAGTCGTTGCTCCTGGTACACTACAATTGCAAGCTTGTGCAAATGACAAACAACAGTCACAGCAATTGTTTGTGTCTTCTGCTTTCCCACAAACGTTACACTCCGCACAAAATCCACGAGACTAAAAATAAAAGGGACTGAAGAATCATGTACACAAATGGAGAACATTTTATTAAATACCGTAAATTAAAAATATAGGGGCAAAAAAAGTGGGAAGATTATATTTTCAGATATTTAATCAACATAAAAAATATAATTTTAGGGATTCTCACTGTTAATAATATGCCCGTAGCTTTACTGACAATATCTCTTTTCCATTGATTACTGATATAAAGATATTCAAACTAAAACTATTTGATACTAATATTATCCAACTGATGGTCTTAAGCATACTACAAACTTAACATAGTTTAGTACATATTCTCTTTCATTAGGCTTACTGTTACTCAATCTGACTCAGGTACAGAGGTATCATTACCTCTGGATCTTTGTCTTTAAAACAGCAAATTTGGCAAGAACAGCAAACAGGATCTAAAGGCTAAAAATCATCATTACTTTACAAAATTATTCATGATATCTGACTAATTTTAGAATGGACGCTTTCAATTCTTTGGCACTGATGGGAGCCCTATCTGAAATTCAATTATCAAGTATGATCGTTTTATTATCCATTTTCTCAAGTAACATTTTCGATGTACAAATGTATCATTTCTAACACTAGTATAAATGACCTAAATATATAAAACTATCTCTGTTGACGATCGTTTGAATAACATTTTCAACATTGATGTAGAAATAGATCGCTTTCATTTCTAGTATAATTGACTTACATATATAAAAACAGCTCTTTGCGATCATTTTTTATATCATAGAAGACATGATAAGATTTAGGTTTAGTATATCCTGCTTGATAAATGAACTTTACTGTATCTATAACCTGAAAACAACTGTTGACTGACAACCAACAATTCTCCTCTGTATAACCAACACAACATAAACACCTTGCACAATCGGAGTATTCTTCTTTATAGTTATCCTGCTTTAAAAATAGCATCTAACTGAGTTTAAAATATTCCTAATTATTGTTATGATAAAAAGTCTTCTCAAGACAACTCTCAATAACAAAAGAACTAAATGAACAATGGAATTGTGTGCAAAACGGTACTGCTGAATGCTGCATTAATCAATATAAAAAGATGATAATTAAAACATAATTAATCATACTAGTTTGGAAGACTAGAATTATTGACTTGACTCGAGTTGGGCTCAAGTGAGCATGTACTCGGTGTCTCGGATGACTAAACTTGCGACTCAGGGTTTGAATAATTCTACCTAATGTAACACTGGTGCATACACTGCTTCTTGTGTAGTATCTCTCGAATGAAACTACGGTAACTGTTTTTTCAAGTGCAATATTAATTTTGAGGGCAAAATCTTGTTGAATTTGAAAAAAATGTATGTTACAAGTTATATACCAAGCAACATTGATAATCGAACATAACTTACCACAATACACTGTCGAATAAATATTGCAACAATAAAAAATGCGAGATATGCAAAGACACAGATGATAATAATAACTGGAGTATCAAGTTGAGATGATGTTGCAACTGTCGTGGTAGGAATTGTTATCGGCTAGAATAAAAAGAAAATTAACATTGTATCAAATCATCATACAGAAGACAGAGAAAAAACAGAGCAAAATGATTGAAAATTCAAATAATATGTTGACTCAACCAGAGGTGTTCAAATAAATAGACTATCCAATAAAATTAAGTTTGGATACAGCTGAATTTTAGATTAGTCAATTCCTTAATTTCAGTAATAATTTTATGAATATTTCTTTTTTCAATTTAGCCAATTGACATTCAGACAAAATAGACTTCCATTCAATTTTTAAAATCTGTGGATAACTAAATGAAAACAAGTTTGTGTAAAATTTTTTGCCTCGTCAATTTAAATCATAAAAATCTAGCCATATATTAAAGTCTTAATTAGCATAATAACATAAAGTAAAACTCACCGCCATTTAACTCACGAACAGTAATTTGCCCTCATCATCAATTCAAAAGCCCATGAAAGATGAAATTAAAATTTTTCTGTACGTTTTATTTTTCCATCACATATTTTATTAACAAATCGAGTATTTGAACATAAATAAAAAATAATGTTATTTTCTATTTGCACTTTTTCTAATCCAGATCCCAAACAAAATACACAACTTTATTTTGAAAACAATCAAGAAATTCAGAATTAAACCATGAAGGTAGGTACAGAAAAAATGAGTCAGGAATATTTATTTAAAAATACAAGCACAAAAACCGAAAATAGTAGATTTCTATCACACAAACACCAGAACATGTATGGTGCGGTACCGCTTTTTCTTGATTAACACCCTCCATCTTACATTCTGTACGTTTTGAACCCTATCTAAGGTTTTGTTTGCTCTCCTGATTTCATAATCAGTTTTTAGTACTTATCGATTTTAATCGGTAAGTATGTTGATAGGTATTTGTCTGTCTGTCTGTATGTATGTCTGTTAGATGCACGCGATATCTCACGAAAGCGAGATTGAATCTGCTCCAGATTTTGCATGTACATTCATCCTATCTCGGACCAGGGGCCTATTGATTTTGGGCAAATTATGCCGTATAATTAGCGAGTTATTAATTGATCAGTGATGGAACACAAGGTGTCACTATGGAGTAAGAGCGATGTTTTGGGGGATCCCCTAACTTTCGATGGATAAGTTTTCGGTTTCTGACCAAAATCTGATCTCGTTTATTCTGTTATTTGGTTTTATCAATCATTTTATCGCCTGTTATGCTGATTATGGAGTCAAAATAAACTTTTAGGGTAGGCCTACTTTCAAACTTTTACTTTTAGCATGAAGTCATATATGATATCTGTCCAAACATTTGAAATTGGTTGACGATATCTGTTTCTCAAATTCAGAAATTTTTAATACAATAATAAATATTCCTCTTACTACTTCAGTATGGCACACTATACCAATCGGGTGACATTGTACCCATTAAGAGAAACCCATTTTACAGATGATCAGACACCCCTCCTTTGGGAGACGTCTAGACATTGTTGTCCCTCAATATCGGTAATAATACAGTATAATGAAGTTGTGCAAAATACTACAAAAAAGCGCAATCTAGTAACGTCATCATTGAATTCCCTGGGAAAAAATAATCTGATCTACCTAAGAAAAATTTTTTTTACCGTAGCATTCGAGAGTTATTAGCAAAAAACGGCAATTTTGGCCATGTGACAGCTGCAATTAATTTAGATTATTATTGAGACAGGCATGGCGCGATATGAAGCATCTGACGTGGTCCCAGACACCCCTCGTTTGTGAGACACATAGAGTGTTTGTTTTATTGAGCCAAATGGAGGGAAATTCTTGGAATTTGGATAGTGTGCTGTACTGTACTTACTGAATACAGCGCGAAACACCGCAAAACAGAGGGAAACAGCGCAAAACAGTGGGGAAACAGCGCAAAACAGAGGGAAACAGTGTGAAGCAGAAAAATTTGTTTCGGGGCACCTTGTTTTGAGTTGGAGTACCACGGCAGCAAATTAAAAACACAAACCAACGTATGTAGCCAGTAATGCTGTAATGGAAGGTCTGCCCCTGCTGGTGACACATTTTGGGTACCATAATTTAGAACATTTTTCATATGGATATGGTTGGCTTTAGGCTTAGATAAAAAGGGATCTCCAGAAGTATGTGCACCAAGATGGCGCACAACCTGAAAATAGTATGTGTGTGTAGCAGATTCGGGTTGTGCGACATATTGCTGCACATACTTCTGGAGCACCAAAAAGGTAGATAAAATTTCGCATGATGACCTATAATGCGGTACATAACCTTGTAAATATACGGTACCGGAAATAGCGCCATAAAACCATGGCGAGAAGAGCTGTGGTTCTTTGGTGGCAGGAGGTGGTAATGACTGCGTCACCTGTTTTGCGTTGTTTCCCTCTGTTTTGCGCTGGTTTCCTTCTGTTTCGCGCTGTTTTCCTCCGTTTTGCGCTCTTTGCGGTGTTTCGCGCTGTACCGGTACCGGTATTCAGTACCGGTAAGTAGTACAGTAGTAAGACCCATAAATATTGCATACCTTATTTAAGTACCGGTACATGTACTTTGAAGATTCAACAGTCTTTTTATTCAGTCATTACCACTAGGAATACGGGTAGTCTACATCATTGCCAAATTCACGAAACCACTTATACTCCAGCACCACTGGTACCGTACCGGTACCGTACTTCCGAGAGAAACATGGGCGCTCTATGTATGAAATTTTGACGATTGCGAGTTCGTTGTTACCGCTACCGGCACGTTTTTCTGATGTACCGGTAGTGAAATAAACTTACCGTTGAAAATGACGGTACCGGTAGCCTTTCCGGAAGTTTTAACCATTAAAATATGGAGTCGAAATGAAGAAAAGTCAAGCTGACAATATTTATCCACCACTCCGCAATTACAGGAAAAAGGTAAATACAAAAGGTTTACATCGTAAATATAGCGGTTGACTAACCTTAAAATGGAGTATTGTTTGAACCTTTTATCTCAGGGTGGGGGCTGCGCAATATCGAATACGGTATATTTTTTATTCGAATCGGATAATTTCTAAAATCTAACCGAATATTTTTGCGCAATCTTGCTTCTGTCTTCACAATAAAAACAAGAGAGCTATGCTCAAATATATGGACACATAGCGCCACCCAATGGCAATAATTTTGATGACGTCATAGCGAAAAAAAAAGTAATAGCCTTCTGGAGAAAATTTTTATCTTTAACCACTGAAAATTTCAAAGCAATTGGTCCAGTATTCGAAGAGAAAAGCGATTTTTTAAAAATGGAGACGGAGACAAATAACAACAAGAGAGCTATGCTCAAATATATGGACACGCAGCGCCACCCAATGGCAATAATTTTGATGACGTCATAGCTAAAAAAAAAAAAAGTAATAGCCTCCTGAAGAAAAATTTTATCTTCAACCACTGAAAATTTCAAAGCAATTGGTCCAGTATTCGAAGAGAAAAGCGACTTTTTAAAAACGTGTCAAAGAACAACAACATAACATTGAAACGATCGTTATGTCCACTACGTGTCCAAAAACTCACTTTGATCCTGTACGTGCAATTCGGTGATCGTACATTTGAACCCACGTACATTTGAATTTTGAACCCATGTGTATATGGGCCATTCCAAGCAAAAGTTGAATTCCATCAATTTTTTAAAAAGTGTAGTGAAATTATTTTTTTTTTACTTTTGATATCAAAAGACATTGGAATTTTATTGGACTGCATTCATTTCATTGAACAATTTAAAATTTCACCCAGGTTTTTGATGGTTTTTAAAAAATGGCCTGAAATGTATAAATTTTGGTATAATTGACATATTTTGTGATGATTCCTGACACAAAGTGTTTGATTGTGTGGTACAGTTATTTCATATGGAATTGACGCACTGGATTTAAGTTAATAAAGTTTAAATATTTGCAGTGCTGTAGAACATTTCTTCACCCATTTAACGATTTATTACCAGAATTTTAAGAGATGATAGATGCCGCTATTCCGAAGTGGAAAAATGTCCTGTAGTGTCACGTCCTGTAGTGTCACTTACAATATGCACATTATTGGCATGGCTTTACAGTGTTACATTAAGTAACTTGAGCAACACATAGAGGGGTAGTTCAGCTACTGCACCAAAAAATATTATGGGCTCCTACTGTACCATCGCGAAAATTTACAGCACAACACAACGTACTGTTAGTGCATGGTGGATTTGCCGTCCTGTAGTGTCACGCTATATTTTACTATATTTTTTTTTATCTACCAAGTAAGGTTGGGTGTAACTTTTGTGCAATTTTTTACATATTCAATAAAGCAACTGATTGGACAATGAAACAAAACATGTAGCTGAAAATGTGAAAAATATATTGAATCTAACAACATGCAAAATTTCTGGAATTGTCCCGTAGTGTCACTTGGAATAGCCCATATTCGCGGGTTCAATCTACAGTATATGCGGGTGCTAAACCCATGGGTGAGGACAACAACTAACATACCGGGTGAGGGATAGTATGGGTTCAAATATCCGTAAAACAACAAAAAATTCATAGGTGCAATAGTATGCCGGTGCAATCGTCGTTGGTTCAAATGTACGTGGGTTAAAATGTAATGGAACCGTGCAATTCCATCTAAAATACCCCTGAAATTTTGCATAAGTTTGTTATCAGAGGTGTCGCTGCTTGAAGACCTTCGTAGGTCCCTCGCGACTCCGGTCACGCAAAAACATGATTAGTACTGTAATTTATTCATTATGTCACTTTATGTTTGAACGTGTTTTTTTGTGATGACAAAATAAACGATTGATTGATTGATTGATTGATTGATTGATTGAAATAGGAGACCACATACCTTACGTCATACTGGTCAAAAAATCTACAAGCCTCGAAAACTTTTTTGAGCGTTGAAAGTTGAGAATTACACAAAGACTCTCGATATTTTATTTACTCAAATCCAATGAATTTGGGTTTAATAGAGCAAGCAACGCCGTTTATTTTAATTCTATTATCATTCGTCTCAACATTTTTTGTGTAATTTTGTTTTAGCAAAGTATAAGTATATATATGAGGGTATTTGTGTTCAGTCGATCACTTGACGGCCAAGGTGTAGAGTAGATAGAGTAGGGTTGCCATACCGTCCGGAAAATTCCGGACATGTCCGGAATCTAGGGTTAAATTTTGCGTCCGGAAGGAATTTTAAAAAATGCTCAAATGTCCGGAATACTACTGCATCTGCAATCGTAATGTGCACACTGCTAATACAGAACATTGTTATTTCGTACCGTGCGCATATTTTTACTACGAGGTTGTATGGAATTTTAATATAACAGAGCGTTTTCCTTATCAATGGTGTTAAAGTTGCAAACGTCTATGAGAGATGCTTGGAGTACCTGTGCAAATGGATGAAACCAATGGAAGAGTTTACTTGTTTCAAATGGATAACCTTGAACGAGATACCAAGGCCGGCGAAGCTTCACTGGATTATAGTAACAAAACAGCTGTTTTAACGATTATATTCTTTACGTAACAGAATTAATTTTGCGACACGCGTAGGCTAAATTATGTTATAACCTAACAAGTATATAATTCACAATTGCGCGTTTAATGACCCTATAATTTAATTATAATTACACAAATGGAACAAAACGCAGAAAAGTTGATGCTTAGCGCAAATGGTTTAATGGTGCAGAAAATATTCAAATGGTCAGTCTTCGTGCGCTGCTCTAAATTTAACTTCTGATCTGTGTGAAAAAGTGTGATTCATCGGCTATCCGTTCGGTTTTCAACATTCTAAAAATATGAGGCCCGCCAATGACTTGCAACCTTTGGTTTTGGCCCGCGAGCGACAAAATGTTGCCGACCCCGATGTAAAGCCTTGCCTGGAACATCTGATTAGTAAACGGGTTGATGTGTACGATGATAAATGCTTTGACCGATTCTGTAACTTGAAGCAGTTTGTTGAAAGTTACCTACAAGACGAAGAATTTATTAAACTGCCAACGCATAAGAAATGGTGCAAATATTTCGATCAGTCTACGAACATCACATGCCACGCCGAAATTTTAAGGATTGAACTGTTTTTCTTTGCTGTTACATCCCACAATGCCAATGTAGAGAGAGTCTTTTCACTGATGCAAAGTCAGTGGACTAAAGAGAGAAACAAGTTGCGACTATAAAAGGCATGTTGACTCTCCAATATAATTTCAAAGATATGCACTGCAGTGAATTGTTTTCATTTTTGAAATCAGACAAGAAGAGAATTAGATCTTCAGAAAAATATGCATGGTCAGAAGAGTAAATTTGTAGTGATTGATTGTCTTTTATTTGTTTTAAGCATGTAATTGCTGTTCTTCCGTTTCGGCACAATCTAATTCTTATTCTTATTTTTCACTCTGAAGTTGAGATTTTTTCAGTCGACGGCCCGTAGCTATATTTAGAGTGTGCCTAGCTGCCTGGTGTGAGATTCTGCTTGTGACTGAAGACAATACTTTTCATTTCGGTAGCTGGCGCTTTAGCATGAGTATCGTACAACGTTAGCATGAGTATCGTACAACGTTTGCAGCCTTAGCATTTCGGTAGCGCATATATATGGTATCATGAAAATAGGGACCTCCAGAAAGAAGTATGCTCACCAATATGGCGCACAACCTGAGCATAGTTTTTGTGTACCGGTTAGGACTAAGGTTGTGCGACATAGTCATGCACTGTCCGGAATTTTGCTTTTTGAAATATGGTAACCCTAAGATAGAGTAATCAAACTTTGGGTGTTTTTGCACGGTGTGATAATTTCTTCTGTGTACCAATCAGATTATCCCTTAGATCGTCTAACTATCACTATATAATGACAATTTCTCCCAAAAGCATTTTGTAATTATTAGTTCAGCATGTTCCCCTTCATCCAATCATTGAAACATCTACACGCAGATTTATTCTTAGTTTTTCAGGTTACGTCACAATGATTAAATTAAAAAAAGACTCTCATGAAGTGATCCTGTGAAATAACAATCTTATCCCTACATCTCTGTCTAACGCCAATATCTAAGAATGGAAAAAAAATTACTTACACGCTTGGTAACCAATTTATTCTCATACCCTATTGTCCTACTTTGCTTTAATTATAGTAACTTATACTGTTACCGGTAACTTTAAGTATTTATTCAAACTGGACTATAATTTGGCAATAATTGGCTCTAATTTGGTAAATGAAGTGATCTAGCCCAGTGGTTCCCAACCTTTCTACCCTGGCGGACCGGTAAAATTAAATAAAATGTACTCGCGGAACGGCAAAAAATTAAAATACGTGGAAAATAACATTTATTTGCGTAATATAATGCAATGTCGGGCACTTGATATGGTTCTAGATAAATAAAAAAGGTGTGTTTTTTGAGCGTTGAAAGTTGAGAATTACACAAAGACTCTCGATATTTTATTTACTCAAATCCAATGAATTTGGGTTTAATAGAGCAAGCAACGCCGTTTATTTTAATTCTATTATCATTCGTCTCAACATTTTTTGTGTAATTTTGTTTTAGCAAAGTATAAGTATATATATGAGGGTATTTGTGTTCAGTCGATCACTTGACGGCCAAGGTGTAGAGTAGATAGAGTAGGGTTGCCATACCGTCTAAAAAACACACTTGAAAACATTTCACATGAAGGAAAAATATCAAAAGAGGATCTATTCTCCTCGTTCTTATTAAAAAATATCAAAATGCTTTGTTGGTTAACTGATCTCATATTAATCGTATTATATCATAATGCATCGTATCATATTAAATTATCCTATTGCAGTTGTTCGACGCCTCAAACATAATGAATTTACATTACAATGACAAAGTCGTCGGTAACTTGGCATCATGCTCAAAATCCTGCTGTGCGTCACCTGAAAAAGATCTCTGCGGCCCATGCTTTTGTTGCGCATCTCGTGACCACCTGCAGAGTCGCAATAAGTCCATATCTCATTGGATATGAGACGAAGCCCTGGAATATTTTAAGTATAAGTTTATTTTGATTTCCCGAGAAAAAAAAAACATACACAAAACAACGAACACACAAAAGTTTGGGAAAATCGGGAAAAGTTTGGAAAAATCGGGAAAACTGGTGAAACGTTTAACAAAGTTCAAAACATGTAGAAATGCATGTGCCAGTTTACCCATCTAACACAGCAGTTCTCGAACTTTTGTTATTGCGGAGCCCGGAAAAATGTTGACTATTATTCACGGAGCCCCAAAATAAATTTAAAATTGTTACTTTCCGATTAATATTCCTGAGTAAGTTAAAGGGTTTTTACTTAATTTAAATGCTAAACCCTTTTTAATATGATAATTACAAGTCATAAATAAATCCAAATTTTAAAGATAAGTTATATATATTAAGGCTGTAAATTTGACGCAAACATATTAATGAATTAGGGGTCGAATCATTTTCCTTTCGATATTTTTGGAAGACTTGAAAGGTCGCTGATAACGTGCGCGATTGCATTTTGTAAAATCGCCGAATGTTTTCGTCAGCGAGACGTGATTTTTAAACCTTAATTAAACATCTTTACGTAGGTTTTTATTCCCCTGAATCAAAAATTTTCTTCGGCATATACGTGGATTGTTCTACAATGACGACGAGGATTGCTTTTTTGTTGAGTTCAATGTGAAAAACATGTTACCATATTATAGTCATCGGCGACGAGATGCTAAAAATAATTAATAAAGAGGTAAATCCGCAACTCAAATTTCCTAAGTGATTCAAGAGTCTTGCTGTACACTAACACAAATATATTTCTGTAACGTTGTTAGTCTCGCAGAAACCAAATCATTAGCACAAATTTCCTGAAAAGCGGCATTATGAAATATTAGGATTAAAACGGGAGATAACACTACAAGTTTACGACGATTAAAAACGTATTTCTAGACATTGTAAATCACGAAATTGCAATTAGTCATGATTACGAAAATTGATTGAGGTAAACAACTGCGAAATAATGTGATAGGTGAAAACAGTGTCAGCAAAACTAATCAATAAATTCTGAACGTCTCCGCATAGAATTCTTCATTATGAATAAAATCCAACGTGGGTGTTATGTTGTTCTAGTTTTCTTCGTATGGAATTCCTCATTGTGAATATAATTCGAGGTGAGTGCTGTGTTGTAGGTGTAACCTTTACCAAGACGTATCCGGGCCATTAATACCACAAACAGTAATATGTCGGCAGAAGAGAAATTGCGTAATAAACCAATGCAACGTCGTTATTTCTGCTTCGGATTAAGACGACAAAAAACGAAGTTTTTAACGAACCGGCATCTTACTGGATGTCAAGGCGAATCCCTTGAATATTATATACTGTTTTCTGGTTTAAACAAGAAATATTCATAACCTTTTATTTGGATGTTCATATTAAGCAGGAAATGAATCGAGTAAGACGATTCATTTTCTATATATATATCACATATACCACTTATCGCGATAAACTTCCATTTATCATTTCTACTGCCTATTTGATGGCATTAGCATATTAAAAAAATAAAAATAAAAAAATGCCGTCTTATCGAGATTTTACGCTTCTGGTGGAGCGTTAACAGCTTAATCCATTATATCCGCTTCACCTTTTGCTACTATTTGTGGTAATTGGAAATTGGATTTTAAAACACAAGGTTGTTCATTACCTAGTCTTAGTTGATTCCGACAGTCCACATCGAACGGATTGGTTTAAATTTTCTAATTGCTGATCACACTCACACGGAAGCCAATATTATACACTGATTATAAGATGCCACATGATTTACAACTATTTATAGGATGATTCATGTACACTGAAAGTAACTGATATGAATACCCCTGATTTTCATATTGTCCACTGTGTTTACTTCCAATTGGGTAAAAACAAATTAACGCCGACAGCGAGTGGTAGGATAAAGTAATCAAGTTTCTCCTTAGCATATGATACCATGGTATCGTTAGAAGGATTACAGAGATCACTTGAAAATATAGATTTCATCAGGCGAATAAGAGGAAGAAACACAGTTACAATTTGGTATATTATTTGAATCCTTCAAATGACGGACCTATAAAAATTCAAACAGATACGAGCATTATAAGTATCTGCAAAAATATTAAGGAATTGAGGTGATATTTGCAAAATATGCAGCATGACGAAGGTAAACGACAAGGTTTTGAGCCATTCTGTCATTTATAAAAATGGTCAACAATATTTTGTCTTTTCTTTGTCAAACAATTTGTCTTTTTTGAATTTTTTTTTTCATCAGTGATGAAATTCTTGACGCTTTCGGTTTTTTATTTACAAGCAACTCGAACATACGTCGGTATTTTGGCAATCTTTTTCCGAACAATAATGCCGAATGATGATTTTGAAGTAATATGGTTATCATAAAAACGAGTGAGTTTTTTCTCTATGATTCTTTATATAAGCTGCAAAACCCTATGTACGACAGGCGGTCTTGTAGTTATATACATACAATACCATATAAGTACAACTGGTGTCCGAAGTCGAGTGGCGGTTTCCAGTAACGAAAACACAGGAAAATGCATCGTCTTCAGGGATTGAAGTTTGCGTGAAAACGCTTCAACCGTTTACCAAATTTTGACTGGTTGATTAGTTAATCGCTGTTGGTGCCAAAGGCGCCGCTTATATCAAAGTCGTCACATTTGACGTATAATAATGGGAAATCACAACTTGTTTCGTTGTGATTCGAACGTTCGGCACTACTTCCCCAAAATAATGGCTAACCCAGGGGTGGCCAACCTATGGCGCATGCGCCAAACGTGGCGCATTGCATGATTAGAGGTGGCGCATTGCATCTTTAACCCTTTCATGCCAATATTGTTAATTGCACTTGGCTTCTCCACGCCAAGCCGTTTTTTTTGCGATTTACATGGTGACTTTTGATTGTACCTGAAGTCTATTCTCCTTACTCCACGTCGCCCACTTACGGCTTGTTGGAATTAGAAACAACAGGCGATTATCGACGTTAGCTTTTGGACGGACTTGATGACATTCATTTTAGACTTTTAGCAAAAATTAGTAAAATTTACTATTTTTCCCTACTGAAGTAAAAAGTTCAGAACTTCTGGAAAAATAGAAAATCGTCATTTATCAGCTTGAAACATGGATTTTCCATTGCCCAGACTTCCCAAATATCTCCCAATAACCATTGAACAACCAGTTGTATTGCCCAAGCCTAAAAAATTATTATTATTATTTTTACTACGAGGTTGTATGGAATTTTAATATAACAGAGCGTTTTCCTTATCAATGGTGTTAAAGTTGCAAACGTCTATGAGAGATGCTTGGAGTACCTGTGCAAATGGATGAAACCAATGGAAGAGTTTACTTGTTTCAAATGGATAACCTTGAACGAGATACCAAGGCCGGCGAAGCTTCACTGGATTATAGTAACAAAACAGCTGTTTTAACGATTATATTCTTTACGTAACAGAATTAATTTTGCGACACGCGTAGGCTAAATTATGTTATAACCTAACAAGTATATAATTCACAATTGCGCGTTTAATGACCCTATAATTTAATTATAATTACACAAATGGAACAAAACGCAGAAAAGTTGATGCTTAGCGCAAATGGTTTAATGGTGCAGAAAATATTCAAATGGTCAGTCTTCGTGCGCTGCTCTAAATTTAACTTCTGATCTGTGTGAAAAAGTGTGATTCATCGGCTATCCGTTCGGTTTTCAACATTCTAAAAATATGAGGCCCGCCAATGACTTGCAACCTTTGGTTTTGGCCCGCGAGCGACAAAATGTTGCCGACCCCGATGTAAAGCCTTGCCTGGAACATCTGATTAGTAAACGGGTTGATGTGTACGATGATAAATGCTTTGACCGATTCTGTAACTTGAAGCAGTTTGTTGAAAGTTACCTACAAGACGAAGAATTTATTAAACTGCCAACGCATAAGAAATGGTGCAAATATTTCGATCAGTCTACGAACATCACATGCCACGCCGAAATTTTAAGGATTGAACTGTTTTTCTTTGCTGTTACATCCCACAATGCCAATGTAGAGAGAGTCTTTTCACTGATGCAAAGTCAGTGGACTAAAGAGAGAAACAAGTTGCGACTATAAAAGGCATGTTGACTCTCCAATATAATTTCAAAGATATGCACTGCAGTGAATTGTTTTCATTTTTGAAATCAGACAAGAAGAGAATTAGATCTTCAGAAAAATATGCATGGTCAGAAGAGTAAATTTGTAGTGATTGATTGTCTTTTATTTGTTTTAAGCATGTAATTGCTGTTCTTCCGTTTCGGCACAATCTAATTCTTATTCTTATTTTTCACTCTGAAGTTGAGATTTTTTCAGTCGACGGCCCGTAGCTATATTTAGAGTGTGCCTAGCTGCCTGGTGTGAGATTCTGCTTGTGACTGAAGACAATACTTTTCATTTCGGTAGCTGGCGCTTTAGCATGAGTATCGTACAACGTTAGCATGAGTATCGTACAACGTTTGCAGCCTTAGCATTTCGGTAGCGCATATATATGGTATCATGAAAATAGGGACCTCCAGAAAGAAGTATGCTCACCAATATGGCGCACAACCTGAGCATAGTTTTTGTGTACCGGTTAGGACTAAGGTTGTGCGACATAGTCATGCACTGTCCGGAATTTTGCTTTTTGAAATATGGTAACCCTAAGATAGAGTAATCAAACTTTGGGTGTTTTTGCACGGTGTGATAATTTCTTCTGTGTACCAATCAGATTATCCCTTAGATCGTCTAACTATCACTATATAATGACAATTTCTCCCAAAAGCATTTTGTAATTATTAGTTCAGCATGTTCCCCTTCATCCAATCATTGAAACATCTACACGCAGATTTATTCTTAGTTTTTCAGGTTACGTCACAATGATTAAATTAAAAAAAGACTCTCATGAAGTGATCCTGTGAAATAACAATCTTATCCCTACATCTCTGTCTAACGCCAATATCTAAGAATGGAAAAAAAATTACTTACACGCTTGGTAACCAATTTATTCTCATACCCTATTGTCCTACTTTGCTTTAATTATAGTAACTTATACTGTTACCGGTAACTTTAAGTATTTATTCAAACTGGACTATAATTTGGCAATAATTGGCTCTAATTTGGTAAATGAAGTGATCTAGCCCAGTGGTTCCCAACCTTTCTACCCTGGCGGACCGGTAAAATTAAATAAAATGTACTCGCGGAACGGCAAAAAATTAAAATACGTGGAAAATAACATTTATTTGCGTAATATAATGCAATGTCGGGCACTTGATATGGTTCTAGATAAATAAAAAAGGTGTGTTTTTTGAGCGTTGAAAGTTGAGAATTACACAAAGACTCTCGATATTTTATTTACTCAAATCCAATGAATTTGGGTTTAATAGAGCAAGCAACGCCGTTTATTTTAATTCTATTATCATTCGTCTCAACATTTTTTGTGTAATTTTGTTTTAGCAAAGTATAAGTATATATATGAGGGTATTTGTGTTCAGTCGATCACTTGACGGCCAAGGTGTAGAGTAGATAGAGTAGGGTTGCCATACCGTCTAAAAAACACACTTGAAAACATTTCACATGAAGGAAAAATATCAAAAGAGGATCTATTCTCCTCGTTCTTATTAAAAAATATCAAAATGCTTTGTTGGTTAACTGATCTCATATTAATCGTATTATATCATAATGCATCGTATCATATTAAATTATCCTATTGCAGTTGTTCGACGCCTCAAACATAATGAATTTACATTACAATGACAAAGTCGTCGGTAACTTGGCATCATGCTCAAAATCCTGCTGTGCGTCACCTGAAAAAGATCTCTGCGGCCCATGCTTTTGTTGCGCATCTCGTGACCACCTGCAGAGTCGCAATAAGTCCATATCTCATTGGATATGAGACGAAGCCCTGGAATATTTTAAGTATAAGTTTATTTTGATTTCCCGAGAAAAAAAAAAACATACACAAAACAACGAACACACAAAAGTTTGGGAAAATCGGGAAAAGTTTGGAAAAATCGGGAAAACTGGTGAAACGTTTAACAAAGTTCAAAACATGTAGAAATGCATGTGCCAGTTTACCCATCTAACACAGCAGTTCTCGAACTTTTGTTATTGCGGAGCCCGGAAAAATGTTGACTATTATTCACGGAGCCCCAAAATAAATTTAAAATTGTTACTTTCCGATTAATATTCCTGAGTAAGTTAAAGGGTTTTTACTTAATTTAAATGCTAAACCCTTTTTAATATGATAATTACAAGTCATAAATAAATCCAAATTTTAAAGATAAGTTATATATATTAAGGCTGTAAATTTGACGCAAACATATTAATGAATTAGGGGTCGAATCATTTTCCTTTCGATATTTTTGGAAGACTTGAAAGGTCGCTGATAACGTGCGCGATTGCATTTTGTAAAATCGCCGAATGTTTTCGTCAGCGAGACGTGATTTTTAAACCTTAATTAAACATCTTTACGTAGGTTTTTATTCCCCTGAATCAAAAATTTTCTTCGGCATATACGTGGATTGTTCTACAATGACGACGAGGATTGCTTTTTTGTTGAGTTCAATGTGAAAAACATGTTACCATATTATAGTCATCGGCGACGAGATGCTAAAAATAATTAATAAAGAGGTAAATCCGCAACTCAAATTTCCTAAGTGATTCAAGAGTCTTGCTGTACACTAACACAAATATATTTCTGTAACGTTGTTAGTCTCGCAGAAACCAAATCATTAGCACAAATTTCCTGAAAAGCGGCATTATGAAATATTAGGATTAAAACGGGAGATAACACTACAAGTTTACGACGATTAAAAACGTATTTCTAGACATTGTAAATCACGAAATTGCAATTAGTCATGATTACGAAAATTGATTGAGGTAAACAACTGCGAAATAATGTGATAGGTGAAAACAGTGTCAGCAAAACTAATCAATAAATTCTGAACGTCTCCGCATAGAATTCTTCATTATGAATAAAATCCAACGTGGGTGTTATGTTGTTCTAGTTTTCTTCGTATGGAATTCCTCATTGTGAATATAATTCGAGGTGAGTGCTGTGTTGTAGGTGTAACCTTTACCAAGACGTATCCGGGCCATTAATACCACAAACAGTAATATGTCGGCAGAAGAGAAATTGCGTAATAAACCAATGCAACGTCGTTATTTCTGCTTCGGATTAAGACGACAAAAAACGAAGTTTTTAACGAACCGGCATCTTACTGGATGTCAAGGCGAATCCCTTGAATATTATATACTGTTTTCTGGTTTAAACAAGAAATATTCATAACCTTTTATTTGGATGTTCATATTAAGCAGGAAATGAATCGAGTAAGACGATTCATTTTCTATATATATATCACATATACCACTTATCGCGATAAACTTCCATTTATCATTTCTACTGCCTATTTGATGGCATTAGCATATTAAAAAAATAAAAATAAAAAAATGCCGTCTTATCGAGATTTTACGCTTCTGGTGGAGCGTTAACAGCTTAATCCATTATATCCGCTTCACCTTTTGCTACTATTTGTGGTAATTGGAAATTGGATTTTAAAACACAAGGTTGTTCATTACCTAGTCTTAGTTGATTCCGACAGTCCACATCGAACGGATTGGTTTAAATTTTCTAATTGCTGATCACACTCACACGGAAGCCAATATTATACACTGATTATAAGATGCCACATGATTTACAACTATTTATAGGATGATTCATGTACACTGAAAGTAACTGATATGAATACCCCTGATTTTCATATTGTCCACTGTGTTTACTTCCAATTGGGTAAAAACAAATTAACGCCGACAGCGAGTGGTAGGATAAAGTAATCAAGTTTCTCCTTAGCATATGATACCATGGTATCGTTAGAAGGATTACAGAGATCACTTGAAAATATAGATTTCATCAGGCGAATAAGAGGAAGAAACACAGTTACAATTTGGTATATTATTTGAATCCTTCAAATGACGGACCTATAAAAATTCAAACAGATACGAGCATTATAAGTATCTGCAAAAATATTAAGGAATTGAGGTGATATTTGCAAAATATGCAGCATGACGAAGGTAAACGACAAGGTTTTGAGCCATTCTGTCATTTATAAAAATGGTCAACAATATTTTGTCTTTTCTTTGTCAAACAATTTGTCTTTTTTGAATTTTTTTTTTCATCAGTGATGAAATTCTTGACGCTTTCGGTTTTTTATTTACAAGCAACTCGAACATACGTCGGTATTTTGGCAATCTTTTTCCGAACAATAATGCCGAATGATGATTTTGAAGTAATATGGTTATCATAAAAACGAGTGAGTTTTTTCTCTATGATTCTTTATATAAGCTGCAAAACCCTATGTACGACAGGCGGTCTTGTAGTTATATACATACAATACCATATAAGTACAACTGGTGTCCGAAGTCGAGTGGCGGTTTCCAGTAACGAAAACACAGGAAAATGCATCGTCTTCAGGGATTGAAGTTTGCGTGAAAACGCTTCAACCGTTTACCAAATTTTGACTGGTTGATTAGTTAATCGCTGTTGGTGCCAAAGGCGCCGCTTATATCAAAGTCGTCACATTTGACGTATAATAATGGGAAATCACAACTTGTTTCGTTGTGATTCGAACGTTCGGCACTACTTCCCCAAAATAATGGCTAACCCAGGGGTGGCCAACCTATGGCGCATGCGCCAAACGTGGCGCATTGCATGATTAGAGGTGGCGCATTGCATCTTTAACCCTTTCATGCCAATATTGTTAATTGCACTTGGCTTCTCCACGCCAAGCCGTTTTTTTTGCGATTTACATGGTGACTTTTGATTGTACCTGAAGTCTATTCTCCTTACTCCACGTCGCCCACTTACGGCTTGTTGGAATTAGAAACAACAGGCGATTATCGACGTTAGCTTTTGGACGGACTTGATGACATTCATTTTAGACTTTTAGCAAAAATTAGTAAAATTTACTATTTTTCCCTACTGAAGTAAAAAGTTCAGAACTTCTGGAAAAATAGAAAATCGTCATTTATCAGCTTGAAACATGGATTTTCCATTGCCCAGACTTCCCAAATATCTCCCAATAACCATTGAACAACCAGTTGTATTGCCCAAGCCTAAAAAATTTATTATAAATCAACCCACAACATGCTGAAAATGACCCCTAAATACCACCTTTTCCATCCAAACTTCGAATGACCGTTGTCAACAACAGCGAAGCGTAAAATCGCTTGCTGTGACTAACCATAATGAAGATGCCAAGCAATATACAATTGGAACTAATTGACTTGAAAACTCATCCATCATTGAAAATTAAATTTGATGAGCTTTCTTTAGTCCCAAGTGCATTTGACATGATCAAGTTCTGGCAATCGTTACCCCGTGAAAATTTTCCAGAACTGAGAAAATTTGCCCAGGGTTTCATATGTCGTTTCGGAACGACATATAGATGTGAACAAACATTTTCTGCCATGAAACTAATTAAAAGCAAAGCGAGGTCAAGACTTACAGATTTAAATTTAAAGAATGCACTGCTCTTCTCAGTAACAAACTTAACTCCAAGAATAAAAAAAACTGACGAAAGTAAAACAGCAGCAAAAGTCTCAAAAAGGCGGTACTCAAATAAAATTGATCAGTTTTATTTATTATACTTCCTTGCTTAATTTCTACTCATGTGAAGTTGTAAATTGTAAAAACTATATATACGTGTGTATATATGTGTGTGTATTATAAATTTATATAATTTCAACAAGAAGCGGACATTAGGCGTGGGAATACAAGAGATTTACGGCGCATCTGAAACATTATGTTTAAAACGTGGCGCATGGTATGTGAAAGGTTGGCCACCCCTGGGCTAACCCATAGTCTTTTGACAGAATTTGTTGAATAACATTCAATAGCCGTTTTTACAATTTGTGTCACGCCAATTTGAAATCATGGGCACTGTATTGTGATCGGTAACTGTGGGTAATTTGTATTGACACAGTTCTAACGCTAGCAGTCACAGTGTTTAAAGTTATTCCTTGTATTTTCTTATCGTAGTTTAATCAATGAATTCAGATCACCAGATAAAAATACGCGTCATTAATTTTTATTGGGAGAACTCACATGGAAAATGCAGTCTTACTAGGATCACTGTTAAGGCAAAAATTAATTGTAACTGTTAACCGTCCAAAAACGGTTAACCGGATGGAATCTTACTTTTGCCTTGGCCAAATGGAAAAATAAGGAAATCGTCGACTTGGTATTATTCATTGTAGCAGCGTCTATTGAATGCCAGTCGGGTGCGCTACTGTTTGTTGGCGTCCATGAAATTGCCATAACATTGAGTCATATTACACTGCTTGTATCAATTCGAGTCAGTGATTATTTATATATATATATATGCTAAGCAGCACAATACACAATGATAGGAACTCATTGCCTGGTGTGAGTCATCCTTGATGGAGAATAGCCTAACAGGATATCCCGATGTGATCGTGTATAAAATAGGCCCTTTGCTTTTACCTATTCATTCAGCATCAAAGGTATATGAATGCCAAGTGAGTGCATAGGTGAGAAAAAACAAGCTCACAGACAAAATTTTGTACAAAATTCTGGATTACAGATTTTACAGGTAGATAAATGATGCTCCGCTGTGGCATATTCTTCGTTGGCAATAGCGCAAAGAAAAGTATTACACCGAATGTAGCTTTATGTGGCGTGTAATTATGAGTCCCACAACCCGAAAAGGCATATAAACGACCATATGTTATGTGAATGCGTGATATCGGTCTATCCAACGCGATTATCCTACCCTGATAATAATGCAACACATGGTTGTTTGTGTCTGATGTATATACCGGTATTCAATATAGGATGGTGCGGCTACCATTTTATTGTTACACAATGCACTGATTCCACATATTTCCTCTGCAACCTAAACAAATACATCTACTCTTTTCTCAATATTGGTTGCGCATTGTCCACCCACAGCATTGACATCCGCTCAAGTGTCACATCACGAATCATCACACAGGGTATAGTGTTAAGTCAAGTGTGTGTCACTGATAGATTATATGATATATCTATGGCCTTAGTTTGTGGTGACATGAAAACCAGCTGCATTTTAGTATTGTTTCAATGTAAAATTGCAAAACAGCAAGCGCCAATACATTATGCAGAATATGGATTTTCTGTAACAGGATGTTGTATTAAGAATGAATCATATATCTGAACAAGGTAAACATATCAGCAGCAGATCCTTCCGTTTTGACTGGCAAACTTATACCAGCAGATGGACGATGTGGGAAATATAAAATAGGAGAAGCGTATACTGTGCACAATTTGAATTCGTTTTATTTCAGATAATCCGTATGGAAAGTACAGATTTGAAGAATAGGATATAACGCATATATATATTGTTTGCTATTATCTTTTGTTCACTAATATGCAAATTTCATTAATCATGATTCATACTATTACTATAGTGACGATAATGATTTGATACAAGTTGATCAAAATGCCAATCGGAGCAAAGTCGTTTGCAACCTCAGCCGCCAAAAGCTTGACACAATTCAAGGGTACAGCCCTAAATACTGGCATAGCGGTTCTCACAGTGGTTCTCGAAGAAGTCTTGAACCGTGCGGTTTATTACTGCCCTTGCGTAACTCCAAGTGAACTAGGTGATTGCTTCAGCACGAGTAACAGCATCAATTCTTCGTTTAAGTGCACAGCCGAAATTAATCACACATACGGACTATCATATATTTTTGGACCTGCCATCGCTCTGTTCTTCTTTATGGCAGCTTCTTCACCAAGGTTATGGAAGACATTAACTGGATGTTGCAACAAGGACAAAGACTCGAGGCGACGGAAAGATCGGGTGCTGTGGACTTTTATTGAAATATTTGGCAGAGCACTCATAGCCCCGGTAACGTGGGTATGCTTTGCGTTATTAGATGGAAGGTATTATGCTTGCGCAGTTACTCCACTGCCATATGATATCGGGAAAACTGGCCACCAATACACCTCTTGTACAGAGGTAAGTTGAATTTTAAATTTACAGAACTAAGGTTGTCCTTAGCGCTAGATACATTGAAGTAGGTGAAACCATTTTTGTTTCATAAATTATACAAGCAATCTGGCGCCTGCAAATGGCCGCAAACTTCACACTTCGTCGCGTCATATCGAATCAAAGAATTTGCAAGTTGCAGTGGCGAATGTTTGTAGGCAACAACAGAAGCTTCGAAGATATATTTTGCAGCTGGTTAGAGACAGGGTGTCGCAATTTCGAATTTACGTCCAACATATAGGATTGTAAAACATACTTACTTGGAATAGTAATTTGTTGCTATGATTAATCAATAAAGAAATTGTGAAATCAAACAAAAACGGGAAGAACTAAGCTAATCGAATTTACTCAAACATGGCGTTCTTATTTTTTACTACTCCGTGTTTTTCTGAATACTAATCTACCGAAGTACAATTGTTTTGAACGAACGTTAATCAAAATTCATTTTAAATTTAGGTCGCAAAGGCTGTTAAACCTGCGTATTCGGATGCATACAGTGATAATAGAAGTTATTCACAAATCTGGGGATGGGTATCTATAGCATCGTGTGTCGCCTTCGCTTTTGTCATTTATTCGATTTCCCGTTGCGGGTATCCGTTGACGTATTATCACGCAAAATATTTCGATTTGTACCGAAGGTTTGAAGAAGAGGAATTTGACGATGAAATGAAGATTAAGGTAATGCCATTTTTGATAACACGAGAACTTACTTCACGTATTCATTTAAGTGAGTAAATCTGATTACGTATAGTTGTTTCCCATGAGATCTGGCATCGGGCGTGGTGGCTTCTATTAGAATTCTACTCGGACACTGAGTTTACATATTGATATTTTTGCTGAATTGTTGTTGTCGCTGTTTTTATGGTTGCTGTTGTTATTAAGAAAAATCTGTCTTTTCTGTAAATAATAACCGTGATCAATCGACTTTAAATTTTCAGTACTCAAAGATGAAAGGAGTCGCAATAAGGATTTTACTTTTTGTTTAGTTTTAAATCCTCCCTACGGGTACTAGGCCTATAAGACGCGATATGTCACCTAACATTCACGAAAATAGCATTATAGTATTTTTATATTACTTCACAAAATTTTTTATAGACATATATATATTATTCTTTTACGTTTTGTTGCTTTTGAGTGAAAGCTTGGCCATGACCAATGTTTCCCAACGTAAATCGTACTTAGCTTTCTTTGCCATATTGGGGATTTCAAAATGTCGTTCAGCCTATCACCAATCGGTGCCGATCGTCAACACTATAAATAGGTATAATTAAACTTTAATAATTTCCCTAGAAAATTTGCTGACGGCAGCTGACCCGAATAGAATACAATTTATCGTCATTTTATGATTTGCGGCATGATTAAAATCCCGTTTACACAAAAAAAAACGCTCAGTGAACTCTATTTCTCGTTTTATTTACATTGTTTTATTTACAATTTAGGCCCAGAAAGAAGCTGAAAGCAACATTCGGAAATTCATGTCAAAAAATCGAGAAAAAGCTTTATGGGACCGAATTTCTACTGTATTTTCATTCCATAGAAATCCTAAAAATATTGCATTATATTCCTATCTGCATGAGTTCATAATTGAAGAAGAAAAAAACAAGCCGCTGTTAGAGATAGAGGCCGGGGTCGTAGAGACAACAACGACGGTTTCGACAGATGGAGAAGTAGAAGACGAAGTTTAGATTATTTTATAATTATATATAGGGTGAACAAAACGTCCTGCTTTTGCCAAAAAGTCTGATCTGATGATTGAATGTTTGTTTGTTCACGCACCGCTCCAGGTAACTTATTCGCTTTTTTACACAATTCGGGCTGCCTAAAATAATCAAACGACGACTTGAATCAACTGAAATATCAGTGACTGCAAAAGAGACAATTGACTTATTAAAGTTGTCTATACAATTTTAGTTTCGTTTTATGTTTCAAACGTTAAAGCAGTGGATGCGATTCTCAAGATAGAATTCTATTTATCACAGTGCTATCTCCGACACCGCGCAAATCAATAAATTATTGAATGTCAAAATCTCAACCTCATATATATTGAACGATCAGATCAACAAAACTTTTTTTTTAATTTGCTAACAACTTCATACTTAATTTTACCAATCTGTACCAAAATACATTTCTGCTAGTCTAAAATTACATTCAGCACATTTTATGGAATTTTTCAATGCCCCTAATATTCATATAAACTGTATATATGTATATTTCAACATAATTGTTTGTTTTCTAGAGAAACGCCTTGTTTTCCATACAGCGTAATAATTGTAAAAGAAGTTATTTTATGACTATGTTATTCAGTACTAGTGTATTTATATTTTTTTATATTGTTGCAATTCTACTAGTGCTTTTGTAAAAAGGAACCATGCGGTTACAAGTTTTGAAGAGCATAATCCCCACCCTCCAGTGATTAGTCGTATAACGTGTTTCCCCGAAAGTAAGACTGGTCTCATCTCACTTTTTTGCGGAAAATAACACTAAGGCTTATTTTCGGGGGATGTCTTATATTTTCATTTATCTAAACAAAATAACAAAGTAGAGAATTACGAGATTTTCAAATATACAAAATATAAAAACCGATATCCATTTACTTTTAAGTAACACACTTTCGTTCAAAATAACTGCAAAACATAGATTATCAATCATTTCAAACGTGTAGGGGAGATTTCTTGCTATTGACTAGGTCAAAAAAAATCGTGTTATTCACTACGTCTTATTTTAAAGGGAGGGCTTATATTAAAATCATTTTTAAAATTCAGACTATGTCTTATTTTCGGGGAAACACGGTATATATTCCGATGAAAGATTTATAAACTTGTTAAAGATTGCAAAGAATGGCTCAACCGCCATACCTTCATGACTATTTAAATACAATTTATTCAAGATATTTCAAACATTTCACTGATTTAATTCTTATTCATGTAATACTAAATTTTTAATATGACACCAGGTTGATTCGTTTCGTTCTTGGGTACGACCACGTCGCCCATGCAGTTGTGTAAAACCTTAAAAGTGTAAGTATTTATTTCGATTTTCCGAACAGAAAGCACACAACAAAAACAACAATACCAGGCAGTAAAATGTAAGAAAGCTCTCCCTCAGACACAAAACACCCAAAGTCCAACCGAAACAACCACACTCAGACAACTGCATCCTGCCAACCCAACAGGCGCCAACAGGACACCCTAAAACAGTGGTTCTCAACCTGTGGTACGCGTACCACTGGTGGTACGCGGGAGCTTTTCAAGTGGTACGCGAGCAGATTTAAATTATTGCAACAATTAACCTTTCAGTTGGCTAAGATGTGTCGGCAACGCTTTATCTTCCTTGCTGTATATATTCGCTGAACAGCGTTTATGGATGTTTCCCCAAGCATCAGTTTTCTCGTTTATTTCCGTAACTATAACCAATCAGCAATAAGTCAATAATGACGCAACACGTAACAAATGCAATTTCTGCACTCAGCCGCTCAGACACTTCTGTCGCTCAAACAGATATTCAAGTATGGTTGCAAACATTGCCTCGTTTTTGTAGTTTTGAGTGATATTTGTCAGTTTTCAGTTGTGTTTCAAGAAAATAATAGTGAATTAATTAAGTTAATTGTCATTAAGTCTTCCGCGGAGCTTTACTTTAGTTGCAGTGATCGAAATTGAATCTCGCAAATGCTGCGATGGCCAAGGCTAAACTTAGTTATATCAGTACCTGCAAACGGCACATGGTTGATTAATTGTAATAAAAATTATGGTTTCAAACACGTAAACCAGTTTATATGCGCCAACATACCGAAACACTCTCAGAATAAGCATAAAGTTTGCAATAGTAAAGTATAAGAGTAATTTTTCCGGGGTCAATGGTCGGGGAAACGTCCATGGCACTTTGCGCTATCGGTCCTTGTCTTTAGAGATCGCCCTCGCCCGCTATTGCCCACCTTAAATGAAGCGATATGGGCATGTTTCTTGTTTGTTTTGCGTGTTACGCCACAAAGGATGTAGTGCCACATTATAAAATACACCTTGCGTCTTTTTCCCCAGGCCAAAAAAGGAGCTTTGTCGATGGTACGCGGCCATAATAAAAACAGTAAAGTGGTACGCGTTCAGTAAAAGGTTGAGAACCACTGCCCTAAAAGAACAGATCGACAGTGTTACAGCGCCCCCCAGTGTCCGCAATGCCAAAATACCAAATATGGAAACAATATCACATGACATCATTTAACATAGACTTACCCTAATTTCTTGGGCATAATCCGAGACAAACTCAAAACTATGAATGAAAGGCCGAAGGCTTGAGCTTGGCAATTTTTTTCCATATTTATATTTATAAACTTTAACATTGCATGGTAAAGTATTCTACTTAGATTAAATAAAAAAAATTATTACTATATTTAAAGGAAAATAGATGTTAATTTAAGCAACACCAAGTCACAAATCAGACATGTATAAGAAAAAATGAAAGAATAAACACCGAGAACAAAGAAATAACAGTATCTCACAAATCAAACATTTATACGGGAATGCAATCAGAAACCATTGGCTTTTTTGTTTGACCTTTCGTATTTTTCACTTGAGTGAACTGTATTCAGAAACTGTTTATTATTTCTAATTTTTTGTGTAAAACTCGTTACAGCTCAAGCCAATATTGAGTTTGCAAATCAATAAACCCTCTACTGTTGACTTCTTCATCGTACTCCTTTCATCTGACTAAATAGTTTTCATCATAGAAAAAGCTCTTTCAGCAAAAGCCGACGTGCCTGGTAGACAAAATATATATTCCATTACTTTTCTAAGATTAGCCACACTAAAGTGAAATTCCGGGACATTTTGCTAACCGGGACAGACGTTCAAACCGGGACTGTCCCGGCCAAACCGGGACGTATGGTAGGTCTGATTTAACAGATAAAACAAGGGTCGTCACATATGATATCGAAATCCATTGTGTGGTCTGGAAGTTTGAATCCTTCACTGATCTTTTTATGCATGCGCTACCTGTACCTGGTAGCGCCTCTATGGTGGCCCATCGTTGTCACGCGTAAAATTGAAAATAAAAATAAAAAAACGAAAATAAAAAAATTGTTGTAAAAAAACATAAAAATTATTAAAAAAAAAAATTAAAATTAAAAAAAAATAAATAAATAAAAATGAAATAAAAAACAAAAAAAAAAAATTTAAAAAAAAAAAAAAATTAAAAAAAAAAAAAATTGAATAAAAAGGTTGACAACGATGGTCCGCCTCGTGGCCCATCGTTGTCACGCGTTTTTATTTTTAAAAATTTGCTTCTGCTTGGGACCAACATTGTCAGGCATAATCCTACGCGCACAAATGTGTTCCCTGGGTTTCAAACTCACTACTGATTTTCTTGAGCAATATTCAATATGAAAATGTTCTATAAATTCTCCATGCTACAAGTTCAACAAGAAGTAATATATTTATAATAATGATAAGAGAATATAGAATTGAATACGAAAATTCGGAAAATTTGTTTTTACGTGTATAAGGTAATTTAATTGGAGAATGCTGCTTAACTACGTCTTATTTTAAAGGGAGGGCTTATATTAAAATCATTTTTAAAATTCAGACTATGTCTTATTTTCGGGGAAACACGGTATATATTCCGATGAAAGATTTATAAACTTGTTAAAGATTGCAAAGAATGGCTCAACCGCCATACCTTCATGACTATTTAAATACAATTTATTCAAGATATTTCAAACATTTCACTGATTTAATTCTTATTCATGTAATACTAAATTTTTAATATGACACCAGGTTGATTCGTTTCGTTCTTGGGTACGACCACGTCGCCCATGCAGTTGTGTAAAACCTTAAAAGTGTAAGTATTTATTTCGATTTTCCGAACAGAAAGCACACAACAAAAACAACAATACCAGGCAGTAAAATGTAAGAAAGCTCTCCCTCAGACACAAAACACCCAAAGTCCAACCGAAACAACCACACTCAGACAACTGCATCCTGCCAACCCAACAGGCGCCAACAGGACACCCTAAAACAGTGGTTCTCAACCTGTGGTACGCGTACCACTGGTGGTACGCGGGAGCTTTTCAAGTGGTACGCGAGCAGATTTAAATTATTGCAACAATTAACCTTTCAGTTGGCTAAGATGTGTCGGCAACGCTTTATCTTCCTTGCTGTATATATTCGCTGAACAGCGTTTATGGATGTTTCCCCAAGCATCAGTTTTCTCGTTTATTTCCGTAACTATAACCAATCAGCAATAAGTCAATAATGACGCAACACGTAACAAATGCAATTTCTGCACTCAGCCGCTCAGACACTTCTGTCGCTCAAACAGATATTCAAGTATGGTTGCAAACATTGCCTCGTTTTTGTAGTTTTGAGTGATATTTGTCAGTTTTCAGTTGTGTTTCAAGAAAATAATAGTGAATTAATTAAGTTAATTGTCATTAAGTCTTCCGCGGAGCTTTACTTTAGTTGCAGTGATCGAAATTGAATCTCGCAAATGCTGCGATGGCCAAGGCTAAACTTAGTTATATCAGTACCTGCAAACGGCACATGGTTGATTAATTGTAATAAAAATTATGGTTTCAAACACGTAAACCAGTTTATATGCGCCAACATACCGAAACACTCTCAGAATAAGCATAAAGTTTGCAATAGTAAAGTATAAGAGTAATTTTTCCGGGGTCAATGGTCGGGGAAACGTCCATGGCACTTTGCGCTATCGGTCCTTGTCTTTAGAGATCGCCCTCGCCCGCTATTGCCCACCTTAAATGAAGCGATATGGGCATGTTTCTTGTTTGTTTTGCGTGTTACGCCACAAAGGATGTAGTGCCACATTATAAAATACACCTTGCGTCTTTTTCCCCAGGCCAAAAAAGGAGCTTTGTCGATGGTACGCGGCCATAATAAAAACAGTAAAGTGGTACGCGTTCAGTAAAAGGTTGAGAACCACTGCCCTAAAAGAACAGATCGACAGTGTTACAGCGCCCCCCAGTGTCCGCAATGCCAAAATACCAAATATGGAAACAATATCACATGACATCATTTAACATAGACTTACCCTAATTTCTTGGGCATAATCCGAGACAAACTCAAAACTATGAATGAAAGGCCGAAGGCTTGAGCTTGGCAATTTTTTTCCATATTTATATTTATAAACTTTAACATTGCATGGTAAAGTATTCTACTTAGATTAAATAAAAAAAATTATTACTATATTTAAAGGAAAATAGATGTTAATTTAAGCAACACCAAGTCACAAATCAGACATGTATAAGAAAAAATGAAAGAATAAACACCGAGAACAAAGAAATAACAGTATCTCACAAATCAAACATTTATACGGGAATGCAATCAGAAACCATTGGCTTTTTTGTTTGACCTTTCGTATTTTTCACTTGAGTGAACTGTATTCAGAAACTGTTTATTATTTCTAATTTTTTGTGTAAAACTCGTTACAGCTCAAGCCAATATTGAGTTTGCAAATCAATAAACCCTCTACTGTTGACTTCTTCATCGTACTCCTTTCATCTGACTAAATAGTTTTCATCATAGAAAAAGCTCTTTCAGCAAAAGCCGACGTGCCTGGTAGACAAAATATATATTCCATTACTTTTCTAAGATTAGCCACACTAAAGTGAAATTCCGGGACATTTTGCTAACCGGGACAGACGTTCAAACCGGGACTGTCCCGGCCAAACCGGGACGTATGGTAGGTCTGATTTAACAGATAAAACAAGGGTCGTCACATATGATATCGAAATCCATTGTGTGGTCTGGAAGTTTGAATCCTTCACTGATCTTTTTATGCATGCGCTACCTGTACCTGGTAGCGCCTCTATGGTGGCCCATCGTTGTCACGCGTAAAATTGAAAATAAAAATAAAAAAACGAAAATAAAAAAATTGTTGTAAAAAAACATAAAAATTATTAAAAAAAAAAATTAAAATTAAAAAAAAATAAATAAATAAAAATGAAATAAAAAACAAAAAAAAAAAATTTAAAAAAAAAAAAAAATTAAAAAAAAAAAAAATTGAATAAAAAGGTTGACAACGATGGTCCGCCTCGTGGCCCATCGTTGTCACGCGTTTTTATTTTTAAAAATTTGCTTCTGCTTGGGACCAACATTGTCAGGCATAATCCTACGCGCACAAATGTGTTCCCTGGGTTTCAAACTCACTACTGATTTTCTTGAGCAATATTCAATATGAAAATGTTCTATAAATTCTCCATGCTACAAGTTCAACAAGAAGTAATATATTTATAATAATGATAAGAGAATATAGAATTGAATACGAAAATTCGGAAAATTTGTTTTTACGTGTATAAGGTAATTTAATTGGAGAATGCTGCTTAACTACTCAGTTGTCTGGACACTCGCGATGCCGGTACCGTCTTACCAAATACCGGTAGTCGGTTATAGTCGCTTTGCGTCTGACCGTACCGGTAGCCATACAATCACTCATGAAAGAATGGGAGATACGGATAGTCTCGTAGAATATAGACTACTGAAACACTCTCTGCGCCTGCCCCATACCGTACAGCCGTAACGTACCGATCCAGACAAATGATAAATCGCCCGTGCTCAACCATTTATTTCAATCCATACCTCGATCCTAGTAGAATATAGTGAGTCGAGGTATGGATTGAAATAAATGATTGAGCACGGGCGATTTATCATTTGTCTGGATCGGTACGTTACGGCTGTACGGTATGGGGCAGGCGCAGAGAGTGTTTCAGTAGACTATATTCTACGAGACTATCCGTATCTCCCATTCTTTCACGAGTGATTGCATGGGTACCGGTACGGTCAGACGGTACCGTACCGGCATCGCACGAGTGTCTGAGCAGTTAAGCAGCATTTTCCAATTAAATTATCTTCTACACGTAAAAACAAATTTTCGTATCCAATTCTATATTCTCTTATCATTATTATAAATATATTGCTTGTGGTTGAACTTGTAGCATGGAGAATTTATAGAACATTTTCATGTTGAATTTATTGGATATTGCTCATGAAAATCAGTAGTGAGTTAGAAACCCAGGAAACACATTTGTGCGTGTAGGATTAAGCCTGACAACGTTGGTCCCAAGCAGCATCAAATTTTCCAAAAATAAAAACGCGTGACAACGATGGGCCACGAGGCGGACCATCGTTGTCAACCTTTTTATTTTCTTTTTATCCAATTTTTATTTTTTTTGTTATTTTTTTTTATTTTTTTTTTAATTTTAATTTTTTTATTAAATTTTTTTTTTTGTTTTATTTTTCAATTTTTTTTTTAATTTCAATTTTTTTTTTTATTTCTTTTTTTTCAATTATTTTTATGTTTTTTCACAACTATTTTTTTATTTTCGCTTTTTCATTTTTTTTTTAAATTTTACACGTGACAACGATGGGCCACCATACGCCTCCACGAGAGACGAATTATTTCGAATTCCGCCTCCTCATGGCGTAGTCTGCGGCAGGGGGGCTGACAACTCGACTGCACAGACCAAAGCCCGTATGTACCTGACACAGACAACTCTTCAGAGACAATTCAGCTACAGAGAGGCCTGGTAGGTTGTCCGTCTTTTCGCATTTTCTACAGCGAGCTTTTAATACCATAGGAGTGTAATTTCGATTTTTTTCAGGGCTCCAGTGGCAAGAAAAACACATTACTGTAGTATTCTCGAGAAGAGCGATTGCTCGACTGGTGGGTGAGTTGTCTGCCTCTCGACATTGTATCTTCGCGTAGCGATTGTTTGGCACGGTACCTAGGCGAGTTGAGACGCAGGATACCGTAGGCTACGAAGATCACATTCGTGAATATCTATGTGTTACTGTCATATATAAAGGTTTAAATATGTTTAAAAATGCACATTGAAAACATCCAATATCAACAAATTTCAAACCCACGCGGCACGCAGTCCTATACCGTCAGCAGTCTAACATCACTAACGTTACAACAGACCCAAGTTTTTTTTGTAGACTATAGATATATTTGTGTAACTTGAACAAGGTATGTCACTCATGCACATAAAAATGCCTTCTCGGGAATACTAATCTGTTTTTCTCACCATTGGAGCCATAAAAAAATCGAAATTACATATCTGTAGTCTTGAAAGGTCGCCTTAGAAAATGCGGAAAGACGGACAACCTACCAGTCCTTTCTGTAGTCGAGTTGTCTTTGGTGAGTTGTCCGTGTAGTCGAGTTGTCCGCCTCCCGTACAGGCTGACCTAGTAGTATATATTTACGGGCTGACGGACATATCAATTAGGGGGGTCTGGTATAGTTTAGTACCACATGCACTTATAGTTGGCCTGGCTCAGCAATTTTTGCATATGCCATTCCTAACCCTAATTACGTCCTACGACGCCACAGTGGCGTAATAAATACCTCCCAAGTGTAAGGACGGTCGTCCAAAACGCACATACAATCACCCGAAATCGAGCAAGCTATTTCTCTCGTTTTCTCTTCGTAACGATCCCGATATGAGAGAGACCGCTGGCGTTAGGGAGTTTGATATCGTCGGCGCAGATGCCATTTCGGACGATGGTACCTGTACTTGGCAAGCTCTATGACGTCGTAGTGACGTAATTTTTGGATGACATACGGTACCGGTAGTTAGGTGGGGGTTAGGAATAACATACCGGTATACTAATATTGTTATGCTACGCCCACCGGAAGTACATGTGGTACTAAACTATACTGGACCCGTTACACAACTTGATGGGTCGCGGCCCATAGCCTGATGGGCCGAGGCCTAATTCCATGCGCCGTGGCCCCGGCCCATGGGCCTTAGAGGAGTCACCACTTCCACTCCACATTCCAGGCCTTACTGTATCAAAATGTTGACCAATACGGTAGCTGAATAGACTAGACAGCTAGAGAATGAAGGTTTCATTTATCACACAAACTTGCCCTTGCCTTGGAGTGTATAGTAATCAAATACGACATCAATATATTTTATTCTGATCTCTCCGGCATAAACAAAACACAACTAACGGTCAAACGAAATGCTGAAATTGTGGTACGTGGAAGGCAAGCATAACTAAGGATAAAAGTGAAAACGTACAACTACCTGCATGACCTGTGACAATATAAAACACAGTCAATATTGCACCACTACAGTGCTACCCTATGCACGGGGTCTCATATAAAATTGTTACGACACGCCCACTAGAAGTTATTCAGGTAAGAAAGTACATGAGACCCCACAAATCAAGAGCGTCAAATGAATTATATTTCAATTGCTCAAACTCTGTCTTACATACAGACATAAGCAGATCTAGACGATAATGTTATACTTAGAAGATTACGTTGAATTAATTGAGCACCTTCCGGTGGATGTGAGAGATAGATTTACTGATATGCGTGAAATGGATTTACAGGTACCGTGACGAAACAGTAATGCATTTCCAATTTTCTTATGTTTATTCTGTCTATTAGTGCCACTCAAAAATGGCCACCGATTCAATAATTAATTTTTTCTATGCTGATATTTCCAGTGAAATATAACTTCTGGATTTTTATAGTAACAAAATGAGTAGTTGAACACTGCAATTTGGTACATTGATAAAGGAAATTTACAATAAAACGTATCGGAATATTATTTTTATTCAATCATATTCTATGGCATTGATCTATGTTTATTTTTCAAGCAGTTCGATTTATTGGCTCATGCATATTGTCGAAATAAAACTATCCAGGCAGCCATATCCGTATTACAAAGTTGAGAGTGATCTTGACGGCTATTTTTTCTAATTCTTCAGGTTCAAAATACTGTAGATGATTTGAATGGAAGAGTTAAGTCATTATTTCGTGCATGCCTTGCGAAGAAAGGAAAGATTGATAATGCCGATGAAACCTTCGATGACATTCGAGCAACTTATCGCAAGGCATTGGATGACGCTGATGAGAAAGTAAATAACATCGAAACATAGTTATATTTTAATCTGTTTTCAATTTTGCATTTGGAAGTTGAGTATTCTACAATCAGAGATTATTTTATCATTAAACTTTCACAAATTAAATTATATTTACTGTTTTCACAAATGGGTTTCATTTTTTGTTTAATATAACATAAATTTAGGTACAATTGGCAAATCAAATATATGATTTGGTGGACCGACATCTTCGCAAACTAGATCAGGAACTTGCAAAATTTAAGATGGAATTAGAAGCAGACAATGGAGGGATTACTGAAATTCTGGAAAGAAGATCATTGGAGCTGGATAACCATGTATCTCAAACTGGCCACTCGGTAAATTGCTACTTTCATTTCCTGTTGTCTCTGAATATAACTTTGCGAATGAAATTTGAGAATAATAAATTGATAGATTCTTTGAACAGATGAACAAAATAAATTGATTGTCCAACTTTTATCTTGTAACATATTAATATTTTACTGAAAGTTTATATATATAAGTATATGGCATTAGGTATAATTTATTTTAAAAAACATTTGCAGAGTAGAAAACGGCTTGCACATGCCACCACAGTAGCTTCAAGTTCTGCTGCCATTTTGCCTGGAACATCAAATGGACCTGTGGATAAAAAATCGAGATTAGATGGTGCTTTTGATTTGTTGTATTCTCATTCCGAATCGGCACCACCTTCGGTATTATCACCAGATTTCTCAACAATAACTTCAGGGAATGATGTAGAAAGAAGTAACAGTCGGCCTCCATCAAGAAATTCTACTACGGGTTAGTTATATGGCTATTTTATTTTTGAATACGCAATTAATTTACAGTCCATGTCAATCATAGCTAGTGTTAAAATTTGTCAAGTTGCTGATTTCTGTAGCAAAAAGAAGAAATGGGGTCATGAAATGCATTTTGTGAATACCTAAAAAAGCAAGAGAACAGTGCTCGTATATATGGACATGAGTGTGAAATGACTAACATGGCTATAGCATTGTCCGCAAAATCAGGCCAAATGGTAAAAGAATTGCACTGTATTTCATATGAAGATGTGCCCATGATATATGAAACCAGCAGAATTTGGAGTGAAATATTGGACTCCAAAGATTGTGCGAAATTATAATAGCCTTTCATCTACTTCCAACTTGAAGATATGTTCTCACAACAACTGCTCTGTGTCTGAAATTTAGTAATCAGTGTTGCATATGTGTTAGTTTGACATTGTTATGAGACTAGTTTGCTGTATACATCATATGAACTAAAATCTATTTTCAGGTACCGGTCAATCTATCATTAGTGCTCTCCAGACTCCAGTTGCTACAGAGGGACAGTCAGTAAGGCATCCAGGAGGTTTGAAAACAAATAACATTGGAATTAAACTGTCAGAAACTACTATCAAACAGGAGGATTTCCAACAAGGATTACCCCCAGATTTTGTTGATTGTAAATTGCCTCTTAGTGAGGACATGATGGATGAAGACTCTTGCCATTCCACTCAGGATGGTCTATTAATGTCACCCACAGGTTCAAGACCATCTAGAACGAAAAAACAAACTTCACGTGCAGCTGCTTGGACTCAAGAGCGCATGCAGGCTGAGGCTAGGCGTGGTCATGCGCGAGAAAAAGATCATATTTCACCAAACAGCTCTATGGTTGAACTCGTCGGAGAAAGCAGTAATGCTTCTTCTGATTGGACACTCGATCCTAATGAGCCGCGGTATTGCATCTGTAACCAAGTGTCGTATGGTGAAATGGTTGGGTGTGATAATAGTAAATGCACAGTGGAATGGTTCCATTATGGCTGTGTTAATCTCACTGAAGCACCAAAAGGAAAGTGGTATTGTCCACAGTGCACTCAAACGATGAAAAGGCGAAATAAAAACAAACAATGATAGTGGGCCAAAAAAATCTCTAGTTATTACAAATTCTTCTATTATATTGTGATTATCTTCGAATAAACCTGCCAATCTTTAGAGTATGTTACCGCTGCATGCGTGAAGCGACTACGCCCTCGGTAACTAAATAAAAATAAAATTGTTCACTTTATATCAAATTCGGTCATGCATGTCCCACTCAAGATTGTAACAGTCAGGATGTGCTTGCATTATTTTATTTTCAATAGTTTACGAGCTTGTTTGGGATCGCTACTGTGTGAAGTTCTGTTCTATCTGCAATTCACCATATTGATTGTTTGCTATAAATAATCTTTGTGTTGCTATTCTAGGATGAACCCTAAATCCTGCTATTCTACTAACTAGCCCTCTCAAAATGAAGCGACATGTCTGGGCCAATTGGACAAGTCATATATGGTAAGTACCCGCAGCGTCCCATGCCATGTGTGAGAATGGAAATCAGTTCTCCAGTTACATGGGCTTAAAGAGCAGTTTAATCCTTTCATATGCTCAAAACGTGATGAACAATATAGACAAGTGTGATATTCAAACGACTGATGTCTACTCCAGCAGTGGCCAGAATATCAAGTTAGCCTTAATATTCAAGACATTTTCATGCTATTGAACTTTAAAATAAATAGAATTTTTAACCCAGTCATTTATTAAAATTTCCAATGGTTGAAAAATTCCAGTATTTTATGACATGGTCCATAGTGTTGTGTACAGTGCAGTGGAAATAAATATTAGGTGAGGGTTATGTACAAAAACAGACAGTTGAAAAAATATCAATCAAAAAAGATGACATGTACCATTGCTGTTCAGAACTGAACATTTGGGGAAAATAGTAATGTCCCATATACCAGTGGTTCTCAACTGCCGGACCGCCAAATATATTATATGCAAAGTACTGACTGACGTCCATTAATTTTAACTCTTATTGATGTATTCATCTAACAACTAAACTTGGTGAGAGGTCCTCTGCCCATTCCAATACCTGAACGGCTGGATGTTCGTTAAGTTTATGACCTCATAACGGCGGCTAACATTACACATGAGTCTGATAGCACATACATAGTACGGTACCCGATTGTTAAGTTTGCTAGTTCCGTAATTTGACAGTAGGCCTATAATTTAGCGAGTTTGATAGTAGTATAGAAGCAAACAAACTGTATTATCCAGTTCAAACAGCTCTACTTCGCCTTGCAGAAACTTCATTAGAACCAAGTTTAACACGTATATATTAAAAAGACAGCAGCAAATTTCTCATTAAATTGTCTTCTTTGGCACGGCCTACTTTTGTCATAATTGCATTTTTTTGATTACGTTTTCTGTTAATTTTGAAATTTCACCGATTGAAAAAGGTTGGGAACCACTGCCATATACGGAAAACACCAGAAAATTTTTTAAAACACAATAATTAAGTGTAAATATATATAAAAGAAAGTGTTTTTGTGCAGAGATAGAGGCTATTAGAACTATATCGTCCATGGGAGGACAAAGTCCAACTCTTTATTGATAACTTCCAACCGTGTACAATAAATCATAAATAAGGCTACCGAACAAAGAAAATGATATTATGTAAAAAAAAATCTAGGATTAAAGTGTAGTGCTTAGTGCAAAATGAGGAGAGAATAAAAATAACTGCAGGATAAATATACATAATGCAACTACAATATAAAGTAAGACAACATTCCCATTTCATATAGTCAAAAGGTGTCAGTCTCTCTATCTAATTCTAATGGTTGATGTTGAAATCACTTGGAATGGCATGATAATTAGCTTGAAAATGTTGCCACCCAGTAAGTTAAATCATTATTTCAAAACAACTAATAAATGATCAATGGTTCATTACATCAGTTAAGTCTTGCTTTTCTGTACACATAAATGATTAAAATTCAGAGTCGCAGCTGAGTATTTCAATAACTGAACCAAATTGTACTTGGTATTTTGGTCACAATCTGTAGCAGTTAAAATCACTGCATGGAGATAATAGCAACACTGAATTCAATTATCAAATATTTTCCAGTCATAAGTAATGACCAAAAATCCTCATTTTGTTTAACAGCCGAGCAACAGAATGTAAAACAGAATCTTCTAGTAAAGGTTAAATCCTTCTCTAATTTGGCACTTGAGTGTGTAATATCTGAAGAAATAAAACATTAAATCAGGTTGAGACTTGAAGAATTACTCAATAGAGCAATAACTTCAAGGGCTGTCTACTTATACAAATGTTGTTTTACTACCATAAATTTCACTATTAAATCAAAATAAAAACTTCCCATGTGGCTGAATTTTTTTATAAGGACCACTTAATGAAAGCAAAGTAAATAATAGTTGCGATCAAAGCCTACCTGTCATTCTTTTTAATTGCTTAATCCAGCACAGCTCGTATCGAGAGCTTCGAGGACACCTTCAAGTGATGAGCTGCTCATTCGACCTAAGTCATTCATACCGTCCGACGAACTATATCCGATACACGGTGTAGACTCTCGAGATAGGAGCTGCAAAAACAATTATGTTTTCTATTTTCAGAAAATGCCTCAAATTTCTAAATTCTAACACTTCAAGGCAAAATCAATGAGTGGGAGGAATAAATTCATTTTCTAAACTTTTTTGCACAATAAAAAACAGAACTGCAAAATATATGGACACAAAGGACACACACCAGTACCGGTACGAAAAGACATGAGCAGTAAACCCAATCCACTGCTTTACCGTCCCACATCATTCGAGACAATATTTAACCCACAATGCAATAATACGTCTGAGCGTAGACATCACAATAGAAATGGGTACCACAAGGCAATTTCAACCTAACTAATTATGCTTATTGTTTACTATGATAAGAGTTTGCTAGAAATATAAGCAGTCAAGCAATAAAAAAGTGTTCCTCTGTAATTACAATAAAAGGGCAAAATGTTTGGTAAATGTTGAGTCTCCTAGAACTAGGCAAATATGAACAGTCGTTTTCCACAACAATCTTACACTTAGTGTTCAATAAGATAAAAATGTCTAACTTATTTAATATGTCTTTATTTCATTGGGCTCACTAAAAAAATATAATAATTTTAAAAAGTACACTCACTTTTATCCTTTCCGCAAATATGTCCACAGTGCCTGAATCTGAAATTGGATTAGTTCGCTTTGGTGACATTTTATTGAAGGCACGAGATGAAGACAATGAGTTGAAAGAGCAATTTTTATTGTGCGAGAGCGAACCATAAACACACTGAGTGCTTGTACTGTGTAACATGTTCATTTGCTGCCTACAATTTTCACAAACAGCCGTTAAATTTAATTCCAGACATGAAAATTGAGCAGGTGATGGAATTATTGACAATCTGTCAGTTTTATTTGGACTAGAATTAGAGTCACTAGCATCAGATGAATCTGGGGCATATCCACTCCTAATTATTGCAGCAGGAGTTTGCCATGCAAAATGTCTTGTATCCTTAAATTGTCCGAAGCGATATTGCACAGGTAGTCTGCTATTTGTAGCAATGGCAGATGAGTTATTATTAGTATGGTTTCCAGTTAGTAATAATTCATCGCCATGTTGTTGCGTGTGAAAAAATTCAGATCGATGTGGCGTCTGCAGTTTTGGGTTTACCAATTTTTTGTTTCGAGTTTTATGATATTTTAAATGAGTGTTTTCATCAGATTCAGTATCTTCGGAGGTATTTTTTTGAGATAAATTTTTATGCAAGTAACAAGATTTTGGACCACATTCTGAAGTGCTGTCAGTTGGAGAAAAATCAGATATTTGATTTTCCCTATATAAGCAATAGTTGCAAGCATTGTTGCGAGCGGAGCTACCATAAATATGGTTTCCCGATTCTCTCTCATGATAGCATGAATTAGGATGATTGTTAACACAAGTCCTTTCATGATTTGTTGAACGAAAGTCATCATGTTGCTGAGGTCTAGGCATCGACAGTTCATGGGGAACACTAGTTGTGTTTTGCTCAAGATCCCCTATATTCTGAGAGTTTAACGTGGAATGATGTGATATAGTGTGTCGTGTAGGATTTCTCGATTCAATTCCTGCAGCAGATTCTTGATTGGCATTTCCAGTGTGGTTAGTATTACCAGTTGCACTGTTTGCTTGTAGCTGCAGCTGATGCTGTCTGTATTGTTCAGTTACATCTCCTTCAATTATGAAAAAAATAAGTAGGTTTTTGGTATGGCGTATAAGAGACACGTATGTGTAGAATATAAGGGAAGTAAGTATTCAAGCCAATAATTTGCCTTTTTCTAAATTGAAATACCTTGTAGCATGCACACAGTAAATTTGAAAATAAGTTTGACAAAAAAAAAGGTCTTAAGTTGTTTGAATTCTTAAAAAAGACACCTTGTTCTAATACTATTAGTAAGCCCAAATTTATTGTTCCACGTCTGGTTCCAATAATCAATTGGCCTACCATATAATCTTTAAATGAACTGTGTTAGGGTATAGTATTTGACCAGACCTTCTGAGAAAAATCAAAAATTGACAGACAAGAAAATTTCAGTTGGTATTGCTCCATTGTCATTAATTGGTAGTTGGTACGAACTACATTTTATTAATAAAATTGTGAGTACAACATACAGCAGACTTACTAAGAAAATTCCTGTTACACAAGGGACAAGTCCATTTCTGTTTTAACCAAGGATCAACACATCTCTTGTGGAACTCATGAAGACACGGTACAACTCTTAATTCCTGAAAATAAAAGAATATTAAATTTCAATTTTTTGAAAAGAATATTTTTATTCTGTATTCAAAAAAAGAAAACAGCCAATTTACCTGTCCATCTGTAAACTCCTCAAGACATATTGCACACATTGATCCGGATGAGCATTCACTGAATGTATCATTGTTCCCACTACTTTTCCTGTTTACTTCATTTTCAAAATTATCTGGGACCATTTTATGTTTTCTATATTTCTTAGTCTTCATATGCTGCAGAGCTTCCAGAGCCAGGTCTTGTAATGTAATCTGGAACAATAATAATGACGTTAGTGTAAAAATGGTTCATCTACTCAAGCTGTCAGACGAATTCTCAACCTTGGCAAGAATTTATCACTCTGTACAAGTCTCTGCACATACAACCACTGCTTGGTAAGGACCTGAATCATTTTCTACCCCAAGGCTCTTTAAGCTGGATGTCTTGACCCCTGGGGGTCACGAAATGGCCCAACAGGGGTCACAGTAAAATCTTAAATGAGCTAAGATTCGATCTTTTGTGCAGAAAATATGCAGGCATTATCAATTTGATTTAATTTTTAAATATATACTGGCCTGAGTAGCGGGCATGTGCTTTATTAAACCCGAGAATTTCTCTTTCACTTTAGTACTGATTAATACAGTCATCATAGCAACAAATATATATCAGAAATTTGCTGCATAATAGAACAATTATTGTTTCAGCTAAGAATTACATACCTGTCTTTGACGTCTCCAGCATCTGACCTGTAATGCACAAAATAAAAGATTAGTCAGGTTAAATTACTTGTAGCAGAGAATAAAATAAAGACAATTTCATACCTTCGCAACGACTATCAAACAGAGGATGCATACTAATATCAAACATGCCATAAATATCCCCATGTCAAAGAAATGATTTCCTGGTGCATCCTGTATTGAGAAAAAGCAATTATAAATAGAGTTTTTTTATTCGACAGATATCTGAGGATATGTAAGCAAATACTATTTTTGTAAGGGCCGGAATCTCTTTAACTACTGGGCGGGTCATCACGCCCTCAATGAACATTTTTGCGATAAATGCTAAATCATAAGAATCAGTCAATCTTTATGTAGCAATAAGCAATTTCAATCACAGTAAACAAGGTGTGTAATTTATTATCTTCATTAGTCATGCTTTTGATTGAAATGTATAGTAGATAGTATCCAGCTATATGTACCTTATTGCAACCTTGTTTATCCCTATTTATTGCGCATTAAGTTAGTATAAGACTGTTTAAAACAACAACTAGCCTATATTTGCATACTTTTTATTCACCAACCATCTAATTTAAATATTCGATAAATGCCGTTTATAACATGCTTGATAAATAACTCAAGCACAGCTTTAGGAAAGATTAAAATTTTGGACAATACAAAATTCCTTGATTACAATTAATAGTCCAATTTTCAAGTCAGGCTACATGGCAATTGTGGTAAATTTACCTGAATTGGTAAGCTTTTCTTTATTCTTGCCCTTGCAATCTGTCGGTTTTCAATTAATTTCATTAGTTCCAAAGCTTCATTTCCCTCCACTAAAATCACAGGACTGTTCAGCATTGTCGTGGAATCCTTGTTTAGCTGAAGAAAATGGGAAATGTTCAAAATATAAACAATATTGTTATTGTAACGAATAGTTAAGTATGATGTGTTATGAAAAAAATGGAAAAAGATGTAAAAAACTTTAGCTTCAAACAAAATCTAAAATCAATTATAATCATAATTTCAAATTAAAATGGATATTTATTATAATATCTGAAACTAAACTGAGAGATCAATTTTCAAAATGCCAACTATATTGATATGAATAATCATGCTGGCTTGTGGCAGTTACCCAGAAAAATAAAATAACATAAACAAATGATGAAATATTTTTTTTTATCAAATAGAAAGCAATCGTAAATAAAAAGCAGTCAGATAATTAAAAATCATGATTATTTCAATTGTACAAATTCTGATCATTTCAATATTACAACAAAATAGAATTTTAAGTCATGGGTAAGATGCCATTAACTAGGTTCTCAATCAAATTTCAAAAACAATAAATAATTTAACTGAAATTTAAACTGATTTTTCCATAAATCCATTCTTTCATATTTAGCGAGAAAATGTTAACCTTATAGCCAGTGCAAATTTTCATTTTGCGCCAAGGGATCATTTGAAGACAAGTACGGCCTGTAAAACAACAAGAACAAAGTACTAACCTGTCTGAAAGCATCTGGGTGGTCAGACACATCAAATATCACAGCAGTCGCCCCTTTATCCACTGCAGTCTTTGCCTAATAGAAAAGGGATCAACGTGAAATAGTGCAGATGCCATGTTAATACACAGACACTCCCCAAAGATATGAAATTTTATCAACAGTTCACTGACACGCCATACTCGTGCATTGCAAAATTCAAAAATTTGAATGAAAAACATGTTTTTAAAATTACTTTGATATTTTTATTTGAATATAAATTTTAGATTACTGAATGAGAAACATTGAACCAAAAGTGAGGTTTGTAATCCATTAGGAGAAATAATCACACAGTGTGACAAAATTCAATAGGGGAATTTTTATGGAATTCTAAATCTATCATATAAAAAGTTCTGTTATGAATTGCACCATTATGAAAGTAAATTGTGATTTTCTTGTAGAGTGGAATTTATTTTATCAATTGGACAATTTTAGATAAGAAACAAACATGGAAAGTACAAGGTTCAAACATTTTACAAAATTGGAGCTTTAAAAATTTAACTGGTGTTGAAGATCATGGCCATATTTACCTTATCTATTAAAGAACGACAAGGATCTTTTGTTCCGTAGGTTAGTTTGACAACACCAACCCAACCGTAAGCAAATGTTTCATCACTGTCAGAATCACTGCATAAACTGAAAGGATGGATCTAGAAATAAAACAAACATGGATGATTAAAATCCCTTAAAATATTATTTTCATTTTAGTTTTATGAAGGCAAAAAATTTTTTTTTATAAATAAGTCAGTTCAGCTACTTGGACCATTTCAAAAAAAGTACGGAGCTTGTAAAGAAGGTTGTAATATTACATGACTACATCTTTACATATTTGGTGATAATTTGCTGCATAGTCCACGACATGACATCCCATCTGCTTAGCGATTTATCTATATCTCGGGATCCGCAATATTGAATGCATTGGAAATATTGGTATCAGTTGGTCAAGTTCAAAAACCAAAAGAATCTATATTCCAGAATAGGCCATAATAAATTTTAATCAAAATCACCCATAATTAGAGCCGATTTAAACGAACATATAGCATCTGAAAAGCCCATTATCTCAAATTATGTCTTAAATATTCTTCCAAACGCACAGAACGGGAATTGATATTGAAGTTTTCTTGGGTCATATTGAATTTGTATTCTATCATTATTTTCATTCATAATATCTTTACTTAGACAATCAACTTCTCCCAAGCTTCAGAATATCACCATCAGCCAATTTTAATAATATCATATTGGTATCAGATTAAATATAAGACATGATACATCGGTAATTCCCTCCAACAACCACACTGAAACACTATTTTTTTTATTTTCTTGGAGTAAAGATAAAGGGGCTGCAGTGGCAGTACCAAACAATTATCAATATAGAATTAGACTTCAGACGACGAATGACTTGAAGCAATTTGTGCCAATGTTTTTTACGAATCAAAAGAAGTAAATAGCAAAAATATTAAAATAAAACTGCTGTCAAAAAAGGAATACCTGAATAATATCTCCCTCTGCTGGATTTGAGGGACCTGCATTAGAAAATTCCCCTGTAATATCGGTCTTGTGTGTTGTGTATCTTCCACTGTCCTGATTGATTTCATATAGGATAATTTCTAAAAATGCATCTCTGCTATCTCCAGTGACTACGACGGTAAATATTTGCAGCATAATAAACAGCAACCAACCATGCATTTTCATCAACGAAATTGAACAATATAAGCATTACAAATGCCAGTATAAAAAATTTTCAACATTTTGTTTTCGTAGAAAACAGTAAGAATAGTACTGAAAAATGATAACATAAACATAAAAATCGAAATATTGACAGAAACTATGTATGTCTCAGTTGTACTCCGACCAACTCTGGTGTGATCTAAGTTGGGCAGGAGATAAATGATGAAGTATTGGCAAGCACAATTTCTCAAGTAGAAAGTGTTACTCCAGAATTGTCATACAATAAAAATGTATAGACTATATTGTTGATTGAGTAAAACAACAAACTTTGGTTCTAGTGAAGTAATCGCATAACTGCTTAAAAAACGCCAAACATGTTTTTTAACAAAAAGTCTGTCTCTAGCAGAACCAAATTCTTCACAAATATGTTTAGTCAAAATCAAACCTTCTCGCTTTTCAACTAAGCAGGTATGTCCCTTGCCAAATAGAGTATAGCATCAGGCGCGAGACATAGGTACTTTTATATAAAAAAATATTAATTTGAGCTGTATTTTAACACCACATTTTTGTTTGATGTTATTTAAGCGGTTACGATGTTTACCCAACTTCAATGAGAGTATCGATTCCTCAGTCCTCAAGAGCAAAAAATTTAGCAATTCCAATTTTACAATCTCCTAGCATGAACCCTTTCCAAAGTACAGCTCAAACACACACGCCAATGAATGATGGAAGCGGTATTTTATTTAAAAAAAAATTATTTATTTAAACATTTAATTGCTTTTTTTTCAAATTTATTTCCGTATTTATATTGAGAAATGTTTATTTCTCCATACAGCCATATGGGACATTAATTTCATTGTAAACAGAAGCAAGACTCATCCTTAAAACATATTAACAATGACATAGCCTCTGATGCAAAACATTCATTGAAATATTCATATATTTATTTTGTTCACACATAAAATTCGGATGTCAGGATATTTTAAATATGGTTGTACAATGTAATATTCTGTACATCCCTCATACAGTCATAATAAATATCCAAAGAAAAGAGAGTGCCAGTCAAAATAAACACAAGCAATGATTAAAAGCTGTTCCTCTATCAGTGAAACCTTAACAATATTTTTCATTCCCATTAATGAATAATGAAATACATAGCAGAATGATCACCACTCTGCCACTGCTTTATATTTCACAGCCCAATCTTATCCATTGTTATTTTTGAATTCTCATTTATATTTTTTTAGTTTCATATTATACGGTACTGCTATAGGCCTAATCTTGATCCTATTCTATCATCTAACATGAGAGGAAAGTCATTTTGTTATTACTTGTTTTGTTATTGTGATGACTGTTTTCATCTGTCTGACAGAATTTTATGACAGTATGATGACTAAGTTTACTACAATCTCTCTAAATATTTACAATATATGTACGCAGATGTAATATTAAAGATTGCTACTTCAACACTTATGTCATATTACTAACTATACGTAGCTTTTCTCAGAATTTCACAACTAAAAACCACGCCATAACTTTAATAAAACCACACTGCTAAAGCAAATTGATATATAATAATGGCTTTATTCGAGTCGTAAATATAGACTCACAATCGTATCTTTGTTCACTATACATAACAATTTACCGACAAACCAGTTGCCACATTTTTCAGCGCCCCAATCAAACAACCTCAAACCGAAGTATGATGCAAAACACACAGGCTAAACTACACACAAATCGGCTCAGGTACTTGCGCAACCACAAACACACAATTTGATGATAAAATGCTTTGATCGGACATGCGATCCATTATGTGCTTGCCGAAAAACAAACGGAACGTATGTGCTGCGAGTAATTTGAGCGTGCGAACGAATTATTTGCGAGAGTGACGACGAAAAAGGCAAAGTGGAAAGAATCCAGAGTGCGGTGGCTTTGATCATTCCACGTGACTACAAAGGCCCGCCACACCGCGTCTAAATTTGATAGTCTTTGTGGGGTTGACAGGGTTTCGATAACACTGACGCGGGTCCCGATTTAACTTATTGAAAATGGCTGAGGCAAAATTATTCAACGGCGTCGAAAAAACAACCCAATGCGCTTGATTATTATTTCGACAACGGCGTTTTAAACACTCACAAAATTTTGTTTCGAGCGGGCGATTCTTTTATGGGCTACATTTTGATGGAATTTATCGAAATGAATACCCGCAATAACAAGCAATTTTATTATTTTTTCTAAGCCACTTTTGTGAATTGTGGTGGTTATCTTGTTGTTATCAGTTCAATTATACAACCTTCCTTCTGAAGGACTGCAGAAATCGAACGAAATTGTCAAAAGTGGATAAGTTAGGTAAATTGTTCAGAGAAAGAAAAATAAACGTAAGAACTATCAAGTGCGCGAAATTTCGTCAAATAATTTTCAATGCGTCATCAGTGGAATCGTTGAATTCACTGGTGAAATTGGAATAATAGTTTTTGATTGTACCAACGATATCAAGACGAATTATAATTTTGGAAATTCGATCCTAAAAGGAACCTTCAGCAAGAAATGGTTTAATGATGACGCTGTCTGGTGCAAACCTCGATAAATTCATTTAGTTGTCCAACTTTGTACCCCTAGAAAATTATATTATAGTTACAAAAGTAGTGATTGCCATCCGTTGCTGTATATATACGATAAGTTGCCGTTTGCAAGGCTGTGGCGCCGAAAGCTTGCGCTTTTTGCTCGCGTTGACCTCCACCTGTACTTGGACCTTGAAGTTTTTTAATTCTAATTATTCACTGGAATATGTTAACGGCTTTGGACTGATTATTGAGTCGAAATGAAGTTATACTTACGGTATATACTTTGAGCCGCATGCAAAATATCTCAAACCGAACGACTCTGGTTTTTCTAGTAAATAATTGCTCTGGACAAGGTCAAGCACACTCACTCAGAGGTCAAAGAGACTGATTTCTCAGCAAAGTTATGAACGATGATCAAAGCGCCAAGAACTACTGGAAGTCTGGGACTATGAAAAAGTTGGGAATCATTGAGAATGAAGCTGACACCCACCTCAGACTATGCAGAACATTTACAAGAGTTGTGCTACATTGGTGTATTTAAATGAACTCGCATTGTACAAAATTGTATCTGTAGGAACATCATATAACAATTGATTTTTTGAAAATGACACAATCTACGTATCACACTAGAAATGCAACACAAAAAATCATTACTTAATGACATAATTTTACCTATGACCATTGCTGAGAGGCTGGAGTCATTGACTCAAGGTCCAACCAACTTGAAGGTCTAGTTTAACAAAAATAGAAATCCCACTACCTATTTGAGCCTTATAGATCTCAATATGCAAATCAAAAAAAAAATGTTTTCAGGAGATGCAAATCTTTTAATAAATCAAATCTAAGCGAATAGTGCCCACAGGCTGTTGAAAGTATTCCGAAGAAAATTAAATTGATCAAATGTGTGACAAAATTGAGTAATACACAAAATGGTAGTTTGCATACTTCAATATAAATTGGATAACCATCACTGAAAATAGGAATCGCACAATACCGCATCAATTAGATATGGACGTGTTTTGTACTAAGTATACTAAATCAGTTCTAAAATGGACAGACTGTGGGAATAACAGATCTGAATAATCACAGAAGGCATTAATATATTTGAATCAAAATGAGAAAATTGGCAGTACTTAATCACAATATTACAAGGCGACACTTGATGACTCTACAGAAAGATTTGGAATAAATGAACCTTGTAGTAAAACAAAACCATCTAGCTATAAACCACGCTACCACTGCAGTCGCTCAGGCAGTTTCTGTGTCCATTTGTTAAAGAGGGCTGGTTTATTAAAGGAGGAGGTAAACTTTCATGCAAATTATTAAACGATTTGGAACCATTGGCTACCCTTATCTCTATAAGTTGCTTGATGTATATATAACTAAATTATATAGCAGAGAAAATCAGCAACTCGATGGCTGTCAAAGGTATTATTTCCTCATAGCAAATGACTATTATCACACAGACTTCTTGTAAGTCATATCCTAAGTATAAAGTACAAAATAAAAAGGTAAAATAACATTGGAAAGATATTAATTGTAAAATTATTAAACTGGCTCAACCAACAATATAACGATTTAAAAACACTGAAATTTGCGGAGAGTTGAATTGACAGGAACCCACGAGGTTAGCAAACTTTAGATACCCATGCTAAGCGAAAAGAATGATTAGGGCAAATTTTGTTACCCGAAAACAATGTACCGAAAGTCAATTAATTATACGGTCATGATAATCTTAAAAGTGGTCCAAGCAGAGATGTGGAGTCAGACTTTGGCATGTTTTTTTATTGACAATGGAGTTGGTGACATATTTCGAACTCCCAAAAACCTTGAATTCTCCAAAATCAAAATTACAGACTTTTAATGGTGTTAACCGAATTCAAATTTTCCAACAAAAACTCTTAAGCATCAAGTTTCTCAAGCATTTCCGGAAAGCAATTAAAAGAGGCTAACATATTCCAAATTTTTTGTTATTAAATTTTATTTTTCGAGTTCAGAGTTGACGTTGAACTCAAAATTTTCTCTAACCTGGAGTCAGTAATCGGGTTATCTTTCAAATGACTCAGAATATGTATTCTGATGTAAATAGCCCTAAATCCAAGGCAGTATTAAATTGAGTAAACCAAAAAACTATTTTCACATGATAGATTATTTGAGCAAAATATATGAACTGAGTGAGAATTGCGTGAGTTGTCTGTTACGTTACTCGGCTTTATGTCGCCTTCGATATTATATTGACACAAATATTTGATATCAAACATACCGGTAATGCAATTAGTCTAATCAACTAATAACTGTTCTTCACATTAGGATTTACAAATTGAAAATTGCTTTTAATTATCATTTGGGTTTGCAAATATTTTCAGCCTTTTTGTTAATCTTACGGAATGACGGAAATTATCAAGAAAACAGCGGCAAAAAGCAGATCTTAATTTTGTGGCTTGTTTCCACACGAACGAATCTTTTCCGTTATACATTTCCGCATTATCCAATAAAAGCATGACGTCATCCAGAAGTTGGTCAGGTGTATATGTTTGTGGCACAACTGGTCGGGTCGCGCTTCGTGTTCGAGAGTTACTCGGTCTTTCGGCACTTCCATTGGCTTTCTCAATTTTGTCTTTAATATCTGTTATACTAATTGGATTCTCTACAATTTCGTAATAATCTGGAACATCTTCTTCTTCTACTCGATATCTGAAGGAAAAATATGGGAGCATTAGTTTGATTTCTATATATCTAGGATAGGATTTTCATATTTATTCTGAGGTAAACTAGAGTCCATAAGGCGGCTTAATCATATTACACAGTCCATGAGGGTGGTTCACATAACTGCTGGTCAGTGACGGCTTCGTCCACCATCAAGTCCATGCATCTGAAAACAAATAACTGGCTTAACTAATCCCATACCCGACATGAGGCCGTGATTACCATATATGCGTAAGCTGTATTATCAACTTTCCTCTCCCCTGGGATAAATATCTAAATCCTATCTTGTTTGGTACCGGCAATTAACCAGTGTTTGTTTCAGATACATGGAAGGTGAAGGAAACCGTAACCGACTAGCTACATGATGACAAGCATTTTCCTAACGCCAAGCACAATGCACCAACAGTCATTAGCTTGTGACATTGCTTTGACCAACATAAATAATTTCATTACTTGAATAAATTAGAGCATTTGTATTGTAGAAGACGATTGATCACTGCTGAACATTTCTCAAGATCTTCGTTTTCATCTTCCTCTCCTTCACTCGCTTCATCTAAGCTTCCTTCTTCCTCCTCAACTTCACTCTCCTCTTCTTCATCATTCTCCTCTTCTTGAGATTCAGAATCCTCCTCTTCTTCTTCCTCATCATCATCATCACTCGATTCCTCAATCTTTTTACGCTGTACTTTTCTTCTTGAGCGTCGAGTAGCGACAACTTTAAAATAAACAATTATGATAATAAAAGAAAAAAATTCAAACCATAACAAGACGTTACTCCAGCACCCTTGAAAATTAGTCCAAAACTAAAAAAGATGGGAATTCAGGGTTTTTGTTGAATTAACAAAGCTAAGACACACGAAACTTCGCGATTGAACATTTACTATGGAAATAAACAAGCTATACTTGAAAAGACATCTACCAGCACAAATTTTTACATAAAAATATATGTCATGAAAAATTACATTACTATATTCATTTTCAAAGTGGTTGAAATGTGATTTTGAAGCTAACCTGTTTCTTCTTCTTCCGCTTCTTCACTCGAGTCTTGACTTCTCTTACGTTTACCGATATTTCTTTTGGATCTACGAGTTCCCGTTCCTAAAATGAAGGGGATTTCATTCATCCATATATAAGTCACATAATGATTTCTGAAAACACTATTTCATTTGTGAGTAATTCAATATATAAAATTATTTTTGTTATAAATCAACAATTGATAACCAATGACATTGTTACAAACCATCAGACTCGAAAATAATTAATAAATATAACCTGTATTTGACAAGCAATCTCAAACAAATATTTTCATTTTTCCTGGATTCAGAATAAAAAACAATTTCAATCCAATAGTATATATCATTCGCAAGCCTTAAATTAAAAATTAGAGGGTATTTCCGTAGTGTGTGTACCAGGTTGAGGTTAGGCCATAATTTTATTCAGAGTTTCCTTATTTTAGCTCTATTACGAGTTCGGGGACTGTTTGTGTTAGCCAAGTGAATATACCCCCTGCCCATAGGCTTTCATCCCTTTACATAACTTGATGAAAAGTAGGCGAACATAATTAGTTACCTCTGTATTGGTACACACACTTCTGGAGCGACAATTAGAAAACTAGAATTTGCAGTAGCCACACTTCTACCAGACCAAATAAATACCAATGTTGAAGAACAGTACAAGTCACCGATTGCCATTATGAAATCTAATATCTAAATGATATTACCTTCATCTTCACTTGAGTCTTCTGTCTTGTTTCGTTTCAAATATCTTCTTGATCTACTGCTGCTCTTGATTACTGTAAAAGTGATTATGAATACGAGTGTGAAATTCAAATTCAATAATAACAAGCCAAACAAAATAGAAAATTTAAGAAATAACTATCAAGAGTATTTGTTTCGTAAAAAATTTACTTGCAATCAATGTCTACTATATTCAGGCCTATGCCAAACGAAAAACGTATAATGTTATAATTCTGACTCTGTATAAGGCGTCTGCATTTGTCATATTGTTTTTGACATGAATTGAGTTTGAGCCAAATTTAGAATTTGTTGTCGAAGTTAGAATTTCAGAATTCTTATGATGGAACTCAAAATCTTGAAAGAAACTAATAAATATCATATCATAAGGCAAGTATTTGTGGTGAGTTGAAAATGAAAGTTGATTTTAAATGGCTTGGATTTTAGAGTCTATCCCCCGTAAAATCCTGCTTGATAGACTGTTTGTTTAGGAATGGGAAAAAGCTTTGCAACCTTCTTCCTCCTCTTCTTCTTCATCTTCCTCCTCATCCTCTTCTTCTTCTTGAGATTCTTGAACCATTTCCGCATAATTTTTTATGCGAGAAGATGATCTTGATGATTTTCTATAAATTATAAGAATTATCGAGTAAAGAATATGAAAAGTAAACGAAATAAACGAACTCATGGTTCTATGTTACAAACTGTGAAAAAAATCTTACGGTCTGACATATTTGTACATTTCCCACATCACACTGGAATGTAGAATGGTCAAAAGAAAAGATAATCTGGAATATTGGGAAGCCCCTTGAACCGCTTTCATCCATTTTTCCCTTCGTAAATCTGCTTTTGCCTAAAAACGAAGTTGATTTTGTATTACTTATACAACAGTTTTTCGCGCCCATCGCTACAAACAAAGGTGAGGTAGCGAAGATGAGATTCGAATGTGGATCCATATACAAGGCCTTGCTTGGAGCAGAAGTCATCAATAAACTGACATTAATAGTTGATCATAATTTTTGCACAATTGCACAATGAAAGTATAAAAAATTTGTTTATTCAAACAATTCATTTTAAATTCTAATATTCAATGTAAAATTCGAAATCCAATTGAAGTTAATTTGCCTAAATTCGACATTATTATAAAATTTTCTCACTTACAATTTTTTTTGGATTTTCAAATTTTTCTTTTTCTTCATAAGGCAATAATTCTTCTCTTGACTGATTTTTCTTGGTTGTGATACCGCTCATATATTCACGGAAATACCTGAAAAAAAATTAAAATTGATATCATGAAGATATTATCTTATAGGGATGAGAGTAAAAATGTCCAATTTCTCAAAGATGTCCAATACAAATCAAATATTCGAACCGATTCAAAATTACTAATTACATTTGATATTTTAAATTCTTGATTTTAGGAACAATCAGAAATAGTTTCATTTGAAATTTTATTTTGAGATATTGAAGACTTGGAAGTCTCACAATATTGCCAAAAAAAATGTATTTATTTAAATTCTTAAACTGCACAAAACAAAACAAATCAAATCACTGATATAAATATACTTGATATTTCATATTTGAAATATTTATTACAAAATGTATTCGGAATAGTATATTATTCGATTTTGACCTTCCCTGTAACATTCATTTCTAAACTATTGTTAAACTTTATATAAAGCACATTTAAAATGAGAATAACAGAAACAAAACTATTAAGTAGCAAAAACAGTCAAATTTTACAGTAAATCAAAAAGGCCAACAAAGTTCAATCGAAGATTTTGGTGAAAAAACTATTTTTGACTTCACGAAATATATATATATATATATAAAGAAATTCAAGTTGTTATATTGTCCAACAGACAGTGATATTCGAGATTAGAATGTCAACTTGTTCCTGCAACAGCATTTCATACAAAGGACAAGGAGGACCCTTAAATGTACCAATTCAAAGATATCCAAAAGAAATCGAATATTCAAATTTATTATATTCAATATAGGAAAAATTTAGAACATTGTTATTGAAAACATAGGCATTTTGAGCAGTCAGACAAGTGACCTACAATATCTCAACTGGTAACAAACAACATAGAGAAAACACAATGACCTTTATATTCACCGGTACGTCAATTTCAGATATGATCAACATGATCATAATACTGATTTATGTAATTTTTCATGTGAACTTGCCACCAATTTAGAATGTATTCAAATTCAATATTACTTATTTGAAAATATCTTATCAGAATGTATTCAGAATAGTAAAATCATTGGTTTTGGGTAGCCCTGTGTACCATTTAATTTTAATATAATATATACATAATACATTTATAATTTACATTTTTGCAGTAAAATTTTTTTAAAAACAGAACGTGTTACAAACAAACCTCATGTCAATAGCATTGAAAATATCAATCATCAATGTACTGAATTCAGATATATCTTGAGCACTTTCAACACGAGCAATGAATATGTCTGATTCCTCCTGAACAGTTGAAAATTGAGAAAATTTGAGAATAAACAAAATTCAAAACGAATGCATACACTTTGACGTCAATAAAATTAAATGTATTAGTTACTTGTTTAATACCTATTTGATTTCGGGTTTTTCTGGCCGAACTTTCATACTTGAAGCCAAAAAAATTATATTTTAATACCAACGTTATATTGTTACCTCAATATTAGATAATCCTCCTCTAGTTAAATCATTGATTATTGTGTTCAAACGCTTTTGTAGAGACTTTTTACAATCTTCTTCTGCATCTTTGACAGTTAACGATTTTCTGGTGACTACAGTTGGTGTTATTTCTTTTTCTTCCACAACTGGTGGTTTGGGTAAGTTTTCTTCGTATTTTGCGATAGATCTGAGTATAAAAATTAAGTTGATAGATCAGTCAACGGCAACAACAGGGCTACGTCCATGTGAATAATTAATTACAGTCATATACTTTTCCAGATAAAAATTATACGACGACAGAACATGATTTTAGTCAACATCATATGAAAAGGAATCTTGAATGTCAGAATTTTTGAAATCTTGTGATGCTCACATGAATACAGTCAGTCAACCAAGGGTGGCGAGCTGAATAAAAATAACGTTAAAATGGTCAAGTGGTTAAATTGTTGGACCTACTATGTTGGCAAACCTGAAACATTCCGTTGCTCTGCACCTGCTCGTACACAGCCGTATTAAAAGTGAAAATATAGAAACAGTGTATAAAAAACTCTATTTCATTTATATTACAAAACGCTATACATCTCCACCTAATAATATGGTTATATTTCTTCTCCAATGATTTCTTCAGCTGATGTTCTCGAATTCCCTCTGAACAAAGACTTTTAATCAGCTCATCGAGTTTTTCTTTGGTATCCACGACAAACCAAAGGTTTTGACCAACATGAGGAATAGATGTTTCACTAGGTCCTGCAAAAAAAATGTAGATTATAAAATTCATGAAATATGACATGAGAGATTGCATATGAATCTGATCTCAAATCAAAAGCAGAAATTGGAATACTTAGTACGAATATTTGAGAATGAAATTATTTCAAATGTCATAAATTCAAATGCACTGAGCATTACTTGTGTCTGTCTCTATAATATACCATAAAAATATACCTGAATCATTTGTAATGTCCATTTCATCATCTTTTATATCTTTCGCTTCTAGAAATCACAGAAATAGATTTTATTATTCGGGAAGTAAATAGTATAATTTTTGAAAACTAGAATCTCATAGCATGGCCTAATTTCTAAAAGCTGGAGAGCCAATCAAATCATCGTTCATCATATGAATCTTTTTATATTTGCAAATTCTAAATGATTTAATATACAATTGTGAACTGTATATTTATTGTATTTCCGGAAACTAGCATTTTCTCAGAAGGTGCTCAGCCACTGTTAATCAATAAAATTAGGGTCGATTACGCATAACTCACTTGTGCAATAGTGGATGTAATCTTGAATCCATCCTTTCTCAACATACAAGCCTGGAGTATTGTCAGAAAACAACCAGTATCTGAAGAAAAAAATGATCAACAAAATAAGAATCGAGAATATCGGTCAGTGACCGAGGCTTATCGATCGAAAGTTAGGGGATTCCCCAAAACAGCGCTCTTACTCCATAGTGACACCTTGTGTCCCATCACTTATTAATTAATAACTCGCTAATTATACGACATAATTCATCCAAAATCAATAGGCTTCTGGTACGACATATGATGAATGCACATGCAATCTGGAGCAGATTCAATCTCGCTTTCGTGACATATCGCATGCATCTAACAGACAAACAAACAGACAAATACCTATCAACGTTGATAAGTAATTATTAAAATTTTATCTGCTAATATTAAAATATTAGGAAGTTTATTTTCATGGGCACTTTACTCAAGTAAGGTAAGTCTATTGATAAGCAGCCTTTTATGTTCGAAGAAAATGAAATTTTCTCGTCTGCGTATTCACTACCTAATTTAATCAGGACCTGAATAAGATTACTCAACTCGAGTTAGATTTACATTCATTAAAATCTCAAACTGACCTAGAGAATGACTTTAACCAGTCATAAAGTCGATTCATTGTTTGAGGATTTCTGCCCAGCACTGGCTGAAAGAGCACAGGTTCTGAACCCAAGACCTTTTATAAGGGGATGCATATGTAACAACATCTCCATAATAAATAAACATTATACTCAAGATGGGAAAAACATGTGCAAGACCTTGCTTACCTAAGACACAAATGTGTGACAAGTATATATTGCCACTATATGTATAATAACTAAGCAAATATACTTCACCTGTTATGATTCCTATCTGTTCCGAGAGGATCAAGACGAGATGATTTTGTGGCCGCAATTTCAGCATCACGAAGTTGTTTGTGCACCTTGTTATGTTCTGCTTCTTTTTCTTGTTCTTCAAATAATCTTTGTCTTTCTTCTTCCCATTTAATTCTCTCCTTTTCTTCTTGTTCTCTCCTTTCTGCAGCCTCTATCCTTCTTCGCTTCACCCTGAAGGAATAGAATTATTTAAATACAAAACATGACGCTCCAGAAGTATGTGTACCGATATGGAGGTAACTAATTTTGTTCGCCTATTTCACATCAAGTTGTGTAAAGGGACTGAAACCTATGGGCCGGGGGTGTATTCACTTGGCTAACAAAGACAGTCCCCACTCGTAATAGAACTAAAATAAGGAAAATCAGAAACTTGGTACTACGGGAGTACCCAAAGCGTATGCAAGAGCTTCATCCCAAACAAGACCCTGTACTTTTTAACTATGTGCAGATCTATTATTTTTGAAATAACCAGAATCTACCCAATTTATTACACACTGGGTGTAACCGAACCATTTTGATGAATATCAGGAAATTAGTTAATAGAGATTTTGAATGTCATCCAACCTGCTAATCAAATCTTGACTATTTCCGCTTTTACTATTTTCCGATTCAAGTGTTACCTTCTCTGGAGTTACAGCATCTGTACGTGAGCTCTGAAAATATATGTTAGTGCTGTATATCAATAATGTATTTGGAAATTTTCTGCGTTGCCTGAATAGTGAACCTTCATTATAGAAATGAAAATTCATTAAAGCTTTAAACGAGAATATCGATCAGAGACCGAACACTTATCGAACGAAAGTTAGGGGATCCCCAAAACAGTGCTCTTACTCCATAGTGACACCTTGTGGCCCATCACTAATTAATTAATAACTTGCTAATCATACGACATAATTCGCCCAAAATTAATAGGCTTCTGGTCCGAGATATGATGAATGCACATGAAAAATCTGGAGCAGATTCAATCTCGTTTTCGTGAGATATCGCGTGCATCTAACAGACAGACAGACAAATACCTATCAACATACTTACCGATTAGAATCGATAAGTAACAAAATCAGAACTAAAGTCTTTGGCTAAAATCATGAAACTTGTTGTTAGACTGTAAATAAAACATGCAGACATGTCTCTCCCAGACAATCAGACAAGTAGAAAATGAGAATGCCGTTTTTGAAATAACCAAGATCATCGAAATATCTAACGTAGCCCAAAAAATTTCAATACATTCTTTGTCAGATATTTGCGGACACAAATCCTTTCAGACATAAGTCTGATATATCGAAACTGCAACCTCACAACAGTGTTTCCCGACCTATGGTCGCGACCCAAAACTGGGCTGCCTGCCAATTTTCTTGGGGCGCTTATTATTTCAACAAAAACCTAATTACTAATTTTTTTTTTCTAGTAAATTTTTTTGTTTATTTTATATTTGGTACTGAAGTGGTAAGTAAACTTTACGCAAAATTTATTTTTTTATATTAGTCATTAAGTTTGCGACCATAAAAGTACCACATACGGTTTAGTATTTGCACATGTCCTTGGGTCGCGAGATTTTACAAAATTTATTTAAAAAAAATTTGGTTCGCAAAAAAGGTTGGGAACAACTGCATTACAACAATCAAACCATGTAAAATTCATAGAACACTCGTACGTTTTAATAGAAACCTAAATAAAAAAATGTGGCTAAACACAAACCTCTTCCTCCATTTTCTGTTTCTTTTTCTCTTTTCTCAATTGTTTGTTTTCGCATCTCATTTTGTTTAATTTTTTCCAAGCATTGCGAAGTTTGTCCTTAGCTTCATCTCTGTAATTTTGAGCGGTGTATGTATTCAAAAATCGATAAGTGAGAGCACATAGAACTTCAAGCTGATCAGATGGTTCAAGTTCATACATTTCATTTTCGAGCAATCTTGAAAATACCTACGAGATGTAAAAGTTGATGTAAATTTATATAAAAACAAGAGTAATGATCAATATATGGACATGAACACAAAAGTAGGTCATGCAATTGATATAGTCACTGCAATATTATCAATATTCCCTCAAAGTGTTACAAGAATTGTACTAAATGTCATATAAAGGTGTGCCCATGAATTTAAAAAAAAAGAGTGAAGTTTTGTTTGAAATATCAAGCCCTGATTTCAGAACAACATTTTATAAGCTTTACACTCCAAATAAGGCTTTATGCAAGCAGTCACCGCTAGATTAGGAGCAATCAGATTTTTGAATTGCCAGAATCTTTCATTTATCGTCTTTCTTCTCTGGTAGTGAGAATTTGAAACTGTTTGGTAAGTTGTGAAAAGAGACGATGTTTCCAAAAACCCAACAAAAATATAACCAAACAGTCTCTATATGCACTTCGTGTCCAATAAAAACATTTCACTGACAAAACAACAATCACCTCTTCACTGATTCCAGTGCCAGTAATTTTAGCTGAGTCATCTTCAACTTCATTACCTTCTTCTAAATCATCGTCAAGTTGCCGTAAACATATTCTGGCAAGTTCTGAACATACTTCTGCAGTGATGGGAACCTGGTATGGAGAAACACCCAAAATTATTTTTAAGAAATCCAGATAAGCCTTTTCAAGAAAAATCCTGCAAACTATACACCAGGTTTTATGCTATGAACCCAAAAGCTTTTCATCAATTATCATAATATGTTTAAACAATTTTATTTTTCTCTTATAAAATTCCATTTATGTGAAAACCTCGTACCTTGTTGATATTGAAATCAAGTTCCTTGTAATCTCTAGCAATATCATCTGACAGTAATACATAAAGAATGTGTATCATGATGTGGCTGATCGAGTCGTATCTGAATAACAAACAGTAGATAGTTGATTTTTAATTTAAGATCAGTCAAATTGTTCAAAATTTTGCTCTAACTGTGGTTCACAAATTTGCATGACCCATGACCCTCTTTTAAAGGATCTCTCTCTCTCTGGATAAAGCATTAGACCTAACATTGTAGGTTAAAAATCTTAGGTTCAAATCTCGATCATGTCGATCACCTTACTCAATTTTACGGGCGTAGCCAGGAATTTTCAAAGTAGCGGTTCTGAAATTTCTAATTGCCAAGGAAAGCATGAATAAAAAAAGCATTTTTCTGTATCATACACAGCAATTTTCCATAGCTTGCCTTAAATGCTTTTTGGACCCTTAAAGGATACATCCCTGGCCAAGATTACACTCCTTATTCATCGCCCATGTTCGGAACGAAAGACGTGAATATGAGACACATACAAAAAGTAATAATCATTCACAACTTCTCATCCTTACCCTTTCTTTCCAGCAGATAGAGCTTCTGCTAAGGCCCAATGATTTGATAGTTTGACTTCTCGAGAAGAAGCAAAAAGAATTGATTTGTAGGAATTAAGAAACTCTGTCACCAATGCAATATCCCCAAACATGGTGTTGGGTAAATTTCCTGGTATCACGGCAGGTTCAAACATTGGTAGCGGCCTGGAAAAAGGATAAAGTTTAAAAAACTGGATAATATCAGAAAATGGTAATTTGATTTCTATAATTATCAATAATTTCAAAGTTAGAGCATTATATTATGTGTTCGACTCCTAAAGTCTGCAACTAAAAGACCTCAAGTTTAAATATCAATTATTCCAATTGGCAAGATCGCCCAGCAGTTGAAGCGTTAGACTTAATAATTGTGTTGGAATCACCTGTTACACATCTTGGGTTAAAATCCCACGCTCATTGTCTCACCCAGGGTGTAATTAATTGGGTAGGCAATGCTGAATCGGCAAGATTCCGGTCCTAATAATCATATCTCTTCGCATATTGCTAGATATCAGTGTTTACTTGTACTTGGCCTTGTTTGAAGCAAAAGGAGGAAATAACAGTTGTATAAAGATGGGCGCTCCAGCCTCCAGACGTATGCACACCAATATGGAGGTAACTAATTTTGTTTGCCTACTTTACATCAAGTTGTGTAAAGGGACGGAAGCCTACGGGTAGAGGGTATGTATATTCACTTGGCTAACACAGACAGCCCTTGAACTAAAATATAGAAAATCGGAATGAAATTGTGGACTTCCCTAACTTGGTACACACGACACACTATGGGAGTACATAAAAATGATTTCTTACTCAGCTTTTCCTTTTTCAACAATATCCATATCTTCAAATTTTTTATTCTTTTCCTCTCTCTCAGCTGCTCGAAATTGTTTTCTTTCTTCAATCGTCATGCTGTCCCACTTCTTTTTCCATTCCAACATTTCCCATTTCGATAAAATATCTTGCTTGACGAGTTCAGGAAGATTCTGTCTCTGCTTCTCCGTTAGCATTTTCGCGGCACTATAGATATAAACAGTAAAATAAATAATTTGCTTGTTTACAAGTAGACGAATACAGAGACGTTTAAAATAAATCAAATTTTCACAATAATATAAATCTTTTTATTTGAAAAAATCCTCCTTCGTTATGCTTGAACTAATTGAGCCAACCATATTGAAAAATATCAATTTTAGAATATGTCCGTAATACTAAATTATCAAATATGGCCCTCCCTGCATACATGATTGAATTTAGATACGAATATTCTTACTTAGTAGTACAAATAGCGGGGAATATATTTAAAAATTAACCTACTTGATTACAAGTTTTCTGTATTTGGCTAATGGAGATGTCTTCGCTCTCTTTAGTCGCAGCAACATGTAAACAATGGGAGGTTGTCTCGGAGCTCGCTTTTTGGCAGGAGAGCTTCCGAGTGCATGCGATTTCTTTGACGTCATCAACATTGTGCCACCTTTTTTCCTAGTAAGTTCAAGTAAAGTTGCTTGTCTTTTCTTTTTTGGACTTGTATTTTTACGAGACGATGCTTTGCTCGCTGTTGCCGCTTTCAACAAGGATAAAGGCTTATCATCGTCTTCATCTGACATGTCAATATCTTTTGAAGATGATTTTTTAATCTTTTTTGTTGTAGTCTTTTCGCTATCTTTTTGTTTTCGCTTACTCCCTCCTTTTTCTTTATGTGTACTTTGTTTTTTACTCTCAGATTTAGGTGGAGTTGATGAAATATATTCCAATCCATTTGTTTTTACTATATGAGGAGAATCCCGAAATTTAACTTTAAAAATTGGGGCCACTTTAACAATTCGACTCGATGAATTCGGATTATCTCCACTGTTTTCTGGTGAATTTAAATTTTTATGGTGCATGGTTGGTTTTTCATCGGAAGATGATTCCGTATGAGAAACGCCATTTGTAAGTGGTTGGTGTTGATAGTCAATTGAATCACAAGATTCAACAGAATATGTTGTTGCATTTATGAACTTCTTTTCTTCTTCCGCAGTTAATCTTCCACTGAGATTGTACTTTTCGACCTTTATTTTTAAAATGGATATGGATGGATAATATCGAATTTATAGAATCTTCCGGTTAAAACGGCGAGTCAAGTTTGGCATGTCAAAGTCAGAGATAAAGTCGAATTTTCAAACTGCCTGGAATTGGGAGTCGAAATTTTGAATTTTCTCAGAGTCGGGAGTCGAAGTTTCATACAGATTATTTGACTACTACAAGCTTGTTAAATAGTCCACCCTTGAGATGGCCAACAAGCAGGAAATTGCACCACTGTCAAGTTGCATATTTCAACGACTCTGGTATTATCTGGTTAAAATGCTCGGATTCGAGGTATACTGAATTGGAAAGTCAATGCCAAGCCCAGAAGAATGGGTCCCTTCAAACTATAGTCACTTCTTGCCTAGCTGTTTGTACAGAGACTTATTCAGAGCAGGAGATTACAAATATTTTGTATAGGTAGAAGATTATGAACACCATAAACTAAAAAAAATGATTCGCACCATTGCTTTGTTAACGATCCAAATTTTTTGTTTTTTGTATTCATGTCCAATAGCATTAGATCGAATAAAAAGTTTGAGACAAAGTCTTGTCGGACGTTTGGTGATGCTCCGTAATGTTTTCGTTGGAACTCCACGAACAATCTAAAATAAAATACGCTAATAGTTGAATTACTGCGTATACATGTTTCAAGCGTTAAATTGGCAGAGAAATGCTGCAATTTGAAAAAGAAAACAAACTATATCTCAATAAATTTGAATCGAAAAATGCTGACCGACTTATAATATCCCAACTCTAAGCTAAGATGCGGATATTCATAAGTATACCTTGTTTTCGTTTGTCAACAAAATATCATATTTCATTCGGTTCATTTCTAGAGATTGACTCGATGAATCTTCCGATGATGATTCCATTAATTTTTGACTGTGGTCTGGCGACTTTTCTAAAAAAGATATAAGATCTTAAAATTTTACCAACACTTATTCTGCCTGAGACAAGCTTTCACAACAGATTTGTGAGAGACAAGCAAGGTGAGACCATATTCCTTCTAAAATGTGGTTTCATTGTCTCAATGAAGTTTGCTCATATAGGCATAGATTCGTCTTACCATTATTTGCATAGAAGTTAATTGCCATGACATTCACATTGTTAACAACTCGAGGATTATTTGCTAAATCATTTTTCAGTGGGCAAAGTAGCCAATTGGATAATTATGATGTAACAGCAGGTTGAAAGCCGGGTTCGAAATGTCCACCACTTCACCTTGGGCAGGGTGTAATGAATAATGTAGGCAACGGCAAACCGAATAATTCTGGTCCTTCCTAACTACGGAAGTCCCTTACCCAGCAGTGACAGGTTGTACAAATCCTTGATTGGAATGAAAGCATATGTCATATAGAAAAAGCTACCAATATGTTATGTAATTCAGTGTTATATTGGCAGGCAAATATTAAAAAAACTGGAATCAAGATAAAACAAAGTGATCAAAAATAAAGCATCACAAAACTAAAAAGTAAAAGTTCAAGGTTCTTTTAGCAGCATTGAAAATGAACTTATTAGTCTGATAGATTGATAAGATAAAATTTATTTATTTATTTTTTCAAATCAAATTTGTAGAAGACACTGAAAAACATGAAACATAAGGACATGGTTTATAAATTATCAACTTGACTGAAGATAATACAAAATTGGTAAGAGAAAAATTAAACAGTGAAAAAGTAAGATATCATTCCATATTTCCAATAAGTCTAATAAATATCTTGGTAGAATTCCAATGTTACCAACGTCACAAAATCTTGACAAAATTAACCTTATTAATAACAAAGCATGACCTGTTTTATTAAACATATCTGTTATGAGAGACTGTTTGGATGAATTGTTTTCCTTATCACTAGAAGGTGAACCAGTACCAGCTGTATTTGAAACATCCTCGTATACTTTGACCACTTTTGCCTCATGTTTCTTTCCAGCCATGGCCTGAAAAATATACGTTACAGATTGAATAGCCTGTGGTTCCAACATTGTGATTTCAAAGATGTGGTGATAGGCCTCTTAGGTCAAAGTTTAGCACTCACAGGTGTTAATACGGTATTCTTTCAGAAAGAGTTATGTGATATCATTTGTTATATTCCGATATCAAAAATGAAAAATTCCTGAATTTCCACTATTATCCATTTGAAAGAAAATGTCGAAATATCGATAACTAGCCCAGTTAGTTATTGATTGGCAAATGGCAACAAAAATTGTACCATAGCATTTTTGATCAAAAATAGAAATGGTATCAGAGTAAGTATAACTAATTGTGGATTACAGCATTGTTTCATTCTAATTAGAATCCATATGGATTGAGGATGAAATCATTCGCTTATTTTCGTTATTTCGTATGATGCTTTGATCGATAATTCAAAAGGTACAGAGTTTTTAATCGAGGTGTCTTACGGTCTGATGCGACTCTGGTAGTAGTTGCCTTCGTGATTGACCGATTTTGATTTTTGAGTTTTTAATTTGTTTATTAATAAAGAAAATACAATTTCTTACTTCAAATACAACTGTTTCATTGACGAACAATTGAGATCGAAGCAATTTGTAAGATTTATTGACAATTTTATCAAGAACATCAGATGAATGATGAGTTATTCGCAGGACGTCCTCTTCGTAGATATCAGAAAATGACTTTGACAACCTGGGAGTGAAAAGGAAGATTAAACCAACCAATAAGCCTAAATTGGTATTGCGAATTGTTAAAAAATAGGTTCTAACTTTATTAACTGTTATAAAATGGTACTGGGACAGTGTCTATATGACATGTTTTTTTGTCTCTACAGTTATAATCGGTGCAGTAAAACCAAAGTAGCCTGTGTCACATTTTTTAGAAATGGAATTCATTCATCTCCTGTCATTAAGGACCTGGGACCATCTTTTGGTCTGTGTTTCGAAGATGTACATTTTTTAGTTTAAATTTCAGGTACTCCCTTAGCTGTACAAATTTGAATATTACAAAATGCGTTTTTCTCGAAACCTTAAAATGTGACGATATCTCGTTTTGCTTAAAGAAGTTGAACTGTGACGGAACAAAAACATTAGACCAAATCTGATCTAAAAATAAATGAATTCAATACATTTCTCTTGTGCTTTTTTCGGATTCTAAAGCCTCTTTATGAGTGAGATTGATATGTCCTGTGCATTGACAAGTCCATAGTTTTCTGTTATATAACTGAACTCTGTCATCATATTGTCTGAATTTATGACGTAATTAGGGAAAATTCAATCAAAACAAGAAGTTGAATACTCATGAACACAAAGAAATTCCAAACCTATCAGAGATGATGTTACGCGAGAAGCTCTATATTTGCATATAATGCAAGGCTATCGTAGTGAAATAAAGAATACTTAAAAATGTGTTTGATCACAAAGTAGACCCATTCCTTGCTGCTCTTTAGAAATCCTCTTTTTCACATGTACATATTATTTCCAGTAATTTTACTCATTGCATAAAAACATTTGACAAAAGATTTTACAATACAGAAATAGCAATATCAGAATATTCAGATATGATAAATTCAGATAATAGTATTACTGTAATAAATTTTGCCGAAACTGGAAGTTTTTGAATTGAATACTTGAAAATCATAATTCATTTAGTCATTGTTTATGAAATTCAATAGCATTTCTGTGCACACATAAATATTTAGTTTATTACAGTATTATAATATTTTGCTAATGGAATAATTTGAAAAGGATACTCTTTGGATGTGAAGAATTCTCCTGTATGTGGAATTGTATAGGTTTCTGCTGCAGTGTCCAATTCCACATTTTCAACTGGACCATTGAAAATATGTCTGCCAAACAATGGCATGACTGGCAAGCTGTTGTGAACCAATACTATCCCAAAATTAAATTATATACTTATTCAGTTACCGGTATTCAACCATACATATTAATGCTATATCTGTATGAGCAGCAAAAACAGATGTTATAATTACTGGATAGGATAGGATAGGATTTACATATTTATCCCGGGGGAGAGGAAAGCCGATAAGACGGCTTATCCATATGGCGAACCACGGCCTCTCGTCCGGTTACCATTCCAAGTCGGGTATGGGATTAATTTTACTGTATTGTTTGTTTTCGGAAGCCTGGACTTGGTGGTGGAGGAAGCCGTAACCGACCAGCGGTTACGTGAACCACCCAACGACGGCGAGGAGTCCAGCAATCCTCTCGCACATAACCATCCCTGCATGGGATTCGAACCTGCGAGCCCACGCAGAGTAATTAGAGGTGCGGTGGCGAGCGTATTCCTAACGCTTAGCCCGTTGAGCCACACCGCCGCGCCTGAATTGATTGATAATAAGGCTGTACATAATTATAAAATATTGCCAGTGCTTACGACCAAGCAGCCTTAATTTTAAAATGTTACATGATTTAACACTTTTAATTCAGGGACTATAGACGTAAAAACAATACTGCAATCCAGAAATATCCGAATAGGCTATAACGAACAAAAACAGGTTACCTTGTTGTCGTGATATCAATGGCGCCACAAATTTAACAGACTTATTATTGGAATAGTTGTAATATCCCTTACATAAGGTATCGAACGCGTCATTCGCGAATGCGCGCACGACAAAAAATTAACGCCACGAAAATGTCAAGAATATCAAGTCGAGGCGCGGGCTCCATTCTCTATAAAGTAACTATTGAGTGAGTTCATCCCGCCACAACCGATCATGTGTTTCATTCACTGTGACGTATGTAGCATTGACACAGCTGATTTTAGAAAGACTGTAAAATCACAGTTAAATTAAACTGTTGCTTTCTTTTATTATATTTAATACAATTTGTGGTGATTATGAAAATGGAAATTAACAAATACGTAAATGGTGTTGACTAAATGCGTATGTTTCAACGATAATCCGTTCCTGTAAAAATGTGTTGCCAAGCATTGTAAATTGTATTTAAAAAAAATTAGCATAACTTTTATTGTTCAACGAATTGTTGTTCATTGTATGTGTTTTGTGTATGATTTTTTTGCTGGACAAATCAAAAATATAATTATACTTATTTTAGTAGGGCCACGGAGTATACATGTAGTTCATTCGGGACATAAGGATAGCATCTTACTTGATACTTTTGTGTCGCACGTTTTAACCTTCATTTGAAGTTTTGACAGTTTTTCTAAATTTTTGTTCTGTGAGTTTGTTTGTAATTTTTTTTTTGTATTATTGCATAGTACAAAATAAATTACCATATCATATAGCGTACATAACCGTATTAGCAGCTTATGTACACTGTACAAATACATAAACAGTATTGTCGCGGATAGCTCCGTAGCTAGATGGGTTGTTATGTAAAATCTATGATGGGATGGGAAAATTAATGTCGAATTTTGACAGACAAAATTTTCTTATTGATGAAATAGTGGATGACATCCTAACAAATTCCATAATGAGTTGAAATTTTTTTTCAATTTAATTAAATACATGTGAAATGTTTAATGTTGCATGTTTTTTATAGGATATTATTAGTTGGGTTTTTGCTAAATTCTGTTGAATATTAGATATGAATAATACGTTTTACATAGACAGGAAATAGGAAAATCCTATTGGCATGATAGTTATTCATATTTTCCGTCTAATCTTTATAAATTTTGTTATTCCATGCTAATATAAAATATACCTATTTATTTTCACCATGATGACATTTGGGACATCGATCATCTGCATTGTAACTACGATGAATTGCTGATATAGAATATGTGAAATATGATGTAATCTGTGTATGGGTATTGTCTACTTATTTTTCTCCACCTAAACGAAATTCAAATAATGCAATTGTATTCCGAACTCGATATTCCACTTGACGAAAAAAAATACATATTCAAAATGTAACATTTGGCTTCTAAATTCTCGATACAAAAATTCCGTTTTGGTATCGGAATTTATTTGGCAAAAAAAAAGCAACATCTGTGATTGGAGTCTGCTGTTTCGTTGTGGCCACCGTAGTCGCATGGTGTCATCATAGAGAGTTGTTCTGTAAAGGTTGTCCGTTTTTAGTATTGTCGTTTTATATTTCAGTATTTCTCAATAGTCGCAGGGTCAGCTTGGGATATTTAATAGGCTGAGTGGGTGGATAATGAGAATAATTTATTTGGCCTTAGCCTAGTTTTAGTTTGACACAAAGATCTGCAGTTTAAACAGTTCTATATATTGTACTGGTATTACTGGATTAAGTATTTGATTCTGTGTATTGTCAATTGTGGATCAGTCTACTGACATTGGTTAGGGGCTGTAGGGGAGGATTGCATGAAATTTTTTTTTTAATACTGACTGAAATGAGTGTAGACTATATATATATATATATTTATAAATGTCGGAACAGCCCTAGCTATAATAAATTCTACTGAAATGGCAGAATAGGAAATTCCCCTTCCAGCAGTTGGTTTAGTCTTAATGCAATCTCAAGAAACTAACTATCCATATTAAGCGATGTAAGACAGTAAATTAGATATTTAAACCTTGTGTGTCGCTGCTTGATAACCAGCTTCGGTTCCTCGCGACTTTCCTTCCCCAGTAAAACTGTAATTTTCATTTCTTTTCCTCGTTTTTTCTGTGTTCAATTTTTCTTATTTATATTTATTCACTGGATGGAAAAAATAAACTTGACTTGGACGAGATGCTTACATACAGACATATCCAGATATCACCATAGCCTACAGGCATACCGTAATAAATTCAATGGTATTTAGCTCAGACAGCCAGAAGGGTTAATTAATATATGTTAAATGTATTCCTTTATTTGTAGACTACAAAATCTGAATATCAATTTTTCATCTTTGTACCTGTATATTTCAACTACACTGCTACAGAAATATGAGAAAATGAAACTTCCTGCCGATGAATAGTCTATATGGATATCAAAATGGATTTACAAGATTGTGACATTATTCTGGATATATAAAGTTTGTAGTTACATGCGGACAATTTTTGATACTGCATCATTGAATTGAAAAATTGTTCATTGGTATATCTTATTATCTCACTACACGAGTATCTGCTGTTCAAGTATGTCATCTGTTCTGCCTCAACAATTCGTAAGATTTTTTTCAATCTTTTGTGCTTTTTGACTGACAAATATTGACTTATTTTCTGTGTAAAAATTTGGCCAAAAATTGGCATGTATAATTAATAGCTCATACTTGTGTTTTTTTTCTCTATGACAATTTATATACTAGAGCAGTGGTTCTCAACCGCCGGTCACTGGTCCGCGGCAAACTTGCTGCTGGTCCGCCAGATATATTCCAATATTAACATATTATAAGCAAATTGTAAAATACAACGTATTGACGGCATGTCCCTTAATTTCGTGATTTTTTTCAACTCTTATTGATTTGTAGCACCGGTATTCTAACAACAAACTTGGCGAGAGGTCCTCTGCCCATTTCAAGGCTTGAACGGCTGGATGTTCGTTAAGTCTATGATCTCATAACGGCGGCTAACATCATAACGGAGGAGTTTGATAGCTTATAGTACGGTGCCTAATTGAAAATTTCGCAGTTTGCACGCTCCGTAATTTGACAGTAGGCCTATAATTTAGCGAGGTTTGATAGTAAAATGGAGGCAAACAAACAGCAAAGTATTAACCAGTTTTACAAAAGAAACCCAAGTTAATAAGAAGTATTTGGAGCTAGGTTTCACTATTGCTCCCAGCAGACTAAAATTACCACTTCCCATGTGCCTAGTCTGCGCTAGAATTCTTTCAAACGACGCAATGAAACCCGCAAAGTCAACGCTCTACTTCGCCTTACAGAAACTTCATTAGAACCGCGTTTAACATGTATACTATTAGAAAGGCAGCAAATATTTCATTGAATTGGATTGTCTTCTTCTGCACCTTTGCACCATACTTTTGTCGCAATTGCATTCTTTTGATTAAGTTTTGTGTTCATGACATTTTTAGTTTATTTTGAAGGTCCGCCGGTCCGCAAAATTTGTTTTGAAATTTGACCGGTCCGCAAACTGAAAAAGGTTGAGAACCACTGTACTAGAGGTTTTTTATTTATATTACATTCATATTTGGATAAATTTTAATTTTATTGTAAAATAATTTTCCTATTTTTCATACTTTCATGGACTTGGGCAAATTGGTATTTTATTTTTAGACATTTAGGAGTTGCGATAATGGCAGAAATATTACACACTCTATTTAGATTGATATAGCAGTTGTCGATAGGTCACGAAAAACCTGTCATTGAGTCCGGAAAGGTAGTTGCTGAATTACAACAGCAAATATAGTCAGAGAAACAATCTTATAGGGATTGTTTGATCCTTCTGTACACTGTGTGTCCGACAATATGAGTAAATTAAATAATTTATAATAAATAAACTACTTTCAGGGTGGTAGCCATCATTCATATTTTCTCAATCAACCCGCAATTGCCAGTATGGATGAATCGGTTTACATGAATGAAGAAATTCATGAAGATGATCTCATTGATATGATGGATGGCAGTTATGATGTTACAAGACAGGAAGAAGCTGACACTCCGCCACCAAATCAGTGAGGATAGCACTTCTGACTCACACTTGAAACATGTTCATTCTAAACAGTTTTCTAATTATTTTTGTGAGGAACATAACTCTCTGAATAGAGAACATGACATGAATAGAGTTCGTGCATGATTATCTAAACCAGTGTTTCCCAACCTTTGGGTGGCGACCCGATATTGTTTCTTGAATTGCTTGTTTCTTCATTAAAATCCTAAAAGTTACTAATTTTATTTTATATTTGGATGTTGCTCAATAGTAATTATAATTGTATAGTATAGTCTATGTGGGAAGTATCACAGTTTAAAACTTGGCAGCATTTATTTTGCTCAAGTAAAGTCACAGCTGATGGCAAACTTTTAAACTTCGCACATTGAAATGAACGCTATGTAAAAATGTTTGTTTCAGATTGGTCATTTATTTTGCGACCATAAAAGTATTACAGTACATACGGCCATTTAGTAATTGAGCATATCTTTGGGTCGTGAGATTTTACAAAATGAATCTTGAAAAATGGTTGGGAAACACTGCTCTAACAAAAAGGGACAATTCCGCATATATTTAGTTTGTCTTGAGATATCTATACAGTGTGATTAGTTTCTTACTGGCAATGGTATTTTGAATGAATTTCTGTGAAACATGAATTGAATGGAAGAAAAATAATTTGTTATTACTATATTACTACAATATAGTAAACTAATCAATTTTTTAATTAGGACTATTTAATTACGGTACTCTGCAAATTCAGTGATTATTTGTAATTTTCCAATTTATTAGGTGATATCTATATATAAAAAACTCCTAAAGTAGCTATTGAGTTATTCAAATGAGATTGGCTATTAAGTGTCTTCTGTTATTTCAATTCCTTGTGTTTAAGCTTTCTATAGTTTAAATACTTATTTTGATAAACTTGCAGATGGTATCATGGTAAACTTGATAGAAATATGGCGGAGGAAAGACTGGTGGAAGCCGGATTACAAGGTGGATATCTTGTGAGAGAAAGTGATAGAAGACCTGGTTCCTATGTTTTATCTTTTTTCAGTATTACTGGAATCACTCATTTTAGGTATGCTGTTTATTGTTGTTACTTATTAATTAAGATAATCATAAATTATTGTTTGTTAATTATATATTACAGTTGCATTGCAAGCATTGTTTAATATGTTTGAATATGTTAATTTATCAAATAAAAAATTAGAAAATTTTTGTTTGGTTAAAAAATGACTGTAAAATTTAATATATCCTTTATGAGCGAATTTCTGAAAGAAAAAGAAAAATATAATATAAGACTTAGGTTGAACAATGTGAGATATCTAACTCTTTGAAAACATCTAGTTATGCCTATGTTTACAACTCCACATTTACTCTTTTTAAAATATACCAAGATCAAAATTATCTTTAAAGTTAAACACCATTGTAGAGATATTATAAAAATACCATAATAATTCTTAGATTGGAAGTTTAACCTTTATTTTATCTTGGTAGGATACTTGCGGTGTGTGGTGATTTCTACATTGGCGGGCGACAGTTTGATTCATTATCACAGCTTATTGCCTATTATTCATTCAAGTCTTGCTTGTTGCAGGTAATTTTATTTATAATTATTAATATTTTAGTAGTTTTGTTAATTTGCTGTTAATTTCGCTTTGTGGATGTGGTGAATTGTTTAAAAATATTGGAAATTCTTTGGCATTGTTGTCTTAGTAAAGTAATCTTTAGGTAAATTCGAAAGACTGGTAATTGAAACTTTCGGGGAAGCCAGCATTAAAATGCATCCCCATATCACTTTAGGTAAGTGAATTGGAAATCTTTAAAAAAATTTCTACTAGTTGGGAAGAGGAATATAACTCAGTTCCTAGTACTCTGTTTTCTACTATTTATTAAATAGGAATCGCAGGATATGAGCTTCCGATTCATTCTCTGCATGAATTTCTAAAACTTTTTTCTAGGATGAAATGTTGGAAGCTCCTGTCGCACCACCAGAACCTGTTGATGATAGGAAAAGAGTAAAAGCTATTTTACCTTATCAAGCTATACCCGGCACTGACAACGATGAATTATCGTAAGATCTTAAGTCAACTATATCATATAATACTTTCCTGATATATCTGCTTAGCCTTAATAACTGTCAAATGCACATCCATTGGGTCTTGGATTTAGCTCAGACCACTTTTATGTTTTATTATTCTAGGGAATAATTTTAATTTGCATAACATAGCTCTTTTCTCCAAACTTTTGAAAATTGATGTGATTTACCTTCATCTATAATTTTCTGCAGTCTCTTGTTGAAATAATAAATCTACAAATAATTTTTTTTACATCTCACGCCACTACCAAATCCATTACTGATATATTCTATGTGAGAATCTTGTAGAAAACATCTGCTGAAGCTTTTTAACGACTTTTGACATTTTTTGTTTTTTTCAAATAATGCAGATTTGAAAAGAATGATGTTTTCATTGTACAAAATGAAATGGGCGGGGAATGGATATGGGTAACATCACTAAGAACAAATGAAAGCGGTTGCGTTTTCAAAGGTAAGTCCTTAAAAAAAATTTCTGAATACCCTGTTGGGAACACTTTTAAGCTGAATAGCGAATTGTAACTTACTGGCCTTATTGAATGACCAAATAAACACTTCATGCTGCCGAAGACAATCAGCGATTATACTAAATCAACCATGTGAAAACCAATCCCTTGTTAGCGCCTCAAAACATTTTTAAAAGATGGGTCGTCCCCTAAAGCACCCATACAGCTGCATCACTCCCCCAATAATTTTGTCTCAAATTTAATATTCTAATGAAATGCAAACTGTCAATAACTAAGTGTCATTATTTAACTGATTATATGGTATGTATACGATGTATAGTTATATTTAATAGTAGTTAAATACTTCATATTATTTAAATAATATATTTATAAAATAACTACAACTTTGTTGCTCAGGTCTTGTTAAAGATCTCGATCACACTGTGGATCCTCATGAAGGAAAGGAATGGTTTCATTCGATCATCACAAAAGAGCAAGCTTACAATTTACTTATGGCATGTGAGTATTATTATTGGGAATAAAATTTAATTTTTAATCACATTCAGAGACATTACATTAAGAGAGATTAAAAATATTTTTTACATGCGATTTGAGGCTTCAAATGACTATCGAAGAATGATAGGATAGGATTAGGGAGAGAGAAGTCGATGAGCTTTCATTATCATACTGCAAACCTTTGTTCTTTGTTATCTGTCCAAGATATTTAACCTCTTATCATTTCAAATTCAGTTTATACAACGTTAGGGGATGACACAGCAATGGCTGTATGTTAAATACTTTTTTGCTTCAGTGAAAAATCATATTGAAATATCTAATATAACATTTTACCTTGTTGAAAAAATGTGAAGTATTGTTTTGCCCCTTTTTCCAACTTTTTTATTAGTTGAGAGAAAATATGCTTGTCTATCTGATACTCATTGCACAGATTCTCAAATGAACGATGATTTTGAATAGGTGTAATCGAGTGCTTCATCCATCATTTTGCCTCTCATTGAATAGGCCTATAGCAATTATTTTCAATTTTACATCTGAATGGTCATGTATAAATATATATGGATTAAAAAAAAATTTAAAATATTTTTGCTCGACTGATGTTGTTTGATTGAATTATTGTTAATAAGAAAATCTGGCGGTAATGACTAATATTTTACCGACTTTGTTCAGATGACAGGGTTGGCAGTTACCTCATACGACCCAGTGATTCAACACCTGGTGATTATGTCTTATACTTTTATACTGGGAAAAGTATTCAACGATTTAAAATTCACAGAAAACATTATAATCGATTTGAAATGGGTGGAAGATTGTATAACAGGTTGGAAAAATTTCTATTTAATACACATTATAGCAAGTCATCTGTACGTATTCTGTCTTTATTCTTCAAGGTTGTCTAAAAAAACAAATTTTTTCTTTTATTCTGACACTGCTTTTGTCAAAGATATTATTACTATTATTTATAAACTCATGCTGTACAACAATTAAAACGAAATGACAATGTGATGTTATCATTTACCAATAAGTTTTTGTGGGGTGTAATTCAGGGGTAGTTATTGGATAGTCATCATACAGTCACTTTTTCACTTTTTTTATGGGGTTTTACTCCAGACATAGCTCTGTATAAGCAGTTACTGATATGTTCCGTTTGGTGTCTTTCTGGTTCAGCGTTTCGAGTTTCTCATATCTTGATGATCTTTTTATGTCATATGCTTCATCCAAGAATTTCATTATTTTAAGTTCACTTCTGTCTAGTACCGTATTTTAAGTACTATAAAGCGAGCCAGTTCATAAGGCGCACTGTCAATAAATTGCTTATATTGGGATTTGATCGCACATAAGGTGCACCAGGCTAAAAGGCGCAACCGGTACTGGGTTTCAGTGTAGGCAATAAGTATAAATCACTACCTGATTCATACATTAGTAGGTGCGCCAGCTTTTAGGTGCTCGATCGATTTTTGAGAAAACAAAGTATTTAAGGCCCGCAAATTATGGTATTTGTTGTTTTCTTTATTTTGTGGATTTAAACGCTTCAAGTTTAGATCAACTGATGATAACTGGCATATTTTTCAGAAATAAATTTTTAATGAATTAATGTAGCCTACATAATTGTCGCTTGTACATATTACACATAATTTGTACACATTAATGTACATAACTCTTTTATTGATAGATATTTCCATGTTCAGTGTCGGTAATTTCAAGAAATTTTACTTGAAATACAAAACTTTACATGAATTCGAATTTAGTCTATTTAAAATAATAAAAAAATCACATATCAGCCTAACGTAAAAAAAATATATTCTACAGCATTGATGAGATTGTTCAACATTATAAAAACGAGCAAATTGTACAAGACCTTTATCTTCAACATGCCGTCGCACAAACTGCAGATGTAAGTCGGGAATGCACAAATGATATTTATCAAACTATCCAGAGAGAAGGACAAGTCGGAAGAGGATTGTTTGATTACAGTAACGTGGTGAAAAGAGGATTTTTATATCGAAAAGGTAGAATTTTATTCCATTGTATCTCCAGTATTCGGGAGAGTCAATGAATTAAATAAAACTTGAGTTGGACCAGAGTCATTATTTAACAAAGAGCAGGGCGGACTCTAATTTGCTGAATGGAATTACTGGAACTCATCGTCAATTATCTGCCAGTGGGACTTTACTTAGTGATTGGCTCGGCAACTCGACTTGACTCAAGATTTTGGGTTTGGGATCTTCTGAACAACACTGTATATTATCATGTGTATATATGACATTTCTATATCTGAAAAGTTCAAAATCTTAAGAGTTCAGACTTTAGTTCGAATATTCACAATCACAACAAACAGATGTTGCATAATTTATAGCACACATTTACCAGTACTTAATTAAAGCGGTTTAACTTGAACTGTTATATAAATGACAAAATCATACAGAAAACAAAACATATTATTATTTTTAATTATGAAAAAGAATTTTTTTAAATCAAAATTGAGCTTCAATTACATATACACAAATATTTTTTACAAACCTCCTCATGGTTCTGAAATAATATGTGTTTCTTTACTTAAAGGTATTATCAGTACCACCCAGAATTAAATTTATACACTCCCACTTAAAATGCATACACCATACCAGTTGTGTGTCAGATTTTATGGGTTTAACATAAAAAAGTCCAATTTAGCAATAGTGAATACCATAGGGATATTTTTTGTGAAACCGAAGAGTAATAAATTCCGCTGAACTTCATGAGTTTGTATTTTTTTGTCAATGAAAATTGGTAAAAAGATCACCATATTTGATATTCATTTTCATAACTGTGACTTCTGCTACTTTTTCTTGATCTAGGTGTAGGAAAACGTGGATATGAGACTAAAAAATGGAAGCACATGTTTTTCGTATTAGATGGTCAAAAACAACATCTTTATTATTTTGAACATGACAAGAAAACAAAACCTAAAGGATTGGTGGATTTGAGCTACGGAGCAGTTTACCCCATACATGACAGCTACTTTGGAAGGTATGTTTTTGTTGCTTATAGTGATTTTTTGTTAGTGAAATTGTTTTACATTCGGATTTACTCTGGAGAACAAGGTTTTGTAAAAACCTTCGCAGATATATAAAGAGCTATTATTTTTAGAAGGATGGTAAGAGGCCGATTTAGCTTCTAGTAGAATTGATAACTGTTTACATGATTCATTGCTTACTCTCTTGGTTAGGTTGTTGACGTTGGATTTAATATTATAGGATTATATATTGGAATATTAGTAATACATCAAGATACAAAATTCCCCACTCAAGAAGGACAAAATTACCCTTTAGGAAGAAATTTTTCCCTGGTTAGAAAACATGGCACTCAGACATCATATTAGCTTGAATTTTAAATTTAATATTCGAATATTCATTTAAATTGAAAAGAGGGAACAATAAAAACAGAAATAGTATACCCTTGTAAGTTTGGGCTCAATATTGTATATTTGCAAATTGCAATGTATTGGACTATTGGTGTTGATGAGCTATTCTGAGCGCTTATATTAATGATATATCACAATGCTTCAAAAGTGAAAGTTTAATATTTTATCTGTTTTGAAATTTTGTGGGACCAATGCACAAAGTGCAATCTCGAATCATAGATATTCTGTTGACTCAAGTCCTTCCAAAACTAGATTTTTGCTTATCAGTGGTGCATGAAAGGCATAAAAATGACTCATAAAAAACAGGCATTTTTATATTTAATTATATGTACTAAATTAAAATGAATTCTAAAATAATATAAGCAAAGTACTGATGTAGCTTAGTAGTTAATTTGAACAAGTCTGCGTATTCATTTTGATGGAGCTTTGAAACATTTAATTGTGACTCTCACCAATGTTCATATGCATAATATCATTCATTGTCACATATCGCCAACTCACAAAGATATTGCTCATTTCCTGTATTATATTGTTCTAATTTAGTTTTTAAACTTTATTTTTATTACTGTTTATATAGAGTAATCGTCATGATATATAAAAAAAAAGATAAAATATAATAATGCTAGGTTATGTATTACAGTAGTTCTAGGACAAGTTTGACTTTAAATAGGTTCCTATCAGACATCCTAAGGTGGCTTTCTAATACCATTTCTTTGGAAAAAATTAAAACCAAATGTTGACCATGTTCTAACACTAATTGGGTAGTTATGACAGGAAACATACATTGGATATAATGCGTAATTCATATAGAAATACCATATATCCTCGCATATAAGCAGAGTTCAAAACTCAAGAAATTGGAAAAAATTCACTCTATCATTAATATTGAATTATTCCAAGGATAAGTTTTACACTATATACACATTTAATTTTCACAATATCTATAATTCACAATATTTTTGTGCACATAAACTTTCTTTTGAGGATAAAATTCCGATGTCTCCAGTCAATCAGTCATACTACTCTTTCAATATTAATTTTAATAGAATAGATTATGTTATTTCCATATGCATTGGAAATCATCGCTATGACACACTGTTTGGGTACCATTGCTTAACTAAGCATTGAAAGTACTTGTCATCGCTGAATACCCCACACTGGTTTATAATATGTGGATTTGTTAATTGGCGACCCGAATTCGTTCTCAGAATGGAGGATGGGGCAACCTTTTATGGCATTTGGCACCCCAGGGTGCTTTTTTGTGCTTATGGTTCCTAATTGACTGAATAACCTTTATTTTCAGACCACATTGCTTTCAAATTGTTGTCCATGCATTGAATGAAGTTACAGCTTCATATTACTGTGCTGACTCACAGGAACTTGCCCAGGTTTGTGAATAATTTTAGTTATTTCTTAAATTATTTTTTTCAAAATTTAAATTTAGCATGCACTTATTTTGATTGAATTTTCAATGTTCTCCAATAATTTATTTTAATTTTGGTTTGATTCGAATACATGTTCATGCACCTAAACGATTACCGGAAATTGGATAGGTGTTCTTAAACTTGACTCAGAATGGCATGATGCGCTGTGGTACATTAAAGGATGCAGATGCCTTGTTTGTTTTCTCCCAGAATAAACATATCCAAATATTCTATTCTAGCATTATTATTCAATTAACCTCTAAAGATGATATGACTTAGTCACATATAGGCCTACTATTTTTTAAATTCTTAAGTCTGTATTATTAATATTGTCTTCAAGTTTTTACCTTTCTATTATAAGGAACTTCATAATTTGTATAAATCATATTGTTAGCGTGTTATATAGACAGGGTGATTTGATTAAATTTGTATTTATTGAAGTTTTCTAAACGTTGAAAACCATTACCTCCTTTTTTGACTTTTATTTGGCCAAGTTTGTTACTCAGATCCAATTTTCATAGACCTAAGTGAAGTAAGTTTCTAAGGTTAGTGTTCCCTCATAAAATCACACTAATTTTCACTCATTTGGAGTATTGTAGAATATAGTTAAAGTGAACACTTTATCACTCTCTTCTTGGCTGTTTCCTGTATTAGTTGCTACTAGCATTGCTGCATTGGCAATTTCTAAAGTAATCATCTCTATTAAGTTTAATAATTTGAGACATTGAATATGATTACCTGTAAGCAGATATGTACATATCCAAACTGGTGTTATAGAATTCATATTTGAAATTAATTTATATTTCAAACACATGTAATCTCAAAAACATATACCAGTATTTTAAAAAGCGCATGGTATGGCCCAAATTTGATTATAAAAATGATTTTTTTTATTGAGAAAATAAATTCTTTTAATTGAGAAATAAAATTGTCTGGATTAACACTTTTTTCGTTATTAGGCATTAATTTTGTTTTGCCTTAAACGGAACCTTTTTATTAAGCGTTATCAGTGAACCAAATTTATTGCTACTGTATAAAAAAAAAATTACAGTTGATGTTTTTACTTTGTTAATTTTTTTAAAGTAGAAAAGAGGCAAAAAATCTTGGCGAAATTATCTTAATTTCAAGTTTTTTTTTAAAAAGAACTTGGTTAAATTCATTTTAATTATTGTTTTGTATTTTCCATGCTTTACATTCTCATTCTGGAGCCAGAATTTGCACTTCGAAAATTTGTGACGTTTAGCATTTAATAAGATATGATAAATATGTCTGAAAGTTATGTGATGGATTGTTGCTATATAAATTAGAATACCATATATAGTATTATAAAAAATACTTCCATTTTCTTAATACGTTAAGAAATTCCCAATTTATTTTATTTTATTTAGAGTGTTTTTTTGTTTTACGCTCCAATTTACGAATCCTCAATATATAAAAATTAAATTTTGTACAGGTTTCTTATTCTCTGAATTTCACTCAGTTGATGGAATAAGTTTGTGAATTGTTTTACAGGAATGGTTGAGATTATTGAGAGCAAATTGTAAGAAACCCAACAGACAACCTCTACCAAATCCAAGGAGAGCCAGACAGGTATTTTGTTTATATCTGAACTTTTGCCATATTAATCAATTAACCAAAGTTGTTAAAATTAAGTTGCTTTTTCCCAAATCGAACATCTTGTCATTTGAACAAATATTTCTACTTATCAATTTTAATCGGTAAGTATGTTGATAGGTATTTGTCTGTCTGTCTGTCTGTTAGATGCACGCGATATCTTACGAAAGCGAGATTGAATCTGCTCCAGATTTTGCATGTGCATTCATCATATGTCGTACCAGGAGCCTATTGATTTTGGATGAATTATGTCGTATAATTAGCGAGTTATTAATTAATTAGTGATGGGACACAAGGTGTCACTATGGAGTAAGAGTGCTGTTTTGGGGGATCCCCTAACTTTCGAGCGATAAGTCTTCGGTCTCTGACCGATATTCTCGTTTTAAGCTTGATTCAATTTTTTGTACAGTTGTCAATTGGTCATTTTCAACTATGGAACTAAAGGCACGTATTCATAGGAAGTACTAGTGTAATGGCAATATAAGATAATCTAGTATTCTCAATACATTTTGCCAAAATGGTATTGAATATGGAAATTGGACATATTCGAGATAAACTGTTAACCCACAATAATTAAATTTTGGTATTGCAGAATAGTCGCAATGAATATTGCTTTCATTGATTTTTATATTCAAATATATAAAAGTTAAAAGATTTAATTTTTTGACAGACCATATTAGATGTCATATGTTTATACATCAAATTCACTATATAGGATATAACCAACTTTGAACTTACTTCGCATATTTTGGGAAGTCCCAAATATACAATATTGCTAATTGTCAAAATTCATTGGAAGAACATTGAACAGTTGTGTGTATCATTCGATTTTCATTACCATTGTTAGAAAATAATAAAAAATTTTTTAGCTACCCAAATATCATGTATGTTTTTATAATTTTCCATTTGCCTTCAAACACAGAGTATTTCACTATCCATGTTATCTAGTGCACATTGCACAAAGTTCATCATTTCTAATTTTAACGTTTTCAGGAAATAAAGAAAGTACATTACCATAGTCCATAGATTGCAAATTTAAGTTGTATGTGACACAATTATGACTCATTTGATATGAATTACATGTGGTTTAAATATGCCATGATTCATCAAACATTTGCTTCTTGAATTGCATATTGTTATGAACACTGACTGTATATTGAATATTTTCGAGTCAAAACTGTTATCTATTGTTATTTCAATATAAGTTCCCAATGTTCAGATTCTGTTTCAAATATGTCATTTGATTGTTTATTTTACTGATCAGATCACTAAGTCTAAGTGTACATATGGATCGTTTTGTTATTATGTTGTTGTCAGAATTCTTTTTCTTGTTGCTATGAGAAAATCACTTTCCTCATTAAGTACTTGAACGTTTGTTTTGAAATTTTCAGTGGTTAAAGTTGTATTTTTCACCGGAAGGCTGTTACTTTTATTATTTATTTCAAAAATTTCTGTGGGCTTCAAGGGTTTGTTATTGTGCGATGATGTCATCAACCTTAAAAATTCTGCACTCTGCGGTTCCACATCTGCGTCAGTGATCTGGTGTTCATGCTGTGGTACCAGTAGTCCACTGTGACAGATTGTATACTTTTATTACTCGTATTCGTTTTGGCCTTCTTGTCCATATATTTGAGCATTTGCTCTCTTGTTATTCCTATTTTACCCTTGATTATGTTTGGATAATCTCCATTTCAACTACATTTTGGAATAAATAAATTTGCCATGAAATATCAAATGTATTCTTAAGTGGTAATGTTTGAAAAATTACCCAATTGGTACTCCATTTTCACAAATTGATGCAAATGTTTGATGTATTTGGATATCCCTACAGTTTCGATTTTCATGATCAGATATTTGGTTTTTAATAATTTCACCAAATCGCTGCGTTAACAATTTTATTGCAAACTACTTGTGATAAATGAATCTTCATTACTAATAATAAGACACGGATTATGATGTCATTCTTATTCTGCATTGTCTACCATGACTCAGATGCGAGAAATCAAATTCATGTCTTTTGTTAATGCAAGGGCAAGGTAATGCTGACAATAGTATTATTTGTAGGTCTCTGATTTTTGATCTGATGTGGTAGTGTCGAGTGTTCAATTTAGTAATTTCCCCCTAAAAATAGTATGTAGCCTACTTTAATTCATTCCTAAAAAACCATTTTTTCAATTTATTTTGCGATTTGTTAATGCTAATTTGTTAATGCTCTAGAAACTCTTGCAGCAATATACAAGGAAATGGTTCACAACCTTTTATGGCTCACAACCTTTTATGGCTCGTGGCTCCATTCTGGAGGCTATTTAGCACTCCTGGGCCCCCTCATTCCAGTGGTATTTATAGTGTTATTTTGATTGATAGATACCAAATTCCATTATGTTCAAATCAAACAATGCATGCTCAACAAAGTGAAAACACCCTGTGAAATACCGTTATCAAGCAATGAAACTAGGGCGGACAAAGAGTTTTCTTGTAATAGAAAAAGTAAAATCTGTTTTGCGCCTAGCATTGTAACTCCCCTTCGACTGCTACAGGCGCTTTGTTGGGAACCGGCGATATAGGGTGACCAAAAATTCCAGTTATCTGGGGCGCTTTGAACAAAAGTTATGTTCTCCCTAAAATATGTTCCAAATGACCTAGGTTCTATTTCTTGGGTCACCCTGTACTCTGAACATTGTTTATGTTCTAGATTAGGCAATTTATTTGTGAAATTTTAACAACGGTAATGTTGTAATCAGAGAGGTTCAAAATGAATTGAATATTTAATTGTATTCAGAATTAGATAGTTTTATCTAATATTTTACATTCTCAAATATTTTCATTTGAAAATTTATTACCGGGAATTATATTATTTATAAAGATATGACCTCTGATAGCCGGGCAAAAATAGACTTTATTGACTGTTAACACTGTAAAAAAAAAGGAAAACCAATCAAACTGATGTTTATCTGAATTCTAAACTATTTCGTATTTTGGACATGTCCCAATTTGGAAGATAGATCTATACATTATTCCATATTCGAAAATATTATATTTAGGATATATTTAGAATATAGGAATACTCAATTTAATCCTTTCCCATATATAACTGTCTTAAAGTCTTTCAATTTATGTTCTGGATGCATTCAAAAAAATACACAGGAATATTTTTATTTTTCTAATAATTGGCAATATTATTTGACAGATTACTTATTGAATGATTTTGGACGGTTTACATTGGCTTTTGTACTTCCTGTCCGTACTTCGTATTTTATTTTTAGTTTACATATTTGTATTGTCTGTCCATATCCATATTTACGTAATGAAATATTATTTTAGTAATTAAAATGTCTCTTTTCTAGAATATATTAATATACCGGTACATAAATAGAAGCCAATTGCAATTATATAGACTTAATGGCATGAAATTCAGAGAAACGGTTTTTATTTACATTTTTAAAAAATTTGCCATCAATAAAAACTATCAATTCCACAAAATATAATTTATTAATACAGTACTTAGACTACTAAGACTGTACCTAGACTCATGACTTGCAATTACGCTAGCGGATTTTGTAAATCAATTCCAGATTTTGAAAATCAAATTCAAGTTTTCCATCAAAATATACCTGTCAAAAACTTCGAAAACTTAACTGCATTTCTTGAATACAACTTTTCTAGATTTTATATGAACTAATGTGTCAAAATCTTGGTGTTTGTTGGCATCATAATGGATTTTTTGAATTTCTGATTGTAGGAATCGAAATAAAAATAGCCACTACCAATCATATCCATTCATATATAACAATCAATAAATTGCTTCGGTTGGGATTTCATTCATGGCACCAGGATATAAGGCGCAATCGGTACTGGTTTTAAGTGTAGGCGATAAAGCAGCACCACCTGATCCACGCATTAGGTGCACCGGCTTATAAGGCACACTATCGAATTTTAGGAGAAAAAAATCATTTAAAGCGTACCTTATGGTCCGTGAATTAAGGTACATATCACACAGTAGATTAATTTCTATGACTTTGAATCATATTTCAAAATATTTCATACGGTAATTCTTCTTTTATTGTTTAACCAAACCAGGTCCGAAGTTTATCAGTGACAATAGATTCATGCAGGAAGTTACCTGGTAAAGGAATTCGAACGTATTGCACCTTGGCACTTAACCAGGTCAATGTTGGCCGTACTAAAGTCAAACTTGACAATGGACCAGTATGGAATGAGGAATTCCATTTCGAGTAAGGAATCCTTTTATCTCAACGTTGCATTTAAATTCTAACTTGAGCGCTCCAAAAGTGTGCATGTATACCAATATGGAGGTACAGGTAACTAATTTTGTTTGCCTACTTTACATCAAGGACTGAAACTTAGGGCAGGGCGCAGGGGGTATATTCACTTGGCTAGCACAGACAGTCCCCGAACTCGTAATAGAACTAACATAAGGAAAATCGAAATAAAATTATGGCCTAACCCTAACCTGGTACACACGCTACGGGAGTACCTAATTTTAATCTCTATAAATTTCTGAAAGTTTTCATTCATAGCATTAAGTTATTAACACAATGCTCTTCTTAATATTATAGCGATATACCACCTGACGTTGATTCCATCAGTGTTAGTGTTCATAATGCTGCAAAGAAGAAACATCCAATCGGCGAAACAACAGTTCATTTCAGTAAACTAAGTGCAGGAAGACCTATAGATGAATGGTGAGTAACTAATAATAATTAATAATAACAGAGCAATGCTGAAATATACGGACACGAAGGTCCAATGACTAACTGCGATACCGGTAGCCTATGCGACTTATACCGAAATATGTTAACTGATCATTTAAAAGCTTCGAGTTAAAATTGCAATCTAAGCCAGGCCGACAGATGGGTCTGTATACGTAAAATAGAATATCTCGAGGGCTTTTAGAGGCTTCTTCTGTCTTCAAGAACTGAAAATTTGAAATTGATTAGTATATTAGATTTTTTTGCTGAACTGACAGAAAGCCAAACATATACTTTATACAACACTTCTTGTCCAATAATGCTATTAACTGCAGTAATTTGAAGTTTTTTCCATATTTGTTTACCAGGAATGCCAGTTGTTAAATTGTCTATCATATTTGCAGGTACAATCTGTCTGCTCCCACTGCAGGAACTGCTATGCCAGGAATCTTGGGACGTACCGAATCATTTTTATCAAATTCTTCTGCACCAGCCCAACCTGGAAGTCTTGGTTCTGTTCGAGTCAAAGCCAAGTTCACCAATGAATTGATAATGCCTGTTGATGAATACTTGCAGCTCAAAAGTGTAAGTGATATACTCTTTATATTCATTTTTTGGCAGTGTGGCCCATCATACTTATACGATTGCCATTGCACACACTTCTGATCACCCTGCATGGGCTTGCAGGTTTGAATCATGCGGGGATAATTACGTATGTGCGAGAGGATTCAAATATTTTTTCATGACGTTTTATTGTTAGTGTTATTAATTCATCTGAACCCTCCTGTTATAGTTAAATTTTATTAAGTCTAATGGTGCTATGTTACGTTAAATTGAAGTTGACGGATGAACAATAACTTTGTGTTCAATCTCCACATTGAACATTATCTCAGTATTTCATCCTTGTCTCTGTTTCCAGGTATTACTTGGGAACATGGAAGTAATATTTGCTCTGGCAGACATATGTGGACAAGACAGAAATTCCATTGCTAGTGTTTTACTCAAAATATTCCGTGATGAGAAGAGAGTAAGGAATTATTCATTTTTGAATTATTAGCCTTTTTATCTAAAATTCGCCTTTTTTTTATTTACAAAATTAACATTTGCAGAATTATTTTTGACTGTTTTTTAAGAATTATACCATAACTTGATACTACGGTCACTCGAGTCACTACTTAAGTCGAACGGGTGATCCGAGTGGAGTGACTCAAATCGAGTCAATCACTGAGCCAAGTGTCACTGCCGGTTAGTTAAGCCTGGGTCTTTTTTGGATAGCTCGAGTTTATATCAAATCCAGTAAATGACTTGGGTCTACCCAACATTGTTTGGTACCCATTATTACATATTGATAAGTTAATAACATATTTTGAGATGCCTCCACCGATCCACTAACACAACGACAGGAAGAAAGGAGCAGAGGTCATTATTGGAGTACATGCTACTCATATTATCCAAATTTTGAATAAACTTATTTTGTCCTCCAGGAAACAGATTTGCTTTGTGCTCTCAATGAAAGAGAGATAATGGCAGAGGATGCAGAACCTGGCACTTTGTTTCGAGCAACTACTCTCGCATCAACATTGATGGAACAATACATGAGATCAACTTGTGCGAGTTTTGTTTCTCTCGCTTTAAAAGATCTCGTCAAACAGATCACGGATAGTAAACAATCATGTGAGGTGGGTTTGGCTTGTGACGAATTGGATTTTTATGATAAAGGAAATGGCTTTATCCTGTAGTTTCCAGCCTTTTTCAGTGAATACCTTCCTTCGTCCTGTTTTGTAACTCTTTATTCCTCCCTCATTATGCATATAAAGTACTTTATTTATTCAATCTTGTGTGGATTTCTAGATAGAGTTATGTGCAAGTCGCATCCCCGCTTTTGTAAAGCTTGACCAGTATATAATGGGTATAAATAAGTATTATAGTAATAATAAACAATTAAAGAATATTATTAATACTACCGCGAATACAAAGCAAAATACTTTCCCAAGAAGGCCAGGATGATGCAGATTCATAACCTCTTCTTAAGCTACCACTCCAGTCACAGAAAAGTAACTTGGTCAAGGCGGCACTGCCAAAAAAAATTGTGTTTTTGGATATAATTATCATATAAAAAATAGGTAATCATAATTACATTTTTGTTCTCAATATATTGTCTAAAAATTTCATTGGAAATTTATGTGAAATTTTGCATATACTATTAAAATCTCTAAACAATCTTGGAATAACAGTCATGATATTTAGTTATGTTGAATTTCTACATTGTAGCCGTATTACTAATGTATAATTCTGCGCTATAATTCCTCATACTTTTAGTAGCGCCTATCAGTTTAGTGTTGTTCATCATCTCTCCATTATTCTGAGTGAATGTGTGTGTGGCCTTGCCTTGAGCAAACTTCCTCAAAAAAACTTTTCACACTTTGACAAAACCAACTGAAAATCCTTGTTTAATACGCATGGTGTAACATTTTAATTTTCAGTTGAACCCAGCTAAACTTCCAGAGGGTAATGATGTTAATGCAAATAGAGAATGTCTTCTCGATCACCTGCGTGCCGCCATTGCTTCAATCATACAAAGTCAATCCATATTTCCTAAAGAATTACGTTACATTTTTGGTCAACAACAACAACTTGTACAGAGGAGATGGAGAAATGATAAGAATGTCAGAACAAGAGTTGTCAGGTATGTAGTCTCCTTGAATAAGTGTTTACTAGAGAATAAATTTGGTATCAAGTATAGTGAATACAAGACAATCAAGTCCAGGGTTTTTTAAACTAGGCCTTCGAACCCCTTAGAGGGCCCATGACCCAAGGCATTCATTAGGTACCATTCCTGATGACTACGTTTATTTGCAGTAAATTGTTTGTGATTTGTAAATTCCTTGGCTGTAATGCATTTGTTCTGTTGATTTCGTCTGTTGACTTTTTCAATATCAAACATCTTGAAAAAAGAAATGGTGGAAACTGGTTGAAATCAAAGTTAGGTTTTCATATACATGAGTAGTGGAGAACAAGTTTTGCAAGTCGTTGTGAGGGGGCGCACTGATCATGAAAGTTTGATAACCATTTATTTAGTAATGTATCCTATACATGAAATATTAGGTAAGGTTCGTTCCTGATAAGTCACTTCAATCAGTCACTTAAATAATTGCTATAAAACAAGACAAAAGACAGTGAATCAGGAAGTGAAGATTTTGACGCATGACTCTTGCTTTTGATGTAATAAACTTTGGCATTTGCAATCTCAGCAGTAAATTATCCTGCTTTAAGGTTTTATGGTTGCAAAGATGCTTGAGCAATATGGAGTAAGATCGAGCTGACCATTGTCACATTTTGCTATGTGTTAGAAGCACACTTGTCATCACATTGCTGATTATTCTGCTTGGGTTCACAGGTTTAAATCTGATGGGGTTATTATATATATATTCAATAGTATTCCTGGTCACATTCCTCATCTTCAAGACCATACATCTCAAATTATTAAAGCTGGTATATGAGCTTCCCTTTAACCCAGGATATATGTGAAAAAATCCTATCTCCATCCAAATGCTATACCACGCAGTAAATTCTTTTTCATAATCTAATTATAATCATATCGTTTTATCCAGTGGTTTTGTCTTCCTGCGTCTATTATGTCCTGCTATCATCACACCAAAGATGTTCAACATAATATCAGAATCACCGAGTCCGGTTGCTGCTAGAAATTTACTGCTGGTAGCAAAGTCTATACAGGTAATTTGAAGAACAACACATGACAGCAATGCACAAAAAAGACTAATCACGGTACCGGTAGTCTATGTGAATAATCACAATATCGGTAGCCTGACTGAACTATTAGCTGATCATTCAGAAGCTTCATATCAAAATTTCTAATCTAACCCAACTGGCGCAGCAATCATGAATGAGCTGAAAGTTGGCTGCTGGCTTTATCCCTTTTACTAACCCTTCTACTGTTTACTACTCTAACCTTTTTTTGGGTTTAGAATTTGGCAAATTTAATAGAATTTGGAGCAAAAGAAAGCTACATGGGATGCGTTAATTCCTTTCTTATTGAAAACAAAGTGAAGATTGTTCAGTTTATTGATGATCTTGGGAACAAAGGAACACAGGTTCGTTATTGTCAACCTTTATTTAGATTGGTAGAACATCATTGAAACATGGTGAACATTGATTAGTGGCAGAGCTGGTAAGTCTGAATCTGTAGTGCGTTTTGCTAGATATTGAACTCATGATATGAAATTGAGATCAAAACGGGGGTTGAAGTTTTGACTTGAAGTAATAATTTCAGACTTTGGCAGTTGAAGTCAGAATTTTTAACTGAATTTAACAAAAGCTCGTAACAGTATCGCCACAGTTTTTGTAGTCAGAAGTTTGGAGTGAATATGTGGAATTATGATCGAATCTATATTTTAACCTTTTGTTGAATTTAAAATTTTCTTTAATATGCGATTTCAAAATGTTCTTATCTTACTTCACAGCTCAGATATAAGCCAGTCAAACTAGGCTAATCTGTGTATCACTCACTGTTCAGTAGTAGCCAACTTTTGTATGAGTCATTGAAAACATTTAGATGGAATGTATTTAATATTTCATCAAACGGCGTATTGAAAAATTCAAAATACTTCAATTTGCAACAGCAAGAAGTCATGTTTATATTCATTGACGTAATTATTTTAAATTTTCAATTAAATCTAGATTTGGTTGTCATGATAATCTTAGTTTGTTTAGGTATTTCGTTTCAATTTGATGGGACCCAAACTTGTCTTGGTTCATCCGTTGCACGAATAAATCTGCGACTCTAGATTTAAATAAGTTTGGAGTATGAAACTTTGACAATACTTTGTATACTAATTTCTTTACAGAGCAAACAGTCGGGTACAGGAAGTTATGGTAATAAAGTTGATATTTCTCGAGATCTGGCTCTTCTTCATCATGTATGTATGGATCATCTGCTTGAACTTCAAACATTGTCTACAAAGAAGGTAATTTTGTTTGCAAATAACTTGTACAAAATTAATAATTCATGATGCTCAGATCATTTCTATTAACGAGCATGAGATGGGATTATACCTATTACTTTGTATATATCTTGGTAAAGTATATCTTGGATAGCGCTGTTCAATTTTTTGTCACATGTCCTACCACGATTTATTGAAAAAAAAATTTCAGTGAGGAAAAAGTTTGGTTATAATTTCAGCTGTAATACAAACTAACAATAAGTGAAACTACAGGGAGTCCTCTGGTTACGACAGTCGCGACTTACACTGTTTCAAGGTTACGAACGTGCACTTCATGACGCTGTTTCGAGGTTGTGAATGCACTCCATAAAAATATAAAAGATACTGTACTGTAATTTTAAAGCGCTCAAACTGGATCATTGTGATCAAAGAAATCAGTGCTTATTGGTTTTCGTCATCTACATCGTAAATGACGTGGACAATTGCGAAATATTACGAACGAATTATCACTAAGCTTCAGTCACATGGTACACAGTTTCAGTGATACTGCACGCCATTTTGGTTGTTCCGATTTACACTGAAATTTGGGTTACACCGCGTCTCGAGAACGGAACAACGTCGTAAGTTGAGGACTCCCTGGAAATTTCTGAAGAGATTTCATAGCAAGTTACTCTTTGATGCAGACATTGTTTTTAATTCAAAGTAGGCTTTTACCCATGCCCCCCAGAGAATCGATCAGTTGCCCCCTAAGGGAAGTTTGATGAACACTGACCTAGCGCATGAAGGATATTTCCATGGTGTATATAGAATTCACAGTTAATTTCTTCCTTTCAGCCTTTTCTAAAAACTTTTCTCGGAGTATTGGAATTGCTCAATCAACGACAAGTGACCTATCTTCAAAAATTACGAGAAGAAAGATGAGTTCCATTTCCTCCTGTAATCATGATCAAAAAAGTGAAATTACCAAAAATTATTGGTAAAATTTGAATGGTTCAAAGCCCTCCTCTTCAATCGTTTTTAGGTTTTTATTATATTCTTTTTTATGCATACCATTTTAAGTTTATTCTTTTTTTTGTTGGAATATTATAGCCATTGTCCATATTTGAGATAACCTCGATTTTTTCTGTAAAACATTCTGAATATTCTAAAACAGTGACTCTGGAATTGAGAGCTGACTGCATGGAATTTATTGGAAAAAATAATTATTGTACCATTTTTACCCAACTACTATAAAATTATGTTGACAATGATATGGAACTAAAAAAAGCATTCGTGAATGACTCCCAGCTGACAGTCACTGTTTGAATATAGTGCATTTATAGTGATGAAGAAAAGGAATTTGATATTTTAAAAGCGCATTAAAAAATAAGTAGAAAAAATTTGGGATTTTTGACTCTCACCCGCTTCAAATAAACTTTAACCTTTGCTCTCTCAGTATCAAGTATTGGCTGCTGTAACATCATAATCAATGTATCTTTAAATTGAATGTGGATTTGATTAAACATTAAATTAATTTCATCCATATAATAAACTACATTTTTTATTTGTTCCACTCATCTTGAGAAAACATACATTTGATTTAACATATACTCTTATTTATTTAATGAAGGCCCTCAGTTCCCCCGTACTAGATGTTTGGCCTGATAATGATTGGTCAAGAGTGTATTCGAGGGGTTTGGGCCATCATTTTGTAATGCTGAGTAGAACCCTCAGTTCATGAGATCATTTACTTTTGATATATTGCAAACCTTTTTTTGTTACCACAAGTGTTATTCTTGAGCTATACTACAACAAAGAAAATATATTAAAAACAAGCGAAGTTGTCTATCCTATGTCCCAGTAATTTTTTAATCTGTATGCCTGTTTATAATCTCCTCTAATTTGAATATTTGTTGAATTTATTTCAATGAATGAACACATTTCACACAAAAATGTGTTTTTCCGAAAATTCGTTTCTAATTCCAGTAATTTCAAATTACTTTTTTGAATATAAACTTCATATGAATTAAAATTAAGAAAAACCGTATATATCATCTAGCATCTTGAATTCTGTAGGCAGTACTTTGAAAGCGAACGAATTTCCATCATGTACTGACAAATTTTGTTTACCATAAATAATAATAAAATTGCATATGATTTGTGGATATAGGACAAATTCTACATTCTCTTGGTGATGGCAAAATTTAATTTATATAAATGAAATAGGACATTACGACAAGTTTAAAATTAAGTAAATTAAGACTAAAATTTGGTGTTTTGTGCGAGTCTAATCAAACTCAAAGATTCAAAAGTTTTAGTTTTACGTCGCTTAAATCCTAGTTTCTAATATTTTTATAGCATGGCCATACTTCATAAGACAAGCAATCTTCAATTATAAGACTTCAAGATAATTACATGCTTATTAATATTTTTTATTACTCCATTTTTTAGGTCCGTTTTAAGCTTTCTTCGCTGTTACTGCCTTCCTGGTATTTTAGAGATCATATTTTTACACAAAATTCCCACCGTTTCGACTGCTATAGTGGTTTTTCTACTATTTATAACGTCTAGCAGGTTTACCCAACGTCCTCAAATGTACTCAATATACATCATTTGAAATTTTTTTATAAATTTCTGAAACTCCTGCATAGTATTTTGTCATTGTAGTTTATTAAGATAAAATAGCTTTTTATTCGGACCAATCCGTGAAATCATATTACAAACATGAGCAATAGAAGCAGAATAATTAAACAGTTTGAAGATTATTGCATTAATTTTAATTGAAGTCTTCAGAGCGTAATGCACAACCCTAATCTAATGTAATTTTAGTACCTCTCGAAAGTCTGTGGTTGCTCTTGCTCTGAGATGAGTGCTCTCTACTTTTGAGTGAGTATGTGTGACCCTGCTTTGAGCGAGTTTTCTCAAAAAAGTAGCACCAAATAAATACTCAAGCCTCATTTATTCATGCATGATACTACGATTATAATGCAGTACAGTAATTACATGTGTAATTCTTGAGAATTGGCCATAGATGATTTGTTTGAAAGAAATCGTAGAACAAATAATTGAATTGATTTGTCGACGCATGTATGCTATTCTACAATTTTTTCTCACTTTCATTCACATTTTTCACATGCCAGATGCTGCCTATTATATTCTAAGAAATTTAATGATTTTGACATGTAGAATCACAACATAAAGGTGTTTCTAATACATAGTAAGTCCATATTAAATATTATTTATATTATTAACCTTGTTTCGTACTTTTGTTGCCAATGTTATCATATTATTATTATTATTACTCTATAAATTGATATTATCCAGATATTAAACTTTTTTTTTGTTCATAATGTACCTTTCTCATTCATTGTAAAGAGCTCACTACAATACTACAGCATAACGTACATATTTACTTATTTGTCATTATTATCCTTATTATTTTTAATTCTTCAATCTATTTTCATGTACTTCTTTTAATTGTCGAACAGGATAGATTTTGGATCCAAAAAATATTAGCTTCCTACATATCGTTAAATAGTTAGTACAGGGCCCTGTTCGAAGATTGGATATTGTTTAAAAAGAGGAATTTAATAAATATTTGGATTTTTATGACAATTGAATTTAATAATGTAAGAAAATTATGATGAACATTACATTGTTTGATTTTTATTTCTACAGTTTTCGAAAGGAAATTGAAACCTACTTTTTCCCGACTGTCAGATGGCAATTACCCTCCACAAATATGATTTTTTTGGTTTAATTTAGGATTCACCATATTGAATATATATTTTAAAAGTTATTAAAGTTAATTTGGTAAAAATTTTCATCTAGGGGTTTTGTCGTTTTCTATATCAGAAAAATGAAAATTTGCAATCTCCGGGAAGTCGGTTCAGTTCACATCACTTTGTGAGAGTATGTCAGTACAATAAAGAAAAAATCTAACTTCATTATGATTACCCGAATATATGTGTAATTGATTGTTCATCATACCAATCAATATCCGAATGTTTTGATTCTATGACATTTGAACATTATTAGTCATATTCTATTGTTTGTCATTTGTACAAATGCAGCCAGTCCTCCTGATTCTTCATTTGTATTATTATTCATTTGCCATATTTAGCATCTCATTTGCATATGCTACAAGAAGTCTGCTAAAATCTTTTCTCGAGCCATTCTAAATTTCATTTTTTGGACCGAAACTAGTAAATTGGACTCAACGAGACCAGCTCCTGACTGACGCAAAAAATAAATCACTTTTCCATATTTTGATATTGACAAACATTCATTTTGTAAAGTATGGTGATCTCGGGAATTCTAAATTTGTTAAGTTTATCCATCCATGGGTTTAAAAACCATATTATCATATTTCAGGGACCATAAGCCGTGCATTAAATCCTTTATTTTCTCAAAAATTAATTGTGCACCTCATAAGCAAGCCTTATGTATGAACAAAACCTCAATCTAAGTCTTATGGTTTGTAAAATATGGTATCACAATACAATACACTTCAGTTATCTGTTTTCAGTCTTGCAATGAATAATCATAAAAAAATTTAATACTCCGAATATGTTGTTCCGAATTCCAATATACTCCGTCCCAACATACTAACTGTATGTTAGTTATTATGAAATGCTTTATCAACTGACAGGAGCACACTGTGTATTGAGATAAGAAAAATTCCTGAACAAAGAGCTGCTTTTGATCAAATTATTTCATGCAGTAATTTTTCATGTACTTGTATTCGATCTGTTCAACTCGTCTATTTATATGCAAATATGTCACTGAGATAGGAAGATGTCTGACAAATTGAACATTTCTAAATCAAAGATTGCTATTATTTCGTATCGTTTAAAAATTTGTTATATTATAAGAGACTGAGAGACAACACTATCTACCGGAGACTTATTTGGATGCTCTGATCCTATTACTGGATATTGACCAGTGGTTTCAATTTATGCTAAATCATGTATGGACATGTCATTCCCATTTCCGAGGGCAATTTGTCTGACTCTTCAATTAAAATTTACACACAATAAATCCACTATTTGTTTCAAGTTTTTACCTTTAAAAAAAGAGACAGGTATTATTTCATATGTTCAGATAATTGCTGCTAATCTTTAGCTATGATGTGATTTAAAATGTTAGCCTTGTCTATCAGTGTCTCACCCCTAATCTGGTCTTGTATGCCAAAACCATTGGACCAACGTGTAATCTTGTCCAAGGTCTTCTAATTATTCAAATTATACTCTGTCACAAACAGCTCCAAATGAATTTTCTTTGACACTTTTTTCTGTTCTATTTCATAGCTGTTCTTGCCTTAATGTTGCAAATGTAATTTATCATGTTAAGAAATTTGGTTTTATTACACCGTTTTTCAAGGGTATGTTCGTTTGTTTTTTACTGTGATGTGTCATTTCCATGGACATTTATTATTACTTTACTCAGAAAATATATTTACAATCAGCATTTTGTTGGTATTTGTTTTAAAAATAGCAATTAGGAACAGTAATACATGGATTCTTTTAATTCCTGGAACATGAGCGAGAGGAGACGGATAGCCTACTATCTAAATTCTAGACGAAAATAGGAGTAGACGCACTGCAACTGCACTATTTCGATTTTCCTACAAAAAAGCCTCATGCACAGGCTTGTCAACTTTGCGACGAATCCCGCTTCGTGTGCACAAACCAAATGATCCAGGGAAATAACTTTTACCAGTTTTACTGACTGCAACCATATCAGGCTTGAAAAGCTTCCAAAATGTTATTACCATTCATTTCAAATTCACAACTGGGTATCGAAATGAGACGCAACTAAATTAGGTCGTGAAGTTTGAAACCATGAGTGAGTTTCGTCACACTCGTCGACATTTGTCTGAATTTTCCTGTTATCAGGAACCGATCGCGAAGTCCAATTTAGCCAAGAATCTTTTCTGAATTAGTAGAACTATTTTCCTTTTTTATTAGAAACTTAAGGATTATTTTTCATCAGTTATGCGATGATATTATATTAAACAATGCTCATGGTCTTCCGCTCGGATTTTCTTGCTGCTGCAATACGTTAATTGCGCGGCGTTAGCTTTGTAATGATTAAATACAAACACGAGATTAACATAAATACTAATAATCATTGACACCATTTCGGAAATTGGCGACAAGGTGACTGCAAGAAACGCCATCTCTATTCTTATGATTTGTACCAAGGTACAGGGCTTGCATCTACGAAATAAATTTTACTATTTTAGGATACGTCCTTTTTTCATCAATGATATAAACAGCATAAATTTAAACGTGAAAACTATGTAAAGAGCTGACTATGGCACTTAAATTGTATGTTACTAATTTTCTAGACAATGTTGCGGCATATCAATGGCGGTGATAAATTTAAATAGACTTGAATATTCGTCTCCTGGGAGCAACTCCATTTGACCGCCATCTTCAGCTGATGAAAGCTTCGGATATATACCTTCACATACATCTAACAATGTTGAACTGTCCAAGAGGAGTATCACTACAGAACGAATTCACCCATTCTTCCGATTGCGTGGCTAAAAATAACGCTGGTTTAACTGCGTCCACCATCGACATTCACAGTAGAGTCACAAGTTCAAACGTCGCAGCAGTACCTGTCACTTCCTAAGGTGCTCGACTCAACATTTTATCAGATACTTCGTAAACCATCCACATACAGGATTTTCATATTAGACAGTTGAAACATATGGCAAACCCTGGCATCTGGTCCGGCTATCAGTCTATGTCGGGTTTGGGACAAGCTAGGCTAGCCAGTTTAGTTTTATTTCAGATGCATGAACTTGATAGGTTCAGTACACAGAACTCAAACACATGACGGGTACTCAGAGGTGCGATGCTTATCGTACTGGCACGATGCACCAACCGCAAAGACAAATTGGACTAGTTACCGATAATCGCATAGAAACCATCCGCAAAAAAGTGTTTCCTTTCCAGGGCTCAAAGGAAATTCTATCAGTTTGAGCAATTACCATTTTCTTAAAGCCAACCAAACAGTCTCGTAATCTCCAGTTTATTTTACTACAAACATTCAACTCATGAAGAAAGAACATTGAAAGACAAACAATTTGAACAGCGGACGAAAAGTTACCGATAATAATACAGTGGGAAGAAAATATCACAGAAGAGCAGCAAAATATTAACACACAAGCACCTTTCAAGTAATAACATATATTCACTGTTAATTAATCTCAACACTTAGATCTTAATTATATAAATAAAAAGTTTCTCAAACACACAAAGCTGAAACCCAGAGGGTTTCCCGAGAAGGCTCGTCAGTACCAGTGTCATAAACCAACTTTAATCGCAGGTCATCAGTCTCTTATCCTTTTCTAATGTGTTCATAATAGTCTTAAAGTTCACATAGCACCTGCCATACTATATTCTGCTTACAAGACCAAAAAAAGACACTTTCATACACAATATGTACCTGAAAAACAGTCGCAATTTGGAAAAAACATATAAAACCAAACAATTCATACACTAACATTTCTTGTGTTCCCAATAAAAATTTCACTCTAAAGTTTCCTCCACAGACCTAAACCATTTTGCAAGTTTATTTCCTGTATTGTGCATGTGTGCATAGGTAAAAATACTAGATAACATGACTATAATAAGAGAAACTCCTTCAAACATATATCTTGGTGCAAATATCCACCATACCATCAGATGACGTCTGTGAAGACAAGTGCATACCATACAACCAACAATCTGGAAAATAGAAATTATATCTCTTGTTTTACAATAAAAAATTGTTAAAGCAGTTGAATTATTCCTGGTACATTCAGAAAATAATACTGAGTGTTGAAAGTTGTATTTTCAGAACAAAGACAAATTGGGAGGATGCTTCTATAAAATTTTAAACATGGTGTAAACTCAGGACACCAAGCATCCATGATACCCACATTCTAGTTTCAGAAACAAGGCAAACGAAAAGAGTATAAATAGAAAATGATTGATTTTCTAAGTTGATATAGTTGCATCAACTTTTTACAAGTTCGTACATTGCAATTTGCTATTTCAACATTGAATCATGAAAATTCAAATTTCTAGTGATGTTTTGACTAGGCGAACTTCTACACTTCAAATTATTTGAGCATTAAATTACAAGAGATCAAAACGCTCAGAATGACATTGACCAGACTTTCCCAAGTAATGAAATTATCGAGTTTAACCAAATTCAATGAAATAAACACAAACCTTGGCAATATAGAAGCCAAAATATTTGGATAAAAGATCTTTGAAAACGTTGAAAAACCTTTCTTGATCTTTATAAAAGAAAAGTTCACTCGTGAATTCCTCTTCATTTTGCTCCTCATTATTGAAATACCATCGACTTTTGGTTTGAGGCCACAACATCAAAAGAGGTAGAGACACTAAAAGAGTACAACATCATTACACAAAATTTGATGATACTAATGAGTATTCAATTACAGAAAATTTTCTATTTTTTTTAGGAAATGATATTTTCATTTTCTCATCATAATAATGATATGAGGTAATGAAAAAATAAAAAATAAAATTTTCAAAATGTGATGAAAAGATAAGACTTTCTCTGACTCGTAGTTCCATCCCGAGCACCTTTTTACATGGCGGTGATGTCTTTCACTCCGAACATGGCCATGTATATCCAACTACTAGTTTTGAAAAGACCAAAAACTTCTGCGGTACACAATTGTCTACCCAATTTATATTTACACCCTAGGTGGGGCTTGGAATTTGGGCCTGAGATGTGTAACCTGCAATGCGAACAGTCTAACACTTCAAACGCTAGGCCACTTGAAAGAAATTGAAATATTTTATACAAATCATACCGGTAGAAAGTATCTGCATGCAGAATGTATTGAGAAGAACAAGTAGACCAGGAATGATGTTTGTTGCATGACTTCCCTGAAAACCAACGAATGCAGCATCCCATTGTATACTTGATATGGATGCTTGATGGCCAGTGGCAAACCACCAGAATGATGAAATCATTCCCCACAATATGACTGAACTCCAGGGAACATATGATGAACTGTGAAAAAATATTTTTCATGTATAGACATAATAAGTATTACAGAATTAATCGGGGCATTAGACCTAAACGTGCTGGCATTGCAGATCTAGGTTTAGAACCCCAGGCTAAGCATGTAATCTGTGGTGTAATGAAATGGGTAGGCAATATTGAATTAAAAGGATTCCAGTCGTTTTTTTTAAACTTTAGTAGATGCTTTAAAGAGCCTTGCTCAGAATGGAGACGAAAAAAAAGGATTTCCCTGGGGGCAAATTATCTGCGACAGTATTAACTATCAATGGACTCCTCAACTATCAATGGACTCCTCACCGCCATTGGTGGATCATGTGAATTGCTGGCCGGCTACGACTTTCTCTACCCCACCAAGTAGGGGTAACAGAGAGGGTATTGTTTGCCGTACGGCTTTCTTTTACCCGAGATAAATATGAAAAAATCTGATGCTATAATTCACAAGTTACCCTCTTTGTTGCATTGATATGGAATTCATTTCCAAAGCACAAACAGAACAAATTAACCACAATGACAAAGATGTTGCTTTTTCTGGTCCAAGCAACATAGAAAATAATATGATCAAGCATAGAAGTACAGAAACAGTGGATGCTGTTATCACAGTGTAAAGTCCGAACACAACTGGAGCTGAATTATCTAAATATGAAATTTTGATTATTGTTTTTTATCTCTGAATTCAAATATGGGAACAATGGCTTAATGCAGGGTTTCTCAAACTGCCCTTGGCTTCCCAAGAGGGTAACGGGCAAAGCACTTCACTAGGTACTGGCGCACAAAATAACTGATGGAAGCCCATTAAATGCAAAAGTAGGTATTTTTATAGAGAGGCGAAGACGCGACGCAAGTTTTTAGAATTTTTTTGAAAGGGGGTCACAGACCATGAAAGTTTGAAACCACTGGCTTTAAGGCTTATATGTGGTGCAGCCCTAAGTATCAGATATTCATGAAAAAATATTAATGTAAAATCTAATTTCACTAGCAAAAATCATTTGCAGCAAAAACAAAAAACTTCCTTAACTTCCATCATAACACTTATTAATGGGAGATCTTTACCAGCAAGGTTAATTTTGAATTTTGTGAAAATAAAATGAATTTTGATCACATTGAAGATAAGTCAAATGAAACTAAATTTGTGCTATATTATTACATAACCCAGAAAATCATGTGAAGTCGGGGTAAACAGAATTCAAACACAATATCTACCGGTAATTATGATACCAATTTGTGTCTACTGTACATGTAAAACATAGTAAAAGATTACACATTAAAAAACCTCACCAACTGATTCTTTGTTATTTTTATTCAACTTTGACTTCAATTCGTTATATATTTGTGTTATTGTAGTTTTAATGTGACTTTCAACATAGTTTCCAAACCTGAAAAGACAGAAAAAGTTATGTTTAGAAGCAAAAACCAAATACACAAGCATATTAATTTCTGTTTGAAAATACATCACAATAATTTCATTCAGAAGATAACATAGTTGAAAATTATTTTTGCATTCTATTCAAAAATTTCAGAAATATTGAACTTGAATAAAATATATAAATTGCTATTATATATTAGGAGGATAGTCTGTGTAAAAGTTAACACAAATTACAAGTTTAATTTAGGGTATAATACATAGATGTTATATTATCTAATATTTCAAATATCAATATCATAGTCTTCTCCATAAATTAAATGCCCCAATGATAGATTTTTAAACTAGTCTCATGGACGACTATTGAGAAAGAACACAAAATTTTTTGATGATGTAAGCAGGGATGGCCAAAACCGAATATTTCACTATTCCGAATACATTCTAAAAAAAACATTTATGAATATGGAATACAGTTTAAATTGGGCGCAAGTTAATATGGAAAATTACATAAATCCCTATATCTTCATGTTGATCACATCTGAAATGACACAAACATGAAGGTCATTGTTTTCTGTTATCAGATTAGATATTGTACGTTTTGATCTGCTTGTCTGATAACTCAAAATCTCTAATTTTTAAATAAAAATTTTCTAAATTCCATTTTTTTTTAATATTGAATGTAATGGATATTGAATGTATTCGAATACTCGATTCATTTTGGACATCCCTAAGTGTAGGAAACCATGAGTTGACTTGATTCCAGTCATGAATGGCAGAAGACTCAACTAAATTTTCTTGACACAAAACCCATTTAATTTCATGAATTATAGCTTTTTTAACTAAACCAGACATATTCAAAACTAAGTCAAGTATGGTTAACCTAATAATATACCTACAGTCTAATTTTTACACTTTGTGAATTTTTCATTTATTAATAGCCTACTCACCCATCTGGATATAGTATAGTTGTGTAAACGGGATTCACCCAATGAAATATAAAGAATATTGCCAACAGAAGATAAACAATACGAGGTGAATAGGTGACACACCAGCTTGGTAACACTGCAAGACCCTGAAAATAATATATTTTATTGCAAAAATGATATCGGCATCCTAGGTTTTTGGACATGAAAATATTGTTTTCTCCACAAAAAAAGAGCGCTTCAGAAGTGTATTTACCAATATGGCGATAACTAATTTTGTTCGTCCAATATGGCGATAACTAATTTTGTTCGTCTACTTTACATCAAGTTGTGTACAGAGACTGAAACCTATGGGCAGGGGTATATTCACCTGGCTGACACAGGAAGTCCCCGAACTCGTAACAGAACTAAATTAAGGAAAATTGAAACAAAATTATGGCCTAACCATGCCTGGTACACATACTACTGGAGTACCCAAAAGAGAATATTCCAGATACTAAAGCATATATCTCAGATCGAAGATGGTGAACCTTCTTACTGAAGGAAGCCCAACATTATACTTTTATTCCATAGAGAGATGGGAGACAATAGACATAGAACAATAAACTCGCTGTTGCATAATTCCCACAAGTCTTAAAATACTGAGTTAGGATTGTGTATATGCTGAGTTTTACAAATGCAGCACATATTGAAAAACTGAACCTTATTACAGATTCTTTTATCACTGAGAAGTTAGTATGTTCTTGTGCGACTCAGGCATACGCCTGCCACTGCACCTCTGTGGCATTGCAGGTTCAAATCTCATACAGTAATATTTATGTGTGAGAGGATTGCTGGACTCCTCGCCGCCATATCGTGATTCATGTAACCGCTGGTCGGCATGGCCTCCGCCACCCTTAAGTCCATGCATCTGAAAACAAGTGACTGGCTACCTGACCAGAGGCCATGGTTCGCCATATAATTTACCCGTCTCAATGGCTTTCCTCTCCACGGGGCTAAATATGTGAAGTTATCCTATCAATTCTTGAATTAATGGGTCACCAAAATATACAGGGATGGTCATGGCGGGCCACAATCGCCAACAAAGTGGTTCGCTATCCCAGTACTGCCCTGGGTCACCCTAGCATTCATACCTTTGGAGGCACAAGCAGAAGAATCCAGCTAAGTATAACAAAACCAGTTGCCATAGGAAAATTTTTTCTACACACAAATCCATTCATTGCTGCAGTGTTCTTTAAATTACCTCCCTTTCTTAAATGCCACAATAGAATCCATACTGAAGCAATTAAGCTGAAACAAGACAGCAGAACTCTGAAAGAAAATAAATGAGTTGATTAGTTTACAATAATCCTAGTGATAAAAGCTATTTAATAAATCTTAAAAAAATATATGGCAGATTTATATAATTTTCCACATGACTTGCCCTCAATTTACAATGTATATAATATTCAAAAGTATTTCTTCAAAATGTATTCGAATAGTGAAATACCGTAATTGTTTTGGGCATCCCGGTTCGCATGTTTTTATCAATATCGAAGTTTGAGTCATATTCTCAAAAAAAAAAACGAAGTTGGAAATTATGGATTCTCCTGGGTCAGACTTTGAATGCTTAATCTTAGTCAAACTTTCTAACAGAAACTAATTAAGCATTGAGTCCATTATAGATATTTGGATCAAATGATATTCAAATTAAAACAGGGTTGTTTAATAAACCCCCATCAAGGTTCGTTAAGCGAATGATATCACTTTTATGCAGGCTACTCCTACAGTGCTTACATTTTACTTTTTAGCATAGTGTAATCCAGGGCTGCAGAATTTAGTCTGAAATAAAATTCTGCTGTTGCCGTTGAAGCAGTATTTTCAAATTTGCCAAGGCCAAGGCTAGATTCAAAATGAAACATGTTATTGTTCTAATATCTTAAAATTTCTACAGAAGGAAAAAAAACCTTGGAATATTGTATCCAGTAGATGATTGATTATCCTCAGTTGATTCATCATTAAAACACCAGAACTGTTCTGCTCGGCAATATCGAAAATATAGTGCAAGTCTTGAACTTAATAATGCTGCAAGTGAAATGAGTAGAAGAAGAATATGATTCTGTCGCAATAACGGTGTTTTTTCGTGAGCTGATTTATCTTGTGAATGATTTTTGGCTTGTCTTCTTCTATGAACAAGTTTTGGAGGGAATTTGTTTATTTCTGAGTTGGACTCATTAGCGGAGTGAGAATTATTTGAGTTTTCCGCAATATTCGAATTTGAAGATGAACTTTTTCCATAGAAAACTGATGCAGTGATACAAATGATCAATGACAAAACTAGGTATAAAGTAGTGATGTCTTCATTTAGGATAAAACTGTTCGTTGTGAATGACACTGAGTACATTATGAGTAAAATCGTCGGAAAGATTTCATCTAAAATTTTCATCCTTCCGATCGCTTCCCAAACGTATTTCAATCCGATAACGCATGTTGAGACAAACATGACACCAGAAAAAAGCAAGGAAAAAGCGAGAAACAAATTCGATTTTATAATAATTGATATAAAAATCGAGACGCCCATGAGTACCAATAACGTCTTGAAAACCATTTGGTATACTAATCCAAATATTGGATCAATTGAATGAAGACTGATTGCAATCAATATCACAGATAAAGTCAGTCCGATGATCATCGAGAATATGTCAAATTTTGCCCAAACTTCACGGCACATTTGTCGAGCTGATTTAATAAATTCAACTAGTTGTTGTTGAAGAGTATCCGAATTTTCATTTTGCTCTTTAAATAACTTTTCTAATTCCTTGTAAACTTTTGTTAGATTTTGATAAGTTGCAGCAGGTAAACTTTTACTGATGTCTTGATATGAATTGATATATGTGTACACTTGCTTTGCATTGGAAAATAGAACATCGCTTGTCATCAAATGCTTGATAGAATCATGCTCTGAAACAAAAATAATCAACTGAACAATTAAAATGTAGTTATGGCAATAGAACAGTAAAAGTAATGATATTATTATTATTGAATTTATTTGGATGAATAATCATAAATTACGGTAAGTATAAAACAGAGAGTAATGGACTCAAAGGTTGGGGATCGGTACCGAAATGATAAGGCCTAAGAACTATTTAAACTATTTATACACACACAGGAACAAGGTCATTTCTTTGTCATTTATTGAATTACTCTCTCTCTTTATATGGTGTGATAGATTCCATGGTTTTGCTAACACATGTTGTGCTCTATAGATTCGCAATATTTTATTTGTCTGAATTTCTGACAGTTGTATTCATTGATACCTATTCATCTACATATAAAATTATAATCCACCTTGTTCATTATATCCACTTTGTTCTGGCATCATATCACTGATAGCGACACCAAGATTAGCAAAAGGAATTGCTGTACCGAGAAGAAATGAGATGGTTGGAACAATGTCTACCTGCGGAATGGATTTGATAAATTTCAGTGAAAAATTACACTAAGTTGAAAATATTAATCAAGATTATTTGGAAAGAGCTACTTTTTCTATGCTTTTGTGCTGGTTTATCCTTGTGTTAAAAGATCCAAGCAAGAGTTATCCAAGTGATTCAAGAGTCATGCTGCACACTAACACAAATATATTTCTGAAGAGTTTCATCTGAACAAAGCCAAGTTTCCTCAGGCAATATTTAAATAATAAGCTCTGACTGAGGGAGTCTTAACTTTGTAGAAACAAAACGTTACAGAAATATATTTTTGTTAGTTTGCTGTAAGACTCTTGAATGACTCGGATAAGTTAGGGAAACATAAATGCTTACTCATAAATAAATAAGAAATCATAATGTGTTGAACTTCGAAGCTTTATTTTAAAATATATATTTCATCCAACTTATTTATTTTTAGATGAATTGTTTACTAAATAAATGAAGATTAAATTTAAATTCTATAAAGTGAAGTTTGAACTATGCGATGTGGTTGCTAAACAATGGCCAGTAGTTAAAACCGTTAGGCTTACTTATGACATCATCGAAGGTTAAAATCTCAGCTCCAAACCACATATCACCCGCCCAGGTTGAAAGAAATCGAGTAGGCTGCTGGTGTGGAGGTTTACTCAAAGTAATACATATTAATAAAGTGTTAATGAACATCATAAATAAGTTTGATCAAATTCTGCTACAATGGATAAAACTAAATGATCACAGTACCTGGTTAACAAGCGGATCTTTCGATTCATCAGATTTACATCTGTGAAATTTGTTAGCACGATTGTAAGCAAATAAAGCAGCATTTACTTCATTGAATGTTTCACCGCCATGATCACCAGTATGTGTCATTCCTATAACATGCATATTAGCATATATTAATTAACCAAGTCGTCACACTTATGGAAATAATAAATCAGAAATATTTGCAATAATTGCATACACATATAAGCATCTCAGTCTACATTTCTAAACTAGTATTACCAGATGGACTCTCTATAACAGTGGTTTTCAAACTTTTTATGTTCCTCTTTAGAATTTATCAAGTCTCGTGCCGCACCTCAAAAATAACTAGTTAACAATAAACTACAAATACCAGATTGAGAGGCAAAGGTATGTTTTATTCAAAAACACGTTGAAAATACGTGGATGGAATGGAAATAATGAAACAAAGAAAGTTCTGAAATGAAAATATGGCGGGCAAGATCACATCGAACACATATTTTCATTTTAAATTAGCTTCACACAATCACACCCCTTCGAAAAATTGTCTATGCCCCCATTGTGGGGCACTCCACCGATTGAGTACCACTGCTTTATGATATGGCATGATGAATTTTATCTTAGATCCTACAGTTTCAGATCCCAAAATGTCGGCTCTCCAATAGTAGAAATGGCAGATATCCTATCCCGCATAATTATCCCCCACGAACTCATACAGGGTAAATAGGGGTATGATGCCAAACGTATTCATAACACTTAACACAATGTGACACACCACCGAGCTATAATCCTGTGTTCTTATAAGAGTTTGACCAAAGCTATATATATTCATGTATACCGTTACCCAAGTGTTCCACATTACTACTGCCATCTAGTGTGGTATCGATGAAGAACCTTATTAAAGGTTATCGAGCATCGTCCAAGGTGTGAGCATGCTGTGCTGACCATAACCATGGGTATATTGTGTGATTATTTTGATTTACTCCCATGACATGCACCGACAGCCCTATCATTCAATACCTTACCAATTGCTACCAATAGAATTTTTACATACTCAGTACTTCTTATGGTATTTAGATGCCTTTTCTCCAAATGAGAGGCTCTGTAGAAGAAGCCACAGATATGTTAGAAGCTATTTTGTTTTGTAAGGTCCGAAATCTTTTCAGTTCAGCACTGACTACTCGATTTATAAAACCTCGGGTGAGATGGCAGGCATGAGATTTGAACCCAAGATTTTGACCATCATAGCTGATAATTATAAGTTTTAACCACTGGGCCATCTAGTGTTATTAGTGACGGTGACGGTGCTACCATTAAATAATTGCACAAATAAAGTTACAGAAATTACCAAAGAAAAGAGACAAAATCTTATAGTAATACCATGATCTCCCATCACAAGTAACAGAGTTTCATTGTCAATCGATTCAGCAACTCCTTGAACAATGCCATTCATCTGTTGAAGTTTTAACGGCATCTCTGGATGAAATGGGCCATATCTAAAAAGGAAAATTGGTTGCAAATGCCCCTTTTCTTAATAAATGATTGATTATTGTAACTTTCCATGATAACTGAAGAATAACAAAATAGACATTTGCTAATAAGATAAAACAATTTGTCCAAATATAATAATATTCTAATATATATGAAAAATGTTTTCCACTGATATCTTCAATAATCAGAAATGCTGATATACCTATGTCCGCAATGATCAACTCCAAGGAAATGTGCAATTAAAAGTTGCCAGTCATTATTTCCGAGTTCAGGTAATAAATGCTTGATAACACCATTATCGACAAGATGAAGATCTTTGACATCAAACGAAGGGTAGGGAAAAGCCTTGTTGAATCTAAAAATGTGATAATATATATATATATATTAAATATAAAACAAAAACCATATTAAAAACAGATAAGCAATGCTCAGGTATATGAAATGGATTGAAAAATAGCATAGTAATGGCATTCTAGAAGCATCACTGAAAACTTGAGATTAATTGACCCATTAATTGCATAGGATGACGATATTTTACCGAGAGGCACAATCACTCGAACAATAAGATTTAATAAGCAAAACAGTCCAAGTCTGAGTTGGACCACAGGAGACTCGTATTTGCCAACAGAAAGGAAAGCTCATTTAGTGATGCAAACTTATAGTGAATGAGTCCAGGCTAGGAGAAGATAACTATCTAATTCAACTCTCAGATACATGGTATTAGTTAGTAGAAAGTATGTGTATTACCAGATCTTCGTATACAATTAACCCAAACTTTTTTAAATTATTACCATCATTAGCAAGTTTGGTAATGTTTCCAAACCATGATGTGTAGTATGTTCAATAGAGCTGGTATCCTGGTAATAATTGATTCTTACTAATCTATAAATTCATGAGACAAGAAAAAATAACGAAAAGAGTAGATTCTTACTAATCTATAAATTCATGAGACAAGAAAAAATAACGAAAAGAGTACACACAGAGATTTGTTATACAAAAACACATATTTACCTCAAATATAATTCATTTTAAACGTTGATTAGACCTATGTAATAAAAAATTTACTTGTCCCTGACCTTCCAGGAAAAAGATTCATCCAAGTGTCATCACCCATGAAAGTGATGTTTTTTCCAGAAGCAATGAATTGATCGAGTATATTATCTTCTGTTATTTCTGAACTTGCAAAGTTTTTGCTCAGATCAATAAAAGTTGGAAGACTTCCAGTGGTTAACCCTTTTATTCTCTGCATTGTTGTAGTTGGTGCATCAGCCCAAAATCTAAAATATATATTTAAAAAAAAAAACAGAAATACATTCATATGACTTCAGCTTATGAGTGTTACAATTCATTTTACAGCTTCTTAAGAAGCGCTTTTTGTCAGAACACATAACAGGATAGAATTTTAATATTTATTCTAGGGGGAGGAATGCCGATAAGATGGTTCAGTCAATATGGCAAACCATAGCCTCTGGTCCAGTTACCATTTCATATGCATGGACTTGATGGAGAAGCACAAACCGACCAGCACCAACCCCCCTATAAAGTGAGGAGCCCAGCAATCTCACACATAATTAGCCCCCACAGGATTCTAACCTGTGAACCCAAAAAGGGAGATCGAAGTTCGATGGCAATGGTATTCTCAATGTTTAGCCTAATGCATCAACCAATTAAAACACTGGAACAAATACAGAACAGCTTTTATAGTTTGGTTTAGCATCATGCTTCGTTGGTGATGGCATTTATAATTTCATGCTGGCATTGGCATCGCAAGTAACAATGTTAATAAAGACATGCCTTGATTAGTCCAGGATGAAAAATTTTAACTCCATATTCTAGATTAGTCAATGTTTTATAGCACAACTATTCAATGACAATCCTGGTTACCAATCCAGGGTGGGTATGAGTGTAGGTAACCAGTGGGCAGTGGTCATGGATATGATTCCGACAAATTTATTAATTACAATACAAACCTCCAGAGTCTTGCATTTTCACATCCCTCTTTCTTCATGAGATCATTAAAAATTGGCATTTTATTGTGGAATATCATCTGCATTGCCCGATCTTCATCAAAGCTCGCAAAATCATACCGTAATGCATCGATGATCATAACAACAAGTTTTTTGAACTTGAAATGAGAATTCTGACAGCTGCTTATGTCATCTTCAATAGACGGAAAATCACTTTGACAGGAAGGCGTTTTACGGTCAATTTCCAGTCTCATCAATAAGAAGCCTCTTGTGAAAAGAGCGAGCGAGATTGAAAGTATCAAACAATTTAAAAACAAACTATTCATCACCGGATTTTAACAATGTGATATTTTTAAACTAATAATCTCACACTAACACTGAAATGGATCAAAACAGGAAAAATAAGTTAATTAAAATGAAATTTAAAGAACAAAAACTATTTTACGACCTAATAGAAACCCAACTGATAGCACCAGGACTATTTCTCAATATTTTTTAATTAAGAAAGCGATGTCATGGAACTACAACTGATGAAAGTGGAGGCATTAAAAATGACATCACTCACTACTTGGAATATTGGAAAATACCAATTTAATATTATACTTGAACAGAAACAAAAAATATCACCAAAATTACAGTAAAATTAATCCTACAGTGACCAAAATTTTGAAATAGGTTACCTATGTCTAGTTACTAGTACAGTTAATTCGTTTGAACCATCAGAATTTGAGAAATTTTTAAACGAAAGATTGAGTAAAATTTTAGAAAATTAAAATTACTAGATGTGTTGAAAATATATTTTTTATCTAATTTTATGAAAAATATGGCACATGTTATAATATTACTGCATAATCTAGTAATAGTGTCAACTTAGCAGTATTAATTTGTAATGATTTTATAGTCAATATGAGAAAATCATCATGATTGAGAGGTCTATTACTGGACAGATCCATTTTTTCACCATGGTGTTTGACTGAATCATACCCATTAACTATGGGATTGCAGTTCACAGTAATCAATTGAAAATTGCACAAATCACATATAACTATCACCACTACCAATCTAAAATCGAAACACAAAATTTGAATCAATAAGTAATAACCAATAAAATGGTTAAATATATCCCATACTACTGAAGGCATTTGTTAAATTATCATTCTACATTGCGACTATTCCAATCATTAACAACTTTCGAAATGTTCGTAATATCATCAGGTGTTACTAAACAGCAACCACCGATCCATTCTATTCCTCCTATACTCAACCAATTCGAAACATAATCAGTTAAACTTTGAGAAGAAGGCTCTGTGAACATTCTTCGAGTTGCTTCATCCAAAACTAAGTTAGCATTCGGATATGCTATAAAGGTTTTATCAGGTTGTAATAAATGTCTGATCGATTTCATAATGGGTTCAACAACTTTTGGATGACAACAATTGATGCCAATTGACTTTACTTGCGGGCATTTTGAAATTTTTTCAAATGCTTCTTTAAATTTATCACCATGATAAGTATGTTCTTCATCTTTACAAGTAAACGTAACCCATGCTTTGGCTTGCGGAAATTCACGAAGCAATTCAATAATTGCCTGAGCTTCTTTCTGAGCTGGCATTGTCTCAATTGCAATAAAATCAGGATCTCTCCCCAGTAGAATACTCAACCTTTCTCTATGCCAGTTTTTCAAATCATCTTCTGACATATTATCGACATAGTGGCCAGTATATTCAGACATGTCATGTTGACAAGCTCCATAAGGACCAATAGAAGCAGCTACATAATATTTCTCTTTGGCTTCGTCACCTAATTGAGACTTCACTTCTTTAATTGAATCCTTAGCCACATCCACACTCAATTGCAGCAATTGAATTGCATCTTCTCTTGACACATTACAGTTTTTCATAAAACCATCAATACTGGCTTGATAAGACGATGTTATCACAGCATCGCTGCCAGCGAGAAGAAACCTTTTATGTGCATCTTTGACTGCTGAAGGATCTGTATGCAAAAATCTTGCACTGAATAAGGGATCATCTGCAAGAAAGTCTATGCTTTGAGCTTTTTCCAAATCAGTGCCGAGTCCTCCATCTAATACTTTTACAACAGACATTTTAAATTACTATTCTGAATTACAAATTTTGCAGTCAACTTCCAGACTGTATACACTGCAGTACTAGCTAGGTTAATCCACAACTTTGGATTTGGACACAAGCAGACAAGGCTACATGATTATAAAAGACAAATTGGTTGCCTATTACTTAAACACATGTAAACAATGGCTAGTTAGCTTCCGCCCAACAAGTTCAACTCATCAACCGCAAAAAGAGAAGGTTACAATATACTGATATATGAAAAAACAACAACCTTGACACTGGCCAGGAAACATCAAATAGTCTAATTAAAAACTATCAGCAGAAGAATCATAGATTTCAATACAGGAATCACTAAATCAGGAAAAAACTGAACAATGACTGATTTATTTCAGTATTTTCATAACAACTAGCCTAGGATAGGATTTACATATTTATCCCGGGGGAGAGGAAAGGAAAAATAAGATGACTTAATCATATGGCGAACCACGGCCTGTCGTCCGCTTACTACAGTACTAGTCCAGTAGTCCAGGTCGGGTATGGAATTAGTTAGCCAGGTATTTGTTTTCGGAAGCATGGCCTTGATGGTGGAGGAAGCCGCAACTGACCAGCGGTTACGTAAACCACCCTACGGCGGCGAGGAGTCCAGCAATCCTCTCGCACATGATCATCCCCGCATGGGATTCGAGCCTGCGATCCCACGAAGGGTAATAGAGATGCGGTGGCGAGCGTATTTCTAACGTTAGCACGATGCGCCACACCGCCCAAATAGCAGACTAGTCCAGTAGTGGGTAGGCTAGTACTGAAATCACCATAGGTTTCAATAATACTAACTTGGCATATCTAGCACACTTTTAGAGCAAATTGATAGCAAACAAAACATGACGACAAAATCAAGGTGAGGCACCGGCTTGAGTTGTGCAGTCAGTCAGTAGTTTATTTTTCCCCAAAATGAAAATGCACTCACAGTGAACATAAACTTAAAAGCAGAAAACACAAAAAGGTAACCCAGACACATACGGTACCGGTATCGGTACCAGTACTGACCATCATACAATCATATGCATCAAGAGAATCCGACCAAACTGTGTCCCGTTCACAACAGTTACACTAAATAACACGGTTGGTCAGCCAGCACGCTACGCCGGCGGGAAATTTGATACTTTACTTCTCACACTATTTACGCAAGTTGCAATTTGCGTTATCTGCACTTAAACAGGAAACTATTTTCCAGTCAAGTTGTAAATTGTCCATGGTGTTTTTCAAACCAGTAAACATTCCATCCGCACTTTCATCTGCATTCTCGAAGAAATCAATAATATAAGTAACTGTGCCATGTTCCAAGCTAAAATACTGAACACAGATTGGAAACATTTTCATGTTTTTGAGATTATAAGTATAAGTTTATTTCGACTCCATAATCAGCAAAACAATAAAATGAATGGTAAAAATAAATAAAAAAAAACTGATTATGAAATCAGGAGAGCGAACAAAACCTTAGATAAGGTTTAAAACGTACAGAATGTATATGAGATGGAAGGTTTTGCCAAGAAGATGTGGTACGTGTTCACTCACCTAAAATATAAGTATAAGTATAAGTTTATTTCGACTCCATAATCAGCAAAACAATAAAATGAATGGTAAAAATAAATAAATAAAAACTGATTATGAAATCAGGAGAGCGATCAAAACCTTAGATAAGGTTTAAAACGTACAGAATGTATATAAGATGGAAGGTTTTGCTCTTTTATGCTTGCTTGGGTGGAATAATACAAATTTAATTTTGTTAGCATTAAGAGATAATTTGTTAACCAACATCCAGCTATGAATATTGGTTAGTTCTTGGTTTGCAACTGTGAGTAGATCTTCAAGGTTTTTCCCATGAAGAATCAAGTCAGTGTCATTAGCAAACATGATCGACTCAGAGGATTTCAGACACCTGGACATGCCATTAATGTAAGCTAGAAAAAATAATGGGCCAAGTAAAGATCCTTGTGGAACTCCGTGCTTCATGACACAAATATTTGTAGAGAATGAGTTGTCATATTGCACAATTTGTTTCCTGTCTTGGAGGTAGCTCCTGATCCAATTGAATGGGACGCCTCTAATTCCATAGTGATAGAGCTCACTTAAAAGGATGGAATGGTCAATGGTGTCGAAAGCTTTTGAAATATCAAGAAATATTCCAATTGCATGTTGTTTGCTTTCAAAGGCCTTGGTCAGTTTGTGTACCAAAACATTACCAGCCATAGCAGTGCAGTGATGCTTGCGGAAACCAAATTGATGAGAGTGGAAAACATTGTTAGTTTCAAAGAAGTTTGACATTCTACTATACATTATTTTCTCAAGAATCTTAGAAAATGATGGTAAAAGACTAATAGGTCTTTAATTTCCAAGATCTGAAACACTACCCTTTTTAAATAGAGGAAGAACTTTTGATGTCTTGAAGCTTTCAATGAATAATCCACTAGATAGTGAAAGATTAAATATATATGTCAGGATGTCAATGATATGTTCTGGAACGTGTTTCAATACTTTGAATGGAATACCATCAATTGAAATATTTCACACACGCTCACACGCACCCACACACACAACCATATAGAAGTTATTAAGTAAAGGGAACATGAAAAATTACATACTGGTAGTTAATAATAAATAAATAAAAATTACTTGCCACACCATATTAATAAATTTATGATGATTGCCACTGCCAAATTGATCAATTTTATAAATGGGAGTGAACAGTAAAGATAAACTTTTATAAAAAAATATATTGTCAAGCTGATTATAGATGGAGTCAAATGCCAAAATGCCCAACCAAAGTTGCCAGAATTGGGTGCATGAAGAGGTGGGCTAGACCAGTGGTCGGCAACCTTTTTCAAGTGACGGACCGGTAAAGCTTGACCGAGTTTTTGGCGGACCACCTTTATAAAAACGAACTAAGCCTATGCAATAAATTATACGCATTAGGAAATTCATGTTGACAATATACTAAAAACGACGGTGATTCTATTTAATGTGATGTCTGTATTTGTTTGATGGCAATTAACTGTTCCCATATTCGAGATATGGTCGACATTGACACACGTAACGTGTTTCTTACTTCCGACCTATTTCGTTTTTGTAGTTATCAATATTGAAAACCAGGCCTCACATTAAGATTTCGGGAGAGTTAACCATGCCTGTATCGTTTTGTTGGGGAGATCTTAGTCGGACTGATGAGAGACATTCTTATACGGGCGTAGAGAAAACAATTGACCCAGCATTATTGCGACATACTGACATGGCAATTGTTTATGAAATCAGACATGTTGCTCAATAGTGTTATGCAGTGGTCGGCAAACTTCATGTACTTGCGGGCAAAATATAAACATTTCTGGTAGCGCGCGGGCTGCAATATTTCCGCCTTCGAACAATCGCTACCATAATTAAACTTCAAATTATGGCGCATTCACATTGCTACCCTTCTATTGCTTTGTTGAAAGCCTGTCCCAATGAGATGTATATGTGGCTTTTTTTATTATCCAACAATACATTGTTTTTATGTACTTATTATCAATGTGAAAGATGATATTTTTATGGCAACTCGTCGTCCAAATGATGATCTGACAAGCGAGTACGAAATTTAATCTTAAGTGTTATGCATTTTAGATAAAGCTGCTCAAGGCCATATGTTCTTCCGAATGTGCACATTACACGTTTTGCACTGTCGCACAGGTGAGCTGTGGCGCAGCACCGGGTCGCGAGGTCAAATTTTCGACGACTCGTTTCGTAACGAGTTCAACATTGAAACCCTAAACAGCTGCGATGCTGACTGGGCATATCGAGCAAACCGGTTTTGGAATGCGCAAGAAAAAAAAATATTTCCGTTCAAGCACTTTGGAATGCTCGACCCGCGTCGATCCGTTTTCCAGACATTTTCAAATTTAAAAAATCAAAATTAACTCGAACGACATACAACTGACGCTACTTGTTACATAAGAAGCACCGTACAGCAGCACTTGTCACCACATAAATCCGTGTAGAGACAATAATAAATTTGAGATTAATTTTTGTTTTATTTATTAAATGTCGGGTCGTTCAAGGGCCGCAACAAATTAGCTCGCGGGCCGAATTTTTTCTGACCCCTGGTGTTGTGTTTGTCTGATTTACTGTTGGGTGCTGTTTTTTAGTCCATACAGTACATTTGTTTTAAACTCATTTATATATGTTACTTCCGCAAGAAATAATTTGAAATTAATCGACATTTGTTCTTCTTTTTTCAACGCCTTGAACCTCGGCTATAAGAACTCATTGAATGTTCCGTTTACTATGCACGAATTAAAAAAATGTGCTACAATCGCGTAAAAGTACAGCGCCCGGCCAGGATCAAATAGGCTATCCTATGATAAACAATTTACCACAAGAAATACTCCCCACCTTGTTACAGCTTTTTAACCGATCGTGGTCCGAAGGGCGTGTACCGAGAGCGTGGCAGCATTCGATTGTGGTACCGATACTCAAATCAGGGAAGAAAGACAACTCATCTTATCGCCCGATATCTCTTACGAGTAATCTTTGCAAAGTCATGGAACGAATGGTGACCAACAGATTGGCTCTTTCAAGCAAGCGTCACGTTATTGCAGTTTTCATTGATATTGAAAAAGCATACGATATGGTTTGGCGTGAAGGACTAATTTATAAGCTTCATAACATTGGTATAATTAAATCATTTTTATCTAACCGGTCTTTCCAGGTACGGGTTGGTTCTACTTATTCTAACAGTTTTAAATCGGAAAATGGGATTGTTCAAGGTAGCGTGATAAGTCCTTTGCTTTTTACAATTATGATAAATGATCTTCCAAAAAATATATCCTCGACATCCAGAACATTCGCTGATGATTGCGCCGCATGGGAGATTGGTTTAAAAATCAACGAACTTATTTCGGATATGCAAATGACATCAAATCAGTTCGTGGTGTGAAGCGTGAGGATTTAACATCTCAATGACAAAATCGTGTGCTGTATTGTTTTCAAGATCACGTAAACCTCCACCATTGCATCTCTACATTGATGGACAGGAGTTGCCGGTTAAATCTGAGTATAAATACCTTGGCGTTATATTCGACAACAAATTGAAGTATAAAGCTCATGTAGAACATGTAACACACAAATGTGATAAAAGATTAAATTTGTTGAGACTTTTGACAGGCACAACATGGGGAGCTTCCCGAGAAACTTTGCTTAAATTATACAAGGTATTAATACGGTCAATAATTGAATACGGAATAGAAGCTTATTATTTTGCACCAAAGTATGTAATTAGGAAAATATCGCTGTTACAAAATAAATCTCTTCGTATTTGCTGTGGCGCTTTGCCCAGCACCCCGATCTGCTGCCTAAATGTTACCTGTAGAGAGATTCCGATTAAATTTCGTCACCGACAGGCTTGCATGAGATATAAGAGCAAAATTTTATCGATTACGCAGTATCCGAATACCAACATAATAGAACAAACATGGCACGAGCTTTACCCGAAGTCACCCTTGTTTCAAACCTTCAACATGCTAACCACATCGGATGTTTTCAAGCAAATTTCGGTTAATCGTGTACCCCCTCTTCAGTCACCTCCTTGGGAAATGGAACTTCCAAATATTGATGTGTCGCTCGCGAATATTATTTCGAAAACAGATCCGTTACCTATAAGTAAACTAATATGTGATGAATATATTACTGAGAATTACAGTCAATACTTGTTAATTTATACGGACGGATCAAAGACGGATACAGGATGTGGTTCATCATTTTGTATTTTAAAGTATGACGTCTCCAAATCTTTTACACTTGACAAAAAATTAAGTTCTTTTACAACTGAACTTTATGCCGTGTACAGAGCATTGCTTTGGATAACTTTGCATCGGCCGTCACGTGTTTTAATTTTGACCGATTGTCTGAGCCTTTTACAAGGATTAAGTAAAATTTACTTTGTTAATCATATGTTGTTTTTTAAAATTAAAACTATTCTATCTTCCCTCAGGAGCCAAAATATTTTCGTAGATTTCGTGTGGATCCCAGGACATGTTGGAATTGCTGGCAACGAAAGAGGAGACAAACTAGCAAAAGAAGCAACAATGGACGGAAGTATTTTAACGTCTGTCATCAATTTCTCGAAAAACGAAGCAAAGTCAATGCGAAGTGCGAAATGGAATGGAATATTATATCACACTAGAAAAAGCTCAACATTTCAAATTATTCTTCCCATCGATTAAAGTACATAATTCCTGAAATTAACTAGAAAATATGAAATACTATTGTTCAGACTACAAACAGGCCACTCCGTCTGAACTTTCATATTCATAAAATTGAACTCCACGAAAATGGGTTTTGCGACACCTGCACGGAAAACGAAACCGTCGAACATTTAATATTAAATTGTCCCCGTTATTACTTCCCAAGATCAATTTTACTTAATCATTGCAAAGAACTGAATATAGGCCCCGTGAATATTATCAATTTGCTAACAAATCCCAGAATTATATCATTTGTTGTAGAATACGTCCTCGTAACGGGTCGAGGCATTTGAGCACCAAACGCTTAATATCACAGTCCTGGTGCACAAATTTAAGCCAGTTATAAGCACCATTAAAATAATAATATAAATAAATAAATAACGCCTCTTATAAATGTATGCTCGCCGAGAACATATTTCGAGCGTCTAGAAGTTACGTTTAGGAACTTTCCAAACTCCTACTTCCCAACACCTATAGGAAGCTGTCGATGAACATTAATTTTAGCATAGCACCACAAAGCTAGACTTCCAATCAAACTTTATTATTAGTGTGAAAGGAGACGCGATAAACCAGAGATGGTTATCGAGCAGCGTCACCTTTGAGGCAGTGAGTCTAATACTAAATCAAATATCGGAAGATGTAAAGTTAAAAAATCACACCTAAGAAGTTTGGGACCTTGAAGGCGTCCCGCTTTGAAGTCCTACTTATGCCACAAGTTTGGCATTGACTGACCTCGTATGAAACGAGGCTGAAATAATGGTCCGAGTTGGAGTGAAAAATGGGTATGGGTCGAGTTGGACTGGCATAACTTTTGATAAATAGAAACGTGTCTCGGACGTGGAGGAATTTTGGAAAACGGGTGATGGAGATATTGACCAATTTTTATTTTCTGCGCGATAGCCAGACACAGTACAGTCGCAAGTTTTGCTTTGAGCGCTACTCAGCAAGGATGGCCTGCTTGGGACAATAACAATGGACACAACTATTCAATAACGATGCCCCAAATAGTCGAGATACACAATTTTTTCAAATCATTTATCGACGAAGGCTACGATTGCCCGAATGCTTCAACTTCACAGAAAACATGGCACCCTGTGAACTCAGAAGAGATGTCGATTACGAAAAATCATCAGAAGCATTCAAATATTGTTCCAGTGCCAATCAATGGAAAACGGAAGAATGGACTTTTCCGTAGAGTTCCCAAATTTTTTAATTTAAGAAAATAAGTTATTACATGTAAACTGTAAAAATTTTATGTGTTTCAATGGTACCCACAAAGATCGGAAATCAAATCGATAGAACAAAGTGTAAGGTCGTTACAAAAAATGTGAACTAGTTTAATCAACAATAATTAAAGTGTGTCTAGTATTTAGAGAGGTAACGGATAATTTGCCATCGAATGTTTGATTATAAAAACTCAACCGCCTAACCCCACTCACCGCTCACTCTGACTTTTGTTTGTTTAAATTCGTTGTCGCACCCTACCTTTACCAAACTTCCCATTACAGTAGTATGCCTACGTGATCCGCACTTTCGCACCATAAGAAATACACGGGTCAATGTTCCGTTTATTTTGCAATAATTTTTTCCTTACATACTTTTTTATATTTAATCGCTGGCAAGTGGCAATACACATGCACATGTGGCCACGCTTTCGAGATATAAGATCAAACCACCAGAAACAAAGCGAGTTTTAAGGATATGAAGTGTACTTGTGGACTGTTTCGTTAAATTCTTGTTTTCGGGGCTCTATGTAAATGGGCCTTGCTCTCTTTTATCCTTAAGTCATTATATAAAGTCGATTTTGATCAATTAATTGTTGACGTTGGTATTAATTTTTTTTTTCACAACTCAAAGTTGCGCGATGACAAATTTAATCGGCCGTAAAGATCTGGAATTACATAAGTCTCCCTAGCTAGACATGCCCTCATGTGAAGCAATAAATTCTTATTTACTCACGGCGCGAGAACAGGCTGTGTAACTAGCGGACAATTTGAAAAATTGAGGGTATTATAGTGGACACAAATTTGTCCAAGGCGGTCACTTGGTTGTTTGTTAAAATGATATGATCGGGCCAATATATATATCTATATATAGCAATTATACGAAGTCGAGTGCGTTTGAGTTATGAAGAAAAATGCCATATATATGGTGGATAACAGGAATTTATGTGAAATAGAGTTTTATAGTATATGGATAGAAATATCTGACGTTTTAAAAAATAGGTTAGCTGATCACATTGAACATGAGTTTTTTCGCAATTTAAGTCCATACTAGGATGAGGATCGCAAAATTGTATTGTAAGCGATGTTCGTGAGACCTTCGCTAATTGGGAAATTCTTCCAATACTTTGAGAGTTTTTTCGAGGAATAGCGTGTGGAAATTATCTTCCCGCTCCAAAGCCAATTTTTTATTTCAAAATATTCAAGAAGCCATAACAAATTTCTGATAGCTAATTTTAGCCTATTAGATTTATTTCAGTTATGCGCTATAATTTGTATAGAAACTTTGGAAAGTGAAATCTGCCAAAAAACAAAATTACGAAAACGGGTCAATGTTCACGAACGTGATTAAGATGTATCTGAGCGCATGATCAAATTTTAATTTGTAATGCTAATTAGTTAGGAAAAACATGATGCTGGTAATGTTCAGAATGGTTTTCAGAATTATCCTGTACCATCCTGTATTGCGAGGTGTTCAGAAACCCACACTCACATATATACTTATCCCCGTCGGGATCGAGTAATCATGGACTCGGTGGCGAAGGTGTTCTTCGCTCTTCGCCCACTGCAAAGTATTTTCGTCTTTCCCCCTTAATAATCTCTTAATATCAGTAATAATATACTTCATTCAGATATTCATACATTTAATTCATGCAATCAGTCAATACATAATCAAATAGCTTGTGTTGAGAAGATATTGTTTGTGCAAATCAAAGAAACTTGTATTATTCTCCATGGAAATTAAAAATGAGCAACGCAATCAACATTCAATGAAACAATTGCCAGGTTACTATAGAAAGCATCAAAATGAAGTGGGAATTTCAAACGATTTGTTCCTTGAAGACAGCCCGACTTTAAAGAGAAATACAGTAACAGCATGGACATCAAAGGTATTAGTTCATTGTCTCATATTAACGGAATTTGTTATCTTATGTTATCTGAAGGTTTGTCGAAGGCTAGAAAAATATCACACTACATTTGATTTCAAATTCCGAAATATACACGCAGGCACTTATATATAAAAATGTTACCCAAATTGATATCAAACAATTGAATTTCTCTAAAGTTGACTAAGTAAATTTTCAAATGAAGAATACTGATACACTGCATTTTTGTTTGATATGTTTTTCTACATACCGGTATTCACGAAACATTGAATACATGTACGGTATTGAAGAGTTGTGGGGCTCAAACTCATGAATTACTAACCCGACTCCGAAAATATGTTTATTTGAATCATTTGAATTTATTGAATTAAATTAAGCCTAAAAGCGGAGGTACACTACGTTATTGTGGTTTGTTTTAGAGGATTGATAACCTCGTATGTTTTATGAGAATTCATGTTTGCTTGCAATTTGCAATCGGGCCCAATTGACGGAATCTGGCTACCTTGCCGTGCCGAAAATTACTGGATTGTGATTGGCTTGTTTCTTCTATGAATCTTTTGCCAAATAATTTATATATATAGTTATTTTTATGATCAGAATCCGGCTTTTTGTATCTATGAGGGCTGATCTTCCCGATGTGACGCAAATATGGATTGTTCGTTGGGATCCCCAAAGACCTTTGTTTATTTTGTGTGATGATAATCGCCCTTTTTGTTGTGTACTTCTTTATTTGTGTTGTATTTTGACTCGCTATGCTTTGTACAGCAAATTTTAAATCAGTCGTTCTGTTATTCAGAACCGCAAACTAAATTCGAAAAACAAGCGAAGGGTCGTCAGGCACTTACGAAGAAAACTTGGAATCGTTAGGGAGGCAAGGATTACTGCTTTGAAGAAAATTGACGGTATGTTGCCCATTTTATAACGGTATGTACTAATTTGGCATCCCGTTTCGGTACCGCTTTAATCTCGCCGATGTCGGCACGATTCATCTAAGATTTCTACTTATATAAAGAAAATTATAGCTCTAATACGTTTGTGATGGGATTTAAACGATTGAGTATTTGCACAGTGGATTACAAAATGAAAATTCCAAACAAATTAAATTTGATTCGAAAATTGAAATTTGAATAACAAATTTAGTATGGGTTGAATTGATCCGGTAAATTTAAGTATTCATCACTAAAATTTTTCTCTTATTATTCAGGCTCGCACTATCTAGACATTTTATATCATTTAGAATTTACATAGTGTTATTATAAGCCATGTTCTTTTTATAATACTATTTACAACTCACAAAAATTTGACAATCCCTAACCATAATTCCTGATTGCATAATCATAATTCATATTTTTACATTGATGCGACTCTTGTCGCACACAGCTTCTACTCAAATAACGATAATGACTGAATATCAAGAATAGCATAAGACAAACAATGTTATACAGATTTATAAGTTTTGGAAGCGATAATAATAACCGAGCCCAATTATGTAAATAAGAGAATGATACGGCTTCTTGAGTTTGGAAAATGAAATACTACGCAGGTATACTAGCGCAATAAAACACTAATTAAGATATCAAATTATTTTGGCGTTTATGTCGTTGTAGCTGGGCGTGGAGATAATCTATTTTATCTAACATTATTGTCGTGGTGGACGCCGTTGTGAAATCCGCCCTAACTCAAAGAAATAAACATAAAATAATAAACAGTAATTAGTTGTATGTGTTTCATTTTACACGAAAAGTTTTTAGCGTAATAAATGACAGGCGTTGCAATTTTTCTTACTCTAAAATGAACATGAGACATTGTTATTTGTAAGCTTGTGGTATGTTATTGGTTTTGTGAATATTAAGAAGCAATTGACATATACGAAAGTATATTTTAAGATAGAGTATATCACGTAAATCCCCTTTAAACACACTTCAATGTACTCAGAAATCGATATTATGTGACAATCGTATCATTTTGAAAGATCTCTTACGTGGAGTACATGACTTACTGACAATTTTTAGGGATTGTTTAAAAAGTGACTTGGCCGTAGGCCTATATCCGTAGCACCGATTCAATAATGTTAAAAATAAATTAATAATAAATTAATTAATTGATTCTACATAAGTTACCCATTTCTGATTAGAATTTACAATTTTTAACAAAAACCAAAACATATGTGTCACGATAGATATAGCGTAGAAAGACGGCCGCGTTTTTTGAGCAATATTCTTAACAAATGGATACTTCTCATACGGTGTGGCAAATTTTATAATCGTTGCCAATACTCAAAAGTCAAGCCGCCTAAGATAATTTCAACGGACATAAATTTTTATTATCATGGAGTAAAACACTAAAATCTCTATCTACAAACCCCAAGTTAAGAGAGGTATGAAATAAATGGCCTAATTTATAGGGCCGACTTTACTAAATCACCCAGAATAGAGAGACGAAATAACCCATTCGTACACACTTGCCCAAATCGTGAAAATGTCGTGAAATTTTGAAACCATATGTAAGGAAATTAGGTGGTATAACAGCTATTACTCGGAAATAAAGCGCAGCTGTCAATGATCCAACGATGATGCGTTCGTCATACCACGTTCATATTCGTTTGTGTATAAATAAGCAGTGTGTAAGTATGAATATGATAACATAAAACTCAATCTGAATCATACCAAGGCCACCGTTATAGTGAATGTAGCCAGAAAAGAAAATTCTGGATTCCAATAGAATTATCTATACTTTCCTATCATCAATCTTGTGTAACAAAAATGTCCATATCTCAATCCCTAAGGAATAAGTTTTGAAATATTTTGTTCACACGTACCATTATATTGTACTCATAACGAAGTCATATCATACACTGTTTGTTTTTTCTGAATCTGTCTTGAGATGTCACTCGCGACTTCTTTTGTTCATTCCTGTGCCTATTTGTTTTGTTGAATAGGCGGCGATAAAAGATGATGATTTCTTATGGGTAAATACAAATGTTTCTACATTTTTGGGAACAATACCCATGTTTAACCCTGGATTTAGTAGTCATATTATGTTAAAGGTATACGCACCTTCTATCATCATATTTTAATACAATATCTTTAATCAATTTGTTAAAGATTTACTTTCTCCTGCTTTACATGTTATTTAAGTTTGGTATTTTAAATAATAAAATTATTTATGATAGGGCAACAGGACGCTTTTCCAGATAAATACCTCACTCGAAATTCCAGTTAACCAAACTGGACTTTTGATTGTATTTTTCTAAATTTCTATCAAACAGGGTTTTATATAAAACAAATTTACAAAGTTTACAAAATTTACAAAGTTACTCAACTACCGATTTTGACAAGTAGGATGCCCAGTTATAGTTAGGCACGGTATGATCTGATTAAATAGATTTTCAGAACTTGAATTCGACATATTTTGCGTACGACCACTTCAATGACAATTTATGTCGAATTCATTCTCAAGTATTTTTCAATGAGTACACTGATGTAATATAAGGGTTTTTGAGGGCGTGGTGGTTTGGTGAAAATTGCGAAAGTGGTTTAGTAATGGGCTTAGGATTTGTCAAAAAATAAACTAAACAGATATCATGTTTAAGACCTAAAAAAGGAAATATATATATCGAAGCCGACGCTAAACTATTTGAAAAATATGATTTATGTGAATTTATCAAAATATTTTTTTTAAAGCGTATAAATACAATAGCATCGGATCCTAATCATTGTCCTGAATCAGAACAGGGCACGCATAGCAATTTGCGCCAAATGAATATTTTTGCCTGTTCTCCAACTTTGTCCCGACGCTAGTGCATTGTAGCGAGTAGGTTTTTTTTAAGAGTATTCATTTTATTTATTGCACGAACATACAGAAATTGAGAAAGCAGTTGCAAGAAATGAAAGTAAGTTGCACGGGAAAGAGTGCGATCACACGAAGAAAAAAGATTTATCTCTTACGAACTCAATTGATATCACGGTAAGAATCTTCTTATTACTGTCACGTAAAACATTTGTGCACTTCTCACTTCGGAAGTATTGCGCTGATCGAACGTAAATTCAAACAAAGCAGGCGCATATAAGAAGATATTTGTTAAAACGACTAATAGAGATTTCCGGCAAATTTACTTCATGATTGATTTACAGTTCTTCGGCTTGTTAGGCAAATAAAAGTTTATTGTAAACAACTTTCTGCGTCATGACTTTCATTAACCACACAGCGTCTAGTGTTATGATTTTTGGTCACGAAGTGTACATATATATGGATCGTTTTGTTAATATGTTGTTGTTGTTACCTTCATTTTCTCATTAATTACTGCTGGACCAATTGCTTTGAAATTTTCAGTGGTTGAATATTGTATTTTTCGATAGAAAACTATTACTTTTATTTATTTCAAACATTTCTGAGGGCTCATGGTATTCGTATTTTGTGTATCATGACGTCATCGAAATTAAAAATCGCGCAATGTCTGGCAGTTCCGTGTTCGCGATCTTTGGGTTAGGCGAAGTCGTTAAAAATGCGGTACCCGTAGTCTACTGTGACGGATTGCATGCCCGTACTGCTTCGTTTTTGCCTTCGTGTCCATATATTTGAGCATTGATCTCTTGTCTAATGAGGTAACTGCCTCAATTTTCAACTACCACGATTGGTAACCGGCTATTGATCATTTTGAAATCGGCTCTGCGTTAGAATGGAAATAAGCAAACTGGGAAAAGGCGAACATTGGTTATCTTATTCATGGTCGGACAAGGTTCACGTAATATTTTCCGATCTTTGTAACTGAATAGCAAGCAGGAGTTTATAAATGAACGCTCGAAAGTTGGAAGAACAATGCTGTTGACATTTTCGACAAACTGTATATTTATTATCTGGGCGATGAATGTGCAAAAGTATTCTTGGCCTTTTAAACGTTGTTGTTACAAAGTGCGAAAGCACCGCCACGTGACACGTTTCCCATTTGAAGTCCGTCATCGCCACCCAATTGTTGACGGACTTCTGTACATATTGAATCAACTATATTGAAAGCCATGACGATCGATCGTACGTTAAAAAATATGTTTTGTGACCATTTTGATACCGTAATGGAATGATGTTTCGCAACATTTGTTATGCGAAAGGACAGTTTACCATCTTTTGGAAATAATATTTGCCAACGTGGTATTTCTACGGGTGACGAGTACTGACTATTTTCTGGCGGAAATGTTGTGCAACATCAAATAGGTATTTTGTTGGGGACAAAATATCGCTTCAATTTTTACCATGTTTGTGCATTTATACACAGTAAAATATACTTTCAAATTGAAAACATCAAATGATATTTGAAATGAAAAATATTAAGGCCGTCTAAATCGAAATCGGCTCTACTGTCATTGGGGGTTGAGCGCACGTCACGATATAAAGTGGAGTACAGTATACGTAATGCATTCAGCTTTATGTGACAGCATTGGTATTTGTCTTTTTTCCAGTATCCTCTCTACAACTCAGAGAACCGAGAAAATAATCAAAATTATTCATTACTGTATATCAGGGGTGGCCAACTAAAATCTTCAACATAGCTCGAGATCGACTGATCGATAATAAGGTCATACACAAGAACGAATGAGTACTGATCATGAAGATAACCCCGAATTTCCGTAGCGAATAAAATTTATCACTCTATTCTTGGAGTGACTTTCGCTTACCGTAGAAATTATTTTAGGGTCGTTGGCCAGTCTAGGCAAACGATATTCGTCTAGGCAAACGATATACGTTCATTTCTGAACCTTGGCAGCGGCAACGGCATTTGTTATGTAATGATATGCTCTATCAGGCTTGCCCAGACTCAAATAGCGTGTGTGTATGATGTATTTTGCGCGGTGACCGTACATGTGAACCCATGTACATTTGAACCCATGCGTATATCCACGGGTTCAATCTATATGCGGGTGCTAAAACCCATGGGTTAGGGTTAGTATGGGTTTAACTATCCGTGACACAAAAAAAATTCCATAAGTGCAATAGCATACAGGTGCAATTGTCATGGGTTCAAATGTACGTGGGTTCAAATGTAATGGAACCATTTTGCGCATGTATAGTACTGTGTTCTCTCTGTTATGAGACACGCAACACGCGCTGCATGAAACTGTTTAAAGTAACTTTTGAGGTATGTTATTAAATTCAATCAACATCAGACACCGTCGACTACTCGAGACGTGGCGTTCGACCGGTCGATCACGATCGACGTGTTGGCCAACCTGCTATCTATCAACTAGACCTGATTTCTTATCAATTTGCATAAGCGTGCGTTTTAAAATTCACATCATGTTAACTGATTGATGTAACTTTACAGACGATGACAACGTTGGGTTCTGCTGGAAGAATCAACGGTCTTATACGTAAGAATGGATTCCATGTGAAATCTCCATACACAGAATATGTATTCAATAGGTAGGTATACTGATTGAGATAGGTATACAGTTGTGCTTTGTGATAATACTGAAATTCCCTGCTTATGTTGCAGCGAAGTTACTCTCCCGAGCATAGTTGTCGATGATCATGATGCCTCAGTTTTTACCGAAAGTGATCAACGATCAGTTGACAGTAGACGAAAATCAACACCAGGTTTGCAAGTAGGCTACATAGCGTGATTCCTCCGCCTCGGGTCTATAATAATGTTATATGTTTTAGGAATTTTTACTGACTGGAAAAGTGACAACGAAACTTCTGAAAATGGATACGACATATTTCAAGATGATATCGATGAACTACAGGTTTCTGATAAGAATGACGAACATTTTGGAAGTCATGGGGACGATATAACAAAAACAGTGTGTGGTGGAGACGTCAACTCTAAACCGTTTTCGCCCAAAGGAAAGGTTCGTTATCCGCATTATAAGTTGATTACAGTGGAAGTTTTCAGGAGCATCGACTTCCTTGCTGGAAGACAGATAATGGGTGTTTTCCCGATCATTTAATAATTAACAAGATGCCTACAGTGACGTAACAATTGAAACTTTAGCAGCCGCTTGGACAGATTTTAAACATTAGCCCGTTCCATGGTTTTGCGAGCTATTTGTCAGTTTTATTGTGTTGCCAATATTGAGGTATAAATCCAATATTGCAATGGTCATTTTGTCTTTCGGGAAGTTACAATTTAGTAGCAGTAATCAAAAATTGGTCACGAAAAGCTGCAATAGGTATAAAAATGGCTAGGTACTGGAATATTTTGAATGGAAACTATGGCTATGAACAAGTGAACTAATTCGTAAACCCCAATTCGCAAAACAATCTTGAGTGCAGACATAATTTTTATAATGCCAAGGGCTTGCGAAACGTCCATCTGTCTTAGCGCCATATACGGTAAAGTTTTCTGATTTTAATCCTCTTAGTGAGATAAGACTAAGTGAGATAAGACAAAAAGTTACTAACTGAACCAACTTTCGCATCCTTTTTTGATAAAAAATATAAATGAACAGAATATTATTCAACCACAAACAAGAATTTTGATATTACTTACAAACTTATTGCACTGAATATTTTCTCCTAAAAAATCAGAATATCTTAACGTTTTCATATTTACAGGTGAAAATTTACGTATTAGCTGACGAAAGTACAAAAACGGAACGGCAAGTACTTCTCACAAAAATCTTTTCTCGCTTTTCTAACAATGTTCGAGGCAATGGTTTTACTTTTGAGATAGTTGATTTATGCGAGGAATCGAAGAGAGTGCGTACAGTTGCTGGCAAAAAGCTTCGTAGTTATCACATTGAAGATGCACACATTGCCAGCGCTGGCACGGCGTTCATAGTAAGACCAATTCATTTAGCAAGCTATTTGAAACCAAGTGAATTCAACGTTTTATTCAATTACATCCTGTTTTCTTAGATATTTCTTTCCAGCGATTTGAATGAAAGCCTCAAACCTCCTGTTGAGATTCCACAAGACGTAATGAGAAAATTGTTTGGACTAATTCGACTTGAAATTCTTGCTTGCGAAGCAGCAATTCATATTTCAACGGCCGAAGATGGTGATCCTGAGGAAATAACTAATGATGATGAAAGTGTAACTGAAAATGAAACGCCAAAGAAAGTACGCTTTGTTGGTATGTATCATATGTTAATTTAAACTTTGATATAAACCTAACTGCGTGCTTGCCCATATAAAAGACTATATAAGCATATGTAGCCAATTGAACATTTTGTTGCAGATGACGAGATTACGACTTTATCGCCAAAGAAAAATCTAATCAAATCATTGCAAAAAAGGATCCAAAAATGCCATAAATTCCGTCGGATGATCAATCACCATTATGAGTTAGATATGAATTCCGTGCCACCTACTTATGTCTTGACACAACACAGGTATAGCAGTAATATCTATATATAGCAGTGGTATATTTGTACCAAAATGTAATAATTAGTAAAACTTAACAGAATATTTAAAAAAATTTAGTTCAAGAAATTCCGTCGAAACAAATTCGTATTTCACCGAATATCTGCTGAAGTATTTTCGTCGACTGCAACACGATCCTGATATAGGCTCATGGATAAAGCAAGCCTTTAAAATCGGTAGGTGATCATTGGAAAATTTCCTCCAAACCAATAAAAAAAAAATGTTTTCATCTCAGTTCGAATAAACATGTTAAGAAGCAATTTTCGAGCGACTGAGTATAGGATGATTGAATTGATTCTGTGAATATTTTTCCATGGAATTGAAACACTTGTTATTTTGTTTTTCGTGAATAGCAAATTTCCAATGAATGACGGCTATTCTTGCGTGATGTTTTCAAATAATCAACATATAGGGTGAAATAAATCGACTTAGGCCAAAACTAGGAAGGCGTCCTGAACGGCTTAGATTTTGTATAGCTCGTCTTAATTAATATTAATTTATATTGGTACGAAATTCTAAGTTTGATTTTGGGTTATCGACTATTTGCAGACTTGACTAAAATTTATTCCGTATTATATCAAGCTTTTTAGTTAGCTTGTGTTGGGCTATCGATGATTTTGTCTAACCCTGTATTAGCGATAATTGTAAACTAATTTTTATCACTGCAGAACTGTTGAGTGAGATTACTGCAGCATTGAAATCATCTAAGAATCCAAGCTCGAATTGTTTGTGTTTCTTGCGTAACGAGATAAACGATTTTGGAATCTCAAAGGCGTCTAAAACTATCAACAACTTGAAGACCGAACTTAGAGCTAAGGTTCGAAGTCAATATATATAAGTATATATATTATATTAGCTCTCTCTTCCAATCTTATTCAGCAAATCCAAAAGTTTCAGGTGGCAAAATCGCTGAAAACATCAATATTTAACAACTTTTAAGAATAGCTGAAAATAGTCTTTAGAAAGGTTATTTATTACTGTATGGTAAAGGTTCGAAACTATAAATGAACCTATTCCCAGCTTTTATTTATTTTATTCTGAATGAAATTCACCAGATGCTGGCATTTCATAGGATGAGATGCAAGAAAAATATTTTTTGAATAAAACACTAATAAGAAATAACAGTACAATACAAAATGATCAAATAGAAAATACATAATATAAATTAAAAAATTCAAATAAACTAATGTGTGAGTATACCGATAGATTCCTAATCTTCCAAGGACGAAATTGGAGTAGAAATCTTCAGTTTTTGATCACTATCTAGTTTTATTATTTATTGTAGTACGGACTAAAATAATTGTTTTGTCGTAAATCAGCTGGGGTATACCAACGTTCGACAATATAAAATATCCAGCACAGAAATGAAGAAATTTCATCAAGGCAGACCAACGAAGCTTATTGATGGAAACAATACTTATCTCGAAAAGTTAGAGTTTGATCTTTATAACGCGATATATCTGCAAATGAAAAGGAACACTGAACTGATTCACGGAAAATCATCTTCCGTGGTAAGTTTGCTGGATCAATTTTAGCTCAATCAATTATCAAAATTCAACGTTTTATCAAAAAAAGACTATAGGTTAGCAATTCAAGTAAAGACAGGGAAAGAGTATATGATGACGATGGAAGTAGAATGAATTTTTTTTCGTCTGGAATCAATTTAAATGTCGGAGTTGCGCAAGTTTTTGTTTTGTTTGTTTTGTCGGAATCCCAAACTGACGTTTTGTGATTATCTTAGTGCACTAAATATTGTAGTTCGCCTCTGATTTCAATATACTTGACTTATAAGTTACTTGAGCTATAAGTTTCTGCTTTTACTATATAGTCACTGCGAATACAAAATAATACGCAAAATTATCCAAAAATGTTCATAATATAATCTGTTTCAGCAAAGCGAAATTGACAATGATGGTTATACTAATGCCATTGCTATTGAGCATGTGAAGTTTTTGCAAGAAAACTGCAAACATTTTGTTGGAAGAGAAAAAATTCTTCAAGAAATGAGAAAATACGTTATTTCAGAATATGAAAGGTAAGAAAAGCTCTGTTATTGAAGACAAAGTGGATCAGTTTCCGAAAATGTTGTTGTTGTTAGTGGGTCTGTTGCAGAAAATCGCATTCTTCAGCAACTAATGCACCAATCAATTTCACATGTTCAGCACTTAAAATAAAAAAGTCTTTACAAAGCAATCGTTCCTAATTTTTTCATTGAGTTTTTCGAGGCCCGATATTTTACCCCCAAAATTTTGAGATTTTTCATACCTCACGGAAATACATTTATAAAACATTGGGTGTAATTCTTTACACATTTGGCCGAAATTCCACTGACATTGAGGTGGATGTTTGACCCTTGTATTCATAAACTTGAACATTCCTCTCTTATATTAATCAATGATTCATATCTAGGGTTCCACTGGCAATTTGTGGAGAAAGCGGATGCGGATTGTCCTCAATAATGAGTATGGCAGCTTCGGGTACAAAGAAATGGATAAAGCAGAGATCGTTCGTCCCTGATATTAGATACAGAAGACACAACAGAGAGACCATTGTTATATTTAGGTTTGTTGGCAGTTTACATAAAAGTATGACCCAAAAATGCAAAAATGGTTTTACAATACAATTCCGAGGATTAGTATTATTCAATTCATGTGAATATTAGTACTCTTTGAATCACTGAAAAACGCGAACTTTCGATTCGGCATTTTGATAAATAACGGCAGTACATCTAACACTAGATGTTAAATTGATGTCGAAATCATTTATAGTAATAATAATGACACAACAATATAGTATTTTAAGTGATTTGTAAATCAGTGGTAAATGGACTGTATGGTATTATTGTTGTTAAATACAAAATATTTATGACTTTCATGCTGCATGACCGGGACATTTAAGTCCACCGGGCAGATCGGGACAGCTTGTCAAATCGGGACTGTCCCGGTCAAACCGGGATGTTATGGTAAGCCAACGTATGTAAAAACTCAACGTCGGAACTATTTGGAACAAACGAATATCCAGTGGTTTGTATTCAGACTATAACGTCATCTTAAATAAACCTATGAAATTAGAATGGCAATTATTATCAGTAGTTGGAAGTTGAATTGTTAACAAGAGAGCTGTGCTCAAATATATGGACACGTTAACCAGAGCGAAGCAGTATTTACTATTGACGCCACCGGTACCCACAAAAAATTCCGAGTTTCGCGTAGAAATAATTTACAGAATCAAACCGGACAGCCAGTGTTCCCATGGATAAAATAATACAGCGAAATTTTGTACGAAATATCAGATTTCATGCGAAATTTAGAAATAAATAAAAGTAAAAGCCTTCTGGCAAAAAAAATCAATCTTTACTCACTGAAAATTTCAAAGCAATTGGTCCAGTAGTCAAAAAGAAAAGCGATTTTTTTTAAAAAAATGATGGAGACAAATAATAATAACAATAACTACAAAATTTTAAAACGATCGTTATGTCCACTACGTGTCCAATAACGGCCTCATGCGCATTCCATACACTGACTAAACACTAAACTTGGTGGTAAGCTACACATGTCACATGACCCAAAGTTAACATCTATTTACAGAAGTGTAGGAGTTACTTCGGAATCCCGGTCCGTGAAGCATTTATTGCATGACATATGTCTTCAGTTACAACACATCAATATCTCTAACACGGAGAAATTTGTCCTCGGTAGCGTTCAACAAATGGGAGAAATCTTCAAGCACGTCTTAGCATCAGTAATTGAGGAAGGATTCATAGTTGTAATATTCATAGATAATTTGAATGCAGTATTTGAAGACAAAGAGAAGTTTTCCTTGTCGTGGATTCCCAAACCATTGCCAAAATATGTGAAAATTATTCTTTCTTTTAATTCAAACCAATCTTCAAGCCAGACTGAAGAAAATACTACTGCAAAGGATAATAACATGCTCAAAGCATACAATAATAGGTACAAAAAGAAGGCAATGACTTTAACAGTTTCTGAATTGTCGTTTCGAACAACTTTAGCAGCAATTGACTTGGACGCTCCAACTACCTCAGTATCAGTAATGAATGCGTATTTGCAACAACAGCATAGGACGTTGACTAGGAAGCAAATCTCTCTCATCTTGCGTACAGCATGTATTTGTCCGACACCCTTGAGTCTGAAGTTACTTATGGAAGCGACAAAGATGTGGCGATCCACCACAACGAATAACATATGTGCAGAAACGATCAAAGGTTGGGGAAGTAATATCGGAGATTTCTGTCAAAAGTTCCTTTCTCTTCTATCTCGACGTCATAATTTAAGTTTTTTTCGTTCTGCGGTTTGTTTTTTAACTTGTTCGAGGAATGGTTTGACTCACCAAGAAATTGTAGATTTGATATCCAGAGATGGAAAAGTATCTAAAGAAATTCTTGCGAATTTAGAAATATCTGAAAAGGCAGAGATTGTGCCATCGAGAAATCAAACCGCCAAACTGCTTTCAGCAACCGAGAATTTCAATTTGACTACAGAAAACAGATGTGAATCTGTTTTTACATTAAACGCAATGTTATACAGAGTATTTAAAGACCTTTATCCGTTTATCATTGAAACAATCTCAGATAACGTATCCACAATAAAATGGCGGCACAAGGTTTTTGAGAAGCAAGTCAGAGACGTGTAAGTGTTTTTTCTTATTTTTGTGATACATGTACTATCAGAGTCATTTTGCATTTTGGGCATTTCATATATAACCAGTCGTAATCAATCACCTCTAAATTTCGGTAAAAGACTTCTTCATTTATTTTTCACTATTTATATCAAACTATTCTCGGAAATTGAGACTTGCTGGTTTGAATCCTTGGTTACATACCAATGGATGCTTGTAGATTGCCATGTCTTATTCTGGGTGAATGGCGTGAAAATAGTTGTATAAAAATGAATTTGATTCGATACGTCAGTGTCCATATATATATAATTCAAGAATAGAAAGTGCCAATATTTTCTTGTTATTGATTAATATTCATAAACAAATTGAAATACATGAAAATATTTTAACTTTTTTCGCCAATATTACTTAAAGATTCATGGCAACAACAGAAGAATCAATCTATTATCATCAAACCATGTTGTCCTATTTCTCCAACAAACCTTTCACTTGTCAGTGCGGACTGATACATGAATGTGGTCAACCATTAAAATGGAGAATATGTGAGTATAAATCACTGTACTTGGACAAATATCTGGCACATTTTGCCGACTGATCTGAAATATAACAAATCTTGAAGCCGTCGCGGATTTTTTTTTATGTTGGCATTGCAATTTGCAAGGTTCTAGATTTGTGTTAGATAGATATAAAACAAGGCTTGAATATAACTAACTAGCAATCGTGTTACATTTTCAGCATGCAGAACAACTTTGAACGCGCGACGCACGAGCGAATCCATGCATCACGCCCTTGCATGTGGCAATTATGATGTCATAAAGAAAGAAATGCTATTCGATATGGATTGGCTTCAAGCTAAACTGGACGCGACATCAATAGAGGTTTGAAATACTGTGACACTTATAGTAATGTAATGGTAAATAATAATAGCCATTAACTGTACAGGAATGAAGTAATGACTAAGAACGTAGACTTATTGCACTAAAAGACGTGCGTAGCAGAGAATGGGTAGTTTTTGTACATGAGTAAAACTTGATTTAAAGGTTCTGACTCAGAAACCATTTAATCGTGTCCTCCTTCAAGATTGCCCATGCAGAAACAGGGACACGAAAACGTATTTTTAGGTGGGTTCTTCGAAATGCGCTCCATGTATTTGTACTCGTGACGAGACCTGGTTTCGAACTGTGCCCTCCAACTTTTTTTGCTCGATATAACAGGCTACATTATATTTTACAGACATTGATGGATGAGATGTATCGTGTTCTCAAAGCGATTCCAAGAGACAACGATGTTAGGTTGCTGGCGGAAGCTTTATTTCTCTCACATGATGTTCTAAGTCATGATCCAAAACAACTTCCATCTCAACTTCTAGGTCGTTTGCATGACGTTATTGAAAAAGACATTCCGTCGGCACCAGAAGATCCAAGAAGATATCCATATACAAGGTAGATAGAAATCCGGGCGCCCCAGAAGTATGTGTACCAATATGGAGGTAACTAATTTTGTTCGCCTATTTTATATCAAGTTGTGTAAAGGAACTGAAACCTATGAACAGAGGGATATTCACTTGACTAACACAAACAGTCCCCGAACTCGTAATACAACTAAAATAGGGAAGATCGAAATAAAATCATGGCCTAATCTTAACCTCGTGCACATACTACGGGAGTAACAAAATCCGACAATAAATACACGAAAAGTATGAAATTGTACCGTATCGGCCTTCAAATTCCTTACTTTTTTATCCATAGAATATTGCTTGCACAATTTCGTCGTCGGCACTTTGGTTTCTTGATGCCAACAAAGACTTGTTTAACTTCAGGAAAACAAATTATATATGACGCTCTCTATGGACATGATGATGTTATTACGGCAATTACATCATGTACGGATGGTCAGAGAGTAGTTACCGCGTCGAAAGATTCAACCATTAAAGTTAGTCACATATACTGTGGTGAATTGTGACTTGTAGTTCATATTCATTTGAAGTTTTTCAGTCAGCATGAAAATACTGCAATTGTATTGAAATACAGAGTGTACCTTGGTTGCCAGTTTAATTAATGATAATATCTCTTTGACTTTTATAGACTTCCGAGCTGGCGAGGCTGAGTTTTGTAGGTTTAGGTGTGGATAACATAAAAGATATGGTGACCGTACATTTGAACCCACGTACGTTTGAACCCATGTGTATATTCGCGGGTTCAATCTATATGCGGGTGCTAAACCCATGGGTTAGGGTTAGTATGGGTTCAAATATCCGTAAAACAACAAAAATTTCCATAGGTGCAATAGTATGCCGGTGCAATCGTCGTGGGTTCAAATGTACGTGGGTTCAAATGTAAGGAACCAAAAAATATAAACACTGTACTAAATAGATCAACAATTAAAGTAGACAATTGTTAATAATAACATTACATGTATATTATCATATTCAGTCAGTATACACTTTCCCTGTATATATAAAAGTCACAGTCAAGAAGGTATATTTGTAGGGCATGCATAATTTTTTTCATTAAATATCTCATAGATATGGGATGTTATTGAACGTCGTGTATTACGAACGATTGAGAATGCAGGAAAAGACATCAGTTCCATGTGTGTATGTATGGGAAATTACTATGTTGCGACGATTCATAAACAAAATCAGGCAAGTAAAACAGTTGAATTTACTTTGTCTTCTTACGAGGTATGTCCCGTGATGACGAGTATTAGTTTTTAACATACCAAACGTTATATGCGTGGTTTTGACAGCGAATATTTTGAACCAGAGTTTACTGAATTTTACCGGCTTAATTAAGAACACATAATTTGTGTTTCCTCAGCTATATTATCATTTACAGGTCAACGTTTGGAGTCTGTTGAAATGCTCAAAGGTTCTCACAGTAAAAGAAAATGCTCAAGATGAGAAAATTTCTTTAACTGTAGTGTCAGAAGGCCAACTGCTTGCAATTGTATCGAAATCATTGACAAATGTTAGGGCATGGGATTTAGATAAGTAAGCTACGCATTTCGGAGTTTTATATACCTTTCTCTATACACTATTGTTAGAAAGGGATATAAGTATAAACTCCTATTGAATGAACGGCTGTCAATCATATAGCGAAGAACCGTCGTCTGACTATTATATCTAGCAATTCAATATTGCAACCAATATGAGATTGCGAGAAGTCTAAACATATTATGACCATCATAAATGCTTCGTGAACTATCTCGCGGAATTTTCTCTGATGTCTTACGATTAAATTACACAAGACGACTAAAAAATTATTTTCTAAAAGTACGTGAAATTGTAGTTTGAGTTTTATTCCCCTAATAATTATATTTTATCATTCAAAGCATCTTATAACATAGATCATGTATGTACATTTCCAGGTTGGATTTTTATAAAGAAATCAATATATTACCGGAGAAAGGAAGATGTCCAGACCTATCAGTAGCAAGGAATAGTAGAGGAAACAATGCTTTCATTGGATACAAAGGACAGTCTGAAGCTGTCGTCGTCAACGTAAAGCGAGGAAAAATAATTAGAACTTTAACTTGCGAGGTACGGATGGTTTTAATTCAATATATTTGATATTAAATGCCAGATATCAACAAATAATCACGCTTATTTGGTCCATATTGCCCATTACAAATTCATGAATTTGGAAGTGTCATATGAGGCCCTGTCGTAATACGATCCTATCTAAAACGTTCCCTTTGCGCCTCCTTGCAGTCGTGATAAAGAATCTTCTGTACAAATGTATTTGTGTAAGTTAACTATTTGCTGGATGGCATATGGTATTTGGTATTGAATAATACGTTCGCTTTTTGCTACTATTATCGCCGGATTGAGATCTAAAAGTTCGGTGCTGACGTGCTCGATTCCAGGAACTACAAACTTTTTGTATTTGACTGCGGAGGATAAAGTCCCACTTGCAATATCACTGTATTACGCCACAAGTAGAGTATTTTGAATGAAATCTCCGCGTTTTCATGATAGCTTTGCACCAATTTGATATGTATTGGTACTTATTTATTTCGACAGAAAGGAAAAATAACGCAAGTTGAGACTTCACGAGAGTACTACATCATTGGATGTCGACAACGTCGGATGGAAGTTCACGAAATTAGTTATTTCTACTTATTTGATAGCATTAACTACGGTCTGATCAGTGTTCTGAGATCATGCGCTGACGACGTGGTAATATATATTATATAATTCAACGATGTCAGATAATATTCTGCCTGGAAATTCTTTTTAAAACAATTCATCTTATATGAGCTCGTTTTTTTCATTTGTGAAAACAGAGAAAATAAAACTTGACTCGACAAATAAAATTTGGCTTTGGTTAGCTAAGTTCATTTATAACATGGAAAGAGCAAGATATTATTTTGTAACGAAAACAATAATAGATTACCCAGATTTTGTCAGCAATTTCTCGAATTTTATTTTAGTGATAATTAGCAGAGATGTCAGACAATCTTCACATTGTATCACACACTCAAAAAAAATCGAGCCATTTTGTACAGTTTGAATTGTAACATTTTTCCTATCTGTTTTTTCGCAATTTGAATTTAATGTTTGTAATATTCAGATATTCGACTTTTTCGTTAATCGACTTGGTTCACATCTTATTGGGTTGTGTATGAATCAACACGGCACCGAAGAACTAGTCGTATGGAGTACTAATGGTGATGCACACAGACACATGGTACGAAGTAGAGAAAGATATCTGGGAGGTTTGTTAAAACTTTGATTTATCCTTTTTTGACCTTATTCCGAATTCATCAAAAATTAAAAAAAAAAAGGAATTATCCTTTTTTTGCTCTTTTCGAATTCATAAAAAATTTAAAAAAAAACTTTATCTTTTTTTTGCTTGTTTCGAATTCATCAAAAATTCTCATCTTCTCTACTCCTCTGTAAATACACCTAATTGACAAACTCACACGCTGTGCAGCATCCAAAATATCAATTGTTATATTCTAGGAACCTGCACTGACTTACAATACTGCATGACTGCGAGCGAAACAGAAAGTGTGATTCGGATTCATAATCTAGCAGCTGAAATAAGCAAGCATGACCACAGCAGAACACAGGTAGCAGAACTTTAGCCCCCTCCATTTCATCTTAAAAACTCAGCACCAAAAAGCTGTCTCTTTTGAGAGAAATATTTTATCAGCATTGACTCTAAGCATAGTCACAAGGATTCGCTCACAAGTGGACAGAATTAAAGCTGCAAGAGATCATAGGGATCCGCACCAATATATTACATAAACTATCTACTGTCACAAATCGGTTAAAGCGAGACTTGAATTAGTTCAAGATAACACGATTAGGGAACATTCCCTTAGAGGTGAAAACTTTACTGACACGACACTATACAGACTCATAAATAATACTGTTGATCACATTATATAATATAATTTTAATTAGATAAATATGTTCTCTTTTCGCCGCTATTTTATTCAAAAAAACAATATTCTGAATTTCGATTGTTGTATGTCATTTTACCAAATCACGTATTTCCCAGGTTAGGAAAAAAGTTGATGGCATCGGTCGTGTATTTAATATGCCTCAACATGAGAAGTATGTGGTGGCTCAGGGCACTGGTGGTAGCCCTATTACAATCTGGAACGTTGCCAGAAGTCGATGTCGTGGCGAAGCTGTCATTATAGAAAGAGGATTATTGGACAAAAATGATGTTGTTGTGGTGAAAGATATTATTGTGGTCATATTATCAGACCGAGGAATGGTTACAATCAACGAAAGATCACAACAGGTATGACGTTGTTAATTAATGTTGTATATGATTACGCTGATAGACACTGACAATTTATTTATTCGCCACTTAGAGTAAAAACATCCATTTTAGACATTTTTATTGCCGCACCTCCATTGTTTCCTTTCTGGCAATATTCTAGATTGCCACTTTGATTTGCCCAGATATTCTTCATCGATATGTTCAGCTGGTTAGCCTTGTCCTGGTTGAAGCCAGCCGCCTCTACCAAAAGTTATATTATACTGTTGGTACTAATAAGCATTTCAGAGCTTTTGACTGCGAATATTGGTCGATTGTTGAATTGCATTAACGTTTCATAGTGCATGTTTCAATAAAACGGAGGGTTTTATATTTTTTGACGAAGAAGTACGTTGACAAGACATATTGCTAAACTGGCTAATCACGGTCATTCGTTTGGATAGAAGACGAGTAATAGGTAGCCACAGAGTGTCAACATAGTTCAAATCTGCGTATATTTTTATAGCGTGATTTGCGGTGCTTGTTTCTGGCGTCTTCCCAATGATCCGAGACGAATCCAAACAGAACTATACGCAGAAAGCCTCATTTATCTTCTTCATTTCCTATGATTTCCAGGTGTTTGAAACGATCTACGTTTACAACTTATTACTGAGAAAATATGAGCGGAAGTTGCATCCAGTTCGTATAAATATGTGCCCTCCTGATCATTATCACGTGATCGATAACGATAAACTCATTGCAACATCGATGGATAGAATCAGTTTTGTTGTCTGGAGTATTATCACGGGAAATGTGAGTATCCAACAAAGAAGATTCTTCACTATATTTCAGATATACAAATGCTAAGTGATTCGACTGAATTTATAACCTCAATTAGATATTGGCTTGATAATTGTCCTTTTATTCAATGTTAGGAATTCGCCTATCAAAGCAAACCAATAACGGGAAAACAACATATACTGGGTCGATTCAATATGTCATGTTACTGGAAATCTTCTCGGGCAAAATTCAATCCACCAAAAATTCTTTTGGTTGAGAAATGAAAGCTCCCAAACTACAAGAAAATTTACAAAAGGGTGTATATATATAACTAGTACCCGACCTCATTTAAATAATTAGTTCGCAGTATAGAACTAGCATGTGTAAAAATAACAAACCTGGCCTCAATCCCAATATTGGTCTGCAATGTCATTGGCCATCAAGTTGAGACAGCTCTTACTGAATTATTGCTGGCATTAACATTGTAATCGTATCCTATTTCATAAACGAGTATTCTCCGAAAATTTACAGCACGGTTTATATGTTTCAGATATTATACCAAATTCATTCAAACTTTCCAGCTTATGAAGTGAAAGATAAAACTAAGAAAAAGCGACCAATAAAACGAAGTCGACGTATTGGGCAGGTATGACAAAAAGCTTTTTGCTCAAATAAATTTTTTAGTTACGATGCTCGATGGGGTTTTAAGTCTGGGCCTAGATTTTGAAGCAAAATTTGGTGTTAAACACACGGTAATAAAATGGTGAAGCTGGAGTGATTTATCATCAATTTTGAGCCTTGTTATTTTGTGTAGTTTTTTTGAAATTTTCATCTATCAATTCCGAGAGATTCTTTAGTTTTCAGAAAAAGCGAACATCGAAGAACAAGCTAATAAAAAACGGACGACATGGAAAAAATGTAAAGTCAGTGAGGAAGAAAAACAGCGAACAATTTTTGAAATGATTGTCAGTGGGGATGACAGAACTCTTATATGTTCTTACTATTCACGACATCTAGCGGTATTTGATTTGGAGACTCAAACACATCGACATACACTCACGGACAAACATTCACTTCTTCAACTACATAAAGTGAGTCTTCATATACTGTAGCTACAGCTATCGATGTGATATTTGTAGTAATTATTCGCAAGTGTTTGCTATTGCTTTTTGTTTTACTAGACCAGTGGTTTTCAACCTTTTTCGAGTTACGCGATCCCAATAAAATAGTTTAATTGTCTTTTATTGTCTGAATTGTATGAACTATAAATATATATAAAAAAAACTAATACTGGAAACCTAATGATCTTCACATTTTAGCAAGTTTAAATATAGTGGACAATCTAGGTACTTGATTATATTTGAACAATACACATATAATAATATAGACTCTTGTATTTGAATGTAAGCTCGCGAAACCCCTGGGCTGCGCTGACGAAACCCAGGGCTGCCGCGGAGCATCAGCTGAAAACCACTTTATACTAGATTATTACTTCATCATGTAATAAGGCTTGATGTGAGATATGTTACGGTTTTCAAAGTGCAAATGTTTCGTGTTTTTATTTATTACAATGTATGCTAGCACTGTTCTTCTTTATATGATATAAAACTGGTCCCAATTATAACGCCGTATTTGTTCCAAGTCTGTCGTTACACCGGATGGTTGTTTTTTGTTGAGTTTAAACTACGACGACGCGGCTCATTCAAGCTATATAACATTGTGGGATTTGAAGGAAGGATGCGTATCAAGAAGGCGGCGGGATGAACCAAAAGTCTGTTCGATGGCCATGACAAGAGATGCATCAAGAATCGTGTTTGTTACGGAAGATAATTTTATCAAAATATGGGACCCGTTAAGGTATGCTATTCACATGTTTTTTTATACGATTTGTTTACATCTTCGCTTCGAACAAGACTCTAAGTAAGCAACAGATTACAGGAAGGAATTTAAAAAAAATGGAGAAATGAAGTGAAAATAAAGTAGGGGTATTTAACAATAAATTATTCAATATTTATAACCTGGGGGACTAATTAGTAAAAATTTGGAAGAAAAACGCGTTTGTCAGTACTTAAGATTAGTTCAAGTATAATCTTATTTAACTTCAATTGTAGTCGTAATTCCTACTATTAAAACTTTTACCTAGTGTTTGAATATTCATTTGCAGAAGACACAGTCATCGAAGTATCGCTGGTTATCCTCGGTTGGATGTTACTTCCTCAGAGAGTGATGACTCACAATCAACTACTATCTTTGCTATATCTGGAGGAAAACGAGCGATATTATTTGCAAACTCAATTTCTGTTTGGGATTTGGAAAAAGAATCGTTATTGATGGTATTTGAGCCAGATGTTAAGGTAATGAAGATGGATGTTACTAAACATTTGAGATGTTTGAAATCGTGGGTTTGCACCAACGTTTCACACTAAATACAGCCAGATGAGTATAACCGTTACGGCATGACACATGGAAGATTTGTACTTGTGATTTCTGGAGATCCACATATTATTTTAATTCGTTCCCTGTGTTTTTTGTTGAATCAATACTATAAATTTCCGTCATTTCCTTTTCAGTTTCAGTGTTGTACAGTAGCTCTCCGAGGACAAGTGATTGTAGTCGGAATGCGAGATTCAGCGAACATAACAACACTTCGTCTACCACCCTCACCAGAGCATGACGAAATTAACTTGAATGAAAAGGATAGATTCGGTGAAGGATCGGAATCAAGCGACGATAGTACAGAAGACGAACAAAAAGGGGATGGGCTTGAGTTCATGAGCTTCACTCGTCGAAATGCAGTAGCCTAGTTTCGAATACGCGATATACATAAACATCTTTATGCAATTCAATTGTAGTGAATTCCAACAGTTTAACAATATATATAGGCATATATATATATGTATTTATATTGAATAAAACTTTGTAATATATTTAGCTTATAAAGATGTAGATTAAAATATTTTTATATTTTATCAAACGCAATGAATTCAATTAATATCATGTCTTTGGATCCATAACGTTGAAATGGCCGATGCATTCTCGTATACGACATCGACTTGTTGGCGGAGTCAGAAATTTGACCTACGATCATTTCGTATTTTTTACTCGGGATATGTCAGGTGGTAGTTAGTGACTGCTACTGATATTATACAAAATCAAGTAATTCTTTTTGTTTCAACAACCATAACTATTCATACTAAGTTTGTTGTCAATACTGGACGATAATGTATTGATCTAGTGATATTTTAGTGTTAAAGCACCCGTGCGTTGCGAGCTTTGTTATAGTTTAATGAAATTTTGTTAAACAAAACTGCAAAGCATTTTCAGTCGATATTCAACATATTTACCTAATGAAGATTCAGAGAAATAAAATATTCAGTGCATATATATATAGCATATATTACTTCTAACCCATTTCACTACAATGTACACATTAATATATATAATTTTATTTTTATGATTGACCTCCTACGACGTTTATGCGACACATCCAACGATTTTTTTGTAACTTATATTATATAATATCAATCGACTTTGCCCGAATGTGATACGCCTTGAATGTGTGGCCCGTGGTGCAACACGAGACCGTCCGTTAGTTATTTACGAAAGCTGCTAACGAGATTGATTGATGAATACTTTCTACCTGTGGGGGTAGGCTACTTAGGTACTTCCTTACGACTCTTCATGCCGAGACGGGCTTCCTTTCAACTCTCCGCTTTACAGTCTCTACCAATAACGAGTAGATTACGTGGTTGTGTGGTATATTCTTTAATTAAAACGACGATAAAAATAGAATTTAAGAGATGGAGATGTAGCGCACGAGATCCCAAGTCGAGTGTCTAAATTTAAAAACCACAAAGCCAAATAGTGGTCAGCGTGTAATCCGACCGAACAACGGCCGACAACACTATCGGAGGACCATAATGATAACAATGCTGAAGTATAGAAAAAAATTTTCTATGCTCAAAAGAACATCCAATCAGGTTTCACCAGACCAAGCGGTGTATCGTCAGCGAACTACTTGCAACTGTGTAATGAAAATTGCGATGCATGTATTAACAATGCTGATTTTTGTTGCGGGGTGGCAATTTTTTCACAAATACCATTGTGACGTGAACGTGTCTATTTTTATAGAAAGAACTTTTCGTTTTTCCCTAGCATGAAAAGGTTAAATGGGCCACCAAAGAAAAAGGCTGAGAACCACTGCTCTAGGTGCAGGTTGCGCATGTTGTTAACAATATGATCGTGACGCAAAGGGAACCAAATTCAGAAAAAATAGATTGTTCAGTGAAATTTTATTACATGACAAATGTAAATCGCGAGAAAATGAACCACGTGAGAAAGTGGCATGCATAGACTTGCTACAAGAGGTATTGTTTCAATAAGCTTGTACCATTAGAACTTTCTGCACTCTCGAAGTAATAGACATTCAACTTATTAATTGCAATAATGCACCGGTAATACTTGGGGGCTTGCTGATTGCATTCTTGTGTGGCTGTTTTTGAGAATGATATATATAATGATTAGGTACCTCCAGTCAAACGTTATGCTGTAAATGAGGAAAAAAATTACGCTCAAAAGGGGCATTTCTAGTATTGATAAGCTGGAATGTATGGCTATGCCTATGGTATGTGTATTACGGCTGCACATTTCATACAAAAAATTGTAATAAACATTTGCTGACAAACATTGGTGAAGCTGTAGTTCAATTTCATTACAAAAATAACACAGTGACATACAAATGTTACTAAAAAATTTTGCTATTTCTTGAGGAGTAATTCAACACATTGTTCAAACTTATATTTATTTCTGTGGATATACTGGTTTGTGTCATCAACAAGTTGATCTAGTTTTTCTGGTCGATATTCATCCATATATAATTGTTCTGAATAATAAAAAATATTGGTCAAGTGAATGAAGCAGTCAATAAATGGTAACCAATAGGAAAATGGACAAAGACTGCTAGTAGTGCCCATTTAAAGCACTGGCAGGCAGCTCGGTCCTAACAATGGATTTATTAAATTTTTTACAAGTTACATTGCTAAATCCAGGAATTTTAGGAGGAATTGCCAAGCTACATAACAGCCAAATTTCCATAATAGTTAGCGCGTCCGGAGGGAGGCTGAAAAACGGGGGTTTTCAAAACATCGAAAGTCCAAAAGCGTTTCAAGCTACGACAAATTGTTATTCAAGATACAGAAAAATATTTTTACATTTCAAATGGGGGGTTCCGATCCACAAGGGAAAGCCCCTGGTGTTGTGTGTTTTATCTCAAACAATTTTACATAAAATTTAATTCTGCGCTTAGAAAAAGTATTTCTGGTGTTGATAATATTGAGAATCCAAGCAAGCAATACGATTTGATCAATTTTTCTCTCATAGATTTTATCTGCTTTCTACATTTATTAAGATTTTTTGTTTATTGTGTAAGATTCGAGTTACCTCTTATAAATGGGTTGAATCTGAAGTATCAATTTTTCTCTCATAGATTTTATCTGCTTTCTACATTTATTAAGATTTTTTTGTTTATTGTGTAAGATTCAAGTTACCTCTTATAAATGGGTTGAATCTGAAGTATGTTTTTCTTGGGAGTAAATTGTACAGGATAGTATGAACTTCTGTTAAATTAATAGGGAAATAAGATAATATATAAAACTTTTACGGTGCAGACAATAATGCAAATAAATTACTATATCAAGGAATACAAAATACAATACATTAACTTGAATACAAACAAAGTGGAACGACATACGAAACTTGGCGCTCCAGAAGTGTGTTTACCAATTAAAAACAATTTTGTTCGCCTACTTTACATCAGGTTGTGTAAAGGGACTGAAACCTATGGGCAGGGGGATATTCACTTGGCTAACACAGACAGTCTCCGAACCATTAATAGAACTAAAATAAAATCGAAATAAAACTATGACCTAACCCTAACCTGGTACACACACTACGGGAGTACCCATACTTAGCTGAACTCTCAGCATGAACATGCTATTACTATTTTAATGCTATTCAAAATGCAGTTATCTTTCAATCTTTGTATTATAAAATTTCCTTTTATTGTTCAAATCGTACGTACCTGATGTTCCAGTGGCACTGTCGAGAATTTTTAGAAGTTTATTTTTCAAACTCAAGAATTCTGGAGAATTTGGTCCAATGAAAGGTTCGTATCTACCTGTTCCTAATGATACCATGCATTGTATTGGGGCATCTGGCCACAAAGATCGACATTCAAATAATCCTACTCCTGACGGATTGTTTGCTAGAATTCCACCATCCTGGAAATGTATCCTTAAATTAGTATGTACATTTAGGTTTTTGAGAGACATCATCCCTCATAGGGTAAATATGATACAGCTAATCTAAGTGTTCGGAATGTTCATACTATCCTAAGTCCTACTATGTTACGAGTCCAATTTTCTAAAATTTATCTAATAGCAGGAACCAACAAACTATATGGTATCGATAAATTCACTATGCAATTTTGAGACTTTATTGATAACCCATGTTTCACATTGCAGATGTTTCGAATTTCCATACAGGAATACTTCATCGATAACAGTATAATAAAGACACTAGTTTAAGATACGTAAGTCATCTGTTGACTACCGATAACACTAGTTAAGCTCCACAATCCACATATCCTCACATGCATGAAGTTGAACTGGTCATCTATTTCCAGACCGAATCTAGAATGGTAATCTAACTAACAAAAATCCTCTCCTACCTGATGAATATTAAAATTATATTTAAATTCTTCAAAATATCCAGGAGCTGCAGAAGTTGCTCTCACTGCTTCCCATAACCTTGCTCTGCAGGTGCCAGGCCAATGAGTCTCTCTTGAACCAGGCACAATACTATAATTCCTCCAAACAAATGGTTTTAAAACATCTCTGTTTACAAGCACTGATACCGCAGAGCATTTTGGAGCAGTGATATCAGCTGCTGAATCGATTAACACTTCATCACCTGGGAACATACAAGATATCATGGTATTTTGCAGTCAGTAGTATCTAGGAATAGCGAAACGCTAGCCACGCATTATTCAAAAATTAATAATATATTGAAAATTAAGTTGTATCCAGCCACATGTATAATCAAAGTGACAGTTACATCCGGCTAAGTGTAAGCAACCCGCTATGATAAATGTGCGATTTGACAGGTTCAAATCTTGTGGAGAATTGTTCATAGAGACTGTCGGACTCATCACAATTATGTCCATGCATCTAAAAAAACTGGCTAACCACGATATTCACCATACTCAACATGGACTGATGCTTCTGACTGTCAACAGCAATATTGTACATGGAACTATTTTGAATTATTCATAGAGCAGGAATTTATTACGTTGAAAACTCATATGTATTGAAACATTTGATTAGAGTAGCTAACATAAATGATGTTTTAAAATAGGGATCTGGTAATATTGATGTTAGTGGAATTATTATCTAAATTCTACAGTTCTTGAGTGAAACAGTTTATAGATTGTGATTGCAACAAAAAGCTAACTATATGTACTTCGAATATAATAACAAGTCCCATTTCCATAATACAGTAATTGACCAAAATTGTACTGAAACGAATTAAATGCCGTTCCTGATAAAAGTTCGTGTGTTTAGAAGCTTACCAAATATTTCTTTCAGCACCAATTGATAAGTTTCAGTATCATAGAATGCATGAGACATCATCAATTTACCAGTTCCAATCCATTTATTTTGGCTGAAGATCTTTGAACTAAAATTTCTGTAAAAAGAGAGTTCAAACATCTAGTCTGAAAACTAAATTTAGATTCAAATTCTCATTATGTTATATATATGGCATATTTGATGGAAAATACAGCATCAGCAGAATAAGAGAAATATTTAATATATTTTAGGCTGGCTGGCGTGGCTGCAATTTCAGCTAGATCGTGTGTTGTTCTTAAACTTTTCGAACAACGCCCTTTTCAAATTTTGTCAAGTCTCCCACTTATGTGATGCAATGATGCTGCAGCCAGAATGATGATACTATTCTATGTGATCCAAGAATCTTGCTAACACCGCTAAATAACAAAACATTTTTCCGAATTATCATCTGATCAAGGTCACACTTTTATGACAAATATACCTCATAGTTCATGGAATTAAATACAAGTCTAACTAAGAAATAATACAAAATGATAGTATAATCGTATTAGTGAGCAGCAAGACTCTTAAATCATGTAGAATAGTATATTTATTCTTGCCACAGCATCGTTGCATTTAGGAGCACAGAAGCATGGAGGAAATATAAGCATTTGGTCTCACCCAACCCCAACTAAAAGCTATTGTTTATTTGTTTCAATTTGATTTTAATTATTTAAAAATTACTCACTATAAAACAAAGTTGAAACGATGCGAATTATATTGCAAGTGAATAAAAAGTACTTACCCTACCTATAAATAGATTCAGCTTTATCGACATCATATTTCATCAAACCAAACATAAAAGCAATGACTGCTCCAGTGCTAACTCCACATATATAATCGAATAGCTCATGAAGTGGTTTACCACTAATTTCAACCAGCTTTCGAATTATTTGTATTGACACAATGCCCCTGAAATTAAATGACTATATTTAACATAATAAATATATATCGACGCATGGAATCCAAATTGGGCTAAGTCCATTTTTCTAGTTTTGAGAAAAACGCAAAAAACGTTTTTTTTTTGTTTCTTTTTTTTATTTCTCTAATACCTTACATCGAGGATGTCTAGTTTTTATGGTCCACCAAAGTTACAATGAAGGCCATATTTAGATGGTATAAAAAAATTTGTGCTCCGCCCCAATTTTTTTTTGGTTTTTTTTTTTTGGACTTAACCCTTTTTGGCTCTCAATTTTCTGAACCAGAAACAATTTTATTGGACTTAGGGCCCCTTTATTATGTTATTATAGAGGCTGGTATAGACTTAGCGCTTTGTATTATATTTTTTGAGAGGAGCTATGTCCAAAAAACGAACTTAGCCCCAACTTACAATGCAGTTATCCAGAGCTAAGTCCACTATAGTAGACACAGCTCTGTTTAGTTCTCAAATGCCCTTAAAAAAGCAGGGTTATGTCCATAGCTGTCTTGAGATCTAGAGCACCTAGAGATAAGGCAAATAGACCAAAATGTAGAGCTAAGTCCAGGAAAATCAGCAATTGAAAAATGTCATTTTTTGGAAAAGTGGATAATGAACTTCAAATGTCTATATGTAAGTATTCAACAACTATATGCCCATCAGCCACCATCTCACTCCAGGGGTAGGTAATGCTGAATCAGAAAAGTCCAGCAAAAATATACTGGCATATTACATTGGAGGCTAAATATAAACATTAATTTGCATCAGAGTAGAAGAATTCCTCATTACTGTATTACCTGCATCCACCACCATCAATGGAAAGCAATCTTACTCCTGGATATTTTGGATTTTCAACTGAACCAAGTAATGCAAGAGTTATTCTGATATCTCTGACTGCATCTTCTTCCGTAACAGTTTTTAATAGCTGTTTCATCTGTTTAATTGCATTTCCCTAATATCAAAAAAATTTAAATGAGATATGTGAAATATGTACAAGATATCATTGATCAATTTTAATGGATCTTTCTAACCATTACCGCGATCTAACATCTGAAAGATATATGGAGTGACGGAGATATGAAAATATATATTATATATATATATTAAATCCGTCACATTCATCGAGAGGTTTAATGGTGTTGCACTAGAAATTTATCGTCAAATTTTATTCAACAAAATTCTGTCTAACGAAAGTCACACAACTTTTGAAGAGTGATTACCTTATATGCTGTGATTCTCGTGTGTGGGAAATCTATGACATGATCTTTAAGTTGTTTTATAACTTTATATTTTTCTTCTTCTGTTTTTATATTACTAAGAGAGTTCAATAAATTTTCAGTTCTCTGATTTTGAGCTAATCTTTGATGAAATTGCTGACTTGCGGTTTCCTGCACCTGAGTGAGATATATCAGAAAGTACAGTCATTTAAATTTATCATCGAATTTCTAGTCATGGCAGATGGCAGTCAGGTTATTAAACTATTATGAGTATTGATAGAATCACATTTAAATGGAAACCAATTGAAACAAATCTCTACTCGAAGAATGCGAATGATTGAAATAACCAATATTTTTCAGTAAAATTCATCTATACTGCGTCTAGTGAATGAATTCAAAACTATTCTGTTGTCAATATTGTCATGGATGCGAGAAAAAAGAAATGACAAATGGGTCTGCTTTTAAAAAAAAGGTTTCATCTCAATTTCTGTCCTGATAATTTTGAAACCTTTGTGAAATTTTTATACAGATTTAATGCATAGGTCGGGTGCAATATCAATGGGATAAAAACAAGAATTAAGACAAGACATAAAATACATACTAAATCCGGATCTTCTTTATCAGCATCTGCATGTTGAGTTCTGTAAATAATGTTTCCTGAAAAAGGTTGAAAGATAATCAGTATTATGCCTTTATAGATGCAGGAACATTTATCAAATCTTATTTTAAAAAGTACAACTCAAGTTTCATATCTATAAACAGTAATATTTCTTTATAACTTCGAGTTGGTTGTGTCTTCAGACACAAAGCCTCAACTGACAAGCCAATCCAATTGTATCAGCATTTATCAAAAAATATATTAATTAGGATAATATTAGGGCTCTTCAAACTGGGGGTACCGACCCGGTGGTGGTTCGCGAAAGGGCTTAATGGTGGTCGCTGTAGCTGAATGGTCGAGGCTAACTTATATTAAAACAAAATATTGATCAAATTTGTAACCAGTATGAGAGTGAGACCCACCATCACCGGAATAGAGCCAAAATTCAACGATGCCAATATAGAAAATTCACATCGAATTGGGACATTCGCTTAATGAAATACAGTTTTATCTAATAAAATCATAGGAATTACCTCTGAAGAACCTCTGTGATAGTAGGGAATGTAGATTTTTAATTTTTTTCATGCTTTTCTTGCAGTTATATCAAACCATTCATGAAACACAAATGCCATATTCATCTTCCAATAATCATGTACACTCTTACAATTACATTACAATCATACAGTTATGATAATGAATGCTATAATTATATATACAAAAAATATTATTAGAAGCTTCGTTCATAGTAAGTGAACATATAGACATTGAAGGGAACTATTTTCTAACTCTATATTTGAGAACATAGTCAATGATAATTCAAACTACTGAGCAGGATTTTCTTATACGGCCCACCATGTTATAACATTGCCCTATATTCACTATTGCACAAGTACATTGCCATATATATTTAGGATGAACGCGATGAATCTAAGACTCAATATTCTATTTTTTGATTCTGGCCACATATTTATATTCTTAGAATAAAACAAGGAATTCCAATTACATGTTAAGCGCTAGATACATTCACAACACAATTGATTACAGTAGATAAGAATGTGTAATACACCAAACTGTTGCACCAAAAAATTATTATACAGTTTAACATTAACTAAGACTCTTAAGAAGCAGTTATATCCTTAGGTTTTGCCTCTGTTACAAGTTCAAGCAAATCTTTTAGTTTTGATACATTTGTAACATGTATCAACATGTCTTTTAACTGTTGGTTTAACGAAACGACATCTAAATACAATTGTTGTCTTATTTTGTCATCATCTGACAATTTTTTATCATCCAGTGATGCCAGATTTCCACTGCTTTTTCCTGCCCTCATTTTTTGAAGTCTCATCAGACTTTCTTCCATTTTTTTGACCGACATTAAAACATCTGACACAACAGTAAAGTACTTTTCGGATATATTACTTGCAGACTCCGTCAACCAACAATTCATTATGTCACTGTCAATTGAATCGAGATGCTCTTTCCTGAAATTTACTATCGATTTTAAGACACTTGATACATAGGCTGAAGGTTTTGTTGGCGTTTCCCGATTTGTTCGCCGAAAGAGCCTGGGAACATCCTGTGCATACCTTAAATGCACAATACTTTGAGCTGTGAGTGTAGTAACGATACGCTGTGAAATTTCATCTCTTTGTGTCTCAAACGACTTCAAGGTGGTATCGAGAGAACCTTGCAGAAGTGTGGTATCTTTCATACCACATTGGGAAACTTTCGGAAAAATAACATCTTTGTAGAATTGGTTTATTTTTGAACCTAAAGTAGTTAGATCGCATGTAAGACCAACAAGTTTAGCGACATCCAATTTGGCATTTGCCCCGTCACCTTCTTTTCCTGGTTGAGAGAAAATTTTTTTTACCCATTGGTTATATCTCGCTACACATTGCAAAGTCACTTTCCAAAAGCGGTGTACAAGAGGAGGAAGGAAAATATCATCTTTCCAGCACATTTCAATACAAGATATCAATGTTGCACTGGCATGTAACTTTAAACTTTTCTCAGATGAATCCTTAAGACCATCACCCAGAGCTTCCTCCATTTTACCACCAATCTCTTGAAACCTCATTTGAAAATAAACTGGTAAGCTCCAATGTGATTGAAATCGAGCGAATTCCTCACTCTGTCGTAGACGTTGCACACTTGCTTGTGATCCACATTGTCGTTCAATATCGGCTATAAATTCCATATAAAGGTTATATCTCGAATGGAAAGTATCAGGATAGCCAGGTGAAAACATGGTAGATAAATTGTTTTCGATAGATTTCACAATTTCAGGCCAAACTGATCTTACGACAAAATCATATCCAGAGACGCCACGATACTGATCACTAACTTTTGATAATCTTCCAGCTGTAATATCGTTCAGTAGCTTACAATAATTAGGGATGAAATCAACAATTTTCGTAAACATTTCTCTGACTTTTTTTGGTGAAATATCATCACACTGCTCCTCAATGACTTGATGCATGTATGGCCGAACTAAATGTACTTGTACCAGATTTTCTGCATCCTTCGTTTTGCCGATTAAAGAATAAGAATTGAGACATTTGTGGAGTAATGCTACATCGGAAGAATTCACCCCAAGTATAAGTAACTGTTCCAGCCTTTGCTGTAGATTTCCAGTTATTTCTGAAATTCTTGGTCGGACTTGACTCAATACAGGCAAGCCCTTACAAAACCCAGCATGATGTTGTAATTCGTTGAACTCTCCTGCTATTCTTTCTAAAACTAGGCCAGAATTAGTGTCTTCTGATGATTGAATTTGTTCGATTTTCTCCACAGATCTCAGCAATTTAATCATGTGTAAGAGTTTATCTCTACTGTCAGTAAGTTCGCAGCGACGTTTGAGAAGACTTTCAACTGCATCAATTTTGTTTTCCATCAAGTCACTAATTTGCGTCATATCATCTTTAATTTGAGTAAGCGGATCCCGCAGTTGCGCAATAGCTTTATCCATTCCGACCAGATTTGATGACAAGTTAACAAAATCTGCATAATCTTTGTTGATGAGTTCAATCATTGCATTTTTTAATAACTTGAAATAAACTTCCAAATCTTGGCGCAGAGTTTCTAACTGGACTCGACGACGACAATCAGCTACAAATTTATCCACACTGAAATCTTTGTTCATAAATTCATTCTTGTCAAAGCATAGGGTTGATGGTGCCATTGGCAATAAAGTTGACTTTGATGATTCCATAGCTATTTATTTTAGTTGTAATTAACTAAAGAACTAATTATATATCATGCTGTAAGCAAATAATAATATTATAACGGTTGCTGATAACGAGATTTTTCAAACTAAGAAAGAAAACACTGCATAAAAAAACACAGCCTTTGATCTCACAAAGAGAAAGTAGAATATTAGGCAGATAGCCAGATACAACATAAAATTATCATTCGTCAATATAGCCTACAGATATATTTGCTATAGAAGATAAAAGACAATGAGAGAGTTTACTTATGCAGCAGTTCAGATAATATATCTCAATACAGGTCTGCAGGAATACAGTAGGGAAGAGTTCTCCGATTCAAAGATGTCCTGACATTTGGTTCAATAAAACAAACACTCTAGGTATTTGTCTCTAAAATGATGTGTCGACAACAGATCGTGCCATGCTTCAGTGCTTGTCTCGATAATAATCTAAATCAATCTTGCGGCTACCGCATGATCAAAATTGATATTTTTTGCTAAAAGCTCTTCGGTAACATTTTTTTTCTTCTGTAGCCTAAATCTAATTATTTTTTCCTTGAAGAATCCAACGTTGGCATTTTAGATTGCGCTTCCTTTTAGTTTATTGAGGATTGTCGATATGAAAGGGTTTGTACTCATTGGTATAGGCCCAATTGATGTCTTTCAATGTAGGGCCTATAGAAGCACAACCTTTTGTATGTTAAATGTAGGCCTCCCACTGTGTGACAGAATTCTGGAGTTAGCAATCTTTTTGCTGTCTTGCTCAGGCTGGCGGACAACTCACCCCGTCTCATGTACTTTCTTACCTGAATAACTTCTAGTGGGCGTGGCGTAACAATTTTTATATATATGATTCCTGACCCCCGCCTGATGACGTCATATAAAAATTACGTCACTTCTACGTCACAATAACGAAATACAGCATGCCAAAGTATAGCGACGATCACCCGTAATGGCGCCTACGAGTATGTCAACAAACTCAATACGTCAGCGACCTCTCTCTTATCGGGGTCGTTGTGCAGAGCTCAAATAAACAAGGATCACAAGCGACTAAATTGTCGCCAAAGAACGTTCACGATATCCCATTCTGACCAATTTCTGTCCAGCAATAGCTCATGTATCATGCTACAATCTGATAGAGCGTTATACACACACATAAAGACTTGCTATTTTATGTTCAGCAATAGCTCATGTATTGTGCTACGATCTATTAATATGGTGATATACGATACCGCTCTAAGCAAGGCTTTAGACAAACAGAAAGAACATTTAATTCACGCGATGATTGAGGTTGGGTACCGCAGACATAAAGACTTGTTATTTAATATCCAGATGTGCCATATTTTATTAATAGGACATTGAATGTTTTTACTCTATGCAAGGCTTTAGACAAGCAGAAACCGACATATTAATTTGCCTTAGCGCAATGGATGTAGTTTCTTACCTCAATAACTTCTATTAGGCTTAGCGCAACAATTTTTGCATATATGATTCCTGACCCTCACCTGACTTCGTCATCCAAAAATTACGTCACTGCAACGCCACAATAACGAAATAGAGCTTGCCCAATAATAGCGACGTTATTCGTAATGGCACCTATGGATGTAGTTTCCTACCTCAATAACTTCTAGTTAACTTAGCGTAACAATTTTTGCATATATCATTCCTGACCCTGCCCTGACTTCGTCATCCAAAAATTACGTCAATGCGCATTCACAATAACGAAATAGAGCTTGCCTAATATTAGCGACCATAATGCAATCGTGATAAATACGCCTGTGTGTCCGCTATGGGTGTAGTTTCGTACCTCAATAACTTCTATTAGGCTTAGCGTAACAATTTTTGTATATAATATTCCTGACCCTCACCCGACTTCGTCATCCAATAATTACGTCACTGCAACGTCACAATAACGAAATAGAGCTTGCCCAATAATAGCGACGTTATTCGTAATGGCACCTATGGATGTAGTTTCTTACCTCAATAACTTCTAGTTAACTTAGCGTAACAGTTTTCGCATATAATATTCCTGACCCTCATCTGATTTCGTCATCAAAAAATTACGTCAATGCGAATTCACAATAACGAAATAGAGCTTGCCCAATAATAGCGACGATATTCGTAATGACACCTATGGATGTAGTTTTGTACCTCAATTACCTATAGTTAACTTAGCGTAACAATTTTTGCATATATCATTCCTGACCCTGCCCTGACTTCGTCATCCAAAAATTACGTCAATGCGAATTCACAATAACGAAATAGAGCTTGCCTAATAATAGCGACCATAATGCAATCGTGTTAAATACGCCTGTGTGTCCGCTATGGGTGTAGTTTCTTACCTCAATAACTTCTAGTTAACTTAGCGTAACAATTTTTGCATATATCATTCCTGACCCTGCCCTGACTTCGTCATCCAAAAATTACGTCAATGCGAATTCACAATAACGAAATAGAGCTTGCCTAATAATAGCGACCATAATGCAATCGTGTTAAATACGCCTGTGTGTCCGCTATGGGTGTAGTTTCTTACCTCAATAACTTCTAGTTAACTTAGCGTAACAATTTTTGCATATATCATTCCTGACCCTCACCTGACTTCGTCATCCAAAAATTACGCCACTGCAACGTCACATCCACGAAATAACGCTTGCCCAATAATAGCGACGATTACTAGTAATGACACCGATGGATGTAATTTCGTACCTCAATTACTTCTAGTTAACTTAGCGTAACAATTTTTGCATATAATATTCCTGACCCTGCCCTGACTTCGTCATCCAAAAATTACGTCAATGCGAATTCACAATAACGAAATAGAGCTTGCCTAATAATAGCGACCATAATGCAATCGTGATAAATACGCCTGTGTGTCCGCTATGGGTGTAGTTTCGTACCTCAATAAATTCTATTAGGCTTGGCGTAACAATTTTTGTATATAATATTCCTGACCCTCACCCGACTTCGTCATCCAATAATTACGTCACTGCAACGTCACAATAACGAAATAGAGCTTGCCCAATAATAGCGACGTTATTCGTAATGCCATCTATGAATGTAGTTTCTTACCTAAATAACTTATACTTATCTTAGCGTAACAATTTTTGCATATAATATTCCTGACCCTGCCCTGACTTCGTCATCCAAAAATTACGTCAATGCGAATTCACAATAACGAAATAGAGCTTGCCTAATAATAGCGACCATAATGCAATCGTGTTAAATACGCCTGTGTGTCCGCTATGGGTGTAGTTTCTTACTTCAATAACTTCTAGTTAACTTAGCGTAACAATTTTTGCATATATCATTCCTGACCCTCACCTGACTTCGTCATCCAAAAATTACGCCACTGCAACGTCACATCCACGAAATAGAGCTTGCCCAATAATAGCGACGATTACTAGTAATGACACCGATGGATGTAATTTCGTACCTCAATTACTTCTAGTTAACTTAGCGTAACAATTTTTGCATATAATATTCCTGACCCTGTCCTAACTTCGTCATCCAAAAATTACGTCAATGCGAATTCACAATAACGAAATAGAGCTTGCCTAATAATAGCGACCATAATGCAATCGTGATAAATACGCCTGTGTTTCCGCTATGGGTGTAGTTTCGTACCTCAATAACTTCTATTAGGCTTAGCGTAACAATTTTTGTATATAATATTCCTGACCCTCACCCAACTTCGTCATCCAATAATTACCTCACTGCAACGTCACAATAACGAAATAGAGCTTGCCCAATAATAGCGACGTTATTCGTAATGACACCTATGAATGTAGTTTCTTACCTCAATAACTTCTAGTTAACTTAGCGTAACAGTTTTCGCATATAATATTCCTGACCCTCACCTGATTTCGTCATCAAAAAATTACGTAAATTTTTGATTCTGCAAATATATTCTAATACGTTTTAGTTTTTCTGTTTTATGTGATATACAGTTATGTATGTTGTAATTACCACTACCAGCTAAATGTGCCTAAACATATATTTTGGTCTGAGTTGTTGCCTTCGGAACATATGGACCTTTCCTCGACCTTTGACCCCCGAAAAATTCTTCCTATACTTTACCATTGCAAAATTTTCGGGGCTATTTTAAGAGTGCTTTTGCGAGTTGGCGCCTGTGAAATGGGGTATGTGTTTCAAACCATCTTTATGATTCATCGCACACAACAACCTGTTTTTTAAAAGTACTGTTGAAGAATTTTAGCTTAGTCTATCACAGCTATTTCTACACTAATTTTTATTACTGCAATTGAATTAAAACTCCTAGGAAGACAGGGTGACCATTGAATTATCTGATTTACATTTAAGTTTCCAAAACACAACTGAAAACTAACGAATAGAGTTCAAAAATGCGAAAACGAGGTAATGTTTACGACCACGCTTGAAAATCTGTCTGAGTGAGAAAAGTGTCTGAGCGGATGCGAAAAGGGAGCATTGTTACGTCACTTTTTGCAATTTGCTGATTGGCCAATGTCACGAAGTAAACAAGGAAGTCGATGCTTGGGGAAAGGTCCATTATTTCAAATAGGATCCATTTATCCCTTATAAATATTGTAATAAGAGATTATTTTCCGCATAGGAACCGGTTGAAAACTGCAGAATATTTTTCCGCTGAAATTCCGCTGGATTCACAGTGGTAATGCATCAGCACATTCGGCCGGTCAAGTGACGTTCGAGGCTGTGATTGCTCGTTACAGCCGTGGTGGCAGTCTAAATTCTGAGTCTCACAGCGAACAGCGCAGTACGAATAATGAAGTCTCACTTTAGTCAGGCAGAATCAGGCCTTAACATTGTTTTGGGACATAAAGTTTTTTTTATTGTTTAGATATAATGTATATGACATATATATTGATACACAGGTGGGTGTGGAGTATATGATGTTAAGCAATTTTTTTTAAGTGGATTTAAAGTATTCGGTCCAAGATGACGCTCATCCTGAACCCTAACCTCGTAAACATACAATGTTCAGGTTGTGCGCCATCTTGGTACTTATACTTCAGGAGCGCCTTTTTGTTAAAAACAATTATTCCATAATTACATGGTTTAGTTTTGCATACATAGTAACATTGAATCTCCTTACAATGTCAGAAATTCAATTTTAGTAGAATAAATGGTAGTTTATTTCACTAATACAAGCCAAGATCCATCGACAGCATCTAGCCACTTTCTATTGCGCTCTTCAAACTTCATTTGCGTTGCCGCGCGCATTTCGTTTTCCTAGTTTAAGCTTAGGGACTTGGGAAATATTTTATTAGTTGAATTGGATTGGAATATTTGACCTCGTCTTTCACTCCGGACAAGGCCATGTAAAACCATCCACTGGTATCTAAAGATGTGTAACGTGTTTTCTTTTGGAAGAACCGCAACCTTTCAGTGCTGCATTGACTTTGGCAAAATTAATATATCCTTGTGGAGATAGAAGGTATGCGTATGCGAAACCGAGATGTGCACCTGTTATGCACACATAGTTGAGTCAAACGTTTTGAATACTAGTACATCACGCACACATTCCTGCGTGCTTCGGTTGTACGTAGTAACGCGCACATTTTTGCGCACATGCATCAAATTCCACTTGATTATTGAGCTTTGAGCTATTATTGAGGTTTTTGACGAGCTTTTGTGTATGATTTCATTCCATAGAATTTGTATGCTGTTCTAAAGAATACTAGTTTTAGCTTTTTCATTCATTCAAACCGCGTGTTGAAAGTAAGTTTTGTAATATTGCGTGTTGGTTTCCAACATCCTTAAATCGGTGATGCCAGTAAATCTTCAATACAAAAAGATCAGTAACATCTGCAAAAAAAAGGTGTAGCCCACATATTCAAATGACAGCTGGGGGATGGATACTCTTAGTATCTGCTCCATCGCGTGCCTCTTACAGTCTTACCAGTTTACATGAGTGCCAATTGGTATCTAAGCTCAGCCAGAAACAAAAAGTTTCGGACTGCAGTTGGCGTGACTGAATGTTTTTAAATATATATTCTACAATAAGATTATTTGATTGCATAGCCTACTACTGAAAGTTCCGCCTTATATGTCTTTTCCCATTGCACTATTCCTTTACTGATATTCGATAATATGACGTTCATCTGACATAGTTCTTAAAGTGTGTAGATGGGTATAATCTTTTCCACGCTGTTCAGATGGGAATGCGCGAATATATATAAGAATTGCTAATATTGGTTTGCAATGCGATGAAATCCCATCTTAGCATTTCTGCCTCTCGCAATTGCTGCGTATACTTATCGGGGAAGTTCTGTGGCGTGGTTATCAAATGAAGAAAACATGGAAGTATTTTTCCTACTTCTCTACTACTATCAAACCTTGACATTTTGTGAAAACTTGTTTCCATGCAACCTTTTTTCAAAACAACCCCATCAACCACAATTATTTCTGTTATTAAACTTACGAATCAAACACATAAAATCATCAACAGATGCATATCACCAAGTAGATATTGCTGAATTGATCTTTATTTTACCATTTTTCGTGTAATTATTTTTGGTAAACCTGTTATCTATCGTAAATACAGCACATTTGACAATGTTGTAGTGTGACTATTTTGGCCTCACATTTTTGATATTTGTAGTTAGAGCTATTGGGGCTCTGTCAAACAAAGTTACATACAAAATATTGTTTGTAAATTGCAAAACATGATCATGTTGTTGGAATAACTTGGCATTTTACCACCCGTATATCATTCATCGTTGAGAATACTAATAAAATCATAAAATTTAAAAATCCGTTTTCGTGAAATTTTTGTTGTAGCTGAATTCCAGGGACAGCATGGCAACAGGCAAGAGGAGCACGGTCGCCTCTTTTAGTTTATGACAGGGTTTCTTAAAAGGGGCCCCTGTCAGTATGTTCCCCAGCTTTTCTTTTTAGGGGGGGTGTTTCAAATTTTAGGGGGTGGTAAATAATTTGCTGTTAGATATAAAACTAGGCTATTTGTATTCTTAAAAAAATGGTATGTATTTAAGAAACGATGTAGGCTACATGGGGGCCCCCCAAGTTGATTGACGCGAGCCAAAATCCACAGCAGAATGTAATTGTAGGGCCAGAAAAGGGGAGCGAGGAAAAGTGCGGGACGACACGGCTGGGGTTGAGGGCGCTCTCAAGCGCCCTGAGAAAATTTTGAGAAATAGGCACCAAAATAGGCTCTAAGCTTGATTTTAGATACACCTAACATCGCAGTTTGTTATGTAATGAAATCAATAATTATAATATTTAGCTGATAGAATTTCCGGGGAATAGATAACAAGCACGGCTTTCAACCGTAAATATATACTACTACGTTTCAACAAGTAATTTGCAAGTTGCAACTGATAGTGACTAATGAAGTTACTTGCTCATCTGGCATTGTATGAATGGCTACTTATGGCTTGTTTTGTTACACATTTCTAATTTTTTTGAACATGTTTGTTTGACTTTTGTATGAATTAAATTTTGGAATAAGCTCGTCAACTGATCATAATGTCGCATAATGTTGTATTCCTTCAGAACTGAAATATTTTGTTGGTAAGAAGACAAATCGCTGAAGTTTGATTCTTTTCAATAAAGAAATAAACAACGCTGTCATTCATCTAAAAAAAGTCTGTTTTCAGTGCCTAGTTTTCGTTTTGTGACATCTTTAAGCTTTCTTAATATACGGCTGATATCTAAAATACTGCAGTGTGTAATCCTAATACCCATACGTATGATATCGTTTCAATTTGTAAAAGAGCATAAGGCCCCGTCAATTTTAACCTGATATGTTTTATAAATCTAGGAACAATAAACCAAAAAAAGACGGTAGTTAGCGCAAAAGAAAAATACAGAAAGGATGAAATTGGTAAACAGCCTACCCGTCAGTGACAGTCATATATTTGTTTCGCAGAACCACTGCTTTGAATTACCTCATGCGATTTGTAGCTAATTGCATAATAACGCATTTTCTTGTAAACAGTACACTAAAATGATTCACGACAGATTCAATAGGTAAAACAGCGCACGCGACAGCCCCAGATGAACGCCTTTCATTAAGAAATGAATGCACCTGCTTCGAATCAAAGCGGTATGTTGGATGTAATTTTTTCGCGGTAATTAGCCGTCGTGGGCTGCCAAGCGTGTCGTCGTTCGTAAGTAAGATTCTGATCCTCTCGACCATCGTCAGTGGCGGTGGCGCAGTGAAAGCGTAAAGACACGGACAAACATCAGGCTAGGGGTTCGAACCCCACAGGGTAGAGGTCGAAGGAGAAAAAGTAGCCGGCGATCAAGCGAGAGTAAACAAGGAGCATAGACTGAGTTGTAGGGTGGGGCCGGCAGAAAAGACAGGCGGTCGAGGGAGAAAGGGTAGCCGACGATCAAGCGAGAGTGAACAAGGAGCATAGACTGAGGTGTAGGTAGGACCGACAGACAAGACAGGCGGTCGAGGGAGAAAGAGTAGCCGACGATCAAGCGAAAGGACCGGGCAGACAAGACAAGCGGCCGGAGAGAGAAAAAGTACGACGATCGAGCGAGAGTGTAAACATGAGACTGAGCTGTAGGGTATGGTATGGCCGGCATAGAGAGCCAGCCAGCATTTCTAGGAGGGACGAGCTGACCACTGACTGATAAAACACACTGATGAGGTGTGTGGGACCAGCAGACAAGACGGTCGGAGGAGAAAGAGAAAGAGACGATCAAGCGAGACTAAACTAGAATTAGAATTAGAACAATCAATAAACAAATAAAATACAGACATAGAAAATAGAGCTAGCCTGTCGAGGAAGGGCGAGCCTCACAGAACTGAGATGATGAAAAGGCGCTCGAGGGTGGAAAGGAGGCAAGGGGGGACAATGTCAGCCGAGGGGAAAATCAGGGCTCCGCTTATCAATCCAGGGAAATCCTGGGTAAAAGTGAAAACGAGCAGTCGGGGTAATTCAGGGCCGCCAGAGACAGGCAGGGGTCGGCAGTGGTGTGGTTAAAAAAGAGGCATCAAAAGTGTGAAAACGGAAAGAAATTCAGGGCCGCCAGTCACACACAGTAGTCAAAAAGGAAAAGGAGCCGATGATTATTAGCGAGAGCGGCAGCCCAAGGAAGAGAAAAAAAATCAGTCGAAGGAAATCTGGGCAAAGTGAAAACCGAAAGCCATTCGAGGAAATTCAGAGCCCCGGGTCAGTCAAAAAGGAAAAGGAGCCGACGATTAGCGAGAGCGGCAGCCAAGGAAGAGAAAAGGCGGAAAGAAAAAAGATGCGCAAACCAAAACGAGGCTTCATCAGTCATGAGAAAGAAGTGTGTCGGCGATGCGCAAAAACCAACGAGCTCATCAGTCATGAGAAGTGTGTCGGCGATGCGCAAAAACCAACGAGCTCATAAAGGACGACGTTCTTCCACAATTCCCAGTCCAAGTCCCAAGATCCAAAAGCCAAAAATAGCAAAAAATAAAGCCAAGGAGAGAAAAGGGTTGGGAAAAGAAAGTTGCGCAAACCAACGGAGCTTCCAACATCAGTCGAGGGAAATCTGGGTAAAGTGAAAACGGAAAGCCATTCGAGGAAATTCAGAGCCGGGGGATGATCCAAAAATAAAGCCAAGGAGAGAGAAAAGGCTGAAATAAAGATTCCGCAAACCAAACCAGTCGAGGGGAAATCAGGGTCGAGTAAAAACAGTCACGGTAAATAGAAAGGAAAAAGGGCGATGATTCTTCCACAATCCAGTCCAGTCAACGACAAACAGTCCAAGGGATCCAAAAAAACGGTAAGTAAAAAAGGAAAAAAGGACGATGTTCTTCCACAATCCAGTCAGAGAGATCCAAAAAGCGGAAAGAAAGATGCGCAGTCCAAGGGATCCAAAAAGTAAAGCCAAAGTGAGAAAAGGCGGAAAACCCACAATCCAGTCAGAGGGATCCAAAAGCCAAAAAACGGAAAGAAAGATGCGCAGTCCAAGGGATCCAAAAAGTAAAGCCAAAGAGAGAAAAGGCGGAAAACCAACGAACTTCATCAGTCGAGAGAGTGTGTCGATGTTCTTCCGCAATCCAGTCGAAAGGAAAAAGGACGATGTTCTTCCACAATCCACTCAGAGAGATCCAAAAGCCAAAAAGCGGAAAGAAAGATGCGCAGTCCAAGGGATCCAAAAAGTAAAGCCAAAGAGAGAAAAGGCGGAAAACCAACGAACTTCATCAGTCGAGAGAGTGTGTCGATGTTCTTCCGCAATCCAGTCAACGAGTAGAGCCACGAACTTCATCAGTCGAGAGAGTGTGTCGATGTTCTTCCGCAATCCAGTCAACGAGTAGAGCCACAAACAGTCATGATCCAAAAATAAAGCCAAGGAGAGAAAAGGCGGAAAGAAAGATGCGCAAACCAACGAGCTCATCAGTCGAGGGACATCAGGGCCGAGTAAAAACAGTCACGGTAAATAAAAAGGAAAAAGGGCCATGTTCTTCCGCAATCCAGTCAACGAGTAGAATCCAAAAAAATAAAAAGGGCCATGTTCTTCCGCAATCCAGTCAACGAGTAGAATCCAAAAAAATAAAAAGGGCCATGTTCTTCCGCAATCCAGTCAACGATTAGAATCCAAAAAAATAAAAAGGGCCATGTTCTTCCGCAATCCAGTCAACGAGTAGAATCCAAAAAAATAAAGCGATTGAATACGACAAAGATCAGCGGACAAGAACGGACCAGCCAATCAAACGTAGTTTTAGACCGACCACAAAAGTAGATGAAAATGATAAATGAATAAACAACTACATGTAGAGTGAAATAGAAATCCGCCAGGCTCCCCAAGGTAAGTAACAAAGTAAGTAAGATGAGAATGTAATTAGCAATGAACTGTTTTCTCAAAAATTCATGCAAAATAATTGTTGTTAGTATTGAATAGGCCTACTGAAAATTTCCTATTTAAAAATTAAGATAACATAGAAAACACCGGTTTCATTGTTATTATTATTTTTTGTATATATATATATATTTTTCGCAGTTTCACTATAAATGCTACTCGTCTCTGAATCTACGATCAGGCGTGGTTCGCAGCGGCGGTCTTCTCATTGTAATGTCTTATTATTGTCTTTAATAGAAGAGACGCAGTAAAATTCAAATTAATATTTTTATATGAACTTCATCCAATAGCCAATGCAGATATTTTAACTACTTGTAGCCGGGTAATACTCAATTACATTGAAATAAAAATTGCCGGTAAACCCGCACTTCTTTGAATTGAATGGTCCGGGTTCATCCTATCTCTGGGTGGCAGTAGAGATTCTTTACTTTGGATCACAAACATCGATAATGTGAAGTGTGTCTCGCGCGAACAATGCGCGAAAATTCTCAGATGACACTTGAAATCATTTGATAATTTACAATACAAAAGATCGGGTGCGGCTGCCTCAATACAGCTTCAACTAATCGAGTCTGATTCAGTAGTCAAAATTAGGTATGTAAAAAGAGAGAAATGCTAATGTACACATGGCTCAACTATTTAGTCTCAGGTTAGGTAATAAGAATTTGTTCATTGTGTATGCGTTTAGAAGTATAATATTGGGCTTTTTGCCGTTTTGTCGTACACGGATTCGCGAAAAGCAGAAATACATGAGATTCCATCGCAAAAGCTCAGATTTGAGGTGCAGCTCTCGAATTTATTTTGACTCCACTACATTAGAGAGTTGCGTTAGTAAAACTAATATGCCAGAGTAAAGTTCGATAGCTTCTACAATGTACGTATAAGCGGAGTACGTGTAAATGTCTGTTTGTGTAAAGCCATGGGTGTCCAGTTTTTACAACTCAATCCAGTAGTCAAGACTGGAAAGTGGTTGATTTTCCAATCACTGATGTATTGTGTATACTTGAAATGTGTATATAAATATTCATTTATTTGTGCAGTTTTTAAACTTACTACGGTTTTTTTAATTTCTTTAATATATTCTCGGCTTTGACAGTAAACATCCGCCGACAAACCGCAAATGGCGAGTTACTATATTAAAGAATGGCTCTCTCATGAAAATATAGCCGAGTGTTATAAATTTGTATTTATTATATTGGTGTTACTGGCACCGACATCACAAAGATCCACTTATTCTGTCCAAGTCGCCCAATTTTAGATGATATCTGAGTCAGATCTAAATATCCCGCGGGCGTGTTTAGATCCTGTGTTATGAAAATCATAAACGAGATATATCCTGAATATCTAGTGCCGGACAATTTTATAGTCTCGTCACTTTTAGATAATAAGGAAATTTGAAAAACGTCGAATAACAATCAATTTTCGGCGCACACGAAAAAGTTTTTATTTGGGAGATAATGGGTATGACTTTTACGAATTTTCCGGTGCCCGTCGGCAAAAGTTCGTCAGGCTAAAGATGTGTACATTAGATATTGCCAAAAAAACAGTCAGAGTTGAGGTTGAGTTAAAATTATTCAAATGAAGCGAGAACTTTGAATTACTTCAAAAATTATGTTACTAATGTTTTATTGCTCTCAGATAATTCAATATTTTGTCAGAGAGGCTTTTTGACGTAGGCGACTTCACATGAATATATTTGTTTTGGCGGTTAATTTTGTGGAAAATGGGGTTTTAGTTGGAGGTCGGATGTTTTGCACTTCAATTAGCTATGTTTGTTATGCTGTTTGGATAGAATAACCGCAGATTAGTGAACTGAAAAGCCAAATCATATAAAATTTGTTTTTACTGGTTTTGCGGATTTTTTGACTTTACGCGATCAGAGCTTGATTACCTTGCAAATTTTCACCTAATTTCATCTAACACTGTTCTCCGTTTAAGATCGGCGATAAACATAATATGTTATGATATTATACAAGTTTAAACAGTGTAACAGTGTAAAATGATCTCGTAGGCAGCAAATATAAACTTGACACAACAGTTTACAATTGTGCAAAAATGGTAATGTCTATGTTATGTTTTTCTTTTATTTAATATTATATATATATCACTAATCTAACTCCAACACCTCTAATAAAAATCTGCTTATGCAAGAGTAAAATTATAAATTGAACTTATTGTTTTTATTATTTGGTCATTTTTATGATATTATCCTGTCTCGGAGCATCCGTTATTATTACCAACTTGGAATTTTGCCACGAGCGAGATTATTATCATGTTTAAATACAAACTATGTATCATATATCTATTTAAAATGCTTCATCACGATTTTTTGTTGACCGTTCAGTCGCTAGCTAACGTTTTTCTTCTGTTATCTCGCGTGTTTTCGCGATACTTTACGTGACCTCAAAAGATTATGGTTGTAAAGGTCAAGGTGAAACGCTAAATACGAAAATTTAATTGAGCTTCATATAATGAGTATGATGCCATATTAGCGATAATTAGAAATAGAAAATCAGTGCAGCAGTTAGAGAAACCACCTCTTAGGATCTTCTAATCTATAAAGATCTGCTGTCGGTAATAATATTTTTTAAATAAAAATCTACTTTTTTGCATGTTTTTTTATAAATTTATAACTTGACTAAAATTAGGATTGTTTGATCTTGCAATTAGCAAGAGCAACAAAAACTATTTCACATCGTCGTCATGATGAAATCAACTATTATCAAAATAACGAAATCTATATACCTGTATAAATAAAGGTTCTTGCTATATTGATTCTATATTAACGCCTTAAAATGACCTATATTGATTCAACTTTTTGTTAAAATACACAATGTGCTATAAGCCAGTAGAACACGAAAAAATATATCTTTAGTCTGGTATTTAGGGAGTTTTGCTGAATCAGTGTCCATATCTATACTTTACCGTGTGAAAGTGGTGAATCAAGGTCATAAAGCATGCCATGTTTATCATCAGCACAAATGATGTTCAGAAACTCAAAATTTATATGAGAGGGTATTGTAATCCAAGCAATTTTGTTTCGTTATGCAATGTCTCAGTATTTACCGCATAGTGATAATCACGTTACGTTAGCGAGAAGATGTTTGCGGGCATATCTCAACGCAACCCATGTCTTGATATTTGACTAACTAATAAGGTTCAGAGATCTGAGACTGTATTTGTGTAATACATGTATGTTACTATTCAGCAAGAATCTTGATTTACAGAATATTGCTATGGATATATAGAAAACGTTGTGTTACAATCTACCGCCAAAGTGTAGAGTATATAACTCAATAAGTTTCTATATCATCATAGTTTCAATTCAATAGAGCTAGCGTGCAGTACGCTTACGTTGTCGTTACCGACAGACTGATGTCGCAAACAGACTAACTAAGCGTTAGTAGTGTAACATTATTTATTTCGCTGTCACTTCGTCTTTTCTGCTTTAATCTTCGGCAAATGAGTTACAAAGCTAATTAGTTTATATTACTGCTGTTGATTTTCAATAACGTGCTTTGGACGAGGCAACAAGTTCCTATCGAGTCTTTATTGTAAAACAATCATAAGAGTAACGTTATTGGGATTACAACGTCAAATTCTTGTGTACTTCAATAATCTTTTGATACGATTTTGATTGCGGCACTGCCCCTCCTAATTTTCACTTTTATATAATTGTGTTAAGGCCGTTGTGTTGTATTAAGTTTCATTTTAAATATATACGAAAGAATTTAGTCCGGACGATTTTGGATTCTGGCTGGAGTAAGAAATAGAAATACCGGATTTTAACAAGGCGACGAATAACATGCGATTGTTGTGGTATCGAACAATTGAATGTGACATAAACGGTTGACTGGGATATAATGGTTCGATATGTCAACACTGGAGTTATTTTAGTGGTTTTTATTTGGATATCGGTGACAAACGGACAATCCCAGTTTTCGGTCAAAGAGGAACAAGACCCTGGAACATTTGTAGGGACCATACCTGAAATAAGCGTGGATTATACGTAAGTGTCGTGGACTTCTCTGTAGTACTGTAACTTTTTAAATGGACTTCAAAATATTCCTACCTTGCCTGGGTTTGTTGTTTTAAAGTGATTTACAACTAAATGTTCAATCATATAGGATTAGTTTGTTAGTTGAATAATTGAACCTTGAATAATTGAATAATTGAACCTTTTCAATAATGTTTCACCAAACGCGAGCTATTGACTTCTCAATTGCCTCTCAAAGAAAAACGGGACTTACAATCAATAGGATAATAAAGAAAACTGCAGTCCCGGAGTTTTATTTCCCATTCAGATTTTCATAGATATCTAGGTATTGGAATATTGTTACTTTTCATAATATGACCTCTTCTCTACTTCGGGGTATAATGATTGGAAAAAAAATTGCCGGTCATATTTCTATCATACGATATAGATCGTCAGTCTCGCGAAATGGTGATTGCCCCAAATTTGAATCCTGCAACTATAATTTGAGTCCCCATTGTCCAATTGAATTCAGGATTACACTTCGTGTGGTGCTGTTATATTTTGATAATCTTCATAAATTTAGAAAATAGGTTGATGCAGCCTTGAATTTAAACTATAATTGCCAACAAAAATGTTAACTGATGTAAAAATGGTATCGCGATTTGCGACTATTTTCGTGTCAAGGTAATGAAGCTAGGAAATCACTGCACCATAGGTGACAAATCTATGTTTATTTCCAGCCAGAAAAAAGTACAGTCCCAATCGCCATTTGAATAGGTTCCTCCTTAGCGGAAATAGAGCAATCGTTAATAAGAGACATAATTTTCAGAATTAATTGACAATATTTGACTCGATATAAATCGGCACTGTACAGTATTTGACCGTTTTGAATTAACAATACAATATATCATCGCATGGTCGTAATAATTGTAATAAAGTTTATATATTCCTCCCAGGTTAACCGACACCCCCTATTTTCAACTTAACAATGGAAATCTTCTGACAAAACGGAGAATAGACAGAGAATCTTTGGATAATGACGTCATCAAACTAACTGTTGTGTCAGAAGATCCGGGAGAAGTTCCGATTGAAATTTCTGTCACAATTCTTGACGTGAATGATCATAACCCAACATTTCCAGTTTCACCACTGAATGTCAACTTTACAGAAAGTACAGATTCCAATTATAGGGTATGTTATATCTTTTTTAATGACATTACTTTGCAAAATCTTTTTAGACTCGTTGTGTTCAACTGACATCACGATAGAAGACTGTACCCAGAGTTTGGGTGGGTAAAGTGAGAACGATAGTGCCGGTATTTTAAAACCATGGTATTTCCTTATGTAGCTTACCTACCATAGCTATAACTACCATAACTACCTTACGTAGTTGGTGCTCATTAAAAGATTTGTTTAGAAGGAAGGTGTTCGATCACCCTATAAACGTTGATATCTTTCGAAACGATTTTAAAAAGTTTCAGATTTTCCCTACCTAGAGCATTTGCCTTCATCATATTACTATTAAACTCTCCCTTGTTTAGCGCATTTTACCATTGGCTGATGATGGCGATTCTGGACAAAACGCTGAAATCACATCATATGATATCGTATCTGGAGATACCAGCGTATTTCAAGTATCTTTCGAATTAAATGGCGGACGACCTATTTTGTACTTGAACGTACTCAAGCCTTTGAATCGAGAAGTTTTGGTTAGTATTCTGAGCTTTACTAATTGTGTGTTAACACATATATTGGCACATTTGATAGCTAAAACCAACTGTTTAGTAGACATATAGTCTCTATGACTCTATGACATTCTGATAAATTGATCTAGATTTTCCACGTGACTTTTACTCTACAAAGAGATTTTGAATGTTCAATGATTTTCCAGTGTTGCACTGATTATTCAAAATTCAATTCCTACCTTGCTGTCTAAGTTTTGATGTGTATATACCATTTAAATATATTTTCAATATTTAAGGGTCGGTATGATCTCAATATTTCCGCCGAAGATGGAGGCGCCGAACCCCGGCGAGGATATTTGCATTTGATCGTCAACGTTCAAGACGTAAACGACAATGCTCCCGAATTCGTCAGAAAGCAATACAAAGAAAGTTTTCCGGAAGACACGCCAGTCGGTTCCGTGCTTTTCTCTGTCCTGGCAAATGATCATGATTTGGTTAGTATATAACAGTTTTCAACACCGATCCAACACACTAATAAATTACAGGGACCTGTGCAAAACCGATTGCGCATGGATCAGTTTGGGTTAAGGTAAGGTTAATAACTGAAATCTACGAGTTTGTGAAGAAATCTACGATTTCGTGATGGAAAACGACTTCTTCTTTACCTTTTATTACGGCACCTGTCAGCTAAGTACCGTACAGAATCATGATTAAAGTAACACCACAAGCTTTGCGTGCTGTACAAAATAAACACGTTGACCTTTCCTTGGTAATAATTTATAACAGTTAAATTTAATAGTTTACACCTGAAATTAGCGCGGGGCATATGGTTGAACAAGGCCATCGCGTCGCATAGATTGCAGAGGCCTTAGGCCTGCCAAGAAAAATACATCCAATTCAGAGTGTTATTTCAGTTTGGGGTCTCATTGCTTCAACTAAAGAATTATTCGAGATCGGTCTCGTATTTTGTGGTTATGTGGGATTCACTATTTAGAAAAATATACGATAACTCGTTTTAACATTTTTTCAAAATGTGTTCGTAAAATAACAGGGCGAGAATGGACGTGTGACATATTCTATTGAAGAAAATGATGGAACCTTCGGCATCAATTCTACAACTGGAGAAATAATTTTACTGAGAGCATTAGATTTTGAAAACCAGAAAACTTATTCTACAATTAAAGTTGTAGCCAGGGATGGCGGAAGCCCTAGTATGGAAAGTAGCACGTTGTTAACTATCGATGTCTCAAACGTAAATGATAATGATCCCGCAATATCGTTCACGTAAGTCTGAATTATTTTTTTGATCGTTTTAACTAACTCAAACTGGTTCGAGTTTAGCGCCAGCCGGTTTTCACTACTATTACACACGCTGTGCATTTATAAATTATACGGCCCACTTTTTGTTTACCACAATCGAGTACATGTCATCAAAATTAATTTATGTTATCAAATATACATCTTTCTGTAGTATTTATAAATATGATATTCAAAATCTTTGTGAAAAATTGGTCAAAAATTATAAAATATCATCTTCAATAAGGAATCTAAATATTAAGTTATTAATTTGGATTCCCGAATTTTCACGTTCTCGATTTACCACACGTGATACGAACAAGTCCGAATCTAATCTTGGTTCTCGGTTGTCGAGACCTATTCATCTTCATTCGCCCATGGAAACATGTGATCTTTATAATTGGGTAGAATGATCATAATTACAATTTTGATTGTGGTTAAATCGATAGTACAACACGGTTTTACATTCAATTGAAATATTGTTATTGTCAGTGGCATGCTTCTAAATGCGTAGATCTAAACTTTCCAAACCATTCATTTCTATGCTATTCCTACAACTATGGTTGAGCATTTTGGAACGGCCATATACATGCCAGTGATTTCACACGGAAAACATTTTCCCATGATGTATTTCAAAACCTAATTCAGATAAAATTTCTTTTGATTTTCAATGATATCTCAGATCTATAGTGCTTATTACGTTGGTTGTGCGAAATGAAATTGCGTAAATGGTTTGCTGGTTAACATTTGGATGCCGAGAACTTCAAAATTAAATGTAGCTTTCCAGAAGCGTAGTGCGAAGCCATGAAATGCTTAGAAGGAAATTCGAATAGTCGATTTGAATAGGAAACGAACAGTCGAGTTTTGTCAGCCCAGACCGAAAGCCTGTCTCTCAATTTGAAAGTGTGTTTAACTAATTTACTATTTATTTACTATTAATTAACTATTTATCAGATACATTCCTACAACTGCAAGCATTGCTTCAATAAACGAAAAAACTGACATTGGAACTTTGGTCGCCCTTGTCACTGTATCCGATCCAGATGAATCAGAGAGATCGAACGATGTTCCGATGGGAATTGTATCTGGAAATGATCACGGATATTTTGAATTGATCAAAGTGAAAAATTTGAACTTTGCCAAAATTCAGGTCAGTGATATGGACAATTAGTATTCGCTAGCAAAATGCCAAGCATTACAATAAATTGAATAGGCCTACACCTCTTGTTTGGAATATCCGCAAAATGTTAGAACTTGGATAATGCACGCAATTCATTCTTGTTGGAGTCAGGGCTGACTTGCATAACCAACTTTTCTGAATTTAAACATCAACATCATAAAAAACCACACTGGAAACGTTAAAGTCACCTTATAACTCGATTGGAATATATTCTTTTCAGAGCAACATTACGACATAGATGATACAATAATTTCCTATTTTTTTTTCCAAAACAACGCCACTTCCTGCTTAAGATATAATGTTAAATACTCTTCGGCTAATCAGTATCATACAGTGGTACTGATTATTTACTGTCATATGGTTCAAATACGTTATTTGGATCAAAATTACATGCAAGTTCGCTGGAGGCGTGAACGCGTTGGGAAAAAAACAACATGCGATAACAAGATTCCATTATTACAATTTACTCCTTTTCGTTATTTCGTTAACTGGCGAAATTGCATTATTGTATTCTTGATGATATGATGAATACTACAATTTTAGATGTGTGTCATTCTGACAAAGTTTTCCTGAACAATTTCAGGTTGCAAACAACGATAGCCTGAGTGATCAACCATCATACAATCTCACTATTCGTGCAAACGATTCGGATCCAGATAGCGAGAGATATTCTCTAGCAAGTATGATTATTCTTGTTAATTCTGGAGAAAACCATCCACCAAAGTTTGACAAGAAAATCTACAATGTCACGATATCAGAACTCACAACAATTGGAAGCATTGTGACAAGCGTTCACGCACAAGATACTGACATAGGATTAAATGGTAGACTCGTGTACAGGTAACAATTAATCTTATTGAGACATATTTTTATAGCCATTTCAAAGCTAACTAGATATTGAACTATAAATTAAATTTAGTCAAAGTTAGGATCGGATACATATTTATCCCGGGGGCGAAGAAAGCCGATATGACAGACGGCGGCCTAATCATAGGGCGAACCACGGCCTCTCGTCCTGTTATCAGTTCATGTCGAGTATGGCATTAGTTAGCCGGTTATATGTTTTCAGAAGCATGGACTTGATGATGATGGGTAAAGTCGTAACCACCCTGGACATAAATATTCCCCAAAAAATGTCCAAAACTATGGTGAAAGATGTTTAAATATAATTTTAGGTATTGTAAACGTTTCAAGGGACTGCAAAATTGATATACAATTTCTCTTGTGGTATCGTTTCGTTTTAGACTCACTTTTAAATTTGTAAACAAATTATAAAATATTCATCATACTAAGTTTGTTAGTTTTTATTTCAAATTATTCATGGCCCACGTTCAATTTGTAGAAAATTATTCAATATATAATGACTGCCTGCCTTCTAGACTGATATCATGTGGTTCATCATCAAGTATTGAATTACAGTGTGTCATTTCATCGAGCCTCGTAAAATGTAATATAATTCTGATCACATATATAATAGTTTTGCATACTTATATTACATTAGTTACTTGTGTACTATTCTATGTGTGCTTGTATGGTGACAAAGGATGGTTCAATTTTTATCATGAGTGTCTAACCCGTAACAATTTGCTAAAATGTATGCTATTACAAGTTCCAAGTTTTGGAATACTGATGGACTTGCAGTATTGTCTGTATTGTCGGGGCCATTATGTCATTGTTATTATGGAATTTTTATTTTAATCAGTAATCAGGCGGTATTGGGCATGAAGTTGACCTATTGACCTCTTTGCTAAATTGTTATTAGTGTTGTGAATCTTGTTGTTGTTGAGGAAAAAAATCGCTTTTCTTTGCAACTAATAGACCAATCTGTTTCAAATTTTCAGTATCAACGATTAAAGAAGACGCTCGCTGGAAAGCTATTTATATTTTCATGGATTCCGATGTTTAATCTAAAATTTCACTGTTTCATTTTGATTAATTGGAACACTTTTTATTTCGTATTGCTCTACCGCTTCCGCCGATCTTTTCAGAAAATGCGACGCATGCCTCAATTGTACCAGTAAGATGTGCGGTACTCCGTAGTATGTGTACCGGGTTAGGGGTAGGACATAATTTTATTCCGATTTTCCTTATTTTAGTTCTATTAAGAGTTCGAGGACTGTCTATGTTAGCCAAGTGAATATACGCCCTGCCCATAGATTTCAGTTCCTTTACACAACTTGATGTTAAAGTAGGCGTACAAAATTATTTATTTCCATATTGGTACACATCCTACTGCTAGAGCCCGATGTGCGACCTTCATGATTTTTGTACGCTAAACTAATTTGTGAATGGGCGCCACAACTTTATTCTTCATTCTGCTAACATTTCTTTTACAGCATCGAAGAGGGCAATGATCTGGGGTGGTTCAAGATAGACAAAGGCAGTGGACTCATTACAACAATAAAGAAATTGAGATTTGAGCAAACCTTAACAAATGGGAGTATAAACCTAAAAATCAGTGCAAGGGATGAAACCTCCTATCCACTTTCTGATACTGCCGATGTGGGAATAATCATTATTGACGAAAACGATAATTTTCCGACTTTTCAAGAAAATAGTTACTCGTTTTCAATTAAGGAAAATACAAATGGTTTTGTGGGAAAAGTGGATGCTAGAGATAACGATTATGGAAAGAATGGGGACTTTGAATTCCGCCTAAAAGAGGTGAAATCGCCAAGAAATTCAAAAGCTTTTGATGACTCGATTTCCCATTTCACGATTGATAAATATAGTGGACGTATCAATGTCGTTAAACCTTTGAATAGAGAAAAGGTTGAAGCGTACATTCTGACTTTGTCAGTTACCGACTTGGGAGAGTCACCTTTGACCTCAGTTGTGGATGTGACTGTAGAAGTGTTGGACGTTAATGATAATCAACCTATGTTTTATCCGAATGCTTATTTTGCCAATGTCAATTCAAATACCAAGCAAGGCACTGTAATAGGATCAGTTCATGCGACAGATAAAGACAGTTCTGATGCGGGTCGTATTACTTATCATTTCGTTGAAGATATTGGACCGAGGACGCAGCATTATAACGTTAATGCTAAAACTGGTGAAATATCATTGGCTCAAAGTGTCGTTCACAGAAACGAACAAAGTGACGTCATAAAGGTTTTTGCTTTGGATGGTGACAATAAAGCATCAACCGAAAACGCCACATTTACTGTGGTAATAATTCCGGGTCTACCTGAAAGCGTCTTTGAAAAGGAAAATTACAATTTATACATGTTGGAAAACTCACCAGATAATTATGTAGTTGGTCGAGTGGAAGTTTTACCAACCACCAAACAACTGAGATTTTATTTAACAAATGGTAACGAAGACGGTACTTTTAGAATCGATTCAATTACTGGTGATATTATAGTGGCGAATTCCTCATTAGTAGACGCAGAATCTACCACAGTCTACAATTTAACAATTACAGCAGAAATTATCAAATCGTCATCATCTGTTACCATCGGATATACAACATCTTCATATCTAATTCACGTTATCGATGTAAATGATCATTATCCCATATTTCTGTCTACCTCGGAAACTTCAAAATGGGATGGCATGTACACAGTTTCAGATGCAGTTACTGTAGAACTAGGCGATGAATACTTGAGCACGGTAATATACAACGCTGGAGCGCATGATTCAGATTCTGCAGAAAATGGGAAAATAGAATATTTCATTACAAGTTTGTATTCCAATATAAAAATAGATTCAATAACAGGTTTAATTTCTGTTAAACCTCCAATTATTTCAATATCAACATGTCCAGAGAGTCAAATTGACTTCAAAGCTGAAATAACGGCTTGTGATGAAGGATCACCACGTCTTTGTTCGGTGCTGCATCTAGATGTTAAGATTATTCTTCTAAACCAGATACTAGATAAACCAATGCAAAATTTCTATATTTCACTGCCTGAAGATACCGATATAAATGACCTTGTTGCTAACTATGCAGAATTATCGTCGAATTATGTTGGAATAATGGATACCAAAGACATTACTTATTCTCTGAATCCCAATAGCCAATTTAATGTCTACCCAAGTGGGGAAGTTTTGCTTGCTCAAATTTTGGATTTTGAAATTACAACAGGCTATGAAGCTTTACTGACAGCGGATTTCGCAACTTCTAGGAACACTTGGAAAGGAACTTCACAACTTTCTGTGTCTGTGAAAGATGTGAACGATAACATACCTCAAGCTGGTTTGAAAAAGCATATGTTTGTTGTAACTGAAAACGCTAGTCCCGGCGATTTTATTGGCTCGGTCAGAGCGATAGACTACGATAGCGGAATATATGGTTCGCTCGTATACAATTTGCAATCGTCAAACTCTGTGTCGTCGTTATTTTATACCGATATTACAACAGGAGACATATACGTCGGGCAATCTCCAGACAGAAATCTCCTCTCCATTTTAGGTTTGCAAAATGGGAATATATTACTGGACATGGCTGTTTCTGATCAAAATGGTATGAATGGGTCTGTCTCAGTAACCAACGTTGCGCATATACCTGTAAGGATAAATATCGAATTTGAATATCGTTTTTCGTTATACTTCGAATCTAATCGATATTTCGCAACTAAAATGGAGAATTCTCCTTCGCCTGACGTATTGACCGTACTTGCAAAAGACGGAGATGCTCCTTGGTCGTCTAAAACCATTCGATACCAAATCTACAGCGCTGTTTCCAAGGAAACAAGTATTCCGTTTATTATAGACGAAGTAACAGGAAGCATACAACTGAAAGAAGGCGTTTCTTTAGACAGAGAACAAAACGAATTATATCACTTACGGCTCAAAGCTACTGATGTCGATCACGTATCGAATACCGCATTTGCTAATCTAGTAATTCAAGTATTAGACGAAATTGATACACCTCCCGTTTTCAAAGAAAAGTTTTTCCGATTCTCAATTTCTGAATTATCGCCAGTTTTGACTTTGATTGGTAGAGCTGAAGCTCGAGATGGAGACTCACTTACTATAAGTACGGAAATCACTTACGAACTTCTCACCGAGGAATCCGTTTTTGACATCGATCCCGCTACTGGATTTATCTTTTTAATAGGAACCGTGGATTATGAGATTCAAAGGCGATATAATATAACAGTCAGAGCTACTGACAATAGTGAAATGTCCACAAATACTTATGTTATCATCGATATTTTAGATGAGAATGATAATGCTCCGAAATTCACGCGAGTCGCGTCGCTTCCTCTTACAGAGAAATTTTACGGCAGTCCCACTATTGTTGGTACCGTGAAAGCTGAGGATGCCGACTCGGATGATTATGGCCGGGTACGTTATTCACTGATAAACAAAGATGATACCGACTCAACAAGCAGATCGTCTGTAGTTGAAATTGATCCCATAAGCGGCAGAATCACGGTTCGCGGAATGGTAGATCGAGAAGAAACACCAACATTGAATCTCATTATCAGAGCAACCGATCAAGCAAAGCCGGTATCTTTACGGAAATTTTCAGACGCTACTCTCAAAATTGTAGTCTCGGATATCAACGATAATAAACCAGAGTTTACAAGCCCTACGTCTTATGTTTTATCACCCCAATTTGCCAGGAGAAACGGCCATACTATCATGAAAATATCTGCAACAGATCGTGATGAAGGCAAAAATGGCGAAGTAACTATAGCTTTATCAAGAACTGGCATGCACTCAAACTTGTTTACATTGAATGCTGAAAACAATTTGATTCTGAAAGCTCCAATCACATCAGAGAATCTGGTTTACCCGGTACACCTGACTGCGACCGACAAAGGTACTAATTATACCGTTTTGAATAGGAATTCTCCACCTTTACACGTTAAGTATTGTCCAAGTAATAAAACAATCAACTTGAACGCCCAGTAATCAGATCTCATCAAATTGAGTGATAATATATGAACTAAAATTCAACAATTTCGATGGCATTACGAATATATTTTAATTATAAGTGTTACTATTATTATTAATTATCATTTATATCAAGCACTTCCTAGTTCCTACACTGAACATTAGTATGAATATTAGTTTGTTGCAAAGAATTTTCGAAGTCCGACACGCGGTAATAGACAGGCACAATCGTAAGCCATGCTCCGCATTCAGAAAATTTTCTGTTAACTCATTGGGTTGTTAACCCTAAATAGTCAACCTCTGATTTGAAACGTTCTATTTTTTACAATATTGTCACTACGTTTTACTCCGTAGCCTAAATGCAATCATTCTTTCGAATTGTGGGAACACAAAATAACCTGAATTTATAATTAACGTAATTATGTTGCTTATATTGAATTACTGTAGATACAACAATATATTTACTATTTTTTTTATATGCTTTATTGCTCATTTTTAGGTTCTCCACCAAAATCAACTCGTATGACAGTGTATGTAATTGTAGCTGACGTTACGAAGACAGATAGTGGACCAAGAATTCGTTCGATTCCTGCAATAACACTGTCGGAACGGAGCGGTCCAGGGTTTCTTGTTACATCATTGCCTGCCGCTTCCGCAAGGGTGGGGGGATTGGTATTTTACTTTTTTCATTTGTTTTTTTCCAATATATGGTGGATTCAAATAGAATATGAATATAAAAAACATTTTTGAACTAATTCAATGAAATATCGAAATTTTTAGTGATGCTTGTATGTGGCTTTGTTCAGAGAGAAATAGAGCAAATAAGCGCGAAGCGAATAAATCATAAGAATAAGCGAAGCGAATAAATGATAAGAAATAGCGAGTGATTTATGTGTGATAAAATATTGCTCCAGTCGCTACAAATGTGTTTCAACGACGAAAACCTGCCCAATTAGGTCTTATAACTGCTAAATATGATTCGATTATTGAAAGATCCATTTTAGCTTATTGTCTTGGTACAATGGGTCAGTGTTCAAGGCTGTGTCCTTAAATATAACGATATTGAGTACAATATCCACCAACTTTATAATCCAGAAGATTATAGTTTGTAATTGAAAAGTTCTACTACACACTGAAACAAATGTATTTCATTGACTTTTCGTCTAATTAATGTCTGACTTTTTCAGACCAGCAGTTTACAACATGTAAGAGTCCCAGACATCCCAAATTTAAAGTTATATTCTAATTTGATTTGGAATTTAAGGTGTTCCGAAGTTTTAGAGATCTGAAATAACGTATAAAAATGATATATTTTATTTCAGTTTTCATATTTTCAGACTTCGATGACCCGATATTACCTTACAAAGTCCTCAAGATCCGATGCCAAAGAAGATAACGAGATGTTCGCAGTTAATCGGATCACAGGAGATGTCACACATGCACATGATTTAAAAGGAAAAGGAGGATTGAGTTACACATTAGAAGTCATGGCTGTGGATGAAGAATCAACAAGACAATACCCCAAAATTTCACGATCTACGGTTAGTGCAGTTTATCCTTTGTAGAAAAATATCAAACATTAAGAAGATAATAGTTTGTTTCAGATTTTGTCGTGTATTTAAATATGTCATCGACGCTTAAAACTCAGAAACATCGAAATATTAAATGAAACACTAAAGTTGTAAAGTGTTATGCATAGAAATTACAGGTGTTGAACTATTATTTTATGACCTTAGATTTCAAAGTATATCGTGTAAATTTCTTCTTAGTTTTCAGAAACTGAACCTTCGGCTCCTCTAGGGGGCCAAGGATTAGCACTCTAGGGCCACGTGCTGGGGTGCAATTCGACTAAATCAATTGGAATAAATTGGCTGTGAATGTGATTTGTGTAATTCTTTACTGTATTGCTTGTAGCGTGGCGCATAAAATAACTGATGGGACGCGGTAAAAGTAAAACTAGGTATTTTTTATGAAAGAGTAGAGGGCCACATGCGCTGAGAGTCTTTAGAATGGGCCACGGACTGTTTGAGAACCACTGTACTGAATCCTAAAAGTAAACTTGAATAATCCTTTTACATTAGTAGTTGTCATTGATTTGAATTGTTCTAAATTTCAGTATTGCCTATCTAGTGGTAGTATACATATAAAGTGTAGAATGATCGCAGTTGTCAAAGATGCCATTTTTATTTCCATTACGTCATCGAACTCAACATGGGATTGATGAAAACGCCAATTCATATGAAACTAATTACAATATTTCGGGTCGATTTTTTATATCATGAAACATCGAATTGTTTTTCTCGCTTACTATCAATTACTTATCTTCACAAATCGAAATTGATTGTGTCGTAATACGTAATAGTAAATTCGACATTCAGTGAATAACTTACTCCATTCATACACACAAACAACACAATTGTAATTAATATGACCGTACGATGTTTCCTTGGCTATATCGGATTTCCTTTTTGTGTCGTTGGTACACAATAGTTTGTATCCAACAGACACTCAATGAAAGTAAGAGTAAGAAATGAGAAATGAATATTTATATTATTTACCAAAATGCGCAAAGTACGCCGATTGAAACATTGAAAAAAGAACGTTTTATACATGTGTTGTGCACTCAAATGCTTACATTTTCAAAACTGTTATAGTAAAAAAGAGTGGGTTTGAGATAGGCCATTGGGGTATTTGCTAAATAAACATTAAAATGCTGATAGTTAGAGCAATGTCGTCGGTCGCTGCTTAAGTATTGAATATACAACGTTAAATACATTTGTTGTGCACTGAAATACCTGTGTATTCCAAACAGTGTATCAAATATGACAGGCGATATTCGTTTAATAAAAATGAACGTTTTATATTTTCATTTATTACATAAAATCAACGTTTTTCTTTCTCAAAAAGTTAAGTACTTGTTTGGTTTTTATTTTCAATATTGTTTAGTAGGATAACGAAACAATAGGTGTCAGATGCCACACGGAAGTAAAGTCATCCTACATTCCGTGATTATTTTGTAAATCACACTTGGCCAAATATTATCCACAAATAAATTATTCTCTCAGCTGATTTTAAGGTAACATCCATGATTGGTCGAGCATACCTAAAATAAGTCGACTCTACTTTCGAAAAGACGTTTTGCCTTTCATAACCTATCGCCCGAAAAGACATAATCACCGTCCCACGTTAATCTCGCGCTCTATTAACAATAGGGCGTCATATGTGATTACAAGAGGCCCCATATTAACGCCGCCATCTTTTTATGAAGCAACTGACCGTGTCAGTGTGGGTTTTATTGTTAAGACCTAAAACGTGCAATTTGTTTTGATATTTTGCTTTATGTCACGATAAAATCGACCTCAGATTTTTTATATCCATTTTTTTTGTTAAATTCTGTAAAATTTTTGACTCTCAAGTATTGACGATGAAGCTTTTAAATGTCATTGATATTTTTTAGAAAATATTTTTTCAGGTTTATTTTTTTGCAAGTAATAAAATTCCCTTTCCTGGTTCATCCGTTTGGCATTTCACTTCTGAGCTGTATTTATCAATGTTTTCGCATTTGAACTCACTGGTGTTATCTATATTTAATCATTTACAGTTACCAGTGCATGGCAACCTCGTGATAAAATCGATTTTGTGTACATAATCTATGTAAATTTAATTACTATACTATGAAGTATATTTTTATTAATGTTGTACACCTTGACTTCAAACAAAGCTTAATTATTACAGCAGCCATTTATGGCCTAACAAACGTCGATTATGAATAGCGAATGACTTTAAACGTACATGTTTCTGACGAACATGGTTGGGTTCATAATAATGAATGAATAGCATATCATAGTATAATAAGAGAATGATGATGATGATAAAATATTTGGGTACTCCAGAAGCATGTACACCAAGATGGCGGACACAGGAATGTATTTGTACCTGAAATTATGGCCCAATCCTAACCTGGTTCACGTACTACTTTACAGAACAAAAAACGAGACGAGATTTAAATTTAGAGAATTATGTAATTTTTCGATGAAACTTTTTTCCCGTAAAAGATTTTATCTGTGTGATGTGATTGTTTTAATATTTATTATTATAAGAAATTGCTGTCGAAATTCATTATATTATTTTCAAACGTGGGGAATTGGTATAACCTATGAGCATCTTTGGTTCACGCTTACAAATGTTTAAATAAAGTCTAAATTGCATTTTCCATCATGTATTTTGTTAAACTGACTGATTATTTTTTCAATAACGATATGTACGATATGGCGTTCATCTATCGAATAGTCATCGCGTTATTTAGAGATAAACACAAAGTGCTTTTTCGTTTCCGCTTGTATAACGTACAATGGGGCTCCAGAAGTATGCGCACCAAGATGTCGCACAGCCTGAATCCTAACCTGTACACACATACTATGTTCAGGTTGTGCGCTATCTTGGTGCGTATACTTCCTGAGGTCCCGTACAATTTATGGTACTCCCGCAGTGTGTGTACCAGGTTAGGGTTAGGCCATAATTTTTATTCCTATTTTTCTTATTTTAGTTCTATACAAGGTTTGGGGACTGTCTGTGTTAGCCAAGTGAATATACCCCCTGCACATAGTAATCAGTCCCTTTACTCAACTTGATGTAAAGTAGGCGAACAAAATTAGTGACCTCCATATTGGTACACGCACTTCTGGAGCGCCCAAATTTGTATTAGACATTAAAAAATAAGTCAAAACATTATTATGGTCAAAATTCAAGTCATGATACAAAAAAATAACAATAGTTACTTAGTTCATGTTACACAAATGGCTATAGAGACATCGAGTAGATCTCAGGAAATAGTCGAGCAACTTTCAAACTAAGATTACATTCTAAACGTATATAGGATTTGGGTTTATGTGGCAAATGATAACCAATATAAGCTAAAAAGCTCCATTAGTTACTGGCGGGCAAAAGTTCAAACGGAAAAATACAAATGTTCTTACATAAACAATGGTCAGATTCATGGGTAAATTAGTTATTACTGTCAATATCACGTATTTAAACTTAACCGTCATATTAGAATCACTTTCTCCTGTTCCAATTTAGGTAGATAATTTTTACTCAAAAATGGGCGATTGATTAATTCAGGTTTGACCGAGACGAATTATCAAGGTTTTATACTTGATCACAGCTGGACTTCCAGTTTTGTACGATTCGCTGACTAAGAAAAAAATAGCATAATATGAAAACCAGACAAAGTTGTACAAAATCCGATAAACGTGCGGTTTTTACCGAGTCCTATTTTTTATGATTATGGAAAAATAAATAAAAATAAATAAATTTCGTTTGACTGTAAATATCTGATTTTTATTGTTATGTTATGTTGTTCAAACGAAATCCGATAATTTAACTATAGATTTAGGAAGTTTCATAAAATGCACCGGCAGCAGAATTGAAGTTGATAAAAAAGTTTTAGCCAAATCAGAAGTCTCTAAATTTTCATATTTTCTCTTTTCGACGTTACTTCATCACTAACTGATAATCTCATGAAATATTTTTCCCAACTATATCAATTATTTCTGCTTCTGACCTTTTAAAAATGATTATACGTGATTTCAAATTGTAGTACTGCATTTCATTTTCTGAGCTGATAAAAACTCAAACCTCATTATACTATATTTTAAGTTCAGCATGATCTATTAACTTCGTTGAAGCTTGCGTAAAACTGTACAGAATTTTACATGGTAACGTCAATAAAGTTGCAGTGACACATAACGTGATGAGAATTATAGAAATTGGAAGTTCATCTCACTTTGGCTCTGTTTCTGAATTTTCACTTTTAGAATATTCTCCCTATTTTTTTTTAGTGTAAAATGATCATTTTATGGTATTTTTTATCGCCCTGAACATAATGTGATTCATGGAGATATTGAATTGCTGTTAGATTGGCCGAAAGTATTGTATTATCCTCCGTTGCTTTTTCTGATCGCTTCTAGGAAAAAAGGTTAATCGAGAATTTATTTACTTTAAATTTCAGTCAACTTTCTATACTCGTACATAAAAAAAAAAAGAAATATGATCCATTTTTTAAATTTTAATTCGTTGAAAAATTTCCGATATCGATGAAAATAGGTGATTTCTATCGCGTGACTAATTCTCAAATAATAACGAGAGAAAAAAGAATCGCGAAATTCCTATATTTAAAAAAAAAACAAGTTAAGCGTAACAAAGTAAACGTTTTTTCTCTTCCTGTACTTATTATGTACTGCCAAGTACAGCTCAAAGTTGATAAATACGAGTTATATGAGGACCTAACATATTGTGTGTTTTTAATTCTAACATAAATATTTACAGCATATGGTGCCTTTACAAGAGTGAAAGACATGCTATTTCATTTTTGTAAATTTTGAATTTAGATAATTATCGTAAAGTCTATTAAAATAAAATTCGAATGGCTTATTCAGAAAGTATTTTAATGTACTATGTAATAGTCGAATTGAATAGTAATAGGATGTTCATGAGCAACATTTCAATATTTTTCTAAGTATGTCAAACGACGCGACATCGTTTATTGTTGTAAGTTATGTAACATTTCAAATTCATGTATCTGCAAAGCAAAATTCGTAACTATTGGGTGAAAGTTTCAGCTCACAGTTTATGCACACTCAATTTCATTTTTATCGCTGAAAATAGCTTGTTTCATTTTCAACGAGTTATGAATTTTAAAGAAGTATTTGGGTGACATTGTATGCTAGAGGTCGCAAAGTCGAGAGTCGTGTTACATTAGTAATAAATTTGTTTCAAGACGTGTGAAAATTAACAAAAGTATTTCGTTTTTCGAGATCGAAGTTGAAACACGTTTCAGGGCAACAATTCCAACAATTTTGTCGAAAATTTTAAATTTAACAACGTTATTAACTCGATTCAATTTTGTTTAGTTGAAATGAACGTAATGTGTCATCGTTTATATAAATATCGTCCGATATATGAAAAAGAGCTATTTGGAAAAATAAATTATATGTGATGTTGGATTTATAGAACTTGTGTATCACTACCGTAATTGAATTTTATTGGAGGCCCACTAGAAAATGCTCGAAGGCCCACAATTGGGCCGCTGCCCACAGTTTGCCGACCACTGACCGATATGTTTGAGTGCTATCTAATATTGTTCACGATTTCCTAGAAAAATTTATTTTTCAAAAAAGGCGGTTACATAAAGCGTTACAATGAAGGACGCTACATCACGCAAATCCGGGATTAATTCTTGCTACAAGTCGGTAAGAAATTTACATGGTAGCGACAAACCTGCTATGATATTAGATGTTGATAATCAAAACAATGTGGAGGCCTCAGGTGGATTGAACCGCAAACACAGGCCATATAAATTCATAGAATCATAATAAATCTTCGGTCAATATTGGATAAATATGGGATTTGTTGCCTAAAGGGTTATTTTTGATATAAGTATCTTGTATTTGTGTATTTTTCGACCCTCCTCAAATTTGAATTAACTATTTGTATACGATACGCATTCGCTCAGAATAATGTTCTTTAAAAAGTAACCATGGCGGACTCCATGTCAGTGAGCTATTAGGGATGAGCGGGATTCGGATCCGGACTCGGATTCGAGTCGAATCCAGACATTTTTTGGACTCGAAATCGAGTCCACGTCGTTTTTACCGAGCCTATAATCAATTCTGTTTACTAATTTATGCTTATGTTTGTACTTTTTCCCTCATAAATCTCACTACATACCTTAACTAGTTGAAATTCAAGGTTAGATATGTAACAATATCACTTGTGTGTAATATAAACATTCCTAATAAAAAAAGCTTATAACAATGATGCGCCAGTCACCTCCAAACTATCTATCCTTTTTGGTATACATGTGGTACACAATAAAATATGTGTTAGCGCAATATTTTTGAGTTTTCCATTTGCATAAATGAATATGAAACCTATGAAACAGGATCAACCCAATGTGAGAATCTCATCGATACCTCTTTTAAATCGAGTTTATTACGTGCAATCCTTTCTCTAAAAAAGGAGCAATGGAAAGCATGGAGCGTTTTAGAACGTTTACATGAACTACTAAATTACAAGCATTGTATTGACGACGAGTGGCATCTCTCTACCATTTGCGCACGCGACATAGTAAATTTAGGGCTAGAAATATCTGGAATTATGGGAAAGCATTGTTTTAGAACGTTTACATGAACTACTAAATTGCAAGCCTTGTATTGACGACGAGTGGCATCTCTCTACCATTTGCGCACGCGACATAGTAAAGGCTAGAAATATCTGAAATTATGGGAAAGCATTGTGGTCAGAAGCTTTTTATTTTTCATATTGACATATGAGAATTTCTAAATAGCCTTCCAGAATTGACGCAGGGTGGTGGGCTGGAAATCCAGTTCACAGCCAAGACGCACATTGACCCACGTTTAAGTTTGTATTATGGCCGCCAAAAAAGATGAAAAATATATTTTTAAATTGATTCAACAGCTATCTGCGGAACCATTAGAGAAAAATATGAGCTACGACGTATGTTTGTGAGCGCGCGATGCTGTAGTATGGTCAAAAACGTGTTTTTCTACTTTTATATTGTGACGTCACGGACTCGGAGGATTCGATTCGAGTCCTGGACCTATTACTCGGATTCGTCGAATCTCTGTGGAGCTATGGACTATTTTACTACATAACGGCCAAATATTAGAACTAACGATTTCTGGCATACGATACCATGACTATACGGTCGTTAATTAATGTGCAATAGGGATTGGTGAGCTTTGTAAGAGAATCACTGAAATGTGAGATCGCTTGTAGATAAGCATTTCATAGCGATGCTTTACACGCACGTCTCCACTCCATACGTACAAGAAAGAACTTCGTATTTCTTCAAATTCATATCATATCTAGAAAAGTCTTGAATTTCTTTCAATATTGTTTCTTTATGAAAATGACAAAAGAGTTGGAACCCAATTTTAGGACAATTTTGGTTATTCGCTTCGCCAGCGGGAAAATCCGTCACCATTATTACTATTCCGTCCCTCCGTGTCATCTTCTACCATTCGCCTTATCGCCCTAGACATCTTAATCGCCAGTATTAACGCCTGGCACATATTTCAGACATTCGGGGTGTTGCCTTCCTGTTAGTTTTGGTCAAGCATTAGTTGGTGTTAGCCAAGGGCCACCGATGGGTCCATTTATCTTTTTGCTTTATTGTTTTGTTTACTGTTATAGATGTACGATGGCGACAAATCAAATTCTCCTAATATCATTTTTGTTGGTATCTTTTCATTTTTAAACCATGATCGCGAGATAACTTTTCAATATATGTTCTATGACCCTCAGCTCATCTTCATGGTACTCACTATTTGTAATTATATTTACATTTTTACAAGACTAATTTTTTCGAGCCTAATTAAAAAGCAAGTCTTTCAATGGGTATTTTTGCTGCGACCCTTGAAAACGCCCCAAAGGCTCTACTAATCATATATAGAAGCTTAAAAAGCATCCTGCAACTAGCAGATCATCAATAAACCCAATGTATATTCTATGGTATTTTATATCATTATCATTTTTGATAACGAGACTGTATCAGTAATGTACGAACTGCAGTCAAAGCGATGTCCAAAACACACTTCAAATAAAATACATGACTAAAGACGCGCAAAATTTATGATGAATTGAAAAGGGTTGAGAACAGTGTTTTGCTATTTAATGATCATTAAGTGTGTTAAACTACTTGTGAAATCTGTTATCTGTTACGAAATGTTTCTAATCCACAACGTTCGTCGCCAATTTCTAATTAAAATTGGATTTTGCCCTCAACATCTATCGCACCGCGCACAAGTCTCGCGAAAAAAGTCTCATAGTGGAATTACTCAATCTTGTATATATTACTTTTGGGCCGAGCATAGATCAAACTGTTCAAACACAGTTTATAGTAGAATCAACATTATTCAAGCATTACACTAGCGAGAATTTCAGTCGCAGTGACACCCTTGATAAAGCGTATTTGAATATTTACAATACCCGGTTGCTATTGTACGATGTAGCTTATCCTTGGTCACGACGATTCAGTATCGTGACTAGGATAGCCTTACAAAACCATGGAAGTTTACAATAGGCGATTCCCAATCACCTGCTCGTTTGCAAATAGAAATCGACTCTACCGAGCGTTGTTACAAGTGCCATCAACCACTTCAAATCAGGCTTGCGTCTACTCCAACTACGCTTCTCGAATCAAACATTTAGTTTTTCTTTGTTTTGGAGATTTTGAAGGCGAAAAGAATAACATTATTCTTTTTGGACCATTGTTTATATACGTAAAAGACTAGTGGGAAACTCGAACCTGGCGCTTCTGTAAATATTGCTAACCACCATTTATCATTTGTATGAAAGAAGCGGGGTTTTCGATTGAAACTGTCAATCAAAAACGTATACTTCCAATTGTAGATCCACTGTCAATCATTATAATCAAATCGTGGTTTTCTTATTGCTTATGACTATGCCATGATAAAATGTCCAATTTAGTTGGTAAAGACTTTTTATTTCTCCTTGGTATAGTTGAAGGAAAAAAACGGAAAATGCTACATATTTATAAAAATTCCGATAATTTATTTAGAAAATTAAAGCAAATAATCAGAATTATCGTTTGTCTTAGTGTTAAGAAATCACGATTCTTTGACATAGTTCAGAAATAAATGTTGCAAAAATGGTTATGATTCCAAAGGATAAAAACAACTTAAATACGATATAAAATGTATCCTAATCATGCAAATATAAAAATGTAAAATTCCCTTCTCTATGATGGGTTTTTCATTAACCTTCATCCAACCACACAATGGAAGCCGCAAGCACCACAAGAACGCAGATAAACATCAGATGTTAATTTATCACATTATGGTATAACTGCATGTTACATTTTTGTAAATTTTGTCATCTTAACTTAAGGAAAGGTCACAAGTTCTTTCCTAGAAATGGATGTACTTATTTGCGTGCATTAAATTTGGAGCTAGAAAAAATGGAAACGATTGGAAATACGGAATACTTTCATAAATACACAGTTGAAATAGAAAGATTTAATACAATATTTTTAAGTGGAACTCGACAATTTTGATGCATTTTTTTTGTATCTAATTGCCTTTGTTGTAGCGTGGTAATGGAAACTTATTAATTACTATTATAATTCATATCTGTAACTTCTGCATTTACTGACAACCCGTCTTAATATAGAAGTGATAAAATCTCAACCATGTAATGTGATAAATTAGTAAAGCCCGGAAGTTGATACTTGGATCTGAGTTGTAAGACGGGTTAGGTTTGCAAGTCAGTAACAAAACACATCGCATATTTTGTATTTGATACTGAACGCTATTTCAATAGTTGACCCTATAATTGAGAATTTCAAATTTCTAATTTTACTACTTTAGGGCCGGGCATTTTCATTTTCGCCTTTGCGTTAAGTTCGGCCCTCATAAAGTAAGCCCGTTTTAACTCGGATATAATATTGTACAATTCAATATTAAATTATACAAAAAACGTGTCTTTCGAATCATAAAAGTAAAAAACATTCCGCGAAACTTATGAGTTGTAACAGTTTTATATAATACTCGTTGGTTGAAAAAGATGGCCATATTTAAATATTCTATATGACTCCGTCATGTAATTAATTTTCAGTTCAAATTATCTAAAATTCATTTACTTTGCATAACATCGAGGTTTTTAAATCTGCGATAACGTGTAATATGCAGCTATTCTGCACTGTCAGGTCTGTCACATATGCGGTTTATATTTAAACATTGCGTAAATAAAGCATAATGGCGAATCTTTCAAACAATAGACGAGATAAAAATCTGAGCTAACATCGCTGTTGTCTTGTTTATGCAAATGATTGATAGCATTTTTATAGAGCGTCTACTTGTTTTAATTGCAATTTAAATAAAAATAAAGCAGTTTTGCGCTAGCAGTTTTAGAGGAATTCAAAAAGAGTGACTTATTTGAGTGCCAAAGAACTCTCGCGTATGCACTCATTCAAAAATGAATGGAAACTCATCTTGAAGAGAAGTTATGGGCAATCACTGGAATGCCAAGAACTACCGGGACAATAAAGAATTATGCCCGGGAAAAATGCATTATTAAACTTGAAGCAGTTTCAGGTCAATTGGATTGCAAAAAAATGCATAATGTGACCAAAATAGCTTAACAATTTCAAAAAATATTTTTTTTATCTTCGAAACATTAAAACAAATGTACAAAATACTTTCAGTACCATGTTTCTTATATTTATGTTTTTCAGATCACCATCAAAATTACAGATGAGAATGACCATGCGCCCATATTCGATAGCGCCACCCAGCGACTAGAGATTTTAGAATCGCTTGCACCAGGAACAGAAGTTACTAAAATAACTGCTACAGATGGTGACGTCAACAATGAAGTTATTTATTCTTTACAAACAAAATCTGACCAAACTGAAACAGATTTTGTGATCAATCCTAAAACGGCAGAGATTTCAGTTGGACCAAATGGATTAGACAAAGAGAGAGTTCCGTTGTATGAGTTACAAGGTGAATAATTGGAACTTTCTTTAATGACAATTGTGTGCGGACCGTCGGCGCTTGGCTCATGATAATTTGACTTCCGCAATAAACAGTTTTTAAAATCGACTGTTAATGGCATTTCTTATTTGATGTGTTCTTTATTTAGTTTAGAATTCGACGCACGAAATTCATTGATTGAGCATTTATTCTATTGGTCCTGACTGTACCATTGTATCTATCATCTCTAGTTCAAGGTTATTTCACTCATAGGTGAAAATATCCCAGTCATTTCAGACAGGGTTGCTCATCACCAATACCAATATTTAACAAAAACTTTGATTTAAATAAGAATTCATTACTCATTATTTAATTAAATTCATATTACTTCAAATGAATAATTGGATGATAAAAAGATACTTTATCACTGTTTGGAGCGCCGATATTCAATATATATATAAACATTCCAATTTTCAACAAGCTTATACTGATATCAAAATCATAAAAATACAATACAAATTTAATTGAACAAAATTGAAGAAATCTTGTTTCTTGAGTATTGAAGAACAAACTCTAAATTTTACCTAAAATATAATAATGAATTCTCATCTGAGGTTCAAGTTCCATGCCTCCATCTCACCCAGAGTGTAATAAATTGGGTGGGGAAATGCCAAACCGAAAAGATTCCGATCCCCCCAAAAGTATTAGCTTCTAACCTATATGCCTATATATCGCTAGCTGCTTGAACACGGCCTTGTTCCGAGCGAAATGCGCGAAACAGCGTTGCATATAAAATAGAATAATAATAAAATGACATTAATTTTCATAAACTTATATTACCTGTCTTTATTTTCTCACAGTGATCGCATCTGACGGCATTCATCGTTCATCAACCGAACTCATCATTGAGGTCGATGACGTCAGTGACAGTCCGCCAAAGTTCAACGAATCCACGGTTTGTTTCGATCTCGCTGAAAACAATCCTTCTGGTACTTACGTCGGCAGAGTGTCTGCTATAGATGAAGATTTAACTTCACGAGTTACTTATTCTTTAATAAATGGTAAGCAATTTCATGATATTAGGTTTTAAAAATGCACCCAAATACATATTGTATATATCCGTGAAATAGATTCGACAAAAATAGGGTGTAAATCTTCATGGCATGGCATTATTCAAAATATTAACCGCAGATTTCATAAGTGATAAAAGCTCGGATCTGTTTTTTTTTCAGCTATTGAATTGAAATATTAAAACTGAATTTTAATTTCCTGCGTCTTGTTCAACCCATTCATAAAGCCATTGGATAATATAAGATAAATTTATCATCAATATAAATATTGATTTTCCTATATTTTATTTAAAAAGAATGTGATAAAGGGTTCAAAAAATAAAAATAACTTCACTAAAGTAAAGTGATCATAATATTCGAACATACACAAATAATTTTTCTTCGAATACATTTGCTTAATGAGCGTTTATGTTTGTTAGATTCATATTCTGGCATGTTCCGAGTACAACAATTATATGGAATAATCACGTTTGAAGGAAATCCAGAAATACTGAACAGAGAATACGAAGATTTTTATATCTTACATATTAAAGCTATTGATGAAACCGGTAAAATAAAAATGTTACTATATCGAATTTTAGAGTTGGTTCAGAAACGGTGCTTGCTTAAATTTCCACTTTTAATTACTGACAATCGATATATATTAATTACCTCAAAAATGACGTGGCAAATTTTTTTCACTTGTCTCAATTATATAAATATCACTTCATATGTATACCCTGAACTCCAGCAGTCAAAATATTGTATCTATTTTAACCCAGAGCATATCGTGAATGACGACACATAATATGTATTCTCCAACTTTCTACCGGTATTATACCTGTTCTTATCCAGAATATAGCATTCCACTTCATATGAATACTCTGAAATTCTACCAAAGTGTTATTTATCCCAACCCAAAAGATAGCATGGATTGCATCTTATATGATTATTCCAAGCATTTGCCCATAATATATATCTATCCCAACTAGATCAATGGGACAAATGTGCGAAAAGCGATACAAACGTGCTAAAAATGGGGCAAGTGTGGGAAAAAATTGCACACACACCAAAATATTAAATTGGATACATTGTATACACTGCCAGCTATGACTATAATTACCTTTTTATGTTTTAGGTTTGTTCTCAGACATCAGAGTTTTTATATTTGTGAGTGACGTCAACGACAATCCACCCATATTTGATTCATCTGATACAAACGAAATTGTTAGTTTATCAGAAAATGCGATAGTTGGATCTTACGTTACCACAGTGAAAGCAACAGATAATGACATCGGTGAGAATATTATTCAAGAATGACTAAAATATCCATAGGGAGAAAATTGCCAAGTTATCGAATAACTTACCAAATGAACAATATTTGTCTTGGGCAGGAATAAAGGATGCTAAATCTCACTAAGACATACATAAATTCACTAAAGACCACCAAAATAGATCAAAAATGCAGGAAAACTCACTAAAACGCACTGCGCAACCTCCTTCTACACTCTGAACGAGGTCTACAAACCTGAACGAAGTCTCGCCTACTGATCTAAGGCTTTTCCTGTTCGACCAGAACCCTACACGACCGAATTACAGCTCTCCAATAGTAACGTTTTTCAAATAAATCAAATATACATTTTGTATATATAAAAATGAATTTTGTATGTATTTAGAGAAATTTTCATAACTTTTTGCAAGAGCATGAGGCCCACATTGCCCATCCCCTTTTGCTATCGTATTTCTCTTTTTTTACAATTCATGCCCAATCCATGTTAAGTTTAAATAAATATATTACAATGTTTGCAACATGAACTAAGCGAAGTTGGGAATTTTTTCTAACGATTTTGAGTAATCAATTGCTCCGATCTTTATTTAGGATTGAATGCAGAAATTTACTACAGCATTATCAGTGGGGATCCTAATCACAAATTCAGAATAGATAGTGATACTGGAAAATTACGAACTATTTCTGCTCTCGACCGCGAAGAACAAGAATCCTATACTTTAAAAATTATAGCATGGAACAAGTACGCAGAAGGAGCCGAGCAACAATTCTCTTTCAAAACTGTTGTTGTGAATGTATACGATGAAAATGATAATCCACCTATGTTAATGCTACCAAAAGAAATGTGAGTCTGAAATTCCATGATTATTTACATTTTTACGTTGTTGCTCCGAAAAAGTATCCGGAAACATTTAGAATCGGCGGTATTCTTACCGTTCAACATAGTCCGCACAAATTATTGATTCATTTTGAGTTTGGTCGAAACTTGTTGATTTCGAAACTTAGGTTAAAAGTCAAATTTCCTACACTTATCATCAGCAAAAGCGACCTGGAATAAGTCCAGGTTCATTGTCCTTCTTAGAACAATTTACGTAAGTCAAGTTTGATTTTCCTTCAATTTTCTGTCATTTAACCTGATTTGAGCTTTCCTAAAATTTGAGAATTTACCCAAGCAACCAATTACCCCAGCCATGCTGGAATTAAAAACGGCTTTAGTGTAGTCGCATCAAAAACATCTGACTCAATTTTAATTAGAGTCGTATCAACTTCATATTGCGTCCAATATTTTCAGTTCATTGAAAGAAAATGCTGAAAACGGAAACATAGTTTTAAAAGTTGACATCATTGATTTGGACACGGGAATTATTGATAAAAATAAAATTGCTTTGGTACAAACAACTCCGGATGACGGAATATTTGAAATTGATTCGAGATCTCAGAATATCATCGTGAAAGATGTATCAAAATTAGATTTTGAAACAACAACTCGATACAATCTTACACTTGCTGCATATGATGAAGGTAAATAGCTCTACTCTCCAGTCTTGGTCTCGCATGCTATTTCTATGATTTCAAAATTTGAGCAAAATGAATATTACTTTCTAAAATCCGAAATATTTCTGCTTCAATTTCACATGTTTTTTGAATAATTCATATTACCTTTCAAACACAGCTTCAAATTATTAGTTATTTCAGACAAGCTAGAACTCAGATTAACATAAGGTTCTAAATTAGCAGTTTATCTTTTAATTCTTGATCCATATTAAACGCTGTTGTGATTTATGGTGTAATAATCCCCATATGTAATACAGTAATGCATAATACACTGATTGTGTCATTTCGTGTATTTTGCATTGAAGCAATGTTCCTCAACTTATGGGTCGCGACTCCAAACATGATCCTGAAAATACTCTTGGGCCGCTTGTTGTTTTTTCAACATAATCTTGAAAGTTTCTAATTTTTTTTTTCGCAAATTTTCATCGCTTATTTTATATTTAGTATTAAGGTACTGCTCAATAGTAATTGTATAGGGTAAAAACTCGGCAGAATCTAATTTGCTCAAGTAAATCTACGTCACAGCTATCTCACTTTGAAGTGATTTCTGGAAAAATAAATGTTATGTGACAATGATTGTTTTATATTAGTGATTAATTTCGCGACCATAAAAGAACTACATGTCGTTTAGTATTTGAGCATATCCTAGCGTCGCAAGATCTTGCAAATTTTTTTTTCTTCAAATTTGGGTTGCTTTAAACTTAGTGTATAAAATAGGAAAAAATAACACGTTTTCGAACACGAAGTGGGAACAAATGGAAGCGTTCTCATTTTACACTGATCATCCGACCATCTCCGTATTGCTTGTCCGCCGATGTTTTCAGCACTACCGTACCGGCACCAACATTTGTGTTCATTGCTTTTTTTTGATAGAATATATAATCATAAAAAACTTTGTATTTTAGGTGATCCTGACCTGTCATCTGTTACAAATGTTATGATTCGAATTATGAATATAAACGAACATAGTCCGAAATTTGTCAAAACTACATATTCAAAAAGTTTGTCCGAAAATTCTCCGTTGGGATCTTTCATAACAAACGTCCATGCTGATGATTTGGACGCAGGTTTTGAAGGAGAAGTTCAATACAATATTGTGCCATCGACCAATTCAACGTACTTTTACATCGATAGATTTACAGGTGATAGAATGTTATGAAATTTAAAAGTTGATTCTAAACTAAAATAAATAATTCAATTAGTCAAATTAATTAGCTTTAGTTGACATTGATTTTTCTTCGCGTTTTATATTTGTTGTGATTTCCCATATTTAGATAAATTATGAGTGAAATAACAAAAATTAGCTAACAATTTTACACGAAAAACAGTATTTCTAATGCATTTATTTTTAAAATAGATATAAATTACCAGACTTATTTCTATGCAACGTCTCAGTTAGGGACATAATCAGCCGCAAAAGTTATTTATGTGTTTGCTCTATATTAATATAAAAGGTAGCGAACTCATCGAACGCTCTATGGATTGAGTATGATTCGTTGCTATTGATTACAATTTAAACCTAATTTTGTATGATATTTAATCGTTAATAATATATATTGCAGAATATGGCATGTTTTCTTAAAATGGACACCGTAGTATTAGCTGAATACTGTAAGACTGCAGTATTGGCTGAATACGACTAAATTGTCTTTTAATAGCACAGAATAAGGGTGCGAACGAATAAAATACAGCATGAAATGTTTAATCCAATCTTCTCCATTTCAGGAAATATTTTTCTTGCCAATTTCTTGGATTACGAAAAACAGGATAAAATTTCAATCGAAGTCGAAGCAGTCGACGGCGGAGCGAACTCACTTAGTAGCGCGATTCCTGTTTTCATCAATGTCCTGGACGAAAATGATTGTGGACCTGTGGTTACACCTGCGCATTCTGTTGTGCACGTCAGGGAAAATACTAATAATGGTGCCGCCCTGGTCAAGGTATTTAACTATTTACTAAAAAATAAAATTATATTTACCCTCAATTATGCGAGACTAACTGTTAAATCGACTATTATCATATAATACAACCTCATATTACACGATCAGAATAGATATATATTAACTTGCACAGCACCCATCCTGCAATCATCAGAAGCAAGAACAAGCAGGTACAAAAATCAATGAAGCGTAAAACAATAACAATGAAAGAAGTTAACAGGCAGTGTTGCCAGAAATAGACAAAACGAAATAGTACAAATAATACAATGTCAACACTAACTACTTATCTTTCCTCTATGCTTTCGCACTGGCGCATCTGTATCTATGTATGTAACGCAAGGATGCTGTAGCAAGGAAAAAGATGACTATTCTATGGGATCTAAGATTATTGATTAACACTAACACAAACGTATTCATTTGGCTTCCGTGTCCTCGTATCTTTTTTAACTGTAAATATTATTCAATAATATCAAATCACACAACACCTTATCATTTTCATTGTGACACAGCTCTCAGCAATTGATCAAGACGCTGGAAATAACGGGATTGTTCGTTTTCAAAACAATGTAATGACAGTTCCTGATACCGATGCTTTTATTTTATCCCATAATTCTGATGGTACTACAAATTTGATTCTAAGAGAAGCTATTGATCGGGAATTGTACTCTCAAATTGAAGTAACTGTAACTGCTGTAGACAGTGGTAAGTGAATTTAATAACTTTTTGCAAATGAGAGTAGGAGGAAAGGGGTGAACATTGGTTGGCGCTTGATTTGCTAACGAACAGCTAGTTGAAAGTTAATTTTACCAGGTAACGAATTTATTTGCAGCTTAAAATTGTTGCGGGCTGAAATTAAACTCTCAAAGGCAAAATATTACATACTATAAATTACTAGGTGATATTACCATATGTCATTTCAACAGGATCTCCGCCAATTAAAGGCAGCGCTACAATTTTAATTATTGTTGATGATGAGAATGATAATGTACCAGAATTTGAACAAAAACAATATTACGTTGCTGTACCAGAAGACGTCCTACCAGGAAGCAAAATTCATTCTGTGAAAGCTCGAGATGACGACGCCTCTGCTATTATGTATGTATAATGTTAATAGCAACGAAGTGGAGATATTTGCTGAATTGTTGTTAAGTTTATGCCCAATGTTCTTTCCGAAAATTTATGCGAGATTATCTACTTTATAGCTGTCTTCCTGATTCATGAGATGTTTTAAGTCCCGCGTCAATCGGTATACATTTCTCCTACTTTACCTTTTCTGTAAGCTGGAATGCTTCTATAATCCCTATTACTTATTTTATTACACATTCCAACAAAATTGCCTCCGCTAGGATTTTTTTCTATAATTTCTGTGTTATTCTCAATATATGTTTACCGTGACGACTTTTGCACAGTCAATATAATAGTTGTAATTAGCATAATATGCAGTTACTTTTACATTAAACCTTTAACGGCGTTACTGATGTCGCTGTTTGAAGACCCCACGAGATCCGTCGCGACTCCTGCCATACAAATAACGATAATTAGATATTTATTTTCTGCATTATTTCTGTGCACTTGTTTTCTGTGATGACAAATAAACGATTGACTGACTGACTACTAATACACAATTCCATAATCAATCATAGTCTCTGTAGCCCTTAATGGTTACCCGTTACATCATCACTCAGTGATCTCTTCGATTTCTGAGTGAGTACCGTGACATGGCTTTCAGCAAATGTCTCCCCGAGAAAAAAAAATCACTTGTCATTTCAAATTTCAAATTTGCAGTGGTTAAAATTGAAGGGTCTTCCAAAACCTATTTTTCAAGTTTTCTCCAATTTTGATTATATCGTTAAATTGCGCCACAATTTCACCATCGTGACCATATTTTTGAGCATTACTTGCGTGGTAAGAGCCTTTCTACATACCGCCAAAGGTAGTGTCATACATTGATTAATTACGATCTATGGAATACAATTTTCCACATGTATTGCTTAATACTCGATTTACAATAAATTCATATCCAATCCCCGACGCGAAATGACCATTCCGACATACACGTCGGTAATTTTTTTCATAAACTTTCTCATTTTCAACTTTTGCTTTGAACATGGCCGTGTACAAATAGCCGCCGATATCTAACAACATGTTAGGAGATATTATTTTATTTTCACTTATTTCTTATCTTAATATATATATACCGGTATACTGTACTACATTGTCTATCAAATAACACAACTCATCTTCAGTGAATCCTTAAAAAATGCTGCATATAAAATATCATAATAAACCTACAATTTTATGATTTCATTTAGGTATAAACTGGATGGAGATAGTGAAGTTTATCCATTTTATATTGATCCAACCACAGGAGAAATATTTACACGAGATACTCTTGACAGAGAGACTATGCATTCGTATAATATTACGATACTGGCAATCGATGGCAGAGGTAAAATTTGGAGTTTACGTGTAGAAATTTTATCGAAACTATTTTGGAATCAAAACAATACGAATTCGAATAATAATCGATATTTTGTTTTTTTTCTTATTTATTGCGACAATATTTTACGAAATCTTACCCACGTTAGACATATAATTAAAATTTATTTTAAAAATTTTATTGTTCTTGGCTCGCAATATGTGATATGATCCACATACATTCAGATTTTTAATTTTAAAATTCTAACGTGTTGTAAACCAGGAACGTTAATACTAAAATATTTCCACAAATATCAAGTACTCGTATTTCATATTCATTTTATATAATGATTAAAATATTATATTTCAGATTTTGCTGGAACCCAACACTCAGTATCAGTGAATTTGTTGATCGAGTTATCTGATATAAATGATAATTCACCTTCGTTTACAAATCAACAGAAGAACGTCTACGTCAATCAAAAGAATTCAAGTATGCTATAGCGTTAGAAATGAAAATAATGATAAATGAAATTAATATATTACTGAATGCTGTAGCAAGAATAAAGACGACTATTCTTTGTGATTCAAAATTCTTGCTGAACACTAACACAAATGTATTTCTGTAACGTTTCATCTGATCAGACGAATTGTGCTCATGTGCAGCGATACTCTCGAATCACAAAATATATAACGAAATTTTTGAAAGCAACTTCCTTACTGTTTATTTATAATACTCGCGTAACATACAAAATAATGAAATTGATTTCAGTTCACCAATTCCTACACACCTTTCTTGTAAGTATTTCGCAATTTTTTCCGTTTTTCCCCGTCAATTACGTTTATTTTAGCGACAGAATGTTGAGTAAAATTTATGAAATTATTTTTGTTTTAGTTGGAACTATTTTTGTTGCTGAAGCATTTGACCCAGACAGTGGTGAAAATGGAAGAATACGATACAGCATGGATGGGAATTCATTCTTTAAAATTGATCAGAATACTGGACAAATTGAAGCAACAAATTCATTAACGTCCTCTCACACACTAAAGGTAAAAAATACGTCGTCTATCGACCACGCGAATCATACAAAGATGCCGGGACGCAAAAGTGACGCTAAGGACTTCCCCTCATAATTTTTTTTAGCAACTTTTAATAACAATATGAAGGCAAAATATATGAATAAAACTTGTTTTACTGTATTGTTGACTATCAAGCAGCAGAAAGTTCAAGTTGATATAATCATTATCTAAAACATACGTGCTCTCGTGCGTTTACACCCAATTTGTCTTCCGTCAGAGAAGTTGATACATTAAACATTTTCCCGATAATGCCTAATCATTTGTTTCCTGATTTTTTTTGTTTCCTGGTCTTAGTTGTCACCTCTTTTTATCTTGCCAACTCCTTTAATACGTGCACACGTACAAACGGTTACTCCAAAATGTCGTATGCCACTTGCCCCACTTTTTTCCAAACATGTCCCTTTTTTAGCACACTTGTCTTATTTCTCTGTACGTATTCTACTTGTCCCACATGTCCCACACACACGCCAACCTGTTTTTGAGTTAGCGTAGGTATATATTGTGGGGGAATGGCTGAAGTAAGCATGTGGAGCGGAACTCATGCTATGTTCTGGGTTAGCTCAGTCCACCATTTAAATTTTGTTTCCTACTTTTCTCTAACTGCACAATAAAATTCCATAGATATATGCCTTCGATCATGGATCGCCATCAAAATCTACCACAATGGACGTCTTAGTTTATCTTACGAATAAGAGTCCACCAACAATAACTCACGACGTTAACAATCCAGTAAGATTATTTGAAACGACGCCTCCAAATAGATTTATCGGAAACTTTGACGCATCGTCAACACGAAGCGATGCAGGAAATCTGAAATTCTATTTGAAAGGTAATAATACAGAGATACGCAACGTTATGCCATATGACACTGATGTGAAGTTATTCTATCTCCATTATTATATCGTTTTGCTAGAGAGTTTTAGTTGTAATTTTTTATATGAATTGAATATTTACCTTTCGCTAGGAACAAGCCTCTGTACGGAAATAGCTAATTGAATATATTCGAAAGTACTGGAACTTTTTGGGGATTCCGCATTGCTTGTACTATTCGTTAGACCTTGGTGGGCATATGATTTGAGACCGTGATTTCACAATATTCAGATTTCGTTTTTAATTTGTCAAATATACCGAGCTTCATTTGTTCTCCAATTGTTTGCTTCTTAACCAGTTATGCATTACTATGAATATGACTGGCGTCAGGTACTCGCTATTCCTAGTTTATTTCAATGGAGTTAATCCAAAAACGTTAATTTTTGATCTTGTTAAAAGTAAAGAAATACATTTATTTTTGTATGTTGCAGGAGACAGATTTGATTGGTTTTCCATTGATCAAACGACGGGAAATCTAAAAACAATCGGTCAAATTGATCATGAAATCTCATCAACTTTGACAATGTGGATTGAAGTAAAAGATTCTGGTTCGCCACAGCTGTCAAGCTATGTAAAAATAATCATTGAGGTAAGGTTGTAACAATATATCTAGAACAATATTTTACTAACATGTTTATCATTATTAAAGATTGATTACATTCAACGCGATGGCTTTAACCAAAAATTGATTTAAACTGGAAAATAATGTTCTGGTAAAATAGGGAAAACGTTAATTTCTAATGTTAAAATTTTACAACTTTTTAATTTGATAATTATTGCTTCAATTTAATATTGGATACCACAAATGCATTAATTTTGTAGATATTGAAAAATCCTAAGAAGAATCAAAATTATTTTAAATATTCAAAAGTTATTAAATATTTTGAATTCTAATATTTCCCTTTTTACATTACTATGGCTTTATTTATTGATAACTTGAACACACTGTATATTTTAAACTAGATTGAGGATGTGAATGACAATCCGCCAACCTTCGATCAAGATTCTTACATAGGTCATGTTAGAGAAGACCAGACACGGAAAATATTATCTTTATCTGCCACTGATCCTGATAACGGTTTGATATTTATATTTCATTTTTAATTTCTCGGATTCACTGGGATTCGAACCCAAAATTTTTGAAAACTTATTTTTATGTTCAGGTGAGAATGGCAAGGTTTCATATTCAATAGTGAACGACCAAAGCGAAAGTCCAGAAAAATTTAAAGTTGCGTTCTCTAGTGGTGTTTTGAGAAATAAAGTCAAGTTGGACCGGGAAATAAAATCGAGGTATTGTGCCTATAGTTATAAAAGTAATATTCATGTAGATTGCTCAAAGCATGATCATAAGCATTTTACAATAGTTGAAAACTGTAAGTACTGTATGAAAAGCAAAAATTCAAAATGTTCAAAAAAGCAGTTGCACATACAGATCTTCTTTGACTAGCGCATAAGATAAGCGCAGTAGAATGATTTTTTTTGAATGCAAACTTGACCTTACTATATTTTTAATGTCATGGCGCACTCAGGGTTATAACAATTTACTTTACATGAAAAATTATGTCAAATTTTCGATTTTTTTAAATTCTAATATTTGGAGATAATTGTTATTTTATTAAATCATATCATTGATGTTATTCTATTTTATAATCATTCATATTCATTTAGCTATAAATTGGTTATTCGTGCAACTGACGGGGGATTTATACCTTTACATCGTGATATTGTTGTGTATATTATTGTCGATGATGTGAATGATAATCCACCAAAGTTCACAAGATTGTTCAGCGCTTCTATAATGGAGGATGCAAAAATTGGAGATTATGTGTTACAGGTTAGCTTTAAAACAATATAAATGTGCAGTAGGCGGAAATGTAGATATGTACCGATATCATTCTTCGGGAAGTCGGCGTGAACTCCGAGTTGCAAATTATTGGATGCGACTCCAGACTCCGGGTAGTAAAAATATAGATTCCTACTTTCATTCCAGCTCCGGAATGCGAGAAAATCAAATTTTGATTATAAAAACTTTGTCGTAAGCCTTTGTCCGGAAAAATTGAAAATACGACTCCGGTTACTAATTAGTTGAAAACGTGCCAAACTCCGACTCCACTTTCCTTGTTGCCAACAATTGATATTTGCAATTTTCATTGATTTCTCCAAGATCTTTCAATTCAGTTCTGGAATGAATGACTCGTGAGGCCAATTTCATTTTATATTTCATGTTTGGTAAATTTATACAATCTAAACCAGGGGAATCCCACGGGCCACAACCGCGCCCGTTAAGTTATTTAGTGTGGCCCTTGTTAACACGAAAATTCTCCACCCCGAGCATAAAATCCGAATCCGACAGTTTATGTATAAAAAGCCACTTACGTAGGTAAAAATACATAATACTCTTTGCTCTTGTCGCTGTGTTGAATGTTTCGTTGTTTTGTCCGATGTCTTTATTACTGCGAGGCTAAGCAATAGCCGCATTCTCTTCTCTCGCCTTCCCCACATGGGTAAACTAAATATTTTGTGTGTCCCGGCTAGATGTCTGAAGTTGGTTATAAGGCCCACAAACAAAAAGTGTTGCACCTTGCTGATCTGATACCGATAAGCGCCTGCGATATACGGTTATATCTTATATTTCTGGACCAACACGGCTAGATAGCTCATCATATGTTCCAATACTATAAATAAACAAATATTTTTCCCATATCCTAATAGGTTACTTCGACGGATGCCGACTTTATTTCCAATCATACGTACAGTCTTGTTGATAATTCTGATGGATACTTTAATATCGATAAAAACGGAATTGTGACTTTAGCAAAGAGACTCGACAGAGAAAATGCCGAAACGTAAGTTATCAGTAAATGCTATGTTTCATCATATTTCCAACGAATATGTCAATTTTACGAAAAACTTGGTAAAACAGTCACATATTGAGATTTTCGTTGTTCTCCAGGCACACACTAGAAGTAGAATCTACAGATGACATGTGGACAACACATACTACTGTCACTGTGAGAGTGGAAGACGTAAATGACAATCCACCGATGTAAGTTTCTCCATTAAATTAAAAGAAATAACCAAAAAATAAACACAGTCGATTAACTTTGTATCTTTAGAGCATCTTTGCTCGCGGCCCTCAGAGCTACGTGCTCGAATTTACATCTTATTAATGTAATATTAGAAACTTTAGTGTCGCTGCTTGATAACCAACTTGGATTCTTTGCGGCTTTCCTTCGCCAGTGTACTCGTGTATTCACGTAATTTTGTATGCGATAGTTTTCACTAGCTTTAAAAACTATTGATTATTTTCGCCTGAATTACCTTTACACAGTTTGTCTGCATTATGCTCACTAGATTTTTTACTTGGCATTTCTTGCTGATTTTAGAACTACTGCTTGCGTTGCTACACCTAATAATTATATTATTCTGGAGAATAAACAATTTTAAAATAATATAATAGACAACAAATAGCGGCGCGGTCTCTAGCGCGTTTTAACACTAAGTTAATAAATGTGACACTATTTGTGATTATTATATACCTATGATAAGGATAATTATTCAACTCCTATTATGGCAATTTTTTAGGTTTCATTCTTCAAAGTATTCCGCATCGGTTGCTGTGAACACTAATATTGGAGCAATGGTGTTGAAAATAAATTCAAGTGATCCCGACGAAGGCAGAAACGGAAAGGTAAAAAAATTGTCCAAACGTGTTGCATCAAAATTTAATTCTGTAACGTCTAAAATTTCTCAGTCAAGCAAGGTCAAAGTAAGGAACGTTGACGTGGTTTAATAAATGTACAGAAATTACAGAAAGCGAGATTGTTCAAAATCGAATTTCTTAAAATAATTAACAAAGATTTTCAGAACCTGCCGATAATCCTTTGAAAATAAAATACTTATCCAGTGTTGTTTTTCTATTATTGTTGTATTTCATGATTTGCAGATAAGTTACAGAATATCCGGAGGAAACAGGTACTTTGACATCAATGAGGTTGGCGAAATTGTGACTTTGAGAGAACTAACTTGCAAATCGGGATTCACTTTCGGTAAAAAAATTCTTTTACAATTAAATTTAAATTAAAAAATATTGTGATATTTTTTACACTACAGCTCCAAACAAGGCTCAAGGCAAGTACTTATCCATATTCATCACATCCTGGATGGGCATGTAACTCGAATCCGAGATGCTGGTACCAACCCATACAAATTCCTAATGGAGTGATTCTACTAGAATCTACTAGAATGTCTACTAGACACGACACATAATTTATGGATGTGAGGAGGGCAAGTTGCTAATAATTCAATATTTCGAACAATCTAGATTGTCCAGTGGAACACTCGTTCAATGTACTTGCTTGTGATAGTGGATCGCCGAATTCTTTATGCAGTTCATGTTCCGTCAAAATAGGCGTAAAATCTGTGAATCTTCACTCGCCAGTATTCATTGAAAACAACATTAGGATTGCTGTTCTACAATCTGCTGAAGTTGGAACTAAGGTACGACAATTTACTTACTAGTATTTTATTTCGAACTACACATGTATTGCATATGTGAATATCAGCTTTGTATTCCAAATATCTTCATCTCATATTTAAGCCTTTTTTCCACATTCCGTTGTTTTGTAAAAGTTCTCTTCTAGCTTGTTCTAGCTTGAGAAATTTATTTTGTCAAAGACAAGAACTAAGATTGATACAGTTTGCTATCTCATATTAAAAAAATATTTTCGAAGGTTTATACTGTTACTGCAACTGACGAAGACGTTGGAACGAAACTACAATATGAAATATCGAGTCGAAACACCGCTCCTTATTTCACTTTTGGGAATGGTGGTGATATTATTTTGAAGCAAAATGTTTCCAATTTTTCTCTTGGACAAACTTTGCCTATCGTTGTAAAAGTATCGGATGACGGAGTGCCACCCAGGTCTTCTAATATGAATATCGTCGTTGAAGTTACTGGTGCGAATATGCACAGGTAATGGGATGTTAACAGTTTATATTGCTTATGCTTTTTTAACTGGGGTTCCGTGTGTTTTAGGAGGTCGCTAGGAATCGATGACAGTTTCTCTTTGAGTGGACTGTGTCGATTATGTCTCAATATCCCTATTTGTACAAAAAAAAGTATTTTCTGCTTTGAACACTGAGAAATAAAAACAGTAGTCGCCGCTCAAGTATGGCTCAAAAATTTCATTGCGCAACAGATTTTATGAGTCCTGAAACATAATCACTTTTATTTGATATAAAGTCGACATATGGATCCTCAGTACTTAAAGAGGTTTGATTTTATGTGAAATAAATGCATTAGCAAAAGGGTTGTTGTACTTCTTGTATTTTATCTTCTATCCTAACTTTTCATTGTTATTGTTGGATTACATAACACAGAAGTGTTTTGACTTTCTTACTTTTATGGGTGTTTTAAAATAATTGTTAATAGGAGTTATATCAGGGGTTCTATATAGATAAAAAGCATTAATGTAGCTAAAAATGACTCATTTTACTAAATCACTTACCGTATTGACTTTGTAAGTACATGCATCTAAAAATATAACTGATTAACTTCTTCCATTCCCGACATCTTGGAATTTGTTTCTTACATAATTAATAACTATCAAACCTAGAAGCCATTTATATATGTATATATATGTAATATCTAATAGAAGTCAAAAAATTTTCAGCATAGAAAAAACTTAAATCTGTAACGCACTTAAAAATATTTTCAGTCCAACATTTAAACGATCTTCTTATGAATCAAATCCAATACCAGAGAATTCGACTCGTGGAATCAGAATAATAGAAATTGATGCATATGATGATGATATTGGAATAAATGGGAAGGTATGCTGCAAAAATATTAAGAAGTTAAAACCACACAGTCCAGTATATACTAACAGACGAATACACTGGGCAAATCGTCACCAACATGGTTTGATTAAAAGTGTAATGAAACAGGGCTAGGCAACTGTGGGCACGGCTACCTAGTGATTTGATTGTAAGACTTAACTATGATAGTTAAAATCTGAAAGATATTTGGTTAGGCTTACCATCTTACTCAGGGGTTTAAAGAACAATGCCGAGCCGAGGAAACTCCTGTTCGTCCTAAGCAAGAGGCATAAAAATCCGTCGTATACGAAAATTGTTCACAGCGAACCCCAAGTATGTCCAGTCTAACTAACCTACATTGAATACCGAACGTCTGCACTATATTTTTCATCAACTTAACCCAACAACTAAAAAAGGCACTACGGATTCCGACATCACAGTGTGTGTTCCTTCTGTTATAGGTGAGATATGAGATTATAGAAGGGAACATTCAATCTGCATTCATCATTGGCAAAGAATCTGGAATCATCGTTCTCGACGGAACATTGGACTATGAGACTACACCTATATATAATATTGTGATAAAAGGTATTTTAGAGTGAACCATTATAGTATATATAAAATTATGAATCATACGATACCATCGTGTGTCCATGAGCAATATAATTCACTCAGTAGTAGTATGATACAAAAATGGAACATGCCAGCAAGCGATAAAGCATGTAAAACTACTTGATTGAGTGCCCAATTCAATAAATTCAATTAAATTCAAACTATATATCAGTTTAAAACACTCGAGTGTAGTCGAGTCACGGGCAATGCGAATCCAAAGTGACAGTTAATAACTGAGCCAAGTATCACAGCCGGTTAGTTTAAATGACTCAACTTACTTTGACGTACTCTTATAAATGGTAACTCAAGTCCAACTAAGGTCGAGTCAATGAACGCCATTTGTACGAATATATTATTCACAATTTTAGTGTTCATTTTTGTTTTTGTATACTAGCAACCGACTACGCTGTGAACAGCAGATCCACAACAGTAAAGGTCAAAATTCCTGTGGGAGATGTCAATGACAATGCACCATATTTCAATGAATCTTATTTTGAGATTCGTGTGATCGAATCAACGCCGACAGGAAAGATTATATCCAGGTAATTTTAATATCTTATAAGTTGAAACAACACTTGAAACGCACAAAAAATTTTCTGTGAAAAATATTCCATCGGAACAAAATTTTATTTACAGTATAGCATTCATTATTTTGTTTCAGACTTACAGCTGAAGACAAGGATAGTGATGAGAATGCTTTGATCAAATATTACGTTGATAATTTTAATACGATCGGAATACAATCATCAACTGGTGACATATACCTAACACAAATGGTAGATTTTGAGACCAAATCGACGTATACCTTGAATGTTAGTATATTTTTCTTGGATGACATAAATCGTAATTGTATTGTTGATTAAATCCGAACTATTTTAATTTTAATAATAAACTGCCAAGACTAAGAAAGTAAAAAGTTCATTTCGAAATTTCGACTAAAACTTATGGCCACACACTTTCATATAAAAAAAATTTTCGAAGATGGCTGGCATTACCTGTAAAATTCTTATGAGATTCTATTGCTAATTTTTTTAAACATTTTAAACGTATTTTTGTCACAAAAATATAAATATTTCAGTAAAAAATGATCTATATGACTTACATGCATTGTCGCGTTTTTGTAATTCTAAATATACTTACCATATTTTCAAGGTCATGGCTGAAAATGAAAAAGGAAACGGAAAAGCAGAATCAGAATTGTCAGTTGTAGTGTTAGGCAGTAATGAATTTCCTCCAGAGTTTCTTCAGAATACTTATGAGTTCAATATTCCACACTCGGTTGGAAGAGGTATTACATTCGATATTTATTGTTTACAATGCAATGCAGTGACTCAAAAATCATCGGTTGGGATTTGAAAAACACAGATAGTAGTTTTATTATTAGTGTTTTCTTTGCTGAATAATAATGATACTATAGCACAAATATATGTTTGTACAGTTTCATATGAATGAAGTCAGTCCTACTTACACAAGTATAATTTACTATAAAAAAGCTTTATCATGCACACATGAAAATAACATGTATATCGAAATGACATAACATACATAATAACTGAAATAACTTTGTGAAATGAGACAAAGTTGTTGGACACGCAGAATCAGGACAAACATAGTTAGTTTATAGATTTTTATTATTGCGAACGAATATTTATTATCACTTATACTTACTGAATTTTTTTCAAATCTAGGTACAGTCGTTGGATTTGTGAATGCAACAGACGATGATTCAGGAACTGATGGTTTTATTGAATATATACTAGAACCAGTCGATAATGACAATTTCAGCATGGACAAAACATCTGGTGAGTTTTTTTGTTTTTGCTAGTTTCTATTTTCACTCGAATACCACAAGCTTAAATTAAATTCTAATATAACAAATTGTGTAGTACATCTACTCTTTATTATTTCCTTTCAACTGTTATTTCGGTGGGCGGTCGCCTCTTTCAGTACCGCTTTAATCCGACCGTGATAAACGTCGTTACACATATAAATGATTTATTCCAACTATATATCGACGAAAACAAACTAAACAATTATAGTTTAGTTTAATTATCGAAAAAATACCAAGCAGTGCTTAAATATATGAGAACGAGAGGTCGCGCACTGATGACGGTAAAGACTCATCTGGAAAGTTTGCTGAAAATATCGACAACGTCGCGAATAAGATGTTATTGTACGACCTAAAGTGTTCGTATGACATAAAACAGCACCAATTAGAGTGAAATATTGGGTCCCATACTGGGAAAAGATTTGAGGAATATAAATGTCATAGCCTTCTATCGCGGCTTCAAACCTCTTCAAGTACTGATGATCCATATGTAGACTTCATATTAAATAAAAGTGTTAATGTTTCAGGACTCATTACGGTCGTTGACAGTTCTCTTTACTCAATCGGTGACGTCATACTCTTCACCATAATTGCTAAAAATCCGACATCATCATCTGAAGTTTGTTTGTACGACACTGCACAGTTACGAATCAACATCATTTCAAACGAATGTCATCTAACGTTATGTGAGAATGGAGCTACGTGTGTCGATGGCTTGACTGAGGCCATTTGCTATTGTCTACCCGGTAAGTAATAGATTCACACGTTTTCGAACCTTTTTCGGTAAATTCTTCCCTTCGCTTATCTTGGAACTCTTTATTCCTCTCTCATTATTCATATAAACTACCTCATTTATTCAATCTTCAATGAATCATTAACTAGTTTTATGCCTTATGCGCAAGTCGTACTTCCGCTTTTTTATAGTACAAGTATTTTATAATGTGTTCATAAATAGGTATTATAGTGATAATAAAGAACTAAAGAAAATTAGTACAACTACCGCAAATACGAATCAAAATGTCTCCCTAATAATGTAAAAATTCATCCTCGGTTGGGAAACATAAAAGCAATTACGTGAGGTGGCACCCGATCATTTTACATACTGCAATTCGAATCAAGACTTAAAATTTCAATATCTGATTATTTTTAAGAATTGTACAGCTAGAAAATATTACAAGTGAGGGGTTTTAAATTGGTATTTACTTCGCTTTAGGATTCACAGGCGAACTTTGTGAAACGAACATCGACGATTGTGTCGGCCAGCCATGTAAACAGGGAACGTGTGAAGACCAAGTGAACACTTATCAATGTTCTTGTGATGAAGGATATACAGGATATAATTGTGACGTCATAATCAATCATTGTGAAAACCAACCATGCGAAAATGGCGGAACATGCTTAAGTAGGTTTAATCATTTTTGGAATATGATTCCGTACGTAAATCTGGTATAAAGTCTAAGTAAGATCTCCCATGTGCTGATTTGTTCTATGTTATATCTTAAGAGGATATTGTTTCGCCCCGAACGTGGCCATACACAAGTAACTACTGATCATACGACCACCACCGCACCTCTGGTTACCAGGCGTGGGTTCACGGGTTCGAATCTCATGTGGGATAATTATGTACAAGACGATTGCTGGACTCCTCGCCACCGTAGGGTGGGTGATTCACGTAATGGCCGGTCGATTTAAGGCTTCCACATCAAGAAGTCCATGCTTCATCTTTTTATTAGTAGGAACCGGAATCTTTGTGGTGTGGTGTTTGAAACCGAAATGTGTAATATGGGTCAACACAATTAATTTACAGAGTGTATACTACAATGCAATAAAAATTGGGATACCCGATTATTCCTAGGTAATATAATCGAATCAGAATAGCTTTCATAAGCCTATATTTTATTTCGTATCACAGACACACCAACCTCGTTCAAATGCAATTGTCTTTTTGGTGCAAGTGGATTGACATGCAATATACAAAGTATCAACTTTCCTGCGCAATCGTACATTATTGTAGACGGATTTGATGAAGAAATTTATTTCGAGTTTTCGACTGGTAAGATATGTAGATGACTTTATATATATATGATTAGGACGACGTGTTATGGGTTAGTTTATCCAAAGCGCTTTTTATTTCAAACGAGTTATTGGAAGATTCGAAAGGAAAAAATCTGGAAAAATTTACCAGAATTTAATGGTAATTTGGTAGATTGTTTCTGTAAACAAATAATTTTAAACGTTACGTGTTTTAATGATTTTATGCATATTTACACTTTCAATTTTAATTTTGTGACTAATTCTTAATTTTTGCTCTTAAATGCAGTTTCATCATCAGCACTTTTATTGTATTCATCTCTCAATTCTGAATCCTATATTACTTTGGAGATTATTGAGAAGAAGATTGTGATGAAAATAAAAACATCCATAGAAAGGTAAGAAAGAGTATTTCAAGACCTATTTGATGATATATATATATATAAAAAAAAATGGAAAGAAGAAGTGAATTCAGATAATAGAGACATTTACCAAAATCAAGAAATAACTGTATAAAAAACGTGTTAATGAAATTGTGGTCTTTCTAAAATGTCGTGTATCACTCGACCCCATTTTTTAGCCCATTTTTTTACTACCCATTTGTAGTACTTCATGATACGTTTAGCATTAGAAACAAACAAAGAAATATATTAAAACACACAGTGACCTGGTACAAGTTACTTTGGAAAAAGTGGTGAACGATGGTGGATGGCACAATATACAGATCAATTTTGGAAGTTCAAGCTCTGGCACATTGTTGTTGGACGATTGTTCTTCTGATGAAACTAATTTATGTTTTGGAACATTTAACATGAATCAAGATGTCGATTTTACGTCGAGTCCAATAACCATCGGTGGGATTCAAGACATAGCGGATTTGAATAGTGGAAAGGTATTCCAGATTTTTTATTTTTTACATTCCTATACATGATTTATGGCTATAAAATGCAACCAAAAAGCGGTGTCGTGGAGGGAAAGAATTCAGATCTGCGTATATCACATTGATCTACTGAATTTTCAAGGCAGGCATTTTTTACGCCCAATTTACGGCGTAATTACCGGATTGAATGGGTCATAATGCGCATCCGGTTATAAAAGGTGCATTTTCAATAAAATGTTTACATAGAATTTTTATTCACACATAATGTGCACTAGTCTATGAAACGCGACGGTTTTTAAAGCAATACCGGTACTGGTTTTGAGTGTATACAATAGCCACTACCTGATCCATACATCAGGCGAACTGGCTTATAAGGCACACGGTCAATATTTTTGATCCCAGTCTGTCTGTAGCCGGACGACTTTCTGAATTGTCTAGAGTCGCGAATCGGAATAGCACACTTTCAATGACAATAAAACGAGTCAAAACTTCCTATTAAAACTTAACTTAGCTTTCATAACAATCTTTTGAAGAAGGTTTCCTTCGTCAAAGTTTTCCTTATCAAAATTCATTTTACTCAGAGTTCGGAGCTGCAGTCGAAGTCTCCCGGAGGCGGAGTCAAAAATTTTCTTAACACGTGACAGCAGTCAACATTTCATGCCTTCACCAAACCGTAGTCGTAGTCGACTGTAAATTTTCCCCGATCCGAAAGCCCTGATCTGCATTGATCTCTATTATTATAATAATAGCTGGTATTATTTTCAGCTGTCATCTCACGACTATGTTGGTTGTCTGCGTTCCCTGAGTATCGATTCAAACAACATTTCATCTGCTTCTTCCGATTTAATCCGTAAGAAGCATTTAATTTCAAACGGTTGTGACAAAACCACTTCTACGGGAGCATGTGGCGCCAACGTATGCGGTAATGGCACCTGTACAGACTTATGGTTGAATGCTCAATGCGATTGTGATGATAGATATATGGGCGCTAACTGCGAATCAAAAAAGGTGAGCAGTTGTGCTATTTTTATTGCTTTTAGAGTTTGAAATGCGATGGATTACATTCTGTTTCGTGATACTGGATTAGCTGCAAATTTTCGCTTATGACGACGAATATTCACACCGTTCGCTTTGAACATGGGCCTCTAAAAGCTTCCACTAATATACGCCGATCAAAGTTTTATTTATTTTTTTTCAGATATATTTCTCGTTAAAAATTTATGATTGCTTTCATGTTCTGTCTCTTCTGTTTTATCGTTCCAACAAGCAGCAGTCAAATGTACTTTGTGTTATGCACTTAACAAATCTTGTTGAGCAATGGTCTTGTGTCTAAAAAGCATTTATCTGAACCATGTTAGTATCACAGGCAAAAAATCTCGAGAGTTAAACTCGACACCTTACACAGGATGTAATAAATTAGAATCCGGCCCTTTCAATTATAGTAGCCCCTTACGTATCAGTGGATTCTTGTAAAGAGCTTCGTTTAGATAAAATGCATGAAAACGTAATAGGGAAAAGAAACGTCGAGTCTTATTTCCAGTGTTCACTCTAAATTTTGCTTCAAGTTAATTTTTATACTAAACAAGATCATGCTATTTATCATTTAATCATAGGTTTACTTCTCTGATGAATATATCAATACATCGTTATACAATGTCTATAATCTTGTTGAAACTTTTTCTAAAGCTATAACAAAAATCTACTTTTTTTTTAATTTTGAATTTTAATTTAATGCTAATTTATTCTGTTCATTCCCCCTCGCTATGCAAAAAAATGTTTCCTTTGTTGTTTGATTTATATAATATATTGGATCAGTGGTTAATGATTTGCGCAACTTGTACTTTGGCTGTTATGCGGTTTGAATACTTATATAATAATATAATAATTGAATACTTATAATTCGTGCATATCGCCGCAGTGAAAACAAAGTAGCTCATGATACATTTTCTAGAATTAGACTTATTTGATCTTCTGTCATATTGAGTCAACTGTTTTTCGTGTTTCAAAGTTGTACTAGTTTTAATTTAAAAGCCTGAGAGGTTTCACAGACTATGTAATAGTCCCCAAAGGTCGTATCGTTGCCTCCCAGATTCCCCACCGGCTGGAAAACTCTAGATTAGAAAATTATCAATAAAATCTTACTCAAATCTATAGTAATGTGCATCTGTGTTATATCTATTCCAGGTCGGACAGACGTTTACTGGCAAGGGTTTTGCTGAAATTAAATTCACGGAATCATTTGTACGAGATTCAATGTTACAAGAGGTTACATCGTCTGCTGGTAACCGAAGGAGACGCCGTAATGTCGGTAGCTCTTCAACATTCGAAATCCAGTTTCGAACTTTAGAAAAAGAATCACTAATTGCGGTTTTTGTGGATAAAACTGGAGAAAACTACGCTGCTTTAATGGTAAGATCCAAGTTAATTTTGAATTTATGTTTGATAGTTTTGTAGCATAGAAAATAAAGAGTTTCCAAATTTCATAAGATGTTTTTTCAAGAACAAAAATGGAACAGCAAAATTTTTGGTCAAATGTAGCACCGACAGAAAATTCGATAAAAATATTTCACCACAAAATGCGGTTACCATGGTTACCCCGCCTGTCGTGGTAGAGTCGTTCTTTTCCATCAACAAGGGTGACACCAAGATATCGGGTTGCTTAAATGTATTTCAATTTTCAAAGTCCGGCTTTTGTTATTATTCTATGTTCGACCCTTTTTTCTCAGTATGATTTAATGTTAGACTCATTCCCTCATAGACGACTCTGCTCGAAAACCATCATTGGTTTATCGCGTCTCCCCCACACTGAAATGCACCTTTTTATCTTTCCTAATTATGTTTGTACAATGTAATGAGTACTTTCGGCATGTGATAAAATAAACTACTGACTGACTGAATTTTTTGTGTGTAAGTAATACATAAATGTGGTGCAGATGTTTTAGTGAGTACACTTGAGTGAGTAGCTCTTTAAAACGAGGTCTGCATGTCCTGATTGAAAGTTTAAATATTTCTCCTCGGGTCGTTATTTATTGCATGTGGAGGAAAAACCTTAGCATGAATATATGTTTTTTTCAGGTAATTGACGGGAAATTGAACTATCATCACAAGACTGAATCTGGAATAGCAGTAGTCAAATTAACAGATGACATATCTGGTGGTAACTGGCATACTGCTGAGGTTACAATATCAGGTTTTGAGGATAATTCTGCTGAAATTACGCTCTCTATGAAGGATTCGATCGCGCAGAAAACAACTTTTACAACTGGAAATGGAGTTATAAGCAATTTTGCGGATCCATTACAAGTTAAGGTGACAAGTAATCATTTATTTTTCTTCCCTAAGACACTTGTAAAAATGAAACTGTGAAAATCTGCTAATGTTGTAAACAAGTTCGATACCGCACAGAGCGCAAGACGACAGTAGCAAACCCAAATCCGATCCGAATTTAAAATTTTCTATATACATATACATAAATCATACATTTTACAGCGTTTGTCTAGTTTGGGATGGGTTTTTTTCAAAAATAGGTGTAAAACAAGGTATACAAGCATTATGCTTATAGTGTTTCAAACCGGCCTAATTCTAATTCAAATGCATGCTCGAAACCAGCTTAAAAATTTCAATGCGCAACCATAATCAAACATAAGTTTATGAACTATATAGCTATCCTATGACCTATTTCAATTATTGAAATAATATTAAAGTCATCAATTCGACCAGTAATTTGTTTGTATCAAGCCATCGGCTGTTTTTTCGTATTTTCCGCATTTTTATTTGCCTCCCGCGTTAAATTTCGTTCCATGAATTGTGTAAATCTAAAAAATGCCGTTATTTAATCACAAGTATACATAATCACCTTTTGTAGTATTTGAGATCGTAAACCTATGACACACAGATCGTTAAACAGACAATTTTATAACTATTTATTTTATGATTTCAGACAATATATCTTGGAGGAATACCAAGCTCAAGTTCACTTTCTCTTCCCACAAAAACCAGTTTTAAAGGCTGCGTGTTTAATTTTAAATTGAATGGTATTACGTACCAATTAAATTCTGATGCGACCAATTATGCAGTCACTGTATCTTTAAGTGAGGCAGGAATATCCACAGGCTGTGATGGAGCTGGACTAACATGCGATCTTGTAACTTGTACGAATGGTAAGTAGACATTTCCGAAAATACCGAATTTTAAAAATTTTATGCAATGGTGATCTTCATTGCGAAGCTTACATAAGCGGTAGGAAAAAACACTTCTGATTATCCTTCGTGGGTTCGAATCCCGTATGGAATAATTATGTACGAAAAGATTGCAGGACTATTGGGGGCTTTTGGTAATTCACGAAACCGCTGGTTGAGTCCCTGTTTCTGATACGAATAACTGGTAAACTATTCTTCTCTAACTGCATTACTGGTAGCCGGACAAAAATTCGTGGTTTGCAATATGATAACACCGTATTTTGGCTTTTTCGCCACCTCTGGATAAGTATGAAAATTTCTAAACACATTTTCTGCATGGATCAATATCTCCGAGTTCATCAAGAAGTACAAAGCGCGGAAAAAATGTTCTGCAGATTTATGGAAAAAAGTATTCAAATCATTAGTTTTCTTTGATTTATATGCCCAACGAACCGGATGTCGAGTAAAAGGGTCAGAATAAAATATTGTTACCTTTTAGTTTGGTGATGATTAGTGTTGCAACAGGATGTAGATCGCAAGCTATCCCAGAAATATGTGAATCACACCGACACCAACTTGTTCCTTGTCGTATGAGGGCCATACAGATGTTTAAAAGTATACCTTAATGAATCTAAAATATACATAGATATCAAAGAAAATGTCCAGATGGTCTTCGAAAATTCATTGTTGTTGGTACCCTACGACTGCACTTTCTTACTGTTAAATGTTTTACTATTAGTATCTATGATTTACGTTATTTTACAACTTGGTATATACTTTTTACAGGTCGTATTTGTGTTCCGGATGACGTCAGTGTTTCAAAGTGTGTGTGTCAAGACGGATATGTCGAATCTAATGGCGATTGCGCAATGATTTCAACTGCAGGATTTGATTGGTGGATAATTGTTGTCGTTGTTGTTCTATCAGTGTTTATAGTCGGCGGAATTTTGATATTTGTCGTCTGTTTCAGGAGAAGAAAGGTTAGTTATCAATAGCGAAATTTGGGGAACTTATCGTGTTTTTAGTGCATTTGTTCTCGTAAAGTCGACTCTAAACCCGGAGGTGCGGTGACACTATGTCGAATATCCCTACACACTTATCTTATAAATTGGCTGCAATTGCATACAAGCTTGCTGATATGCTAATTTTGTTATGTTATAGAACAAACGAAAATCAGCACTGGCTCCAACCGAAAATCGAACAGCAAGTTATGAATTTCAAGACAGAAGTAATAATGGATATGTAACCCCTGACCTTTTACCAAATGATGCACAAATAAGTGAAAACGAACTTGAAAAACAGGTAATGAATAAAGTATAAAATATAACGTTATATGAAAAATTTATTTTTTGAACTATACTTTAAAACCAATTTTTTTACCATAAAAGGATTTCTTTCACATAAGTTATAGGTGAACTGAAACTCAATGGCGAGCGAGGTACATGATACCTAACGATATGTATGAAGTGACTATTCTTGAAAAAACTAGAATTACACTTTCCAATTTGGTATTGCATACCCTATTTTTTATATATAATTTGAAAATGAATTACTGGAGTAAATATTGGAAGAATATAGCCAAATCTCGCATGATATGGCATTGACATGGTTGATTTTCGTGAGCGAAATGATATTTCGAAAATATTACGGTTATCTAATTCAAAAGTTCACTTAAAACGGCAAGAAATATTGGTCATAAATAACCTTTGTTTTACCTATCTCGGCTGTGAGTCATGTATATTCAATTTAGAATCCCAGCCAAGAAGTAACAATCGTGAAGTCTTCCTCAAATGGAACAATCATATCACATACAAATGGAACAACAGAACACAAACATGTTTCACAGCAAAATGAATCTTTGTACAAAGCCTACGATCCTATTATAATGAGTGGAAGGCAATCGACAACCGATTTTATTAAAAATGAGAACTTGAAACTGACACAGAGACCAGCATCTGCTCAGCCAAATTTGGCACCGGTGCCTTCTCCACTTACAATTTCCTCGGACGGGTATTACGCAACTCCCAGGCGGAAATACCAAAATCAATTTCATATAAACCAAGCTAAGACTTTGCCTAGGAAGTCTACTAATGGAAGTCAAGATTATATTTCCGATCGTATACAGTCCACTCCACTTAGATCTATATCTCGGAATTCAGCCAAACTAAACTCTGAACCACGAACTTATAGAGAAAAAAGAAGGCACAATAGAAAATCAAGGGAATCTGAAACTCTAGAAGGAATGATGAGAGTAAGTTATTAATGAGGTTTCTAACTATATACGGTGTTTAAAACTGAATTCCTGGGCACGGTGGCCTAATAGGGGTTAAAGCATTACTCTTACCTATGTTGACAACACTGGTTCAAATCTCATGACTTTAACTGCATACAATATATTCGGTAAGCAATACCGAGCTGAATTCAGGTCCTTACAACTATATTAGGTTTACCTAGCAGTGGCTGCTTGGCAGAGCCATGTCCGGAGCGAAGGGCGTTTAAATAGGTCGTATATAAAAATGAATTCTAATACCTGATCTGTCATCAGTCTGTATTACAAGTATCTATTTAAAACGGGACTGATTTAAAGTTAATCTATATCTTCGGGAATAATATGAAAAAAATAGAAATCATCTAATATCTAAAACTATACGAAGCTACTGATTTCGGTGCTCGTTGCAATAGATTATATGCGAGTATTTCTATGAAACAACTATTTTCACAATTTTTAAATGAAATTTGCCAAAATCATAAGTGCCGAAGTGATAATTTATATGATTTATTTATATGAGATAATTTATATTTATCTTTTCTGTTAAATTGGAAGCTAGAGGAACTTCAAGTCACAAATTTGTCAAAATTAGTGCACTTGCTTTGGAATGTCATGTTCCAAATACTTCACGTAGTGGTATGGGATTTCTAAAAACTGTCAATATATTTTCAGGAGTTGTCAGATATTGTTGGGCTCACTAACGAAGAAATGGATCTACTTCATGCTGGGGCGATAGCTCTCGGGCAAGATGCTATATATGATGACGGATCGAGCGTTTCAACTTCTAGCCTCACTGACATGAGTATGCACTCAAGAACGACATCTTCTTCAGTGAGAGTGAGAAGTTTTGTAAGATCGGTTTCACCTCACAGAGACGCGCTTATGAAAGATTTAATGCCTGGTACTGTGATCAGTGACTCTGTTCAATCGTTACCTAAATCAACCAAGAAAAAATTAGAGTTCAGAAGTGACTCATATGAAACATTGGCGGTTCTCGGTCCGTTTGAGTTTCCTCCTCCACCCTCGGAATCCGAGACAAACTCATCCACTGCATCGACTACAGAAGATGAAGTATGGGATTCTACGACAAGTGAATCGACAGTGGCTTCAACAGTTAAAAAAGGTAGTTTTTCATGAAAATTGATTGTTTTAAAAGCAAATTTGCAGATAGTTTTTCAAACTTTTTGATTGATTTTAGTCAATTCACCGGATAACTCATCAACTAACAGTGGCGATAAATCTGGACAACTTGATCTCAATTTTCCGACCAACCTAGGAGATTACTTCACATCACTTGTTGATGTGTTTGATGACATATCTCGTCTTAATTCGGATGATAAAGAGAGGTAGGATATTCTGCGAAACGCCATCAAACAGGGTCTAAACAACGAATTTAAGTTGTATTGTCAGTTGTTGGTCCAATTGATAGCATTCCAATACTGAAAAAAGTATGTAACAATTGAAAATCCGACAATCCAAGGAGATATTTTAATCATTACTTTATATTCGTCAGGAAATCAATGTGATGGAAATTTGGGAATATATATTTTTAATTTTCTTGAATTTTTTAATTAATCTTTTATACTATTTCAATTTGATTTAGTTTTATAAAATGTCATATTTGGTTTGTCATAATGCACTGCATTTATTTACAGCAATCTTCCACGATCTGAAGATCGTCGCCCGTCTGTCCTTCCTGGTTTTGTTGGGCACGAGGTGTCTTTGTGGAGCGACATAGAAACTCTTAGTAAACGCCCCCTCAGGAAAGGCGCCCACGAGAGAAGCACACTGGAAAACATATCACAATCATCCATAAACAAAGAAGAAGGCGACGATCCAGTAACCCCAGTTAAAAAGAGGGGTAGCCGTGTCAATTCACCGTCAAGTATTATTTTAGAACAAGTTAATGGACGAGAAAGTAGAGCATCTGAAAGATCTTTAACGTCTCCGACAGAAGTAGACTCAAAAAGGAAGAAAACCGGTCGAAATACGCCTAAGTCATCATCAGGTAGAAGCAGCAGGAATTCAAAAATGAAAACAGAGTTTGAGAAATATGTCTGAATTGAATGAATTTTCACGATGAAAATGAATGAATGCAGCGGCGATTTAGAGCAAATGGCCCGCGACATTGCACTGAAAACGATAATAAGACGTGGTGTGTAAGGCGGGTTGTGCTGAAGTTCCACTCAGTTTGCATTAAAAACTTGTAATCAATCGCATTTATTAATTTACTATCGAACTGCTAAATGTGCCATTTGGGCACAAAAATGAGATTATTTTAGGAGAAATAATGAGCTAAAGGTTTTTTATTTCGAACATTTCTTTTCTTCTTCTTTGTTGAAACTAAGAAAATAATCATACATACAGTATAATATTTTTTTTAATATTGTTTTTGTTCATATTTAACATTTTATTACGAACCTTTTCTGTAGGTTTTATTTGTACGTTTTTTTACCTAACAATGCCTATTCATTTTTTAAGACAATATTGAAGCCATTCATTGTTGTTACTTTTAGACCAACTCGCATTTCTAAAATGAATATCAAGACTTTCATGCATCTGCAAAACAACCAAATGAATATCTCAGTTTGGCCCCCAATAATGATAAGAAAAAATAAGTTAATTTTATCAATCGCAATAAGTTGAATCAATTATCGTGTCAAATATTGATACTATTGGATTACTGAAGATGATTCATTTTATGTACAAAATTTTCAAGGATAAGGAGTAAAATATTTGAATCAAATTTGGCAACAATTGTTTAAATTCAATTGAGATAGTCCATTTGTAAAACAGCACTATTTTTTTGGCTGTGTTTGAGTTCGTGTGAAACGAAATAATAGAAATATATATGCAATTTTCTTGCCTAAGAAGATATAATGTTTGCATAATTTATATATATGTATTTCAATTGTAATGTTCCATTTAGCATCAGTCGTTTTTTATTTCCTATATATATTTTATTTGTCACGCTCTTCAGATTCCCAAGTCCAACCAGAGCCAGCCAAATCTTGTTTATCTTTTACATCATGTCAACTTTTTGTCAATCCTTTGCAAATAAGATGAATAAATTTTCCAATTGTCTACTTTTTGATTGCCTTCTCAGTTTGGAGTATTTCGAGAAACAAATAGTTTATCGTTAACAGCGATATCAACTCACAATGAAGACAGTGGGTGGAGTCTGGAGTTAAAGTGCCGCAATCGTCTTGAATGAAAAATATTTATGTTAAGCCATTAATAATATGCTGTTAACTCGGCTCTGCATCGTGAACTTATTGCGAAAGAAATTGGTGTCAAATACAATAAAATTCCACACAAATGCTATGAGGTCTTAAAAATATTTAATGCTATACTCGAACGTTAAAAAGGACCGTTTTTCTCCTCCGCCAGCGGACAGTCACAATTGACTACGTGAAAAAAGACCAGGATTTTAAAATGAACCACGGTCCCAACAAGTTTCTCATATTTGATGGGAACATGCAATCTGAAGTGAATTTTGTAAATCAAGCGCACCCGGCGGAGTAGTCAACAATCGTACATGGAAAGACTTACATCAATCGATATCCATAGTCCATACGGCACCAGGCAACAGCCAAGTAATCACCCATTGCAGCTTTAAAGGACAAGTTGATTGGGTATATATACCAGGTTTTGAAAAACCCCTCTATTCATTTGTATCTTGTAGTAGCAACAGAAATTAAGTGCAGTAGTAAACAAGATTTCATATAGATATATGAGCAATATATTATAAAAGCTCCATTTTAGACCAACATTGTTTTTGACACTTATAAACTACCCTCGATACAAACTTAACTCAGTTTATTAATATACGATAATCACGCAGCTTCATATTATGATATACACTATATTTAATTATTATATTACCGGTATATTATCTAAATTAAAGACCCAGCAACTAGATAAATCCGTGTCAGTTATTCAATTCGGCAAATAAGTGAATCTATCAATAGTCAATACTAATAGCTGTTGGACACTGTATTGACCCATGTATCGGTTTGCAACACTGTTGTTATTGTTTAGACAACAACTACTATTAGGCAATCCATTTTAAACCTAACAACAACAACAACAACAACATGTCCTGATGCAAAAAGCTTTGTTTGGAATGAAACACACTATTCGACTCCTACCACACAAAATCCATCGTTTTTTGTTTTGATTTTTTCAAGACGCATTCTCGCTTTAGTCGGGTTCCGGATTGTAAACATTTGCACATTGTCTCTGGAAGCGTTTGCATGCACTGAGATTAGGAAAAGCCCACGGTAGTTTTAGTTGAACATCTAGGCAGCTATCTATCAACAGATATATGTTAAGTAATGTTCACAAACCTATAAACTTGGGATCTTAGATCCGTAGACCAGTAGACTGTTTGATAACGGAGTCGTGGGTACAAGTCGTACAACCTTCTCAATAAATAGACTAGGCCCTACAGCAATAGCAGAATAGTCTGCATCTGATGGAGGCAGCGAATGTAGACGTTGACAAACCTATTGGATATGGAGCGTTTGGTGTAGTCTGGTATGTAAACTGCTAAATATATTTCGTATACTTATGACACTTATGAGTTGTTTGACTGCCAGGATACGATACTCAAAGTCGAAAGTATTTGAACTAATTAACCCAGTCAGCCAGTGAAGTTTTTGAAGAACAAGTACCGTACAGCTTGCCTGACTAAATTAAAAAGCACAAGTGTACACTAGTAGACTATTGATATCTCACACTCGGTACTGGTACCGGTACGGTACCAGACTAGTGCACTAGTCTAATTTTGATTTTCACTCGTGTTTTATTTTTTCGATTCCGGCGGTTAAACTTTTATTTTTTTATTCAGTTTCCTGACTATTTGATACATATGATAATTTTGTGATTGAAGAACAAAATGAATGTTTCAAATTTTCGATTCACGGTAGTCAACCACAGATTTGAAATTTCTGGTTTACCCAAATAATACTGCTTTTTTTAAGATAAATTAACAGGCTTTTGAAATTATTAGAATTAGGCTACTGCAAAAATCCCAAGAATTCATATCGAAATATCGGACTTTAGCATCATAGAATAGTTACCGGTATCAAATCCAATATAATAATGTATTTTATTCTGATAAGGTATTTGATATAATAAGATAAGAAAGCATGTTTGTGATTTTCATAATAAAGTCGTTATGAAATATTTCAAACATTGGATTGTTGAAACATACTTTTTTTAAATTTTTATAACAACTAAAAAATTATTTTATTTGGAAGGTCGGTGAAAGATCCAAGAGATGGCAGACGAGTTGCATTGAAAAAAATACCGAATGTATTTCACAATGTTGTCACTGCTAAACGAGTTCTTCGTGAACTTAAAATATTATGTTTTGTCAATCATGAAAATGTAAGTTTTGCATATTATTATGACACAAATGAGATAAAATGCCTTTTTTTATTTTATTTTACAAGTTGCAGTAATTACATCATCAAATTGTTTACGGATGTCTCTTAATTTATTTTGAACTAAATTATCACTGATCTTGAAAAACTTCATATTTCATAACAGTGTCAAATTTTACAGTCCAGAATTGTATAGTAATTGAAGAACTAAAGATCAAACAATTGAAATTCAATATTTAATTTTTAGATTTTATCTGCGGTAGATTTGTTACAGCCAACAGAGCGACCTTTCGATGAAATGTAGGTTGCTTTCCTATTCCTAATTTTTATGAATCAAAACCAAGTCGGAAGTCACTGTTATTAACTTTAAGATATAACTTACAATTATTATCCAATTAATTAGCATAATCAATCCGATAGTTGAAGCAACCACAAAATATTTTTCTGAAATAGGGATTTGTTATCTGGATTATTCAATTATAATTAGGTTCTTGATGAATATCAACTTGAATCATTTGGTAATATTCATCAGGAAATAAACACATTTCGTATCTCTCGATTACCACTTCTCCATACTACCTCATCTTTTGTACTTCACGATTCATGCTAACAGTTGCTGTCAGTTGCTGTTTTAAAACTTATCGAGTCAAATTCTTGTCTTGTTGACCTAAATTTATTCACTTGCTATCTATATGTGGTTTGTTACCGCTTCTGAAGCGATTACTTTACTCTGCATTTCATAATTGATCTAATTTAAATATTTCTCTATTTCTGGTAGGGTTCGGTTCAATAACACAGAAATTGTTATGGATTTCAGTGGTAAATTATGTATTCCAATTTTTAAATCGACTTGTTTGTTTCAGGTATGTTATGACTCCATTGATGCATACTGATCTACACAAAATTATAGTCTCACAACAGCCTTTGACAGAAGATCATGTGAAGTTATTTCTGTACCAAATACTGAGAGGTATAATTCATATTATTAAATACAAAAATAAAATTATTTTCTCCCTTTGAAGATTTTGAGGTTGGGAGTAAGGATTTGTAAACTGTTCATCATGATACGCCTCAAGCATGTCTGTTTATTAGTTAAAAATATAAATTTGAATAAAAATTTAGTAATGCTGTGTGATTTCACTGTATCTCAAGGCAATCAAGTTTAGGTATCTATATCATGAATTCCCCATATACATTCAATCTAAGCCCCTTTTACCCGATGAATCATTAGAAAAATGAATCACCATATAAAAAAAAAATTATATTTGAAATTTGCAAGAGGGTTAATGAAATATTCATCAGGGATGGCCAATATCGAATAGTTCACTATTTCGAATACATTCGAAATTATTTTTTTTGAATATGAAATTTCGAATACTTCGAAAATAAAATCCACTAATTGAAGCTTATCTAAATGTATGTAGGAATTTCCATACAATAAGCAATGGAATAACTGCTATCTAAAGTTACAACCTAGCCAAATTACCAGGCATTTCATATTTGCAGATTATTGCAGTATATATTTTATATACCATGAGTCATGTTAACAGAATTAAATTAATACGACAATAGTGGGATCGATGATGGATTTGAATATTTGCGCAACACAAAATCATCCTAGTAAAACGCCCATACTTTTAAATACCAACAATTATCCAAATTATTTGTCAAAAAGCGGGATAAAGTATGAGGTATTTTTCCGACTTGTGACAATTTTTTCGTGAGTACAAAAATACGAATCAAAAATTAATTATATTCGGGAACTTTATCCACACATTTCAAGTCCGCAGATCGCCGTTGTATGTTTGAGTAATAATACTTTCATTATTTCATAAATATGAAAATAGGAATCAAAAACTATTTATTATCGGGTAGTTTACCCACACATTCTAAGTCCACAGATCGCCGTTGTATTTTGTAAATACGAAAATAGGAATCAAAAATTAATATTAATCGCGAGTTTGCCACACAATTTATGTCCACAGATTGCCGTGATATTGTGCCGAATATAATTAGTTTTTGATTCTTATTTTCGTACTCACGAAGTTCAATAAGTCCACATGGCAAATAGGACGATGTCTATTTTTAGCACTCAAAAAAGAGGTTTTTCCATGTAGGCCTCCAATAAGACGGGTAGAAAAATTGTGTCCCTGTTGTTCAGTAATGCTGATAGGCTCTAATAATTATATATGTTTAGAACCAGATCATGTTAGTTTGGTAGAATCATACTCACAGAATTAACTATTTTTAACAAATGAGCGGTTAATTTAAGTTGTAAAGCGGCAATCATTTTAGACAACCTATTAACCCGAATGTCGAAATAATTTTGGAATGTGATAAGTACTACACTGTACGTCCACAGGTTATTTCACAGCTGTGTTTTCCTATCCCTGTCGTGTTCTGCTGAATCGGCAAAACGAAAGGGTCACAAATCACTTTATCTCGGTGGCCGTGTTTCTCTTTAAAGTAACGATAACCAGCCTGCGATTAAATATCATGATTGGCAGACCCTAAGACCCAAATATAAGGTTACACAAATCATGCTTGGGAAGACTCATGCGAATAATAAGCAGGCCACATAGAAATAAAATAAACATACTTTCTCAATTTTTCGACGTAATGGAAATGAATTTGTAAATTAAAAGCCACGTACACGAATGTCGGCAATGTCCACCCACGCAAACGTGCAAATGTGTCGCAACACTATGCGACGTACGGTCGCACAGAATATAAACAATCAAAGTGCCGATTCTATTTCATCGTCATTACAATACGTGAGACAGCGTAAAAAGTCGTTTGAAGATTCCCGTTAAAAGGAAACACCACGTTTACGGCGAAAAATGGCTACTATTCGGAATTATTCGAAAATCAGCCGAAAAGGTATTCGAATACTTTGATATTCGAATATTCGATTCGTTTTGGACAACCCTGATATTCATGCTTGACGAGTTGACAACGCGCACCTAACATTCTTTTGCTTCCGTGTGTTCCAGGCATGAAGTATCTACACGCAGCCAAAATATTACACAGAGATGTGAAACCAGGAAATCTCCTTGTTAACAGTGATTGCAGACTCAAAATTTGTGATTTTGGTTTAGCTCGAGTTGAAGAACCAGATGCATCAAAATATATGACACAAGAAGTTGTTACACAGTATTACAGGTTCGAAAGAATTGTTGCTTATAGTCAAGTTAATATTAATTTTATAGAAATTTTAGCGAACTCTGAACAAAAGGGCACATTATAAACGTTTGGATATTAATTGAGACATTGGGAACCATTAACTGGAAGTATTTTCAATGTAATACACTTGGTGTTATAATTCACTCACTATTGCAGTGATTAATAATTTGCAAGGCACTGTTGTGTGAGGGGATGGAGGTTCATTTTTTTATATGATGCATTTCATCGCTAACTAGCTCCTGTGAAAGCACAGATTTATAAGGACATACTATTTTTTGGAAGGACTGAAATATCCCGGTACGTCTTTGCCAATTCAACTTTTTACAATCTGGGTGAAATGATGCGGCATGGGATTTGGACTTGACATAACTCATGAGTAATAATAATATAACTTGCGGGTTAGATAACTGTTTAATCAACCACTATGCCATCGCAACCATTATAACCCCAACTTCAGAGTTTGGTTCACATAACTGATGCTAGATACAGTCTTCTACAATTTAGGTATATCTCTGAATGATTTCTTCTGTTTTCTTGAGTATTTGTTTGAGAATTGTAATGAAGGCGCGAGTAATTAACATTCATTGTAGTAACCAGAATATTTATCCCATCAAATTGCTAATTTTGTTTCAAGACTGGAATTGGGAAAATTTCCTTTTCATGATTTATGCTTCAATTCAGTTCAAGCAGACTTATCATAATATATATACGTGAACAAGGTCAATATGATGCCTTTAGACTGAAAACTAATAAATAAAGGCTTTTATAATTTAGGCTAGCACATCTGGATAGAATCTATTCAAGAGTGAATTTAATCTCATCATGCATAATTTATTTACGTTTTGTTTTTCAAGAATAAATTTAGGCTAATTTTGCAATCAATCAGTTATAAATCCTTAATAATGAAGACGGGCCTACTAATCTGTACTGATTCTTATTTGATTGGTGTATATAAAAACTACTTGATTTATTTTTGAATATTTATGACTGTACTAAGAGTAGGAATAGCCATAACTTTGCAATAATCTGGATTTAAATCAAATCAAAGTATTCTTCTCATGATGATATATCCCCATTTTACTCGATAAAACTAGAAAGAAGTAGCTAGTTTTACACAAAAATGTTTATTTTTTCGGATCTTTTTCGATACAGTTCTAACAGGATTAGATCTGGTTTCGATCAGATAATCAATTTTTTTAGAAATTCTAAACAGTGATGACATCTTCGTTGACCACATAAATTGAGTTTATACTGAGCATATGCCACAAGCCAATTAATTTCAGTTGTTTATATTATTATCTGATCCATTGGATCTTATTATTTGAATGATTCATTTTTTTCGAAGTAAATTATCCTAACTAGTTCATAAATTATGAATATGTTTTTCATTTATTTGGCTTTTTGTGCGAACGTAAACTCAGATACACACCCTGGGGGCTTGATGCTGACGCAAATACTGTCTCGCCACCTAATTTCCAAGATATTAAACTTGATTATCATCGGAAATATGCCTCAATTCTTTTGTCAGTCATAATATGAAGACGATCGATAATTTTACGCATTTAATTTTAATATTTTGGTTTAATTAAGTTCTTGTGGTATCTAAGGCATTTGATATTATATCCGTTATTTTGATCCATTTTCTTCCTGTTTGTTATTATTATATTTTAATGAAAATGCTAATTTCAGAATATATTTTGTCAAATAAATTCAAATCGCAATTTTTATCAGTAACCTTATAATGAATAGCAATGCAAAATTTTGAATTTGAAAATTCAATTTTATTTAGTGTTCGATTGGCTCATCTAAAAAAAAAAATAAATTTATTAGTGGTGTGAGCTTTTTTGCCATTTTCGCTTGTACTATTTAGTCAACGTTACAAACTTGTTATTTTTATCTTTCAATTTTCATTCAGAGCTCCAGAATTACTGATGGGTGCTCGTCACTATACTAGTGCTATTGATGTATGGAGTGTTGGGTGCATCTTTGCTGAATTATTAAGTAGAAAAATATTATTTCAAGCAAATAGTCCAGTCACTCAGGTAAAATTATTTTGTAATACGGATTTGAATAAAATTCTATTTTTTCAAGATCCACAAGAAGATCATCATGTTACCATTGTCATGGTAACTGTAACATAGTCTGGAATGGTAGTTTTGGATTAAAATTGATTGAATAATATGATAAATCTATCTCGCTTGGTGTAAGCGAGTAATTTATTTGCATGAGAGGTTTTCTATACATAATACGAGAATAGTTTGAAATACTGGGATCAGAAGGTAATTATGATTTTTCCCAAATTTTCATGATTCGTTGCCCCCCTTCCAAAGAGTCTCAACACCCCTTGACCCCCGTTTTTCTTCAATAAAAGACCCATTTTTTTACATGTTTCCATCAGTTATTCTATTCGTCACCTTTAAAGTAAATAAACTAGTGTGAATGAATAAATTGTCAAAGAATTAAAGAAATTAAAATTTGATGCACTTCAAATTAATGTACACTTCGCAAATGGTACCTTGTGAAAGCCATAATCACACAGTTAAAATGACAAATTTTATATTAAAAACAGTATCATGCAACCAGATTAATGATATTAAGGTGAATTCCTAAATGCAAAATTATAATATATTTTTAATATCCTATGCTCATTGATGTGGTTTCCACTTTTCATGAGACACAATTATGCTGTGCCCTATAATTCCTGATGGTTCTTTGTATTTCGCTGACTGTCTAATAGTCTTGATAAAGCATTTAAGTTTTGATACTCTGAATTATGATATTGTTGGTTTTTATTTGTTCAATACTAAAGTAATTTATGACTGATTAACATTGATTGATTTTTTCAAAGATTGATATGATTATCAGCTTACTTGGTGAAAGAAATACAACATCAACAGAGCATTACATTCCTCATCCGTCGCAACAGTATTCCAGTAACACTCAGCCCACAACTGCAATGAGAGTCCCAGCCAACAGAACATCTTCTCCTGAGAATTTTTATCTTGTTGCACCAAATATGACTCATGAAGCTGCTCATTTACTTTCTAGGCTGTTAGTTTGGAATCCAGTAAGTATGGTATCTTTCAATATCTCAGACAGGGTTGTGAGTGTGGGAAAATGTACAATCAACTTCGGGTTGAAATAAATTTGACTGCAACTCCAGCTTCAAAACTCAGATTTGATTATGCAAGTCCCCTCCCCTTCAATAGAATGTTGAAAGTACTGCATTGAATCTATGGGTCCTGAGTTTCTGAAGAAAGTTTTGACCTATCATCATCATTGAAAATATGAAATTCCGACTTCCGCGAATTCAAAATTTAATCCCCATACCGATCAGTTGGAAAATTTGAATCCAACTACGACTCTAGTGAAAACTTGCCAAACTCTAACTTCTCAGATTTGTTCATGCTACGAATAATCTTTCTACTTGAAACAACCAATCTCGATGTGTCTTAGCTTAGGATTAATAATGCTGTACCTAAACTTTCTCTCTATTCATGTTAAATGTACAATATGAAAGTAAGGGATAGATCAGAGGTTCCCAAGCTTTTTTCAGGTCGACCCCAAAGACAACTTTCAAGTGTCCAGTGCGACCCCAGGTCAATATATATATTTTATGGAACTTTAGAACTTCTTTCACTGGACTTTTGAGATTGGTCATGTGATGTTATTAAGTAAAATAAGCTAAAACCAAACAGTGATGTCACAATAATCCATCCATCCTCTACCATAACTCAGCGGACCCCATGACCTGTTTGCGACCCTACCTACTTATCACTCCGACCCAATTTGGAGTCGCGATCCCTGGTTCGGGAACCCCTGGGATAGATGAATCAAGTTAAAATTTTTAACATTTTAACTTTAATGTGCCCAATAAATGCTACAGTTTTATAAATAATTTACCATTTCTAAGATTTATTTTTAAGATAGACATTTTGGCCCTCATATCTTCAACTAGATTGATGTTGCCCACGAGTTAGTTATCTTTCATTTACGTCCTGGCTAATTCCAAAATTTCATTCATGACCAAACCACAGGGTGTATTATTTTGAACAGCTTTCATTATTGAAAAAATAATGGCCAATTGGCCATCACAAATCCAGTAGCTTAGTTCATATTAGTATCATTTTGTTAAAAGGAAATACATACATCTTTCACTTCCTCATTTATAACAATGAACTGTTTCTATTTCGATAGAAGAAACGAGTGTCGTGCGCAGAAGCTTTACGGCATGTCTACTGCCGCAATGGTAGGTTGAGGTATCACACGAGTCTTTGTTTGTGTTGCCATCTGAGTGGAATAGGCACCGATGGGAGACAGAGTCTAAGAGTTGCAACTGAAGTTGAACTTGAACCTGTTCCGTCGTCAACTTTTAACGATTCTTATGAAAATGTTCTGAAGACAACGGACCAAATAAGAAGTAAGTTTAGATATAAGTCACTAGTTCATTAAGGATTTATATTTTCAGTGATGATGATTTGTTTTCTAGTTATAGAGCTTCATGGCGTAAATATGTGAGATTGCTTTTCAGAAATAGAATCAATAAATTTTAGTATTCAGACCACTTTAATCACATGTTATATGTAAATAGATATGACAGATAAAACAGTTGTCCTTGACCTGTTTAATAAATATTCCTCCCTTTGCGTATTTTGGAACTCTTCCTTCCTCGTTACACTGCATAAAATTCAGTTTGTTCAATCCTCAACAAACCATGATCTAGTGTTACACACAACTCTGTACAGTTTGTGAATAGTTTATTTGTGCATAAATATATATGATGATAATACTAAATAAGTTGAAAACAAAAAAAAACTTACTAATCCCATACCTGACATGGTCTGGTAACCGGACGAGAGGCCGTGGTTTGCCATATGGATGAGTTGTCTTATCTGCTCTCCTCTCCCCCAGGATAAATATGTAAATACTATCCTAAGTGAGAAAAATGAGTAATACTACAAGCAAATATTTTCTTGATTTCCTGGTAAAATGTTTTTCTGGTAACAATAAAATTCTTCCAGGAAGTCATTCCTGATTGGGGAACACTGGCTAAAACATTAGTTTGAAGCAAGTAAGATAAAAAAAAACGTGTTTGATCAGAATTAAGCAATGACAATGTTTCTTTATAATATTTCTAAGTTATCTCAAAGTATTTTAATCAAAAATCGTTATTTACAATGTTGGTTTTCACTTCCAATATTTCACACATAATGATTCACTGTGATTTCTTGTTTACAGGCAGCATTGCTCAGTTTGTCAACAGTCAGCCATGTGGCAGGAAGGTACCACTGTGCATAAACACTGAAAGCTCAGTATTTTCTAAATTTATGGCTTCCACAGTCGCTCATTCACATGCAAATACTTCCTCATCTCCTTATGTGCAGTAAATCAAAATCATTGCTAACCAAACATGGTATATCAAAATATGTCTGTATAATTTGCTTTCAAATCATAATGATTATATCATGATTTTACGGAATAGTAGATGTCACTGATTATTGAAAATTCAAATTATTTCCATTCCCGAACACTATTATATATAGAGTACCGCACTTTTTGGACAGTGTTTAAAATTGTTGTGTCACACTTGTCCCAATTGTATAAATATCACTTCATATGAATAATCTAACCTTCTGCTGAAGTTTTTATCTGTCCTAACTCAGATGTTACAATGAATTCGCTTCATATGCTTCCCTGAATCATTTGTGTCACTGTCACAATATATGTCTACATTAACTCAGAACAATGGGATAAATGGGCTAAACAGGGCGTGTGACATTTTTGAAACACCGCTCTTCGGATATGAACATCTCCATACATACCTTAACGTTTAACAGCTTTCTGCAAAAGTCACTTTTTCATTTATCTGGAATAATGCAGCTAACATGATGATTTTGATCTATATGAACTCATGATTTCAGTTTTATTTCTTGGATGAAATTAAATACAATTACCATGTTTGACAGATATTAATATTTTCTGAGATTCTTTACCCTTTGAATATTTCTTTTTTTGCACTATAGTACTGCAGTCATATGAACTATTCTGAAAACAGTATCGTTTTTACCTTTTTATACTTTTTTTGGTTTTAATTGTTTCTTGCCAGTTCTTATTGAATTCAGCATTTTATCTTTCATGTTATTTACTGTATTGTGATACTATTCATGTGGGTGCTTGAACGTTGATGACATCATACACATTCTTTCTGTCTTTTTTTCTTGTCCTGGTGCTGCATTTTTGTTTGTAAATTTTGGTGGTTTCATCCCACGAGAGGCTTATGCTTGCATTCTATCTAGTGCAGAAGGGATTTTTTGTCATTTTTCTTCAAAACTTGATAATGAACAATTCTAGTACACGAATCTCCTTTGCTTGCCATTTTTATCTCTATGTATACAAGTTTAGTTCACACAAAAGAGTCTGTACATTTGGAAATTGTAAATATATGTGCAGTACTTGATTGCTAAATTCTGTAACTGATAACTGTGAATGTTCAGTTACTTATGAATTACCTGAGCGAGTAGTTGCCTCGTATTGGAGTTTTATATCAAGCCATTTGTATAATTTGAGTTCAATCTTATTTATAATTGGAACCACCTTTTCCAGCACACATAAAACAGGCTTTCTATAGCTTTTCAGTGAAATTGAACTACCTGAATTACGTTACCTCTTGTATTACCAGAAGCTGGCCAATAACACAAAATTTTTAATATTTTATGATATTTTATAATAATTGTATTGCCATGTTGCTTGTTTATCAGAAAACTTATAATTTGCTACTTATTGTTAAATGACTTAAATGGTAATGCTTTTGTGATCAAAATGTGTAGTCATAGTCTGTGGTGCAAAGCTTGGACACAAGTAATATTTTTGATATTTTCATGATCTACACCAGGGGTCGGCAACCTTTTGTCACTCGCGGGCCAAAATTAAAGGTTGCAAGTCATTGGCGGGCCGCACATGTTTTTAGAAAGTTATAAACCGAACGGATGGCTGACGAATCACATTTTTCTACACATATCAGAAGTTAGATTTTAAGCATCGCACGGGGACTGACCATTTGAATATTTTCCGCGCCATTTAACCATTTGCACTTAGCATCAACTTTTCTGCGTTTTGTTGCCATTTGTCTAATTATAATTAAATTATAGCCTCATTAAACGAGTAGTTGTGAATTATATACTTGTTAGGTTATAATATAATTTAGTTTAAACGTGTCTCGAAATAAATTCTGTTACGTAAAGAATATGATCGCCAAAACAGCAGATTTGTTACTATAATTCAATGAAGCGTCACGGGCCGGATTATATTGCTCCGTGGGTCGTAGATTGCCGACCCCTGATCAACACTTTTAAGAGAGTTTCATTCTTATTCAACTCATTCTTGCAGTTGAAATTTCATGACAATTTTGTTTAGAAATGGTCCGGGTCATCTACCATGTTTGTAATTAACAATAATTATGATGCAGATTGCAGACAAATCATAAATGTTCATTTCTGTCTTTTTCTTCTGTACTGGTCTTTTGTTCTAGGATACGATATTCATATGTATCCTAGGGTAGAGGAAAGCCGAACCACGGCCTCTCATCCAGTTACCAGCCCATGTCAGGTATATGATTAGTTAACCAGTGATTTGTTTCAGATGCAAGGACTCTGATGTTTATTGCTCTGCATAACTGCATTTTTTGCACTATACCCTGCTTTATTTAAACACCATGATATAAAAAATTTGATTTCGGATGAGCTCTAGTTGTTATGAAAGTTTTTCTTGCTAATGTTTGAATGAGCTTTGAATGTAAACTAAATTCTTGCCAAGTGGTAGGTTTTTATCATCCCATACAAATGAGCCTTCTTCCTATTTCAACCCAATATTCTTTACTATTAAATCATATCTAAGAGAGATCAACTGATTTTAATCAAGCAATTGCTTCTGTCCACTCAAGTCCTAAAAACATATAACATTCTTTGGTGCCATTTTAGGTGCAAAATCATATGTTATCTTGATACTGATGCTCTATTTTACGACCTTTGACATTGCAGTTTTATTCCTGTTAACTTTGATTTATTTATATTACTTGTGCACTTTTTGTGAACGTTTATTTATGTCATTGTGCAACTTATTTGATTTAGAAAAACAATAAATTTTGCACTCCCGTGAAACCCTTTTCGTTTGCTGTGATTTTCGTAGTATTTCTACCGGTTCAGACTGGGGACACGGTTTGAGAAGTCAGTCGGGGAAGTTAATGTATTTACAAAATTTGGATAATCACGTTGAGGAATGTTGAGTTTCAGTCATGATAGCATTTATATATTATATTGTTTAAATACTTTTTCACAGGGGACATGCAAATGAATGTACCCAGGTGCAAATGTTCGCGGGTGCTTAGATCTGCAGGAGCTAATGACGGCGAATGCCGAAGTATACGGGTACTGTCGCCGATAATAGCCTCACTGGCTTGAAAACGGTATAACGAAACTTGGACCATGCATTACATAAATTGTAGTGTTATACCGTTATAAATTTAGCATATCGTCACGCTGATAATCGACTTGCGTAAGTCATTTTTAGCAGTTCTGAGAAAAACGTAAAAAACTTCCTAATGATATTGTTATGCCACTGAGAGTCAATAATTTGTGATTGTTCAATTTTTTGATCGTAGCCGGATTTAGTATAATTTGTATGACGTAGTTAAGTGACGTCATAATGGCGCACTGTGACTTAGGCAGAAATGTGTCTATGACTTGGGGTCATACGCAATTTTGCAACTTGACTATATGCACCAGTCCTGAAAACCAAACATTCCAGAAACGAATGTAATTTTCTAAATGTCTAATCCCCAAAATAGCTAATCAGTTTCAATTACATTATTTTTTATGTTTAAAAATATATATTTCATCAATATAAGACGTTCTGCACACCCACTGAAATAAGATTAAGAATAAATATAAAGAATAAAACAACAATGCATCCAATTTAAAAGCCAACCAAGGTGAATTGGACTCGGACAGTGAATATCACAAGTGCACGCCTTCCTATACTGTAGTATAAATTCAAATTAGTACGCGCTAAGCTAGAATCCGAGATGCAAAAACTCGAAAATATGTCGCCGGGGCTATTTTGCCTTTGTGACGTCACAATAGTCCCATGGTAACAATGGTAATTCATTATGACGACACAAATGTGCATGTCATACTAAATCTCCAATTTTATGGGTTTCGGAATTCTTAAAATAAAATCTGAGTTAACAGACAGGTGCACAGCATTACATAAATACCTATATTATAAAAAAAACTCAAAATCGCCAAAAATGACTTACGCAATTAGGTTAGTAGCGTGACGATATTCTTTTCGAGGCACGCAGTCTTAATCTATCGAGTAAGGCAATACAATTAAGATATTCGCATAGTTAATTGCCAACTTGCTTTTTGGACACGCAGAACAATGATCAGTCTCATTTATCTGGGCATTACGCCGGTTCGCGTTAACAGCCAGAGAAGAGATTCTCTCGCACACCAACTAATTTGAGCATCAAAAATTTGGCAATGGTTAAGTGTGGGAAATATTTTCTTCGGGTTAACTTCCTTGATAATATGTATATTTGCTTGTATGATTATACTTGTTATCACAAAATATCAAAAAAATGAAACAACAATTTCACTCAGAACACCTCAAGGTATACTTATTATATTATACCAGAGTATTTGGGACTCTGGGATTTGAAAGTACACTTGCGAAACCCATTAATAATACTTGGGGAACCCTAGGGTTGCGCGGGACGACACCGGTAGAAAACCACGATATTAAAAAAACGCACAGAAAGAAAATTATGCCACTGATTTGTACCTTTAATTGGCGGTTTTAACCTGTGGTAACCGTGACTCAATTTGTTAATCAGTTTAGTCACCCACCTATTGATAATTCAAATAAGCTGCTCACAAATGACATTTGTTTATGCCCGCATAATAGCTGTTTGAGAGTAAATTAGATTCATCGGTCCCGCGTAGAAAGCTGTCGACATCGTCAGTGATCGACTGAAAGCACACGTTCCATATCCTAATATAAACAAAAAAGTTTATTTATTGTGCATCCGATTATTCGTCACCAGCCAGCGTGAGAAAATGGCAACAGTGTCGTTTACGAGACCTTCGCAACAAGCCATGCCGTCGAGACTTTGCCCCTGGCATGGAAACGTATTTATAGTTGAACTTTTCAAATTACCTACTACCCAGTCATGGGCCATGCTTAGATAGTACTAGTATTACATGACACCAGCGAATGTCGTATAAAATGAGGCGTGGGAAGGGCGTCAACTTTGAAGTTCATTTCATCTGACATGTTTATTGCATATTGTATATTTTACGTAGTAACGTAGGAATAATGTAACGGTAACGTTAGATCCTAACCTTTTTCTTTGCAATTTTTGCTCGTTGACTGTGCGATTATAACAGAATCTAGTTGCATTCACTTGGTGAGCGAGCTCGATTACGAGATTTCGCTTTACTAGCAAAAGAATATGATGGAATATGCATCAGTTTGTACGACTGTCGTTTTGTTTTTGATTCTGACTGAAATTTCTGAAGGTAAACACCTAGTATTTCTAGCGTTATTGTTGCAGAAGATACAGCAAGGTCTGACTGCAACTGGTTATTAGATATATATGAGCAGAAAGTTTTATTATAAATATATACATATAATGTTTTCAGTGAGAACTGCATCAACTCGAAACTTTCAATTTCTTCATTGCAAATACAGAAGAGCTCGATATTCTCGTTTCAACCCACTTGACATGTCGCGATCAGATTGCTATTTTCCCAGGAGTACACAACGAACGAGGAGAAAGCTTCCCTCAGGTAGAACAACTTTTGTGGTTCAACTCACCTCGAAATGCCCCAGCATTAGGAAGGCTAAGATAAATAGAACGGTCAACCCTGCTACGATTAATTGTATTAAACTAGTCTTCACACAGGTTCCATCGGAATGAGATGTAGCAATCGATTGTTCTGAAAATTAGCAGAACTATTTCCGATCTGCTTAGCTTAATTACCGATGTCAAATTCGACCGCAGAAAAATAATAAAACAATTATTCGGGTACATTACTTTTCAATCATATACTGATTAAATAAATATTTGTTTAGTTCGTGCAAGTTCTGGATTGTGTATCGACATCGAGTCCGAAGCCTTGTGTGAAAAATTCAGCAACAGAGGATTTTGTCGATCCTTTGCGGTTTGGATGAATAACAACTGCGCTAGAACCTGTAAAGTTTGCTCGGATATTTCTGGTGGTATGTATTTTAGAAACTTTGATTTCAACAGACAGAGTGCAAGAAAAATTCATTATGTTATGTAGCTAAGTTGAAATGATAGGCCCATTAAAAAGGGGTAAATTATATATAGAAGGCATGTCGGTAGATAGAAATGAGTGTAGGCACAAGGCAATAGCCCATCAAAACAGAATCCGTGATTGAAAGTTCTAGTTCTGTAAATATTAGAGCATAAGATGATTACTCATTCACTAAATCAAAGCTCAGGCCCAAAAGCGATAAATATGCTGACTTGAAACTCTGACTAACTCTGTTTTACAGAAGCAGTCAGTCAGGAACTAATCTGAGTTTCCTGTACAATTGGAATCCATTAGAAGGGCTCTTTTCAAACAAGGATATTTTGTTTTCATTAGCGATCAATATAAATATGACCTATAGTTGAATTGAAATCAAGCGCTATTACAACTGAATTGAAGAGGGGACAGTGTGTCAACACTATTTTTCACAGAAACATTATTTTCTTTTATATTCATGGACCAAAATTTGCAAGTCGGACTTTCCTCTCTTGTACAGACAATTAATAAATACACTGCTTACTGCTTATATATCGAGAGTAGTACTGTAGTTAATTACGAAGAAACGGACTGTCGCAGGCAAAACTGATTATTAAAAGACACGTAAACAAATGATGGTAATTAAATCAATCCGTACAGAGTTTTTGCAATCCCATTTTCAACAAGTTCATTGGCACGTGCCGAACGACATTAATTAGCTTCACAATAGTTCCAAATATGGTCAAATGATAATAGATGTAAACAGCACAGATTATTTAGATGAAATTGCTATCCATCTTCAATAAAATCAAAACTTGCAAGAAAATTCTAAGATATTAGGCATCCACATTGCATTTTATTAGGTTAACTTTTTCGAATATGGGACGGCAGAACAGCATTACAATGCCAAAAGTATAGTTTATTTAACCATTAATCGCATCAAATCGTAAATAACGATACCAGGGATTTAAATTGTGTTGGAGTTCAGAAAATTTCAAATTTAGGAGATGTAAACTAGGCACAAAAATAAGGGCTTTGACCCGATGCAGCAACCAATGAGAATAAAATATAGTTAGTTACAGATATATTATGTTATTGTTCAAAATTCAAATGTTGACGCACTGGTGTCAGCATGATTGCGTTAGTAACAATTATAAAAAATAAAATTGAATATAATTACTAAAAAAAATTAATTTACATACTCAGTTGTATCTATAGATATTTCATCGCCGTTATTGAGAAACAATTGGTCTGGTTGGGGAAAGTGGTCAGAATGCTCATCAACATGCGGTTTGGCTTACAGGCGGAGAAGAAGAACATGTTATTCAGTGGGTCTATCAACTTGCAGCGGTTCTACATTTCAATCTCAAAAATGCACTGTTGTTCCATGTCGAAGTATGTTTTTTTTTATATATCTATATAAGGAAATGGAATGTGAATTTATTTACATTTAGTTATTGTGAAGTAGATCAGCGTTGATATTCAAGTATTTGCAAAGTCCACGGAATATATTTGGAATCAGAATTTAAATTTTGGTAGTCTAAATTTAAGACTTCTAAAGTAGGGAGGAGAAGGTGACATTTTTCGTGGGCTGTAGTCGGAGTTCTTCCAAATTCGGAATATGAGTCGTCATTTCGAAGTCGATTTTGAAGTTGCCAAATTGCAGTGTCTCAGTGCCGGATCACTGAATCTAGTAATATTATATGGCAGTTATTTAAATAGCAACCAGCCAGATGTGATTCCGGTTATTCGCCGTTGCGGGGACTTTGAAACAATGTTGATTTATTTTGATTTTTACTTTTTGTAGTCGGGTCATACCCATTGCACAGGACGGTTGGTGACTGCGCGGACCTTCATCGCTCTTGTGAAGTTTTCAAGAAAAATCAATTCTGTAACGATAAAGTGTATCAAGATTGGATTAATACAAACTGTAAAGCAAGTTGTGGATTGTGTGGTACGTTGGACTAAGATTATATTTATTCAAGAAAATTGCGCGAAGCATGGTCACGCGCAGAAATAAAAGAAATTTCTTTTTGTGCGAAGTTGTGAGCGACTACCAAAGTGTCAAGAACGGCACTCCCGTAGTATGTGTACCAGATTATAATTAGGCCATAATTTCATTCCGATTTTCCTTGTTTTAGTTCTACTATGAGTTCGGGGACGGTCTGTGTTAGCCAAATGAATATATATCCATGGGCTTCCGTCCCTTTACACAACTTGATGTAAAGTAGGGGAATATATTTAGTTACCTTCATATTGGTACATACACTTCCTGGGCGTCGTCAAGAAGTACTGAGGCTGTAAATATTCAGGGTGTAGAATTATCGTGTAACGTTGAAGCGTCAAAACAATCAGGAATAACTACCTCTGTCAAACCAACCCATATTCATCTTTGTATTCTGGCAACAGGATTCACGGAGTGGGGATCTTGGAGTCAATGTTCAAGTACATGTGGATCAGCTACCAGAACGAGATCGCGGGAATGCAGCACAATCAGTACCGAATGTCAAGGGCCCATGAATCAACAAGATGATTGCGAGATGGATCCGTGTCCAAGTGAGCTTGCTGTAATTAATGGGAGAATATTATGTGAACTGTAACGTTATGCTGTGCTAAAATAAAGAATGGAAATCAAGTAGAAGCTTTATTTAGAATGAACATATACCACGCGATGTAGCCTTTGGGTGTGTTATATATGAGCAACAAATCTAAAAGTACGTGGGACGACAAAATATATGTCGTTAGAATGTATTATAAAGACACTGGTGAACGCAATTATTGATTTCTTATGGAGCATTCAAACAAAGGCTTTTGTTTCTGTCCTTCATGTCGGGCATTTCACACTCACTCTCGAATCGTGAAAATTGATCAGTCCGAGATTGAAAACTGTTAACATGGTCCTCATAAAAAGCAATGTTGATATGCCTGGTCCATGATAGTGTTAACAGAATTACAGTTGTAGAAAATCTGTATTTTCAATTCATAATTTATATATATATTAAACTGATGAGGGCAAAACTGCGATGCATTGTATTTATTTCAACCGTCACGATAATGTGTGGAATTTCAGAGCCTCAGTGGTCTCAATGGAGCCTATGGGGAGACTGCAGTTCAACATGCGACGAAGGAATAATGACAAGAACAAGGATCTGTTCAGATTGTAAAGACGGAGGAGTTGACAAAAGTACAGAATCTAAAGAGTGCATGATAAAAGAATGCCCCCGTGAGTTTTTAATACGTCACATCCATAATCACGAACGCATGTATAAAATGCTGAACACATTAATCAAGTCCAACTAAACTTTAGAGTTGTCAAAATGGTCTGAGTGGTCGGAATGCACTGTCACTTGTGGTGCTGGCACACAGAAACGATCTCGAAAATGCATCAATGGACCTGGTTGCAACGGAAATATTAGAGAAACGAAGAAATGTGCAAAAGATATTTGTCCGTAAGTGATTCGAAGTCAAGGTATATAGTCGGGCTATATTTCCCCGACCAGTCAGTCCTATGTCAATAATCTTCATCTGATTAAACCAAAATTTTACACCGTCTTTGTTAGAATGAATAACTCTGAATATTTACCCATATACAACTACATTCAGTCGAGCCACATTTTAATCAAGCGGATATATCAAAGGTCATCAATACCATACATACAGACTGCCCTTGTACAAATTGGTCTCTGCGATACCTCTGAGATTTTTTTTTACCTGGTTAGGAGAGATTCTCCATTGTCGTTGCAGACAGGTGAAAAACAAAATAATTACTCTTTTTGTAGGCCCGAAACAAATTGTACAGACCTACGCCCAGATTGTATCAAGTTCAAACGTTTCTGTTCGGGAATGCTGATGGATGAATACTGCAGAAAAACATGTGGTTACTGCGTTGAATGCGACTGTCTCGCAGGTTTTATTTGTTTATATAGTCTTATAGGGTTTTTCGACATTGAATTTCATTGTTGATTATTTTATAAAGATTTCTTGTTTGAAGATAATTATTTCATACTTGATTTGATTAATTAATTGATTGATTCTCTTGATCTTTTCGCAGATTGGTCAAGTTGGTCAGAATGTTCGAAAAGTTGCAACGCGGGACTAAGATTTCGCACACGAAAATGTTCGACACCTTACCTGGCATGTGAGAAAGATATTGAGATGTGCAATGACTTTATTTGTCCTGGTAAGTTCTGAAAAAGCTTAGGGGAAAGTTAGGCAGAAGTTTTAGGATTTGTTAAATTTGAGATCCAATTTACTTACAACTTACAAACCAAAAGTAGCGATTTCCGCCGCTGGGTCTTCTCGGTACTTCGCAACTTTTCTGAATTGTTATACCTCGCTTTGAACATGGGTTGGCAAATCTTTTTAATGCTAGGGCTGATTCCAAATCAAATATATACAAATAAGTTCATGATTTACATTTCATGTCTAAGAATTGCCGCTGCTCCACCATATTTTTGAGCGGAAAGTTAGCTGAGTCGTACGTATCTCTGAGCGATAGAATCGTGTGAGTCTATATTTTACATCAACGGCATTCTAACAACATAATCGCATAAAATAACTCTGGCGAATTTATAGTCAGGGTCATTTTACACGGGCGTTAGGTGTAATTACTGAACAGGTAAATAATATACGAACAAATGTTTTCTTCTCAGAAACTTTGTGGGGAGAATGGAGTCCTTGTTCAAAGTCATGTGGCGGCGGAACTAGAAGAAAAACCACATTTTGTACCGAAGGATTTTCGACTTGTCCAACGTTTTATCAAGATTGTGGGACTGAGCCTTGTCCATCAAGTGGGTGATTTCGAATTTATTTATCGAATTACAGAAATTTTCAATATAGGAAAGTTTATTGCAGCTGGGTTACTAAATTATTCGCACTGGTCAAGGCATTGAATAAAGATTACTCGTCATATGAAGTCAAGATATTTGCCTATAATTTCCATCAGCACAATAATGATAGACAAGTGTAAGCATACAGCTACTAAGTGTACCTGAAAAAAGTCATCACATTTGGTAAATTATGCGCGCTCACTCATATCTAAATTAAAAGGTACCGTATATAGCCTCGGGATTTTCATATTTTAATACATAACATCAACTTTTATTATACAATTTACGAGTTATCGTTGCCTGAAATGAAAAATTGCTTTTCAGAAATTTGTTTATGGGGAGAAATGCATCGATATAAAAGCAATTCAGAATGTTGCATATCAACGTTTGATGACACTTGTGGTAGAAAGAGCAATGGTGGACGCATCATAGGTGGAAATAGTGCGGATTCAAAACAATGGCCTTGGATGGTAGCAATTTATTATAGATTTTTTGGAAATGCAAAATCGAAACTTCAGGCGACAGACAATCTTTTAAGTTCGGTGAACCATAATTTGTAATTACTTATACAATACTAAATTATAGTAAGTTTATTTTTGACCAGTCACAGTCACTCATTTGGATATTGAAGGAAAACAAGTCAGTATAAATTACAAACGATCCAGAAGCTTGCGCATAGACATCTCATATTATGCTGCCACTAGCCATGAAACAACGCAAGACCTAAAGAATCTAAGTCAGGGAAAATTGGGGAAACGGCTCCATAATTAGAATTAAAATATTTTTACCGCTCTATGCTCGCCGTCCAAGCAATGGCACAGCATTTTTATCAGCTTTGTTTTGATCTTACTTTTTTACTGACAAATTTATTTACTTTTTATGCTTTGCTTTTGCCAGGTATACATGGCAATGAAAAATATAATTGGAGATGAAGCAATATGTGGTGGAACATTAATTACGACAAAATGGGTCGTCACTGCTGGTCATTGTGTTAGGTATGTATGTAAGCAACGATAGACTTTTGGTATTAGGTTTTTTACTAGCTGTACATCAGGGCGTAGCCAGGGCAGGGGGTGGTTTTGGGGGTCGGAACCCGCCCTTTTGAAATGTAAAAAAAATAAAAGCATCTTTATTTACCATACATAGCAATTTTTCGTAGCATAAAACGCTTTTTTGACCTTCAAGACTCATGAAACCACATGTTTTCTTGTGTTCGGCCGGACCCGCTTGCTGTTTCGGTCAAACTTGGCAAATAGAAATTTCAGAAACCCCCGTTGAAAATAATTACTGGCTACGCACCTGCTGCCACCTTTGATTTGAATTGACAAAAACAAAAATTTAATGCGTGTTGACCCATGTTTTGATCCATGGTTTTTGCGAGGTTTAACATTTCTGCTTCTTTGATATACCTTTTGCCAATAACAGGATTGTGGAAATCTTGCTTTCTTAAGTATACATGCATTTTCCGGAATTAAAATGTATAATTTAGTCAATTTCAAACATAAACCAATATCTTACATTCGTCCCGCACTGTGTGAGGTCATTATATACAGAAGTCAGAAATATACAGAATAGAATAATACTTTCAGTAAGACTATTTATTTTTTGACAGAGATTTTTCTAAAGATGACATTTCCCTTACAATGGGTTTTACATCAATTGGTGACAACAAGAAAAATGTACAAAGAAGAAAAATTGCTGAAATCATAATTCATCCGCAGTTTATTATGCCTGCGAATGATATTGCTCTCATCAAGGTTAGTTTTCATTTTTACACGACTCGTATTCACTTTTTTGCCCGAACAAGGCCATGTACAAACAGCCACTTACAACGACATGCAAGGTGCTTTACGGAATAATAATATGTACAGTATGATATTCCGAAATGGACCTAGGTTGAACTGGGAATACAAACCAAAATGTAACGATATTTATTCTAACCATCAAAAAATCTGAAATATCCAATCAACTAAATAGCGTTCATAATCGTTGTTTGATCTGTTACAAGAAGTTGATAATTTTGAAATTGGGATCACAAGTTACTTTCTGATTTTGACTTTCTGACAATCATCAAAAAATCTGAAATAACCAGTCAACTAAATAGCGTTCATAATTGCCGTGTGATCTTTTATAGGAAGTTGATAACTTTGGAATTGGGAACACAAAATACTTTCTGATTTTAAAATTCAGATGAACCTTTTTCTTCTTAGCTCTAGTACGCAGCATTGAAATTATTCAGCGATTTTGTTATTCCACAACTCCAACCAGTTGCCTACAAGTTTTCTTTACAAGATCGTCGTATTCATTTATGAATTATTAATGGCACTCCAGATTACCACTGTTAATCCCAATCTCAGAAGTTACTTCAAACAACACATTTTTATCAATTTCAACATTTTTTTCTGTTGAAATACGATTATTACCATATTTTGAACCCACTGCATGATAAATAAATATAAATTGATATAGTATCAGCATAAAATAAAAATTTGTTTAATTTATAAAGATTTGCATTGATATATGTGAAAAAAACTTTATGATTCGCTCACTCAGAAGATGTCAAAGACTGTAGATGGTTTTATTTGTATCCACATACGACTCTTAAATATCTTTATTGGTAACATCCTTTGCTTGTTTTCTGTAGTTGAATGAGCCAGTAACGTACACCGAACACGTTCGTCCTATTTGTCTTCCTGGTGGAGAACAAACATCGACAGACAAACATTGTTTTGCCGCAGGCTGGGGAAAAAGTAGGAAAAAACGTTCAGTTTATCTATTATATTTATTCAAAAATTTTTCACACGAAATTTTTATCGTGATGACTCGATCGACGTAAATAATCATCAAAGTCATGATATCGCATATTTATGATATATAAAAAAAAATGACAGCGAAAAATACAGAGTTAAATTCACTAAAAATTAGGTGTAACTGAACAAAGTATAATCAAGATTATGGAGCTGATGTAACGCACTGTCTAACTCACTAAAAATTAGGTGTAACTGAACAAAGTATAATCAAGATTATGGAGCTGATATAACGCACTGTCTCAATTCATGTATGACACATAATTGGCCAGACAAAAGTTGGTATGTAGCAGGAGTATTATAAGCATAATCGTGATTTTATAAGCAGATTATTTAGGGTAAATCTGGGTATCCTACGGCGACGTAAGTGCATACTTTCATTTTCGCAAATATTGTTTTGAATATTTGTCATATGTAATTGATGATGGTATTCACGCGTTCAAAATTCATCAGAAAACGTTATTTATCGTGATATATGCTTCTGTTATATATAACTTATATTGTTCTCAATAAAATAAGACTGAAATAGACAAAAACGTGTTTAATTACAATTTTATCTTCTACAGCAAATCCAGTGAGTGATTTCACCAGTTCAATTTTGAACGAAGTTTCTCTTCGTACACTAGACATGAAGATTTGTAAATCGGCTTACGATACCTCCGTCTATAGAAAAGGCATAAAAGAACATGCTATGATCTGCGCTGGCAGTGTTTCAGGAGGAGTCGATACCTGTGCCGTAAGAAACGATTTAAATCTTCTCTATTTAGACGTCGGTATATAAAATCTATTGCCCAAAATATCCATCGGCCAATTCTCGATTTTTCGGAAAGTTCTTTAAGGCGATAGCATGCTATAGGCCGTATAGGTAATGGATTTATTGGTTGGGAATACTGAACTGCTAATAAGATTCACCTCTGTGATTCGACTTGACTTTGACTCGAATTTCCCGTCACTCGATTTTACTTTCGGTTTCGGGACTGCCCAACACTAGTATATATATATATATACATCACAATAACAATTTGATTTGGACTGCTTATGTAATGTACATCACAATAACAATTTGATTTGGACTGCTTATGTAATGATTTCTGCGCCAACGGTCTGAGAAATAAACTTTACTATTAAATCTAAAATCAAATCTAAAACCCGTACCATAAATATATAATTGAAAAGAAATCCAAATTGTTATATGCAGCAGTAAGCTGTTATAAAACAGGCCAATTGGATATTGCAATTGTACGCCCCAGTATAAATATGGTTGCCCACTTTTATTTGCGTAAATCGGAAATAAAACAGAATTACGTAAATTTTCTTCAAACATTCAGACTTTCTGTAATTTCAGGGTGATAGCGGGGGACCGCTGATGTGTCAAAGATGTTCATCATGTTCCTGGTATTTAGCTGGTGTAACGTCATTCGGTTCTGACAACTGCGGGTTACCGAAACACCCTGGTGTGTATACCAACGTCGTAGAATACGAACCTTGGATTCGATCAATAGTGTCATCAGCGTCGAATGAGACGTACACGGGTTGCTGATGGACTTCAATCGTTTTGACTCCGATCCGAGGTTGAAAAAATTGCGACTCCAAAAATCTGAAATCTGAAAATATTGAACTATGATAACAGAAACCTTGGCAAATGCAAGCCTTCTTTGACATACTGTTAAGAATACTTTCAGTTTTAATTGCGACTACTGCTCCGAGCCCTTGGAAGATACTTAATTGATCTGTTATTAACTGTGCCATCTATCTGCCAAGATGTGTAGTAAATTTTGTTAAATATTATGAATTTATCAGTATAACCAACCAATGTATATATATTGGGAATTCATAAACACTCGAGTTGTTTACCTATAATCTATTTTTGAGGTCAAATATGCAATTCCTTGCTTTCTATGATTGAATATACAACTTGGACTGATTCATTCCGTGATCACATTCTCAACTGTGAATATCACCTGTCAAAAATATTCCCTGTTTACACAATGGAATAAATAAAACAATGGAGATAGGTGATAGGGAGTTCATCAGCCATGCATTAGATATAACTTACTTATATGATTGAAGTGCAATATTAAAAACCATGATTGTCTTTAAGTTTTTGATGCTTTTATTTAGTTTTATATCCTAATTTTATTCAAGTGTTTTTTCATATTTTTATATAATTATAAACTTTATAATACAGTATAAAGAAATGACTCAAGTGGTGTAATGCACAATGTTAGAAAACGGTTGCTAAAGTAATATCTTGGTATTGAGATATATAAGAGACACATTGATTTTTATACAGATACGGTTCTCTGGTTCGGCTAAATGAATAAAGATTCTGGCAATGGTATTAGGAAAGTAATCATAAAAACCTACGCGTTTGTGTGATCACCCTTTGTGCATTCGCGTTATCAAATCGCAATCGTCACAGCAAATTTTGCGCTCCCCTTCCGAAGATTTTCTCCTCATAGTAGACGATTTAATTCCTAAAAAAGAATACAATATTTAGTACAGTACAGTATTTAGGCAGGAAGGTTCGTATCTGACAAAATAGATGTATTTTTAAAAACGTCATCTGGTGGATTGCCAGCCGTATAACTGGCCTCGCCAGGCTAAGTAAAGCCATTCATAGAGTTTTATCAAATAAACAGCATATTTGAGCAAAGTGATTCCTGGTTACGCCAGTGGCAAGACATCATCTCAAATCGAATAAACAGGCAGGACTAAAGTAATATATAAAAGTCATCGTATATAATGGAATGTGGAGTAGAACAGTCGTGTAGCCACGTGACTGTCGGCCACGTCATTTTGATGGCACATTAGAAGCCGGTAATATCGATAATTATCAATGATGCGAAATTTTACATTCCCGTAGTCACAAAACACTTTTAGTGTGGAAATCGTCACACTTATAATAGTTGGATTAGAACAACGTCCAACGGAGCTTGGTACTCACAAAGTCCTAAGTTGGAGATTATGAGAAGCCCTAAACTAGGAAAAAGGATAAAACGTAAAACACTCTGGGAACTGATCGTTGAAGTGTTCATGGGGAAAAAAAACACATTTTTGGTCATAGCCAATAACGGAAATGAGTGCTTTTTATACGCTTCATAGCCGCGGATATAATTCCGTCAAGTTGCTTATTTAGAAAAATATATCAATTCATTGGATTTGTATTAGTATGGTTCGTTACCAAATCAGTCCCAGTTACGTTTCTAGTTCAATAAAGGTATCCTGACAAATTCTGAAACTAAAACTAATCATAATTTGAACAAATTTCTTGAAAACTCCATGCATCGTCTGACAAATGTAACTAACTTCATTTTCGAGTCCCGAAATAAAAATTATTACTACCGCTTCATAGTAAAAGAGTATGACAAATCATTTGCGTGATTTCTTAGATCGTTCAAAATAATAACTCTTCTATATAGCTGATTCATTCGATGTAAAATCGCGGTAATTTGAACTAATACCCGGCAAATGAAGGAAACAACATCAAACACTCCAGGCCATTTCGACAATTAATTCGAGCCGTCAAACCAAAAACAAAATTTCGCCCATGGCTAATTTTGCCCAGCTTATAACTCACAGATTAGCATTAGATTTTATACAAGTTAGATTTCGGTATTTAAGAGGGAAGTTTCTGACGAATATTTGAGGTATTTGTTAGGTACTGAACACTACAAAAGGAAAGAATTCGATTGTTATATTCTGTAAAAAAATGCAGGTATTTGTAAATGCTGTCTTCTAATTACCCACGAGGTTGAATAAACTAATTTTCTGCTATTTTACAGAATTGTATTAAAAATGATTATCTGTCACACAAATAAATTATATATCGGAAATATTACTTGTATATTGCTATTAATGACATTATGGAATATGGTGAAGGCGCAGGTACCAAAGGAAGAACCAGATGCAAGTTGGTTGTTTGCATTATTGATACATGTCTAGAACAGGAATATTGTAGAGTTATTTAATAATATTTTAATGTGCTTAATTGCAGAAAACGTTTCTTTTATTGATAAATATTATTTTTCGTTGATGCAGGTAGTCATTGCTAAATGGGTGCTCCCGAAGTATGTGTACCGAGTTAGGGTTCGGGTTGTGCGTAATCTTGGTACGAATACTCTCGGAGCGCCGATTAATGACTCCGGTGTTATGGACGCAAATTAGCATTTACCAATGCCGTAAAAATTCAACCATATGCCGCTCACAAATAGTGATAGCTAATTTTAGCCTAGTCTATTCCAGCTTTTCCGGGACTAATTTAATATTGCAACAAACTGAAGCTTCTCAAAAGACAGTGACAATTAAGTTATTTGATTTACAACTAATGTTTGTAAACACAATTAAAAGCTGACAAATATCACGCAAAACCCCAAAAACGTGGCCCTGCTCGAATATCTGTCTGAAATCGAAGCTCGGAGAAAAACATCCATTACGACAAATCCGTATTTATTATATTTACAGTTGAGTGCGTCGATACCAAACGGTTTGGCGTATGCGAATTTTTCAAAGATGAAGGATTTTGCAATGAACCAAAAACAATAAAAAAGTTGCAACGAAAATGTGATTATTCTTGTGGATGGTGTTCCAAATGTACGTATTCCAATTACTTTTGCCAAGCCAATGATTTGCACTGGCACACACTTTGAAGAGCAGTACTCTAGTTAAGTATCATTAGTGATAGTTTCGTTAATTTTTCTTTATTTACAATTATTATTAACCAAGTTTGCAAAAATAACTATCAGGTAGGGTTACGCTAGAGGTAAAATTAATGTTGTTATCATATTTTGCATCAGCAAAAGCGTGTGAAGATGTAGCACCTTACATAAATTGTGAATCCTTGACGGAACAAGAGTGTCGAAGCAATGCACAATTTTATATTACACGATGTAAAAAATCATGTGGATGGTGTGACGGTGGACCGAAAGGTATGCAAGCATGGAAAGAGTACTTTGTGAATTTGAGAACGACATGAAATTCTGAGTATATCTGGCTTGTAAATTTATGTGTGTAACAGTAACCAATTTTATAAAATTTACTGAGATAGGGTATATTACTCATTTAGTAAAATTAAATACACCAATGCTATACAAACAAATGGTGTGTAATACTAGGTTACTTTCTCCACACATATGTAGAAAAAAATCTATTGCTAAAGAATATTATTTCAAAGATACTTGGGGACCATGGCAAGAATGGAGTGCGTGTTCAGTAACCTGTGGTTCCGATGTTGGAATCAGAAAAAAAACTAGAAAGTGTTTGTCGGATTCTTGTACCGGAAACGATGCAAAGCAAGGATTTTGTTCTGCAAATAAGCCATGTGGTATGTGGATTTACACAACTTTCAAATCTTTTCTTATTGAAAAGTAACACGGGTAAAAAAATCTTGAAAAATGAATGATGAAATATATATAAATAGACATAGCTTACATCATTCAGTAACAAGTCATCATTGTATTAAATATATTAAAGCGGTTATTGAACACGAAATGAATTCTATGGATCGTGATGTTATTATGTTGTTGTTAGAATTCTTTCCCTCTTGTTCTTGTTTACGGTTGTTGTGAAAAAATTCGCTATTGAACCAATTGCTTTGAATGTTTTAGTAGCTGAAGATTATTGTTGTCACTAGAAGAATATTATTAATTTCAAAATTTTCTGTGGGCTCTATGTGATTCGTTTTTGAGGTGACATTTTTTGCGTGATGACGTCATCAACATTACAAATTACGCACCGTGCCGTGATTCCTTGATCGCATCTCAGCGATCTGGTGGTCAGACTACCGGTACTGTAGTATAAAAATTCGATATTACTTCGCCTTGGCTTCCGTGCCCATATATTTGAGCATTGCTGCTAACTTGTTATAATATGCACATTGGCATAAAAAATGATAATTAGAAGATAATTTATTCGATTTCATCGTGCAACGTAATATTACAACGTGACCCATGTATTACCGCGTTAGTTTGTCGCGGGTTGCCCTTATGGTGGTCCTTTTATAAAATCTATCAAATATTCAATCTTACTTCAGTTGAGTGGAGCGCATGGAGTGAGTGGAACAGATGTAGTGTAACTTGTGGAAATGGAACAAGAGTAAGGAACAGAACTTGCACAGTAGAAGATGAATGCATTGGACAAAATATCCAGATTACAAATTGCGAACTTTCTGAATGCGTCGGTCTGTATTGCGATGTTATTTCATTTGAATAGCACTGCACTACATCTTCGAATAAAAACATATATATTTCTTATAATATAAAAGGGCAAAATGTCTCAAGATTTTTGCAAGATTTACGTTAAATTTTATGTGGTATAATTCTGTGTCGATGCTGTAAACCAGGGTTGTGCAACATTTTTTGTCGATGGTCCATATAACCAACTTCAGACATCTGGATGAGCCATACACAAAAAAAATCAGTTTCCCGATGTACGATCAACAACATTTTATCTACTCTCCGACTGTAAATTAATTATGCAATGCCTGATCTTATTGATTCTTTATTACGGCTAACTACCATATAGTATCCATCATGCATGCTATTGCTTTTCTTGCTGGGTTTGTCTGACCATGATCAGACGAACGTTCAAATATATATATATATCTGTGTTACTGTGCAGCAAGATTTTCTAATCGCTTAGAATAGTTATCTTCACTCTTGCTACAGCATCTTTAAATTATATGTACACGTGTCGAGCAGCGCAAAAGCATAGAAGAAGGATAAGTAGTTTGTTCTGCAAAAACGCAATCGATAGCTCGAATCATATTATTTCCGTTTGTATCTTAATTGTACTTTGTTTCAATTATAGCCGGAGCAATACCATTTGACGAATGGACGACATGTTCCCGACCTTGTGGGGGAGGATCCAGTATTTATATCAAATCATGCCCACAATGGGACAGAAAAATTTGTCCCAGAGAATACAAAGATTGCAACACACATGCGTGTCCATTCAGTGGGTATTTGTAAATCTAGTATTCGCGGGCATATTTACTTGTAGTGTCCGATTGTTACAGGATAGTTTATGTAATTAGCGATTACATTATAGTCATAAAAGGATCTGCTCCAAACTTTCAATCTGGTTTGTAGAAAACTGCATCGAATATCGTTATGGAAGTCAATACACTGAATGCTGTGATCAATCAGTCGAAAAACAATGTTTCAGGGTTGCAAAGAGAATTTTCGGTGGAAGTATCAGTTCAGCTAAACGATTCCCTTGGATGGTAAGTCAATCATAAAATATTTCACTATATCAAACTTGGACACAATAATTCTATTATTAAATCATGTACATAAACCATGATTGAAAGGGGTTCATGTTTGATATAGTGAACAATTTTTCAGGCACGGAGAAATTCCTTTCCGATTAGGACGGCGATCTTTCGTGGAAAAATTTCCTCCGTCACTCGATTTAAATGGATGGTAAGGAAAATTGAAATGTGTGTTTACAGTGACACCTATTTCAACATGGGTATAATAATGATAAAAAGAAGGCATAATACATAGTCAATATACACACGAAATCCTAAACGTGATATAACATGGGTAGTGGGTCATGCAAAGGTTTGTCGGTTGTTGCTGTTGGTTTGGGGCTTTAAATAATAGTCGGTTTAATTAATCCTTCTTGGGCTAAAAGGATGAGGTGAATTTTTTTCTAATTACAGGCCCGAATTGAAGTGATTGGAGGAGTATTGGGTCCTAAAGCTAGAAGAACAATATGCGGTGGAACTCTCATTCATCCTAGATACGTCCTTACCGCAGCTCACTGTGTGGTGTAAGTTACCAATATTGTTTTTAAATAATTTAAGGAATTTTCAGACTTAGTCATCGACGCTTGTGAAATCACGATCTAAGACCTCAAAAAACGTACATTTTGAGTTTTAAAAATTTGCTTATATATTAACCTTGGATGGTACAAATTGTTCTGATCAATTTGTATGTTGAAACAAAAATTATTAGTACTCCTGTAGTATGCGAACCAAGGTGGCGGACACCGGAAAGTAGTATGTGTACTAATTCAGGGGTTCTCGAACTTTTGGTCTTGCGGAGCCCGTGAAGAGGTTGACTATTATTCACGGAGCCCCAGAATAAATTTTAAAATTGTTACTTACCGATTAATATTCCTGAGTAAGTTAAAGGTACTTTACGAATTTAAAAGCTACAATCCATAAATAAATCTAAATTTTACAGATAAATTCTATATATGAAGGCTGTAAATTTGACACTTGACAAACATATTAATAAATTAGGGGTTGAATCTTGTCTCTTTTGATATTTTTAAAAGACTTAAAAGGTCGCTAATAACGTGCTCGATTGCATTTTGTTACAATCGCCGTTTGTTTTCGTCAGCGTGGTGTGTTTTTTTTTTAACCTTAACATCTTTACGTCGGTGTTTATTCTCCCTAAACCAAAAATTTCCTACGGCATATATATACATGTATTGTTTCACAATGACGACGATAATTGCTCTTTTGTTTTCGTGGGGAATTATGAGTTCAATGTGAAAACATCGTTACCATATTATAGTCATTGCTTGATCGGCGACGAGAGGCTAAAATATTTAATAAAGAGGTAAATCCGCAACTCAAATTCTTTGATTAAAAAGCGGCGTTATGAAATATTAAAATTAAAACTTAAAACGGAGGATAACACTAAAAGTTTTGTTTTAACAGACTCACGGCAGATTAAAGCTTTTTTATACATTGTAAATCCCAAAATTTGGTGTTATGTTAGGTTTTCTTTGGTTATTCATCGTAGTAACTGAAATCGAAACACAGTCAATTATGCGCGCGATGTACCTTTTATCGATTCTGAGACTACCGACAGAGCCGCATGCATAACATAAATTTCAATTGTTCGTATTTTGCCCAGACCTTGTGATTTTTTAAACGGTGATATCCTTCAAAGAATCTGAGTGGCAGACTTGCGCGGTAGGAGTTAGTGTTGCAAAAACGGCTCAAATTTGTCGAATTCGCTAAATCTACCACGCAATCAGCCATGATTACGATTATGAATTAATCGGTAAGGGCACAAATATCTTATCAAACTACTGGCACCGGTAGTAGGTATGTTCTTTTGTGGGCAATAGGACTTTGTTTCTAATATATTATGATACCAGCGTTGTTCAGGATATACGGTAGTCCACAAGAACTTCGTTCACTTAACTTCATTTCTCATTTCATGTCCGCGGATTGCCGTGGTAATTTGAGAAGTAATGATTTATTACATTGAACACCATTAACCCAATGAACAAGTCATTTTAAATATGCCCGCATCGGTCATAGATTGCACAATTGTAAATTGTACTTTTTGAGTTTTAATGTCAAACTAGGGCTTTTTGTAACGGCGATATCTTGCTTAAAAATAATCTCGAGTGCGAAAAAACAAATCAAGTTTGACAAATCCCAAGATCGCAAAAATACGATTCCAATTTATTTATTGTTGGCAGTTTATCACGTATTTTATATTATTTTAGAATAGTAATCTTTTATTTTAGTAATCCTAATAGTAATCTCGAATCAAACGTGAGTAACGATAAGCACGATTAAATCATTTTAAATGTTGCTCGCAATGATCATGGATTAAATATTTTACGCAACAGCAATCTCGTTATCCGCTGAAAAATTTTTTTTTCAATCGCGAAGAATGTTGCACAAATATTTCCGATTCCAATTTTGCACCTCTCCCCCTCTTAAGAATCCTGGCTGCACTATTTCTTATGAGTAATGTCATTTTTGAATTCCGCCTCTTTGCCATATTTCGAGTCTATACTGTTGTCAAATTTTATTAAAGATGTTTTTGCTTCTTTGAACAATTACAAAATTAGCAAAGTCAGTATTTTGAAAAGTAATAGAATAGCACGCGGAGCCCTTAGGTTCCTCCCGCGGAGCACTTTGAGAACCTATTTACTAGATTAAAATTAGGCCATAATTTTGTTCCAATTGTCCTCATTTTAGTTCTATTACGAGTTCGGGGACTAGCCAAGTGACTCTCGTAGTATTTGTACCTGAATTTATGGCCTAACCCTAACCTAGTACACATACTACCTTCCGGTGTCCGCCATCTTGGTTCACATACTACGGAAGTACCAAATTATTGGCAAGTTTATGTTGTATACCAATTCCATTTTTTTCTGTTGAAATCTATAACTATAAGCTCATAAGGAACGTGCAGCAAAGGTAATGTGTAGCAGCATTACGGCGAATGAGATATCAATGCACAAAATATTTTTCTATTAATAGTATGAAATAGAGGAAACTGAACAATGTGCCAATGGTGGTATATTAGGTTGATTTAGTAATGTACTATTATTATTACAATAAATTCTGTATTTTATTTATCAGAGATTTTGACCCAAAACAAATCAACGTTTTTCTGGGATCCGTAACAACAATTGATTCATCGTCTTTAATTCAAAGAATGTATGCTTCAAATTTTACAATTCATCCGAACTTCACTGAACCTGCTAATGATATAGCAATAATAACGGTAAGGACAAATGTTGAAGATAAAAAATATCTTCTTAGGCTAAAATACGTTCAACTTTGTTATCCTTAATTTAATATGTAAATACTCCTATGATATAAGCTGCATACGTAAAAACTTCTAATACGAATTTAAAACTTAAGATGAATGTGTTATAACATCTTTTCTTGGCAAAATTTTGTCCAATTGGTAGTTATAACATCTTTTCTTGGCAAAATTTTGTCCGATTGGTAGTTCATGCACGTATAGATTGATCTAATATAAAGCATGATTAAAGTATAACATATTTATTCTGTAAATCCCAAATGTTGTGTCTGCTTATTCTGTTATATAATTTTTTTCTCATTTTACTGCAGCTGACCGCAGAAGCTAGCATGACAAATAATGTTCGTCCACTTTGTTTGGCGGATGGAGAAAAAACACCAATAGATGAGAAATGTTACATCGCAGGATGGGGGCTAAGTAAGATGATTAGCTTTTTGACATGGCTTAACTATGTCGTCTATCTTAATAAACAGGCAAAGCCGGGATGAAAATTCCTCAGTTAAAAAAAAAACTAGTTAACTTCAATGTTTTTAAATGACTCTGATAGAGCGTTACTTTGTTGGGACACAAGAAAATTCGGACTGGTAGATATTTGATTCTTATTTCGAGAGGGTTTTTAAAAGCACAACAAAAAACTGACGACTATCTGGCCACTCCACGAAAGCGAGCTAAGTTTACCGCCATGCCCTAAAATCGGTTTAAGTAAAAAAGTGCTACAGATAAGGTTTTGTTTTTTTATCAATTCTAAAAAAATCGTGTTTTAAAAAAACAATGGCTTGTTTCAAATCAAATTTTTTCTGTATTTTTTGTATTTTTTATTGAAATACCTCTTGCATCGCCGCGAAACTACGCCAAAACGTTACATCCTGGCAGCTGCACACGCAGCCGGAATTATAATTTCAAAAATGTAAGTAAAACTTTTTCGGCAAAACGAGTGGGTTGCAATAATGAAGAATATGCTTATATCGGCGGTAATCTATACTGATATAAACGATGAGACACCCTAGCCTAGCTTTTGTCAATTCTAAGAGTCCTCTGATGCAAAGACGCCACAACTAATCTGTTATGACACCATAATATGAATTTCGAGTTCATGTATTGACATTTTTCTCATAAAATGATGGCAATATTACGGTTAATACTGTTCGGTTAATTTATGCTTAGCATACTTTGTTTTTATGGTCGAAGTGATAGAGTTTTTCAAGGTTATACAAACTCATTTATTCGATCGCATTTCAATTTTCGCAAGGTTGTTTCATCGCAACAGGGTCTTTTACATAATTGCTTATCGGTTGCGTCTTACTGCGCCAATCACTGAACTACAGCTTGAGAAGTTGTGCATGAGCCTCTATCGATATTTGTGGCGTTTTGAAAGATTTATTGCAAATAGGAAGCGCTTGGCAATTTTTCACATCCATTTTTCTTCAACCTATTTAATACAAAAAATCAAATAGTATAGCCATTTTGAACAAAACAGGCAAAACCAAACTTGATTTAAAACAATTGTTTTACAACAATTCCCTACCTACAGAAGTAAACAGGAAAGTCAATGATTGGGGTAACATCATCTGAATAATTTAATGAAGAATCGTACACATTCATTTATTGAATGTCGATAACTTAGATCAGTCATTTAAATAGTAAATGAAAATTCTTTATTGACTGCAACATTTGTCTCTATTTTGTTCATAGTACGCGGTATATTTCTTTCACGCGGCAATTCAAACATAATAGGTTATAGGAATTATTTTGGTAGAGTTAAAAAAAACGTGTCAAAAGAAGTAATTTTTACAATTAAAAATTCAAGAAAGTACATTTTCTAATTTCCTACCATATGCTATTCATTGTTTTGAATCACAGCTCGATCAGGTGTGACTGCAAAATCATCACCAAATCTTTTAGAAGCCAGAATAAGACACTTACCATTCGGTGTGTGTCAGAACGTGTTCGCAAAATCACAATCACACAGTCCACATATGAATTCTGAAACCATGATGTGCGGTGGAAAAATTGACGGAGGAGTGGACACATGCAGAGTAAGATAATTTCTATGTAGGTTTCCTCATAGCTCGTGATGCCTTGCCTGAAAGTGGGATCTCAGGTCATCCACCGACGTAATTTTTAAAGCAAAGATAACAGTAGTTTAGTTCACATCGGACTTGAAGTGCTTCAAGTCAATACCACCAGGGGGGAACGGATAAGTCGGAATATGAATAAAGCTCTTTGCAATTGATCCGTCGGCTACGATTTGGCCATTTTTACAGAGTTTATATTTTAGAAGGACCGTATCCAATCACGACGAGCAATAAAGTACACAAGGTTGATATATTTACCTATCTGGAAATAATTTCAAAGATTTCCAATCGAGAAATGTGCAAAGACGATATTCTTATTTTAAAAAGTATTCCCAATTTTACACAGGGCGATAGCGGCGGGCCATTTATGTGTCAAAGATGTGATTCCTGTGAGTGGTATCTCGCAGGTGTAACAGCTTTTGGAGGATATCAATGTGGGTCACCGAAAATTCCTGGAGTTTACATGAGAATAACTCATTACGAAGATTGGATAAACGAAGAAGTTGACAAATATGAGCGTTTCGGATTGGACTGCCAATATTATAACAGTTTATAACATGGTTGTATCTATATGTACGGGCTTATACAAGTTGACTAATCTTCGTGGTGATAAACTATCTTTGCTACTAAAACTGTTTCCAGCTGAAGGGGAAGCTCTATATCAAACTTTGATACAATATTTAAACTTTTGTAAGGAGAACGTAGGGCTGGGCATTTCTGAATACTTGATGATTTCAGAATCGAATCTTAACGATTGAATTACTAGAAACATAGAATACATCACTCAGACAGACTGCTGAGCGTCCACACACAATAAGAAACACGTTTTACCAATAACCCACTGCAGAAAATATTCCTATTTCATAATATCATTGAAAAAATTTGGCTTTAATTAAAAAAAATTGAGAAAATCATCTCGACCATTGGCTGAAAGAAAAAAACAAGATGGCGGGGATTCGTAATTTTGCTCTGAAACGATTCGAATAATTTACTATTCGATTCGAAATGCCCAGGTCTGAGAGAAAGTAATGATGCTTTACATTTAAAATCAGTATGATACCTAGTATGCCATTTACGTCAAATAAAAATGTCGAAAATGTAAAATATGGGAACGCATCTCAACTTGGATCGCATTTACACGTATCAAGGCGAAAAGTCCTAATGAAATATTATAAAGAACACTATCGATGAAAAAATCATCATTCATCACGATAGAAAATGCAGCCAAGGTACAATATTAACTGTTCATTCAATGTAGACGCCAGGTAATATAACGATCTAGGGCAGTGTTTCCTAAACCTTATCCTGCCAGCGCCCCCTCGCACGCTCTACCAAGAATGAGCTGGTAAGAGCAATAAAAAAATAATAATAAAATTTGACCCGATCTCACACGTGATGATATTTTAATTTGATTTTGTTGTCAAAAGATGCAACACTGAAAAACTAAACATGGGTTCAAAGTATAAACCCAATGGTAGTGGAAAGTGGCGCATTTTCACTTCTGGAAATTCAGGATTATCTAGGAAACGGAAACCAAAAATTTCTTAACTATCTCTAAAACAAATATTTGATGTTATTTGCGCTTGAACTTCTGTTTGCGTATGATTATACTAAGAAGTTTTGCAAAATTTTTAACCACTCACTTAGTTTTCTGCTGAAGCGCACCTTCTGCTGTCAGGCCATGGAAATGAAAGAGATCAAACGGTGAAATCAGAACATTACGTAGTTGTGCTGAGAAAAATCTGGACATGACTTGAGGGATTGATATATGTGACCAGCAGTGGTTCCAGCATGTCGGGGCGAACCCTCCTCCAATACATCAAATCAGACGCCTGCATTCTTGAGGGAAAACCGGTCAGCATTGATATCCACTTTAATTATTGGACTGAAACCTCTCAGATTTAGATCTGTAGGGTGTTCGAAGGACAATTTGTATCAGGACAATCCTCACGATTATTAAACTCAAGGCTGCAATTGCAGAGATAAAATAGAGAAATAGCCAAAGAAGAGTGATTGACAATGTTGCAAAAAGAATGCAACTGTTTCTTCAATGTCGAGAAGAGCAGTTGGAACATATTCTAGGAACAACATAATTTTTGCTCAGCACATCCTCGATTTTCCGATACTTTTGGGTCGAAACATGCGCAAACAGAAGTTCAAGTCTAGACAAAATTGAATAATTCACTCCATTTCGTAGAAGTAATTGAGAAATTGCTGGTTTTGTTTTTTGGGGATCACGCTGTATAACACTGTTTTTAATATATAAATCAGTTAAATAGGCTGCTTAACTCTTTGAACCCTGAAAGCCGCTATAGCGGCTTTCCCGAGAAAGTCTTCTGACTCTGAAAGCCGCTTTAGCGACTTTCGCATCCCGTAAGAGTTATGCAACTTTGAAACCTCATATCTCGCGAACCATATATTATATTTAGACAAGTTTTACATCGTGTGAAAGATAATCTACAGGACTAAGTATAATTTCAAAATTGAGATAAATTATTGTGATCATCTTATGAAAATTGGCAACATCAAAAAGCATAAAAAACTTCTGGAAATTGCTCAAATCAATTGACAAAACTTCAATTTGTTTTCGAATAAACCTGGTACATTATCGACAACATTTGTAGAATTTGAAGATAGCTTTCCAGTGATACCATTAGATTGAAGTTATGTCGCACCATTCAAATTTTAGAAGCATTTTTCTTCGTGATTTTGTTTGTCGCAAGATCGAGGCGACGTCAAGGTGACGTAAATAACGACCTAACACATTTACGCCGTTTCGCAGCGACGTTAAGCAATTACGTTGGCACGTAGCACGTTTACGTTCCCTATGAAATAGACTTTTCCTCGCATGCTCGTAACGTCATTTACTTAAGTTCGTACTCGTGAAGCGACTAACGACTTGTAAACGATACACGGGGAAATTTACGCATTACATTCAGCCTCAAAATATGTTCGACTAAAACACACAATATGCAGTGTTAGTGCCGTTTTATTGCATAAAGATATGAAATATATGAATAGCAAAAATAAGGATTTCTAAAAACGGAATGATGGAACATATCGATGGATGCATTGTTTAGCGACATTGCTGAATTTTATTGTGCCATATTTTCTTCTTTCGGTAGATGAATACTATCCAATATTTCATCTGGACAAAGCTTTCGTTTAAAATTCATTGTAAATATAGCGATATCAGGAATGTAGCGTACATGCAGTAATTTCGAAAATCTAATGAAGCCGCAAAATGTAAAACGCTGACCAGGTGAACTACTGGTGCCACCATGTCTTCCGTGTACCCGTTATCAGTTTTTTTTTTATTCAATTTTCATGATATCCAACGGTGAATAATTAGCCTTGATGTTTCCGGCGGAACCTCATAATTGCATGAGGATCAAATATTTCGTTTTGGCCATTCATTTTCGTCCCATATCCAAATAATAAACGTATATAGAATGGCCTTTATATTCTAGCAATTTTACTATGTTCGATCAAAATTCGTCTGAATATAAGGGTTTTATCTGCGGCCGAGGATATGATACTGATGCAATGATGACACAATCTGAACTCAAGCTGTGAACGACCAGATGTGCAATTGCGCAATATACCTCACGCAAAGCGTCACGCACGAAACGTCACATGAACGTTGTTACGACAATGTCGTCGCCGCCCTTTGCGTCGTTACGCAAACTTGGCGTGAAAAATAGTTGATCAATTTTGTTCGCAAACCATTTGAATCGATAGTACAAATTCTGCAATAGAATGAGTTATGCGTATGATAAGAAAGTCATCCGTATATTATCCGAAAGGTAATTTTGTATACTTTTCAAAATTTGACTTATATTGATGATACATTTCTAAAAAAGGTATTAAATATTACCAAAATACAAAAAATTAGTAGATGGGACTAAAAATAGGCTTACACATCTCATTAAAACATCTCGTGAAAAATAATGCCAGTTAAAAATAAAAGACTAGATAAGCTTTTATATGACATATTACAGACCATCTGATATCTAATGGTTCAGAAGTTATTTTGATTTGAAATTAGGGATATTACAATTTTTTAACGCGTCAAATCGATGCGAAGCCGTGGGAGGTCAGGGTGAGCAATGACATTAAACAACATGATGCGCAACTCCGGCATTTTTGTCCGAAGATCGTATTCGATAGCACGCTCCAATGCACATACTTGACGAGACGAAAACGAGCGGATGTGTGCTGCTTTCAAGGCGTAGCACGAATGGTGTTCGTGCCTGCTGTGACAGTTGTTGTCGATTTTAATGATATTTTTGAAAGTTAGGGTAAAAAGAAATCGGTAAAAGGTAAGGTGAATACTATTGTTGTATATCACACCCGGGCATCGCACTGTTAAGTACATGTGGGAAAGCCAGCCTTTGTCAAATACTACGAAGTTATTAATTCAGTACGGTACGTAGTTGCCCATTTGCCGAAATTACATATTTACTTACTCCTTATGGTTTCAAATAGTTCATGCACCTCCAGTTAGATTTTTTTAATCAGTGAGGATATATACTCATTGTTGATTGCTGCTCATTGTAACATACTATTACGCATTCACTTTTATTTGCGTATTGAATCAAATTGTTAACAAGTTCACCTAACATTTCACTCATACCGGTCTATATTGTATAGTCTGATTTCTCAAGTATTTGGAGCCACGAATGCTTGTAATTTTCTGACTAAACCCTTTTATTAGTTGGTTTATTTTCCAAAATTCAGTAAAATATTTTTTAAATAAAACATGAGATATTGGATTTATTAGCTTTTCCATTCTGAATCATATAGACTGCTTTATTTATTCTTAACGAAAATTAATAAATCTCCTCTCTTTCTTCAGATGTGAAAGTTGTGGACAAACCTGTCTAAGCATTGTGAGACTCTTGCAGCACAAGAGGCAATAGCAGAAATAGTAAGTATATCAATCAAGAAATTAAGCCGACATAAAGCAAAACTTTCAACTATTCGTCTAATCTCAATTCCCTATTATTTATTCACAGGACAACTATAGCAGACGGGGAGATATCAGAAGTCTGGCGACATATCAGTGAGAGTGTGATTCCAAGAAATACAATGCAATTGAAAATAGAAAATTGCAATAGAAAAACAACCTATGGAGGCATGCAAAGACATTTGACCCTCCGGTAGAGTTGTGTATGGCCCCAACATCCTGCAGGGCTTGAGGAAAATAACTAAAAATTCCAAAGCGTAAGATTGCATAAGCGGTCTTATTTGTAAAAAGGCACAAAACACGCCAGACATACTTAAAACAGCTTTGGAAATGAGGATTACGGGTACCTCACTGCACCTGTGTTATATTTGGTTCATCAACTTTTGGTAGTACTATAGAAGAAATTCCGGAAGGGGTATAATCATCATTCATGATAAAATACTATCATATATTTTTTGAACAACTTCAATCTAGACCAGGGATCTCAAACTCGCGGCCCCAGAGAACTTCCAGTGCGGCCCTCGAACGCTTAACAATAATTGTAATAGTATTTTGGAAGTTTTTTTTTTATCTAAATGTAATAGATTTTTCAAACCTTCTAAAGTGAAATTGATTATTCACACAGAAAACAATTTACTGAAAGTAGTTTTGGAATATTAATTTTTTTTGTCCACATTTTGACCCAATTAAGAATACACATCAAGCTAGCAAAAGAATACTTGAATAAAACACTTGAGTAATTAAATTAAACGCAAAGTACACGAAGAAGGTGGCATTTTCGAAGAAAATGGCAGTTGATTTCTGCTCTTCACAAAATTCTGAAGCACATTGTTTAATTTGTCATATTCCCATCAATACAATCAAAAAACACAATAAGCTCAGCAGTCAATATGACAAATTCGAAGACCAACTTCGAACAGAAAATTTCCATGTGTTTGTATATTAATATAATTATACAACGACTTAGTTACTAAAAATCAATATCAATAATAATTCAAGCAATCCTATGCCACGCAATGTAGTGCGAAATGTCTTGTCGAAAAAATCTGTCATTTGTTTTTTTACTGATCTATACATGAAATGATAAAAGTAACTTTTTTGCATTACTGGAATTAATTAAACATTCGTAAAGATCCAGATAAACCCATGATCATGTGGCCTCGTTAGTTAGAGTTGGTACTATAAAATCATTTCAGACTGGCCTTAGTATGCTGGTGACACAAAAAAGATGCCAAACGCCAGGACGAATGTAATTATTAAAACATTGAGTTTATACTGTAGTATTTTTGTTAATTTTAGGTTCATATATTTAGATTAAGTTATTTTTAGTGTATGTATTATTCTTTCCTATTCAAAGCTTGTTCAAAAATGATTTTGATGGTTGTACATAGAATTTTACGATTTTTTATAATAAATACTGTAACTTGCAAATGTTGCATTAATAGTGGAATGCAAATATTAATATGTAATTGCATTTGAAGTTGAAGAAAATAATAAAACTTAATCTAACTGTTTAGTTGCATCACAATATATGTCACAAACTAAAACTATCTTAAAAATATCTTTTAAGTATACATTATCAAAAACTGTTTGCGGCTCTTTTTACAATTTTCAAAATGCAATGCGGCTCTCGAAAACCCATGAGTTTGACACCACTGATCTATTCTAGACGATTCAAGCATTGCTTTGGGAAATTATATCACTTCAATTAAATTGAAATAATCTCGCTATATTAAATACAAAATCGTTGCTATCGTAAAGGTAAACCAATTCAGCCACTCGAAACATATTGGCCTTCACAAAGCAATGGAGGCAAAATTGAGAGTTCATGAGCTATGAACATTTGTTCTTTTCTTTGTCTTTAACTTTCCATACTCCACAGCCCCTATTAATTTTTTTTAATTTTAATTACCATGTGATGGTCATACATATCTTTAACTTGTATTTTCTGTCATGATGTATTATCTCAATGTGCCAAACTATTAATTTGTGTGCATATTTTGCTTCCAGATGACATAAATGTATTGTCATGTTTATTACCTCAGCTTGGAGTATTGACAAGAAAAAGGTGCCAGTAAATTAGGTAAAAAAATTTTCAACTCATTGTTATAATCAGAATTCACAATCAATAGGAATTATAAACAGCCAACAATCAGTGAGAATTATATGCGAAATCCCTCAGAATAAATTTGTCTAAAATCGGAGGAAGGCAAAAAATATAGGTAGTTTCCATTCACACAAGCATTTCAAGAAGACTTGCTCGAGCCAAACTAAATGAGCATCGTCAGGTGATCGGTAAGGCTGCAAGTTGAATTCAGCCCTGCAACCGCCTGCATAGAAGATAATATTAATTAGTGGGCTATGAGCTAAATTCCTAAATTTAAACAAACCTATCTACGATGCATTATGTACCAGCAATGTTACCTACGATTAACTGAATATGTAATATGTCTAATAAATTCACCTACAAAAGCAAGTTCGATAGGTGCAAACTTTGTGTTATGGAATTGTATCGCAGCACAGTTTTGTATGACACCCTCTTTAAATGAAATTTCAATGATTAAGCGCAAACATTAAAATTACTAACTTTGAACTTTGTCATTATCTGCAAAATGTTCCACACAAATCTTTCCGCTATCGCGTTTGTAATCTTCTCTAATAAAAAAAAAACGTCTATGATGTCCAGAATTGCTCTTTACAGCTTGCCTGTTATTCCAGCTTTCCAAGTAAGCAAAACTTCTTAGATATAGAGATTATTTTGTTTCGTTACAGGCGCAAAAAGGCAGGTACTACACGTAAAAAAGACGCCGAGTAGCAAAAGCGAGCGGAAAACGGACGCGAAAGGCGACGAGAAATATGTGCATTGGAGCGTATCATGAAATACAATGTTTTGCCTGTAGTCTTATGGAGTGACGTCAGAGTTGCCTATCATGTTGTTTAATGTCATTGGGGTGAGAGAGTAGCGTCGTTCTGGGGATTCAGAGTTCAAAGAGTTAAGTCATTGTATTCGATAGTTTGACGCAACACAAATGATAATCCGACATCGAACAATGTGAAACACAACCTGATATTACAACAGGCTGGATATTTGGCGTTTGCCAATTCATGTATTACATAATTATGCATATTAGATATTATCCAATGACCCAAGTAATAAAAATGAACCAGTCGAGTCGCAACATGGAGATGGCCCTATTTGGCGTACGTCAGATCGATCACATGCGCAGCTCTCTCTCACGTGTTGCTCCTAACAAAACCAAAATTGTAACATAAGAGTGCTGTACTTACACTACCGCTTCAAATCACCCGATAGTAAAAAGAAAATGTAATTCAATACAGTACAACGAAACGTGAAGTGCATGATGAAGGAAGTATATGACGTTTGACGGTGAAGCGAGAAATTTCCAACACCGAAATCACAAGCAAACTAGTTTGAACCAAAACATAGGAGTATGTGACATAAAATATCACACTTATTGTTAGTTCCCGTATTGATGTCCCGTATTGATATTGATCTCGATTGCCCAGTCCCCAATTGCCCAGTTTGACAGCCAGCGTCCCCCCAATTGCCCAAATCGCCATCAGCGCCTCCCAAGTTATCGCAAACGCCCACAAGGGGGCATTTTCGCCCACTTTGGGAACCGCTGATCTAGGGGAATCGGGTTTTGCGTTCAAAATATCTCAGTCCACTGTAACTTTCATTTTGACTAAAAAATGATTCATTGTATACAAACTGAGTTGACAAACTGAAATTACTGAGACTGGTGCTTCAGCGTTAAAAGCATGACATTCATTGTTGAACAAATTGAAGATGCATAACTAAACATAATTAAGTTGTCTCTCTTGAAACTTTCCAAACAAAGTGTAATGATACCATAAAACAATCTAAATATATTTCTTTCTCTCTATAAATAAAGTAAAATATTTAGTTTGTATAAAGCACACTCACATGCTCAATGTTGCGTATACAGCAGAGTTAATGAATCCGAGTAAGACGTTTAGGCATGTACCTTTGACGTATCAGTGAGTACAATCTTTCCGCTAAGCTTGTTTCACAAAAATGTTACAAAACGTTTTTAATGACCCAGCTCAAACAAAAACCTTAGTTATGAATTCCGGATTCTCATTTAATAATGTTCAATTCACAGAGTTGAACCCAGTCGTCACGCTAATAACTAAATTGCGCAAGTCATTTTACCAGATTTGAGAAAAACGTAAAAAACTTCCCATTGGTATTGTTTTGCCATTGAGAGTAAATAATTTCCCATTTATTTTGTTGTAGCTGGATTTGAATTAATTTTCATGACGCAGGCATGTGACGTCATAATCAAGCATTGTGACTTCCACAGAAATGTGCCTATGACTTGAGGACATACGCAATTTCGCAACTTGACTATATCCATCAGTCCTCAAAATCGAACAATCGAAAAACGTATGCGATTTATAGTATCTACGATGTCTGAACCTCGAAACAACTTTTTTGTTTATAACATTATTTTTTATTTTAAAAATATATATTTCATCAATATAGCGCGCTCTGCACACCCACCGAAAGTAAGACATTCCAAAGATATTGAATATAAAGAATAAAATTTCAATGCATCCTCAAAAATAAAGCCAACCAATATGAATTGGACTCAGGAAGTGGATATCACAAGTGTCCGCTCTCCTATGCTGTAGTGTAAATTCAAATTTATAAGCGCTAAGCCAGAATTTTCGACATACGCAATTTTGCAAGACGACAATACCTATCAAAACGCTGTTTGAAGCGCTGAATATACGACATCAAAATACGATTCGATTCTTTATTTCCTCACAACTTTTACCTTGTCAATGTGACACGCTATGCAATTCAACAAACAATTTACTGGATAACAAAAAAAAAATTTTTTTTTGTAAAATTAACTCCTCAGCATCAACTATCATAACTTTGCATTTCTGTTTCATGAAAATAGAAATTTAATGTTCTGTGAAAAATACATTAAATAGTTGTCACATGTATAATCCATATATAATAGTTTTAATAAATATTTGTTTTCAAAAAATCTCAAAACACTACATGATAGGCAAACGATTTCAGTGTCGAAAACCCTGCCGTCTGTCAGAAAACATTAAGATCCAGGTCGTTCAACAAACCCTGCTACTGTTATGGTATTTGACAGTGAATCGCGTCTATTCCTAACTCATGGCCGCAAATGTCAAACTTCGTAAATATACGTCAAAGGATACGAGATAAAGGGCGTAGAAGCAGTAGGATGTTTAAAATGTTAACATCGGGTTTTCTTTCGCATAATAGACAGACATGCCTAATATGTATCAAACGTCATCGTCTATTCTCTATAATATGCTGTAGATCAGTCACGTAGCCTTAACTGTCAATCACGTCATTGTGATGACACTGTAGTGTAGAAACCGGGAAATACCGTGATCAAAGTTTCGGAAGTTTACATGCCCGTAGTTATTTCATAGTCAAAAAAATCAAAGTGGATTAAAAAAACGTCCAACGGAGCTTGGTACTCGCAAAAAGTCCCAAGTTGAAGACTAATAAGAATCTCCAAACGAAGAGAATGGATAAAACGTAAATCACACTGATATTTGATCCGGGATACTGATCACACCAGTCTCAGCTACGTTTTTAGTTCAATAAAGATATCCTACATTTTTAAACTAATATATACTAACAATAATTTAGACAAATTTTTTGAAAACTCCATGCATTGCCTGACAAATGTAACTATTGGTTTTCGAGTCGCGAAATGAATCAAAATCATTACTATCGCTTTATAGTAAAAGAGTATATATATACACATATATGACAAATTTCTTCAAATCAAACATAGCAAATTAAGAAAACAACATCAAACACTTCAGGCCATTTCAACAGTTTATTCAAGCCATCAAACCAAAATTCGCCTATGGCTAATTTCGCCTAGCTTATAGCTCACAGATTAGCAGTAGATTTCATACAAGTCAGATTTCGGTATTTAAGAGGGCATTTTCTGGCGAGTAATGGGGGTATTTGTCAGTTACTGAATACTACAACAGCAAGAATTCGATTGTTATAACTTGTTGTTGTTATACAGAAATTTGCGATTGCTTTCTTCTAATTACCCACGAGATTTACGAGGTTGAATAAACTTCCTCCTAAAAACTTTTCTTCTATTTTTTTTTTTTGCAGAATTGTAATAAACATGATTGTTTTTTATAAAAATAAATTTTATATCGGAAATATCACTTGTATATTGCTATTAATTATATTATGGAATATGGTGAAGGCACAGGTACCAGAGGATGAAGCAGGTACAAGTTGTTTGTTTGTATTATTAATATATATATGTCTAGGATGGGAAAAATGACGAGTTAATGTGCTAAATTACAGAAAATGTTTTTTTTTTCGATGAATAATATTTTTTCGATGATGCAGGTAGTTATTAAATAACTTTTGTGTTGTAGACGCAAATTAGCATTTATAAATGCGGTAAATATTCAACCACATGCCGTACTGTACTGATAGCTAATTATAGCTTAGTCTATCATAGCTTTTCCGGGGCTACTGTTTCAATATTGCAACAAACTAAAACTCCTCAAAAGACAGTGACAATCAAGTTATTTGATTTACAATTAATTTTTGTAAACACAATTGAAAACTGACAAATACAACGCAAAACTACAAAAACGTGGCAATGCGACAACGACAAATCCGTATTTATTATATTTACAGTTGAGTGCGTCGATACCAAACGGTTTGGCGTATGCGAATTTTTCAAAGATGAAGGATTTTGCAATGAACCAAAAACAATAAAAAAGTTGCAACGAAAATGTGATTATTCTTGTGGATGGTGTTCCAAATGTACGTATTCCAATTACTTTTGCCAAGCCAATGATTTGCACTGGCACACACTTTGAAGAGCAGTACTCTAGTTAAGTATCATTAGTGATAGTTTCGTTAATTTTTCTTTATTTACAATTATTATTAACCAAGTTTGCAAAAATAACTATCAGGTAGGGTTACGCTAGAGGTAAAATTAATGTTGTTATCATATTTTGCATCAGCAAAAGCGTGTGAAGATGTAGCACCTTACATAAATTGTGAATCCTTGACGGAACAAGAGTGTCGAAGCAATGCACAATTTTATATTACACGATGTAAAAAATCATGTGGATGGTGTGACGGTGGACCGAAAGGTATGCAAGCATGGAAAGAGTACTTTGTGAATTTGAGAACGACATGAAATTCTGAGTATATCTGGCTTGTAAATTTATGTGTGTAACAGTAACCAATTTTAAAAAATTTACTGAGATAGGGTATATTACTCATTTAGTAAAATTGAATACACCAATGCTATACAAACAAATGGTGTGTAATACTAGGTTACTTTCTCCACACATATCTAGAAAAAAATCTATTGCTAAAGAATATTATTTCAAAGATACTTGGGGACCATGGCAAGAATGGAGTGCGTGTTCAGTAACCTGTGGTTCCGATGTTGGATTTAGAACAAAAACTAGAAAGTGTTTGTCAGATTCTTGTACGGGAAACGATGCAAAGCAAGGATTTTGTTCTGCAAATAAGCCATGTGGTATGTGGATTTACACAACTTTCGAATCTTTTCTTATTGAAAAGTAACACGAGTAAAAAAATCTTGAATATTTAATGATTAAATATATATAAATAGACATAGCTTACATCTTTCAGCAACAATTCATCATTGTATTAAATATATTAAAGCGGTTATTGAACACGAAATGGATTCTATGGATCGTGATGTTAATATGTTGTTGTTAGAATTCTTTTCCCTCTTGTTCTTGTTTACGGTTGTTGTGAAAATTCGCTATTGAACCAATTGCTTTGAATGTTTTAGTAGCTGAAGATTATTGTTGTCACTAGATGGATATTATTAATTTCAAAATTTTCTGTGGGCTCTATGTGATTCGTTTTTGAGGTGACATTTTTTGCGTGATGACGTCATCAACATTGAAATTACGCACCGTGCCATGATTCCTTGATTGCATCTCAGCGATCTGGTGGTTATACTACCGGTACTGTAGTATAAAAATTCGATATTACTTCGCCTTGGCTTCCGTGCCCATATATTTGAGCATTGCTGCTAACTTGTTATAATATGCACATTGGCATAAACAAGGATAATTAGAAGATAATTTATTCGATTTCATCGTGCAACGTAATATTACAACGTGACCCATGTATTACCGCGTTAGTTTGTCGCGGGTTGCCCTTATAGTGGTCCTTTTATATAAAATCTATCAAATATGCAATCTTACTTCAGTTGAGTGGAGCGCATGGAGTGAGTGGAACAGATGTAGTGTAACTTGTGGAAATGGAACAAGAGTAAGGAACAGAACTTGCACAGTAGTAGATGAATGCATTGGACAAAATATCCAGATTAAAAATTGCGAACTTTCTGAATGCGTCGGTCTGTATTGCGATACTACCTCATTTGAATATAGCACTGCATCTTCGAATAAAAACATATATATACAATAACATTAAAGGGCTGAAGGGTCTGAAGATTTTTGCAAGATTTACGTTAAATTTTATGTGGTATAATCCTGTGTCGATGCTGTAAACCAGGGTTGTGCAACATTTTTTGTCGATGGCCCATATAACCAACTTCAGACATCTGGATGGGCCACACAAAAAAAATCAGTTTCCCGATGTACACAGCGAATTAATAAATTAGCGACAAAATCAGAGTTTATTAATATAAATTTGGTATAATTAACAAACTATTTCGAGCCATTATCGACCGAAAAATAAAACAAAAAATCTTTTTTCATTTTCCTGGGAGGCATGAACCACAAAGAATGAATAACGAGAAACTTTATTACTAAACATAAAACTGAGAGATAATCATCAACAACATTTTATCTACTCTCCCACTGTAAATTAATTATGCAATGCCTGATCTTATTGATTCTTTATTACGGCTAACTACCATAGTATCCATCATGCATGCTATTGCTTTTCTCGCTGGGTTTGTCTGACCATGATCAGACAAACGTTCAAATATATATATATCTGTGTTACTGTGCAGCAAGATTTTCTAATCACTTAGGATAGTTATCTTCACTCTTGCTACAGCATTTTTAAATTATATGTACACGTGTCGAGCAGCGCAAAAGCATAGAAGAAGGACAAGTAGTTTGTTCTGCAAAAACCCAATCGATAGCTCGGATCATATTATTTCCGTTTGTATTTTAATTGTACTTTGTTTCAATTATAGCCGGAGCAATACCATTCGACGAATGGACGACATGTTCCCGACCTTGTGGAGGAGGATCCAGTATTTATATCAAATCATGCCCACAATGGGACAGAAAAATTTGTCCCAGAGAATACAAAGATTGCAACACACATGCGTGTCCATACAGTGGGTATTTGTAAACCTAGTATTCGCGGGCATATTTACTTGTAGTGTCTGATTGTTACAAGATAGTTTATGTAATTAGCGATTACATTATAGTCATAAAAGGATCTGCTCCAAACTTTCAATCCTGTTTGTAGAAAACTGCATCGAATATCGTTATGGAAGTCAATACACTGAATGCTGTGATCAATCAGTCGAAAAACAATGTTTCAGGGTTGCAAAGAGAATTTTCAGTGGAAGTATCAGTTCAGCTAAACGATTCCCTTGGATGGTAAGTCAATCATAAAATATTTCACTATATCAAACTTGGACACAATAATTCTATTATTAGATCATGTACATAAACCATGATTGAAAGGGGTTCATGTTTGATATAGTGAACAATTTTTCAGGCACGGAGAAATTCGTTTCCGATTAGGACGGCGATCTTTCGTGGAAATATTTCCTCCGTCACTCGATTTAAATGGATGGTAAGGAAAATTGAAATGTGTGTTTACAGTGACACCTATTTCAACATGGGTATAATAATGATAAAAAGAAGGCATAATACATAGTCAATATACACACGAAATCATAAACGTGATATAACATGGGTAGTGGGTCATGCAAAGGTTTGTCGGTTGTTGCTGTTGGTTTGGGGCTTTAAATATTAGTCGGTTTAATTAATCCTTCTTGGGCTAAAAGGATGAGGTGTATTTTTTCTAATTACAGGCTCGAATTGAAGTGATTGGAGGAAAATTGGGTCCTAAAGCTAGAAGAACAATATGCGGTGGAACTCTCATTCATCCTAGATACGTCCTTACCGCAGCTCACTGTGTGGTGTAAGTTACCAATATTGTTTTTAAATAATTTAAGGAATTTTCAGACTTAGTCATCGACGCTTGTGAAATCACGATCTAAGACCTCAAAAAACGTATATTTGAGTTTTAAAAATTTGCTTATATATTAACCTTGGATGGTACAAATTGTTCTGATCAATCTGTATGTTGAAACAAAAATTATTAGTACTCCTGTAGTATGCGAACCAAGATGGCGGACACCGGAAAGTAGTATGTGTACTAATTCAGGGGTTCTCAAACTTTTGGTCTTGCGGAGCCGTGAAGAGGTTGACTATTATTCACGGAGCCCCAGAATAAATTTTAAAATTGTTACTTATCGATTAATATTCCTGAGTAAGTTAAATTTACTTTACGAATTAAAAAGCTAAACATTTTTAATGAGGTTAATACAATCCATAAATAAATCTAAATTTCACAGATAAATTCTATATATGAAGGCTGTAAATTTGACACTTGACAAACATATTAATAAATTAGGGGTCGAATCTTGTCTCTTTTGATATTTTTAAAAGACTTAAAAGGTTGCTAATAACGCGCTCGATTACATTTTGTTACAATCGCCGATTGTTTTCGTCAGCGTGGTGTGTTTTTTTTAACCTTAACATCTTTACCTCGGTGTTTATTCTCCCTAAAACAAAAATTTCCTACGGCATATATATACATGTATTGTTTCACAATGACGACGATAATTGCTCTTTTGTTCTCGTGGGGAATTATGAGTTCAATGTGAAAACATCGTTACCATATCATAGTCATTGCTTGATCGGCGACGAGAGGCTAAAATATTTAATAAAGAGGTAGATCCGCAACTCAAATTCTTTGATTAAAAAGCGGCGTTATGAAATATTAAAATTAAAACTTAAAACGGAGGATAACACTAAAAGTTTTGTTTTAACAGACTCACGGCAGATTAGAGCTTTTTTATACATTGTAAATCCCAAAATTTGGTGTTATGTTAGGTTTTCTTTGGTTATTCATCGTAGTAACTGAAATCGAAACACAGTCAATTATGCGCGCGATATACCTTTTATCAATTCTGAGACTACCGACAGAGCCGCATGCATAACATAAATTTCAATTGTTCGTATTTTGCCCAGACCTTGTGATTTTTTAAACGGTGATATCTTTCAAAGAATCTGAGTGGCAGACTTGCGCGGTAGGAGTTAGTGTTGCAAAAACGGCTCAAATTTGTCGAATTCGCTAAATCTACCACGCAATCAGCCATGATTACAAGTCCACAAGAACTTCGTTCACTTAACTTTATTTCTCATTTCATGTCCGCGGATTGCCGTGGTAATTTGAGAAGTAATGATTTATTACATTGAACACCATTAACCCAATGAACAAGTCATTTTAAATATGCCCGCATCGGTCATAGATTGCACAATTGTAAATTGTACTTTTTGAGTTTTAATGTCAAACTAGGGCATTTTGTAACGGCGATATCTTGCTTAAAAATAATCTCGAGTGCGAAAAAACAAATCAAGTTTGACAAATCCCAAGATCGCAAAAATACGATTCCAATTTATTTATTGTTGGCAGTTTATCACGTATTTTATATTATTTAGAATAGTAATCTTTTATTTTAGTAATCCTAATAGTAATCTCGAATCAAACGTGAGTAACGATAAGCACGATTAAATCATTTTAAATGTTGCTCGCAATGATCATGGATTAAATATTTTACGCAACAGCAATCTCATTATCCGCTGAAAATTTTTTTTTTCAATCGCGAAGAATGTTGCACAAATATGTCCGATTCCAATTTTGAACCCCTCTCCCTCTTAAGAATCCTGGCTGCACTATTTCTTATAAGTAATGTCATTTTTGAATTCCGCCTCTTTGCCATATTTCGAGTCTACACTGTTGTCAATTTTTATTAAAGCTGTTTTTGCTTCTTTGAACAATTACAAAATTAGCAAAGTCAGTATTTTGAAAATGAATAGAATAGCACGCGGATCCCTTAGGTTCCTCCCGCGGAGCACTTTGAGAACCTATTTACTAGATTAAAATTAGGCCATAATTTTGTTCCAATTGTCCTCATTTTAGTTCTATTACGAGTTCGGGGACTAGCCAAGTGACTCTCGTAGTATTTGTACCTGAATTTATGGCCTAACCCTAACCTAGTACACATACTACCTTCCGGTGTCCGCCATCTTGGTTCACATACTACGGAAGTACCAAATTATTGGCAAGTTTATTTTGTATACCAATTCCATTTTTTTCTGTTAAAATCTATAACTATAAGCTCATAAGGAACGTGCAGCAAAGGTAATGTGTAGCAGCATTACGGCGAATGAAATATCAATGCATCAATATTTTTCTATTAATAGTATAAAATAGAGGAAACTGAACAATGTGCCAATGGTGGTATATTAGGTTGATTTAGTAATGTACTATTATTATTACAATAAATTCTGTATTTTATTTATCAGAGATTTTGACCCAAAACAAATCAACGTTTTTCTGGGATCCGTAACAACAATTGATTCATCGTCTTTAATTCAAAGAATGTATGCTTCAAATTTTACAATTCATCCGAACTTCACTGAACCTGCTAATGATATAGCAATAATAACGGTAAGGACAAATGTCGAAGATGAAAAATATTATCTTAGAGTAAAATACGTGATATGATCTACACAAGTAAAGGCCTCTAATACGAATTTAAAACTTAAGATGAATGTGTTATAACATCTTTTCTTGGCAAAATTTTGTCCAATTGGTAGTTCATGCACATATGAATAAATCTACTATAAAGCATGATTAAAGTTTAAAATAATTATTCTACAAATCCCAAATTGTGTGTGTTGAGTGATTATTCTGTTATACACGTTTTATTTCACTGCAGCTGACTGCGGAAGCTAGCATGACGAATAATGTTCGTCCGCTTTGTTTGGCGGATGGAGAAAAAACACCAATGGATGAGAAATGTTACATCGCAGGATGGGGACTAAGTAAGATGATTAACTTTTGGCTATGGCTTAACTATGTCGGCAATCTTAATAGACAGGCAGAGCCGGGATGAAAATTCCTCAGTTGGGAAAACCTGGTTAACTCCAATGTTTACGTGACTTTGCTAGTACACAACTTTGCTGAGACACAAGAAAATTTGACCTAGTAGATTTGTGATGCTTATTTTAAGAGGGTTTTTGAAAACACAACAAAAAACTGGCGAATATCTAGCAAAAGCATGGAAACAAGCTAAGGGATTTGAGGAGCAAGAATTATTTAATGAAGAATCGTATATATTCATTTATTGAATGTCGATAACTTGACCTACGTTTTTCACAGTTTTCATTCATATTTTTAATTCAGTGGTTTTCAGCCTGTGGTTAGGGCTGGGCGCTTCGAATAGTATAAATTGTTCGGATCGGTTCAAAGCAAAATTTCAAGTCGCCGACATCTTGTTTTTTACTTTCCGTCAACGGTCGATGTGAATTGCCAAATTTTTTTTTATTGAGGCCATGTTTTTCAATGCAATTGTGACATAACATAAGACTATTTTCCGTAGCGAGTTATTGATAAATAGGTGTTTTTCATTGTGTGTGAACGATCCGCGATCTATCCCAGTAATGTATTCTATGTAATCCATTTGTTGACAGAACCAATTACAATAAAAAATGTCGCATACAATTACATATCTCCCATTGACTCCCAAGTATTCGAGATTCCATTCGAAAAAAATATTCGTTTCGAAAAAAAATATTCGATTCTGAAATCATAAGGAATTAGAAATTACCCAGCCCTACCTGTGGTACGCGCAAGTTTTTTAAGGGGTGCGCGAGCAGCATTGAATTATTGCAACGATAAACTTGTCAGATGGCTAAAATATGCCGGCAACGCTTTCTCTTTACCCTCCATACCAGTGGTTCTCAAACTTTTTTAGTCCCAGAGCCGCATTTCAAACCTCAAAGTTATGAAGAGCCGCACACAAACAACGCAAGGTAAAATAGCAACAAACCTTAAGCGCGTATTTAAAATACCAAGTCATCGTAACAACAACACACGTAACAACTGGGGATGGGCAAAATATTGAATAAAAAAATATACGAATGGATTTTACCATTCGAATATCCGGTACCACGTGACCTGTGGCGCTCTGCTTGGACACCTAACTCGCTCGTCTCTAACTCAATCGTGAATTGTGCGAGATTTCCCAACGGCGCTCGCTATCAGAAAAAAACGTCAAATTTGAAAAGTCGTTGTCTTTGCGTTATGGTGTCATATGCCTATGTTTGCACTTAACGTATCGTTTCAATTCCATATTTTGCAAAAAAAAAATGTACCGACGTTCCGTAAATTTAGAAACGTCAAACCAGATTAGGTATTCTAAAATAAATTTCCCAGATTTTAAACTCCGCATGATTGGTGACATGTCATTAGCCATTTCTTGCATTACCGAACATAAAGTTAATTAAAATTAAATGACTTTCCGGCGTTTCATTGTGAAAAAGGCGAGTTTTAGGTCGTTAGAAAACTCTAGTTATATAAATAGCATGGATTTAAAAATGACCAAAAGTTTATCGGAAAGTAATTAACTTTCAAAGCATTAACAAGAGCCGCAGGAAAGAGATCCGCATGCGGCTCTCAAACCCTAGTTTGAGAATCACTGCTCCATACTGTATCTGTATGTATTCGCTGAACGACGCTTATAGCGCTACCAGTCATCGTCTTTAGAGATCGCCCGTTACTGCGTATAAATGACACTTGACAGAACCTACAGACAGGTACACTTTCCGTCTGTAAAAAATTCGGTCTGTCTGTAAAAGTTTAGAACCACGAAATCCTCTACCTTTTTACTATAGTTTCTATAGTGATCTCCGTTTCAGAATGCAAGATTTTCAAAAACAAATTACTGCATAAAATATGTGACATGATTTTTTGTCACATTGGAGACATGAGCCAAGTAGCTGTACGTTGGCTAGCTGTTGGACATGTCAGTATGTAGTCTACATGAAACAAAATCTGAACAGCCGAGATTCTAAACAAACACACTGGCAAGTAAACCATGCAGTAAACACTAATATTGTTACGAATACGGTACTGCTATGCAATTTCTCTTACTTATGAAATGTCCTTGAATATAACTTATCCATTTTTACTCACTTTCATCCTGATCTTTTTCGATACAAGCATACACGAAGAACAGGCAACACAACGCAAAATGAGAAAGAAGATCGTTCCATATAGCCTATCGTATATTTCCAGTTCAGTGCCCAGAATACAGGGGCGTGCCAAACTCTTCTGCTGCCCGGGGCGAGTTTCTGATAATGCTGCCCCTTATATCTAACCTTAATAATAATTCGTACAATGAACAAATTATAGATGTTGTTATGCACTATGAAAAGATAACTGCAGTATCGCAGCTTCCACGAAATTGCAAGATAGCAGTATTGTTCCACTAGGCAAATAGCAAACAAAAAGTACTGAACTTACCCGAATAAAATACAAAACAGTAACAAATCTCCAGACAAATTGACGAACGAAACCTGATCAACTGACTGACGAAGCTAAAACAAACGGAGGCAGTCCTGTTTTGACGGACACAAAATGGCGTCCGATATGCATCACTGCACTTGGGTTATAGTCAGGGCTGCCATCGATATCAACCCACAAATAAGGACATCAGAGAAACAATAAAAATATACCAAAAAATGAAATGTTGTAATAAATAAAATCGACGCGTGTCGTTATACCCCAGGGGTGGCCAACCTGCTTTCAACCGCGATCGACTAGAAGTTTCAAAATAGCTCGCGATCGACTGATCAGTAATAAGGTCATAAACAAAAATGAATGAATACTGAATACGCAGATAACTGCAAACAGCATACAAAAATTCCACCACTGCCAATAAGCTCGGGCTCTGCTGTCGCATTCACAGTGAAATACATATATATATATGCCTATATTGTTAAACTGTTGGAATTCACTACAATTGAATTGCATAAAGATGTTTATGTATATCGCGTATTCGAAACTAGGCTACTGCATTTCGACGAGTGAAGCTCATGAACTCAAGCCCATCCCCTTTTTGTTCGTCTTCTGTACTATCGTCGCTTGATTCCGATCCTTCACCGAATCTATCCTTTTCATTCAAGTTAAAAAAATATTACAAGGACATTTAATGTGACACTGTCTTGTTGCTGCATCACGCTGGATAGCTTTACGACGCCAAGATTGAAACATTTTCTAAATGGGCATCACCAAACCCACTTCTTTGCTTGTTCTTTGTAATGTTCATTTTTGAAAATAACGGTTTGCACAAATACGTACTTTCAAACATCGAAGTGAATATTTCCGCATGATTTGTGAAATTTTGATAAATATTTTCTTTAAGAAGATACATTCTTACAAAAATTAAGCAGTGATCAATCTCTCGAATAGAATATGAATTTTATTTCCTTATTGCTTTGCAATATATTCGAATATTTACTGCGCTATTGAACCCCTACACTCAGCATCATCTGCGTGTTTCCATTTGTCTAATTATAATTAAATTGTAGGCTCGTTAAACGAGTATCTGTTCACTAAATTGTTAGGATATAGTATAATTCAGTATAAACGTGTCTCACCATAAATTCTGTTACGTAAAAAATGTAATTTACTCCTCGAGCGTAGATTATAAATGAAAAAAAATTTCATGGTCAAAACCGCCGTTTGGATATTTTCCCGGGCATAGACTTCCTTGTTTACTTCGTGACATTGGCCAATCAGCAAGATGCAAAAAACGTAACAATGCCCCCTTTCGCATCCGCTCAGACACTCTCACTCAGACAGATTTTTAGGCGTGGTCGTGAACATTACCTCATTTTCGCGTTTTTGAATTATATTCGTTAGTTTTTAGTTGTTTTTCGGAAATTTGAATATAAATCAAATAAGTCAATGATTACTTTGTCTTTCTATGAGTTTCAGTTTAAATACAGCAATAAAAAATTAGTGTAGATATAGCTGTGATAGACTAGGCTAAAATTCTTTATCGGTACTTTTGAAAAACAGATTGTTAAATGGTGTGTATTAGAATGATAGTTTGAAACAAATACCCCATTTTACAGGCAACAACTCGCGAAACCAGTCTTAAAATAAGTACCGAAAATTTTAAAATGGTGAAGTTTGGGAAGAATTTTCCGCGGTCAAAGGTCGGGGAAAGGTCCATTCAGTGAATCGTTCCGGGCCAGATTATTATATTCCGGCCGTATTTTGCCGACCACTGGGATACGCAAACTACCTTGCCTTACTGCGAAGACGAGACCAGAAATCCTTTCGCGTGTGATAATCGCCCACGTGATTCAAGCCTGCGAATGCACACAGAGTACAGAATTAAGTGCGCCGAACATAAAACAGGTTTCGCAAAATCGCCCCCCTATCGCCCCCTTAGACTTTTTCGCCCCCCTCTGTATCGTTTTCGCCCACTGGGGGGCGATATCGCCCACTTTGGGAATCACTGGACTAGGGGACATACGCAATTTTGCAACTTGACTATATCTACCAGTCCTGAAAACCAAACCATCTCAAAACGAATGTTATTCGTAGTATACATGCCTAATCCCCAAAATAGCTAATCTGTTTCAATCACATTAGTTTTTATGTTTAAAAATATATATTTCATCAATATAACACGCTCTGCACATCCACCGAAATAAGACTAAAGGTAAATATAAAGAATAAAACAGCAATTTACCCTTATATAAAAGCCAACCAAGGTGAATTGGACTCAGACAGTGAATATCCCAAGTGCACGCCTCCCTACACTGTAGTATAAATTGAAATTTATAAGCGCTAAGCTAGAATTTGAGATGCAAAAACTCGAAAATCCTTCGCTCAGGTTATTTTGCCTTTGTGACGTCACAATTGCCCCGCGTTAACGATGATAATTCATTATGACGAAACAATTGAACACATATGCATATCATACAAAATCTCTATTTTTATGGGTTTCGGAATTCTTAAAATTAAATCTGAGTTAACAGGTGCGCAGCATTACAGCAGACAGGTGCGCAGCATTACATTAATACCTATATTTTGAAAAACTCAAAACCGCCAAAAATGACTTACGCAATTCGGTTATTAGCGTGAAGATGTATTCTTCCTGTTTTAAAACACACAGAAGGCGCTGTATAAAACTGGTTCAAGGCAATTCTTTGGAGTATGTTATTAAATTTACTCAACATCAGACGCGATCGACTACTCGAGACGTGGCGATCGACCGTTCGATCACGATCGACGTGTTGGCTACCCCTGATAGCGCCTCGATACATCATCAAGGTTGCCATATTAGCTTTTTTAACGCCAAATTTGCCATTTTTGGCTTTTTTTCACGTTTGGCGTCAGAATTTCCATTTAGCTTTTTTCTTGGCTTTGCTAAGTCTCTTTTAGTGTCTATTAATAAAATCATATAAAATACAATATTTAGGGTCCAACAATAGCTTCTTGCTTAGCTACTTAACATTTGAATTTCTCCGAGCATCGATTTCCTTGTTTAAGCTTAACCATAGCCAAACATAAATAATTGCAGTTTCTGCAGCCGCTCAGACAGATGTTCAAGCAGGGTGGAGACAAATCCAAAAAAAAAATAGTTGTATAACTTAATTGTCATTATGTCTTCCCAGGAACTCTAGTTTAGTTGCAGTAATCAAAATTTAGTCTCACGAACAATGTGATTAACTACTCTGAAATAACTGTAAGCGGCACGTGGTTAGATAATTTTTTTTAATAAAAATGATGGTTTCAAAATGTTTGGATAGAATGTTTTAACGTATATATTATATCACATAGTCTTTTGATGGGGCACCCTGTGTATATATTGAATTGTTGAATATTGCTGTCCGATTGATATTTCATTTTATTTTATTTTATGATTTTTTTCAACTTTTCCATATGGATGTCAGATTAACTGTATTATGTCGAATGTAGATTATGGTGCCCTCATTTAATTAATCCTTTTTACTTTTAAACCTTTCATCCCGCTGTAGTGGAAATCGCCATGATAGCAATCGAAAATACGGTTCCCGTACATTTGAACCTACGTACATTTGAACTAGAGCTAAGATCTGGAGCCCGAGCCCCAGCCCGACCCGACCCGATATTCCGGGTCGGGTCGGGCCTGAAATATCGAGCATTGCGTTCGGGTCGGGTCGGGCCTATATTGGTAATCATTACGTTCGGGCCGGGCCTAAAATGTCAAACATTGCGTTCGGGTTGGGTCGGGTCGGGCCTGAAAAGTCAATAATTGCGTTCGGGTCGGTTCGGGTCGGGCCTGATTTGTCAATTATTAGGTTCGGGTCGGGATTAAAATGTCAAACATTGCGTTCGGGTTGGGTCGGGTCGGGCCTGAAAAGTCAATAATTGCGTTCGGGTCGGGTCGGGCCTGATTTGTCAATTATTAGATTCGGGTCGGGCCTGAAATGTCAATCATTGCGTTCGGGTCGGGTCGGGTCGGGCCTGAAAAGTCAATAATTACGTTCGGGTCGGGCTTATATATCGCTGTATTTTGTATAAGTAAATATATGTTTATTAGAAACTATTTTTCAGAGTGGTTCCGATTTCATAAATATTAAATTTCGAAATTTAAAGTTTCGTAGTTCTTTGGATGATGATGCTTATTCATTGCTTTTAATGGCATACCTCGTTTAATTTAATGTGCCGCACAAGTGGAGTGCAGCGGGACATTTGACACACGTTTTTGAATGCCTCTTGATGATAATATGTGTGTCGCTAGGGAATTTCTTAGTTTGCCCAGTAAAACCTTTAGCTACCTTCTATCCATTAGCCCCGCATTGTCAAATGAATGTGCAGATTATAGAGCTCACAAAAGAAGAAATATGTCCCAGCATTCCCCTATACTGTACTAAACTCTTGCAATGACAATTCGAAGAACTCCTAAATAAAATATGAAATTTCGGGCCTGCGAATCCAGTTAATTTGTCGGGCCTGCAAAGCCAGTTAGTTAGTCGGGTCGGGCCTGCAAATCCATTTAATTAGTCGGGCTCGGGTCGGGCCTGCAAATTCAGTTAATTAGTCGGGCTCGGGTCGGTTCGGGTTTTTATAACCACGGACCCGGGTCGGGTCGGGCCTGCAAATCTAGTTAATTAGTCGGGCTCGGGTCGGGTCGGGTTTTAATACCCACGGGCCCGGGTCAGGTCGGGCCTGCAAATTCAGTTAATTAGTCGGGCTCGGGTCGGTTCGGGTTTTTATAACCACGGACCCGGGTCGGGTCGGGCCTGCAAATTCAGTTAATTAGTCGGGCTCGGGTCGGGTCGGGTTTTAATACCCACGGGCCCGGGTCAGGTCGGGCCTGCAAATCCAGTTAATTAGTCGGGCTCGGGTCAGGTCGGGTTTAATACCCACGGGCCGGAGTCGGGTCGGGCTGGATTTTTTTAGCCCAATCTTACCTCTAATTTGAACCTACGACAATTGCACCTGCATACTGTTGCACCTATAAAAAAAAAATCGTTTTACGGATATATGAACCCATACTAACTCTAACCCATGGGTTTTAGCACCCGCATATCGTTGCACCTATGAATTTTTTTTTGTTTTACGGATATTTGAACCCATACTAACCTAACCCATGGGTTTTAGCACCCACATAAAGATTGAACCCGCGGATATACACATGAGTTCAAATGTACGTGGGTTTAAATGTACGGTCACCGAAAATACAACTTTCGATGGAAAAAGTCATTTGTGTGGCTCATTATATGAACTGATGGCTCTACATCAGCATATTGAAAACTCATTATTGTGTCATGGACGTCAAGTCATGGGGCTTTTGTACTTAGTAAAATTGTTGGCTTTGTTTAAGTATTGATTTGGCTTTTTTTGATCATTAGGCATCATACGGATGCTACCATTGCTATCTGCAGTATGTGCTGGCTGATAGACATAAACTCTTGAGTTTTGGTGCTAAATTATCAGTAATGCCGAAGCAAAAGCATACCTCCGATTACATACGATACAGCCCGTTTCATGATTTACTACTATGCTATCCATCGTTTCGAATCACAGCTCGATCAGGATTGACTGCAAGGACATCACCAAATCTTCTAGAAGCCAGAATAAGACACTTACCATTCGGTGTGTGTCAGAATGAGTTTTCAAAAACACTATCACACGGTTCACATATGAATCCTGATACTATGATGTGCGGCGGAAAAATTGACGGAGGAGTGGACGCATGCAGAGTAAGACAATTTCTATGTAGATTTTCTCATAGCTCGTGATCCCTTGCCTAAAAGTGTCTCTCAAGTCAACCACCGACTTAATTCTTAAAGCAGCAATACCAGTAGTTTACCAATAGTAGTTCCACCAATGAGAACAGCTAAATTTCTGTGTAATTGATCCATCGGCTACGATTTTACCATGTTTATAGAGTTTTCTGTATTCAGTTCGACATTTATTTTAGAAGGGCCGCGTATCCAATCACAACAAACATTAAAACCTTACACAAGGCAGATATATTCTAACTATCTGGAAATCATTTCAAAGATTTCCAATTAATGAATGTGCAAAGACGACATTTTTAATTCTAAATTTATTTCCAATTCAACACAGGGCGATAGCGGCGGACCATTTATGTGTCAAAGATGTGATTCCTGTGAGTGGTATCTCGCAGGTGTAACAGCTTTTGGGAGAGATCAATGTGGGTCATCGACAAGTCCTGGAGTTTACATGAGAATTACTCATTACGAAGACTGGATAAATGAAGAAGTTGACAAATATGACCGTTTCGGATTGGACTGCCAATATTATAAAAGTTTATAACATGTCTGTATTTAAAATTAGGTCTCCTATAAGTTAATTAATCTTCGCGGTGATAAACTATCTTTGCTACTAAAACCGTTTCCTGCTGAAAGGGAAACTTTATATCAGACTTTGATACAATATTTAAACCTTGTGCAAGGAGAAGTAATGTGCTTAACATTTAAAATCGTCATGCTACCTAGATGTGCCATTTACGTGGAATAAAAATATCGCAAAATGTAAAATATCGGAATGCTTCCCAACTTGAATCGGATTAACGCGCGTATCAAGGGAGAAAAGTCGTAATAAAGCTAATAATAGTACATGGTATTTTGTTATTGTTATAAAGAACACTACTGAATAAATAAATCATCACGATAGAAAATGCTGCCAAAGTACAATATTAACCGTTCACTCAATGTAGACGCTATGTAATATTAAAAAGATTGGGGAAATAGGTCTGGCGTTAAAAATATCTCAGTCTATACGGTAATTGCGATTTTGACAAAAACTAGCAATATACTGTGCACAGGTGCCTCAGTGTTAGAAGCAGGTCATTATTAAACAAACTTCTTAATTGAACATAATCGAATATTAAATTGTCTCTCTTGAAATTTTACAAACAAAGTGTAATGATGCTATGAAACAGGGGTGCACAAACTTTTTGCTATTGGCGGGCACATTGCATTTCTTTGTATTAAATAAGGCCTCCAGGGGGTTGATGAGCGCGACTTCGGCGCGCAATTTTTTGACGTTTATGACGTCATAACCGCGTATTTGACACGTGCGAGGTGCAGTCTGCCCAATCATGAAGTATGTAGGACTACTTGGAAGTATATTTTTCGCATTTTAAACGGATTTTTCTTTTCGAAGGATCTATTCTTGAGCAGATATATTGCAGCAAGTTGCATAATGGTTGCACAATTTTGAAAAAAAAGTCGGGGTCGGAAGGAGGGTCGGTCCCTCCCATTTTCTTGTCCCCAAAAATTAAATAAAATGTCAAATATTCCAATGAATTTATTCTATAAAAGTTTGCAAAGCATTGTAGCAATTTAATGGCTCACTTCGTCTTGCATGTGGGCAGATAAACTTGCAAAGTCGGGTAACCGCAAATACACCATCCAGATTGTGACGCATCGTGTCGTCTGACTTTTTTGCAGTGCTTCTGTTTTGCTTCAATATACGCCAGCATAGTCGCCAAATCCTATATTTTGAACTTTTATTTTGTTTATAGGATTTTGTATGTGGCATGCCGCATTATTTTTTCACGACGGCCGCACGTTGTGCACCGTTGCTATAAAACAATCTAAAAATATATCTTTCTTTCTCAAAATAAAGCAATTGGTATAGTTTGTTTGGACAATGGACATGCTCAATGCGTATAAAACAGAAGTTAATAAATCAGAGAATAAGTTTAGGCATGTACGTTCGACGTATCAGTAAGTACATCCATCCGCTTTGCTTGTTTTACAAAAATGTTACAAAACGTTTTGAATGATGCAGCTCAAACAAAAACCGTATAGTTATGAATTCCGAATTGTCATTCAATAATGTTCAATTCACAATGTTAAATGTCTTAATTGACGTATATATCCAGTAGAGCCAACGGAAAATTTATGTCGAATAATAGGAGATGGAATGCAATTATTTGCATTCACTTTTAATTTCCAACAAGATGGTAAAAATGATTATTATCGTGTTTTCGTGGATGTTTGTACAACGCTGCTCTTTCGAGGAGGTGGCGATGGTCGGGGTCCTTTGTTTTGGGACACTTTTCTCAGGACGCTCTTGTTGGAGGATTGCCTGGACTTGAGTTTTCTCTGGAACTCATCTTTCAATTTTGTTCTCTTTGAAAATCGGATTTTGTAAATCATACCCAGAAAGCTCATAAATTCACCAAAGTCCATAACTCCTGAAATATAGGAAGAAACATCTTCAAAATCTCTCAATCACCGATTTCAGACATTCGCTAAAAATAATCCGAAATGTTTTATTCCCGTTTGTATCGCGCTAACAAAATTAAAAAAAATACTACCGTAACAACTGGAGAAGAAACGCATATTTTCTATAAAATTAAGATTCCCTCATTTCGTTTACCGCCACTCGAGTGGAAGCACGATAAACTCGAATAAAATAAATTAAATATATATTTTAAGATGAGAAACATGATTGTCAATTAACATGACCGGCCAATAGACTTATCCAGTAATAGTTCCCTTCAAACATATGCGAGATATTTCACTCTGAACGAAAATTAAATTTTAATCAAAATTGAATATTTTCGAGATGTCGGTAGCTGATTTTTTTTATCCAATCATGCCAGGGCGTACCATAACTCAGTCGAAGCGCAGGTGTGCTGTTGAAAATTTTCAACAAAATTGTTACGAATTTTCAGGTATAGGATCCTTTCAAATTAGCGTATAATAGAAACTTAAGCTATTCAGTGGAAAACTGTACTGGCAGTTTGGGGAAAATTACGCCACACATCATCTCGAGTGATGCGTAAAAGGGTGTGTTGTGATGAACTTGAAACAAAAGACGGCAGATAACTAAAAAAGTTAATTAGGAAAATTCATTTTGTTCTCATTCATTAATTTGATGTTATTTGAAATACCGCAAAAACGAATTCAGTACATTTAACACAGCCGAAAACAACGTTTAACAAACGTTCAATGTGTGTTTCTCTTCGGTAAATTGCTCTCTTTTTCCGAATCGCGTAAATCTAATTCGAAAAAGATGCGATTCGTAAATCTAAAAGTGGCATCCCTAGTCGTAGTCCTAGCTCCTTTTTTTGTGCCGGTAAGTTCCTCGGGAATAGTGAATTGTCGGTCAATAGGCATGGTAGTGGTAAACACCAAAGATTATCTAACCATAACGATTCAGGGTTCTTGTCTTAGGGTTAGGTTAGGGTTCTTGTCTTACACTGATGCCATATCTATTATGGTCAGAACCCACCAAACTTTTTATGCAGTAGGCCAAGCATCTTCGAGATATTACCAATAATGTTTAACCAAGATGCATTGAATCAATGCACAATGGTTTTGGATTTGGGAATCTTTTTCTATCGAAGATACATTGGCATTTTTGTTCAGCTGTGTGCAAGCTACCTGAAGTGTGTCAATCTCAGTTAGTCTGATAATCATTTCAGCATGCATATTCATTCATATAACTTACAGGCCTGTATATGTATGTGTAACTAAGGCATTGCGAGACAAATATTTCATTTGTTACACATTTCATAAGCCAACAATTGATGCTATTCATGCATGCCACTGTTTTCCTAAACACATCGATAAACAAACTCAAGCTATTCATGCTGAGCATATTATTATGGCATTATCCATACTATATATATAGAGCTTCGGAAGATAGTTTTTTACATTTTCAACCAACGTCTTAAAATATTCTCATTCTTAAATATCAGCGAAATATTTTTTTAAACGATACCAGTTTTAACCTTCAAATAATATTACCGTCATTGTTAGAATCCATTTCGTGAAGAATCACTTCACATTCCGATTTACTGACGTTGATATTACAAGCCTGTAACAGAGTAAAAGCAGTTATTATATTTAAAATATAGTCATTAAAAGCACTAGTTATTGCAAACACCTGTAAGACGAAATTTCTCAAAATATTTGTCAAATTTATTTGCCATTGTACATGAAAGAAAGCTGCATTATGTTTGTTTTATGATGAAAGCCAATTTTCCATTTGTTAGTAATTCCAGTGTGAACGATTTAAGCTTTTGAAATGGTTCAAAGATTTTATATCCTATGCTGGTATATAACATACACACATATCACAATTGGCCATTTTACGACAAGACGCTTGATCAATATATGTCTATAAACAGGTAGCATTTTCTCAAAAAATGGAAGAGCACATTTCGATGAATATAACATTAAGAACGAATTTCTCAGTAGTAAGCTCAGTCAAGTTGAATTGAATATTACGCTTATGTCAACTATAGAGAAATTAGATGCTCAAATACAAGAACACTAAGGTCGCGTTAGGTTAGCGGGATGGTGAGGCCTAGTTGAGTACCGAGTTGGAGGGAGATCGGTGGAAAGCTTGTTTCAATAAAGTGTTAGACACGTTGAACAGAGCGAAGCAATCCTTACCTTTGACGCTACCGGTACCCTCAAAAAATTTCCGAGTTTCGCGTAGCAAGAATTTACAGAATCAAACCGGACAGCCAGTGTTCCCATGAATAAAATAATACAGCTAAATTTTGAACGAAATATCAGATTTTACACAAAATTTAGAAATAAATAGAATTATTAGCCTTCTGGCAAAAAAAAAATCTTTAACCACTGAAAATTTCAAAGCAACTGGTCTCGTATTGGAAGATAAAAGCGATTTTTTAATGAAAATCATGACGAATAACAAGAACAACAACATAATATTGAAACGATCGTTATGTCCACTGACGTGTCCAACAAAACAATTTTGGGGGCTCCCGAAGTATGCAAACCAAGATGGCGGACATCGGAATGTAATATGTGTACTAGGTTAGGGTTAGGCCATAATTTTAGGTATAAATACTACGGGAGGCTCTTGGCTAGTTTTCGAACTGATAATAGGACTAAAATAAGGAAAATTGGAAATAAATTATCGCCTAACCCTAACCTGTTACCCATGTTACGTTCCGATGTCCGCCATCTTGGTTCGCATACTTCGGGAGCACCCAATTTTGTGTCATATAACGGGTCTCATATAACTCAGAGGATATTTAAAAATAAATGAAAGTAATAGCCCTCTACCGACTTCAACAATCTTCAAGTACTGAAAAGTTGAAATTGATTCATCAATATTAACAGTATAGCGATTTTTCCCAGGGGCAACAACAAGAATTCTTCAAAACAATCGATAGGTCCACTACGTGTTTAATAAGTATTCATTGCAAAACTAATATCCTGATAATACAGTAATTTCCTGTCAAAATTATACATGAGAAACTTACTTGTTGTTCAATTAACCAAGACAAGGTATGTGGCCAATTCACGACGCTTTTAATAACATCGTTCACATCCATGGAAAAGATTATTTGTTTACGGTGGTTATTATTGTATTAATGATATATTCTCTGAAGTTTTGAAATAAATGTGAAAAATACTATGGTTGTTGTAATTGCTCTACAATTCTAATTCAATATTCGGCATTTTAGCCAAAGCTGAATAACAAAAATTCATTATATATATATTCATGGAAAGCACTAGTAAAGCTAACACGGATGTAATAAACAGAACCAGAACATTGTGTTTTTGATTCAAGAAACTATGTCGTTCAGATAAATAAATATCATCTACATCTGCAGTTTTCTATTTCAATCGCATTGGTTGAAATCCTAAACAACTCAATGTTCCCGATTTCGTTTTGTGACTTTAACAATAGTTAGCTATTTTCGTCGTTTCATTGAATGAATCTGGATATGCTCCAATGGGGTTTACATTTATCCTTCTACATTATACGAGAAACATTTCTAATCAATGATTAGAATCAATGACCGGTGACATAAATTTTGCTCGAATTTTAAAATGTTTCTCAAATAGTCGTGGTAGTTCAGTTGTAGTGCATAGTGCCTGTGGGTCCCCAAATAAATAATACCTATAAATAAAGTTCATATTTTTGGAATCTTATGGAGTCTTATCTTGAACAGATCTTATATTTATTTAAATCAATGAAGAAGATGGAGATTGCAATAAAGCAACACAAACTTTGAGTGGCAAAGTGGTCTGAGTTCATGTATTCAAATTTTATAAAATCCACATTGTTTTTCTGGTATGTTATAAAGTTCATTCTAGTATCAATCAATTGCATTAGAGGGGAATTTTAGCGTCAGAATATTTCAATTTAGGTCATACAAATAAAAAAAAATGAGTTTCATATATCTATGCATTGCACAGTATTATTTTGCCAATCGAATACAAAGAGTATGTTGAAATTTTACAATAAAGCATACATTAGGAGAATTTAACAAGAGTGGAAAATTCAGGTTGGTGTCATGTTTTAGATCGGTTTAATTACGCATGTGCATATCAAATTACTTAGGCTGGGATGACTGAAGCGCGGTCAAGCCACTGTAGCTCCGTTCATGAATTAATTTGGGATGGAAAGGTGAATGGCAATATCATAAAAAAAAAATTTTGTTCACCAGGTTTGAGCATAAAGATGCACACAGTTTATTAAACAGTATATCTAAAATATTATTTTAAAAACTCGTTAATTTACTGCTGTTTATTTATAGCTTAATCACCTGTGCCTTTGTGCTTAGCATTCGCATGAAAACTATTAATTTGTTTATTACTTCGATCGGAAATTACGAACCACTATAGGATTTGTTCACTGCGTGTGATGAATCCAAAATAGTCCAAACTCGACTGGCTATACCTAAACAAATTTTCAACCTGATTGCACCATACGAGATTGGCAGTATTCATATTCGAGTTATATAAATAAAATTTTGGTTGCACGAAGTATTTGCATATAGTTTAATAATTGATGAGTACAATCTATCCGAGTTGCAATCATAATAAGGCCATTGAAATATGATTGAGGAAATGCAAATTTACGGAGTTGTTGAAAACGGCAGCTGGTTGATTATATATCTTAACCGCACATTGTCAGGTGATCAATTTTGTCTAAACATATTACCTAATACGTTTTATACCGTTTATAACAAGAGCATGAATATGTTGTTTCGACACTATACTTTGAATAATATGAAGAAGCTAAATTTGCACAAAATTTACGTAGTTTTGAACAGAAATACTTTATTTCTGACTTTTTTATTCGAAACAAATATTGTATGGGATTTTATAGAGTATTGTATATATATTATATAACAATTCAGCTGAGACACTATTGCTTTTAAAACAATCAATCACATACGTAATCGTGAAAATTAACACGACTTCGAAAGTTACTATACTGCATTCTGACTATAACAATAAAAAATTTGTAAGTCGAAGTTTGTTTGTAATATATATATCCATATCAAATGAACACGAAAATAACCGAGTATATATTTCACTCATATGACGTATATTTTCAGGTTCTATAAATAAAAGTTTCGATGCATCCAATACCGTAAAATACCAATGGTGTGTAAACCACCGTCAGCCAGTGTCAAACTTTTGTTCGACATAAAATCCATTTTGAACTAGGGTATGAAATGTTTGAACAACGTTTTCTAAAAAAATAAACTTTCGCAATAAAATATTCTTAGAATTGAATTAAATAGAACAAATTTTGTAGGATATCCCGCTAAGTATTCATTATTTACCTCAAGATGAACCATTTATTATACGACATTACGATTAACACCATGAATTACCATGCTACACACCTGACCAATTATTCAACAAAACCACTTGACCGAACATGGCATATAGTTGAACTAATTATATCATGAACTTCATCAATAGTTATACATTTTCACAAGTTTTGCTTAAGTGTTCATTATACTAAAAATACCACCATAGCATTTGCTTAAGTGATTATTTATGTGAACTAATTAGATGTACTCAACATTAATCAACGATTTTATTACTTTAAACTTTTCGGGAGGTTCATTTACATGATTGCTACAATTAGTAAAAGTTCACGTATTTTTTTTTTCTTAAACCTTTGATGAAATTTAATTTCATAAAATTGTTAGACGTGATGATATATAAAAATAATTTCAGGTGTGTTTCAGGTCTTCAGTTGTGTTTTTAGGCAGCTTCTGTTGAATAGTCTGTCTTTGTTGGAGCTAGTGAGAAATCTATAGGACAGTACAAAATTATGAAACGTGATCGTCTCTCAAGAAAAATAGGTCCTCAGAGGTATAATATAATGAGAAAAGTGCATTAAAAAATCCCAAACACAAAAGTTATTTGAGAAAGTCCTCGCCCAATGTTGCAACTATCAGCAGGTAAATTGAAGATTTAATAAAAAAGGGTACTCCTGAAGTATGCGCACCAAGATGTCGCATAACCTGAACCCTAACCTGGTACACAACCTGAGTTCAGGTTGTGCGCCATCTTGGTGCGCCTACTTCAGGAGGTCCAAAAAAAGTTATAACATGTATATGTTTGTATTCACACGTTAACAATATTATCCTACTATCGATTGGATATAATTATTACGTATTAACTGTTACGCTAAAACCATTCATTCGAATTTTCACTGTTGTATGATCAGTATAAATAGATTTCTTGAAACAACTTTAGCTCTGTCGGTCATATTTTCACGGATGTATACTTGCGAATATTAAATACCATGGGAATGTCACAAATATGCTCCTTTCAAATTCCTCTTTAAATTTCACATTGAGCGTGGGCTGCTAAAGTTCGAACATAATTCAAATATCAACTTAAAATATCACCTTTGCGAATTTTATTGCTGCATGCACGTACGTGCAATATTCCGGATATGTTAAATTTTTATTAGATTATCTGCACGAAATAATTTACCACGTCAGCTGGGTGCAATCCAGTTTATAAGGTTACGATAGCAAACAATTTATTGCCTAATTAAAGCAATTGTACAAAAATCCCTCAATTTGCTGTAACCAGTTTCATATGATGACGTCATAAAATACCGAGAAATTTGTGAGTACAATTAGTTCGTGATATATTGCGCATATGCTTTGTAAGTTTATGTAATGTATATCGTTGAATTTAGCAGGCATAAAATTCCAATACTAAAAATAAATCCCGGTTGAATTTTGAATTGTTGTACACAAGGCATTGACATAAAAAACATTGTTTTTGTAATATTACTTAATTTTTATTTTTACGTAATATGCCAAAATATACAAATGGGTGTTTTATTTTTTTGGCTATAAATTCCAGTGCTTGCTAACTGAAATTTATTCAGTCAGCCAAACGTGAGTAAAATCGTTTATGTTGGTGTACGGAAACTGTTGATATTTCCTTTGTATGTTTTCATAACAACGAAACAAACAATGGATATTGGAGTATGTTGTAATAAGATTCTGCCATTTTTGCATTTCTAAACTTATTTAATTCTCTGTTAAAAACACGATGCCAGGATTTGAATCGCCAATATTACTACAATATTATTATTTTTTATCAAATTGGCGCAACGACATATAATGTTTATTGGAAAAACCAAACTAACATGGCATAGTTTCAAGTACCAACAAGAGTTATATGAAAAAACAATCGATCGGTTTGGGAAGATGTAATCAAGTTTGTGACTTTAATTCTGTTTTTATAAATTTTTCTTGTATTATTCATTTACAGAGCCAAATAGGAATCTTTCGGCAACTTTTTTTATTTAATAGTGCCAATATTAAAACAACTGTTTGGCCTCGGGACGTGTTTGTCTACGCAATACTTTGATAAACGATTTGAATCTCCCCGTACCAACAGCCGAGGTCACGTACATTTCACATTTATCAGACAAGGCAGCATGAACATTTTTGTGTTAGGCACGATTGTGGTTTTGGCATTTTTTGCGGAACATACAGGTAAGATGAGTTAATATTCTACATTACATTAGCGAAATGTTGTTAAAATTTGTTAAGAATTAGAGGAATCATCACGAGTTAACCTTATATGTTTTGATACAAAATCTAGAAAAGTTTTAAAATGAACTTAATTGTTTAAGACTGAATGAAACATATGCGGGTCAGTTTCAGGCTTGTGTGTGAATTGATGGCAAAGTATTTTTGGAAAATTATCCATCCGCACTTGTATAGATAGTCAATCCCCATCAAAATGCTTTACGCCTCTGTTTCATTTGTTGGTTCATATAATAATTCAGATTCAGTCATATAGTTTTGATCTCGACTCTCGAACCGGGATCCCATCTGAACTTTGGATATCGCTCTAAAGCCTCTAGATTCTAGAATCATTCTCATGATTTTACCTAAATTAATCCAGATGCTTATAGTATATACCATAAACTTTACCCGATTTGTTTGGTCTTTATTACAATAAAGCAAGATTATAAGTTTATTACCTTTCGATGTAATTCGACTATATCTGTTTAAAAAATTGCGACCTCATATCAAACACGGGCCCGAACTCCACACTGGAAAGCGCAGAAGAAATAAGTTAAAAATTCACTTTTTTATTCCTATTACAGACGCGGGTTGCAATTACCCCGACATTACTCATGGATACCCAACATATGCGGTTAGGTATGAAGAATGCGGTTATACTACATATCAGTATCCATTGATTTGCCAACCTGACGGAACTTGGCAAAAGGAAGACGCTATATGTGATGGAGGCGAAAATGGTATGTTAGCTTAATAGTAATAATGTGAATTCTTAGTTTCGTTACCATACACTGTCCTATAACCGTTATGTTTAGTGATAATGTATTATTGTGATGTATTTTAATCGCGCAACAATTCCGAACAATACGATGTTTGGGCTTCAATGCGAGTTTCTTCATGCTACAAACTATTTTACAAACACTTTATACTATGAATTAGATTTTGGTAGGCTTAGTATCATTTTTGAGGGCACTTTCCAGATTAATTTGTGTCAACTTTTTTGCCAATGTTTGTATGAACGTGTAGTTTTTGTTAATAAACTCATTATAGTGTTTACAATTTAGATAAATTAGGCCGGTAATTTAGTTATCCATTATATCATGTTTACCAAGAATTTTGCTAAGATCATCGTTGAAGGTTAGTTCCTATTCTGCATCCGCGCCTTGGGCATTTAATTTAAAACGAATTTGTTCTGTCACCAGCCCGTACACGTCCCCGATAAAATCTGAGAGAAAGTCAAATTTTTTGGAAAACAATAATACTAATCATTTTTCGTGGTGACGCAAAAGAGGGAGACACCATTGTCATTACAAATTTAATTTCAGCAGTTTTACCTATTTTTAGTTTATTGTCGTTATCATTGACATAAAATATAATTTTATGTAAAATGATCTTCTCTCCATGCATACATGTTTATATAATATTTGTAATATATATCTTATTATTTCTTCAGCCGAAAAGATTGCACAACGAGTCGCCCTAATTCAGCTGTAAGTGGATAATGACATAGATATGTTATTTTAATGTAATATCAATATTGTTACACGTTACGTTATAAAGGCGTTCAGTCATGACAAGAGTTCAAGGAAATTCAATTTCAAAATGTTTATTGAAAGGCTTAAGGCAACAAGGAAAATTATACATTTGACTTTGAAAGATTAATTAACCGGACCTCCTGAAGTATGCGCACCAAGATGGCGCACAACCCGAACTCAGGTTGTGTGCAGGGTTAGGGTTCAGGTTGTGCGACATCTTGGTGGGCATACTTCAGGAGTATCGATTAACCAATATAACTTTCAGTCGCTAGCAGTGGGTGGTGATGCAATCTGCAAAATTTATTACTCAGAATATTATATTATGATCAAAATTGCATTTTTCTGATTTTAAATTGAATTCCGACCTGGTCTTAGTATACTAAAAACTCTCTCTACACAAATAAATATGAAATGCAACGATTAATTGAATCTAACCCATATTTTCTTGGTCGTTTCACACGCAAAATTAACTAATGCAAACTATTGCTAACCCGCTCTTCAACTACCAGCTATAGAGACTAAGACTAAAATAATCAAAAAAAAAAAATTCACTACATATACGTTCTAGTTCATCTTATACTCAATATGAATAGTAAAGTATAATTACCAATTAATTTAAATTATTGTATCTTGTTCACTATAGATTCGCTTGGCAACAGCAAAATTCAATGCAAAGAGATAATCGTAACCTGCTGCACCGAATAATACACGCCAATGGCGGACTTCCCGCACCCCACCCACCTATGTCAGCGGAAGATCAACTGCATGTCCTGCTCCACGGTCTTTTCGGCCAACACGCTTATTTTCCACCAGGCTATCCGATTACAACGTCGGATGATACTCACTCATATCCTAATTACCCATCATCATATTTACAATCTGGCACTGCGCACTTGGGACCTGCAGGCTTGGGCTTGCCAGTTGTTGGACAACCCCCAAAAGGCAGCACTCCTACTCATTCCCATCAATATCCGACCACAAATACTGATGATAATCACAATCATCATCATCCATCACCTTATTTACAATCTGGCACTGCACAATCAGGACCTGCGAGTCTCGGCGTGCCTGTAGAGAGTTCACCAGTTGTTGGAGTACCTTCAAAAGGCAGCACCTCTCATTCCCATCAATATCCGACCACAAATACTGATGATACCCACAATCGTCATTCATCACCATTTTTACAATCTGGAATTGCACAATTAGGACCTGCTGGGAACCTGGCCTTGCCAGTAGATTATCCAGTTGTTGGAGCACCTTCAAAAGGTGGCACCTCTCATTCCCATCAACATCCGCATACACACACACCCGAGACGGTTGCACCAGTTGTGTACCCAGCAAATCAAGGTGATCATCATCACCAACACCAAGGACCAATGTACGTTCATCCATCCAAAAAATAAAGACGAAATAGTTAATCGCGTGGCTATATTTTGACCTTTCATTTTATGTATATTTTGATGCGTTTTGTTTGGTATAGCTGTACGATACCGATACAAAAATATCCGCCATAGATGGATGGAAGCCGAAGAAAGTATTTTAAAATTTTGAACAGATAGGGCGATGTTTTGTCGGTTCATTGACGTTGTAGCAATATCTCGTTTTTAAAGATAGGGAATGTTAAACGATAGGACTAATTGCCACCGCTTCATGTGTTGTGTGTCATTTTGTTTTCATTGCTTCGTTATACAATCCTACCATTTTTATCAAAGACGAGGTCAATTTTGGCCGAATGCGTTGCTTTCAATATTTCCATATATTTTTCCTTTAATTATGCTTTTGTTGTCGCATACGATAACAAATAAAATTTAAATGGAATTTCAGAAATTTGATTATTTTTCACTTGCTGCTATCAAGAAGATTTTACAGTGGTCAGTTAGCCGAGCTAGACATGTTAGCATACAAGGTAAATCTGTGGTTTGAGCTGTATTCAATACCATACCCTATGGATAGCATGTAAAGTGTAAAATGCCGGACTGCCCATATTGAACTTTAATAAATGCTAAGGTATTAGACCAAACTATTATGCAGTGATGGGATTCAAAATTTTAAGATTAATAATCCATTTTTGTATCGAGATCAATAACATGTTCCCTGATTTCAGAAAATGTATGTAAGTGACAACGAAAGTTACATTAATATCACACACTTCACATAAATCCAATTCATGACTTCCGAAACGTCAAATATAACTCTAGTTGTCAGCAACAGTGTACGTCACCCATTTACCGCGGTCATCTATCTAACATCTAAAGCAAGAACGGGTTCTCTGATGAATGAAAAAATGCCGAGACCGGCACTTTGCCGGCACTTTCTCGCATGGCACTTTATCCCGCCACTTCTAATATGTACAATACTCATGATTTCATGAAATTAAAATAAAGTTGAGTTTACTCACTCTCAATAAATTCATCAGCTCACTAAGTTCGAGTGTTTCACTTTGATCTTTGTCGAAAGCAGCGAAGACATCATAAATAGATTTCATTATCGGCTGTAGATCGATTTCATTGTGAGTCATATTGCTTCAAGTTCAATGTTCGAAAATTGAATTTCAGCTTATGAAATACAAGTATTAGAATGTTCTAATTTTAGTTAATTTTATCTAGAAAATAAAGATACAAATATTCCTCATAATAAAACTTGATTTCTCATTGAGGTGTTCTTAGATTTTTCTTAAGAAGGTCAATAGTGATTTATACTTATAAAACTCTGCAACGCTGAAAATATTAGGAATAAAAATGTTGTTTCATCGCTAGTACGGTTGCTTCTGTATTGGCAAAAAAAAAATTTTACAATTTAAAATTATTGTGAAGGCCTTTCGCACGTCTGCGCCCCAACAATATAAAGATATAAAATATCTATATTTGCAGGCATTGCACCCGTTGTATTTGAGGCGTTGTTGGTTTAGAGTTCAATAGTGATAGACGAATAAAAAATTATGTTGTAATAATGCATAATATTAGATACGCTCGTAGGCGTAACATTGTGGCAAGAAATCTCTACATGCAAAATTTGCGTGGGTTTAAATATTCCTAAATGCAATTATCAGAACATGTAAATTATAATTCAAATATTTAAGGTCGCAAATGCGTCAACAGGAGAAGGTCCATATTGCCGGATGGGAACAGAACAGACGAATGTAACAAATTTTAGTTTTAAGAAAAACGCGAAAAACAATTTTAAATTTCGTTATTTTTGAATTTCTATATATTAACGTTTAGTAAAGAATTGAGCTCTGGGTTTTTTAATGTGAATGAGAATATCTTTGTAATCCATATTTTTTGGCACTGCACTTCCTTTCTGTTTTTTACCATCATGACTTTGGCCCATTCTGTTTTCAACAACTTCTGAAATTTTTTGCATGGGATAAACAAATTCTAAGGGATGAAAGTTTCGGACATTTCATTTCTGATGTCCATGCCCATCACATTGGAACTTAGGCCTATTCTGTTTTTAATTTCTACAAAATATTATAGTCCTAAGTCCGGCTAAAATTTTTATTATTGAGAAATTCAGGATTTCAAGACTACCATCTTGTGGGTAGAGCATGGCTCAAAACCCAAAAAAGTGAAATTTCAAAAAATGTGACTTAGACCCCTTCTGTTCTCATCCGGCGATATACTGATGCAATGTTTTGTAAGTGCATATTTTTGCGGATGTAATTTTCCTGAATGCAAGCTCTTGAAACTGCCCGTACATGCAAATTAGAGGTGCAGATATCCATTGGTACGAATGGCCTCAAGTGCAGATGTCTGTAGCGCGATTGGTCGATGATATAATAGAATTAGATATCTTGAAGTTTTAACAACGCGGATAAAATTTTACTAAATAACATAATTTCCTCTGATTTATGGAAATACCGCTTCTGCTTGTTTGTTATTAAAAGAATCCTTATATCTAATTTTGTCAATCTTTTTTCATATCAACTTAGTCGCCAGCCATTTGCAACCATGCTTAATGCAAATGCAAAAATTGTCTTAAAAATACCTCAATTTAATAAGTCATCTTATTTACAACAGTACTAATACAAATATAATCCATTAGCATCAATAGATCTAGAAACAACGCAGCTTTTCACTCAAGAGGATCTATCTTTTTGTCTTTGTAATACGATTTTTATATATTTTGCCCACGGTTTCAATTCTGAACTGGTAGTTTGTAATTTCCACATGTCATGCTTGTCACGAATAACTATAATCGCGCGTCTTAAAGCGGTCAGGTTACGGATATGAGTCAGTTCATGATGCTATGTGTGAAGCACAATTTCACTGGTGTAAGTACAACTCATCGCTTTGTTAAAATAGTGTCTCAACCAGGGCTATTTTGAAATCTGTATTCCTCCCTCACTATTCATAAAGAGTGCTTTAATTATTCAATCTTCAATGGATTCTTAGCCAGTGCACAAGTCGCACTTCCGCTTCTGTACAGATTACGTACCGGTAGTTTATAATAATTGAATAAATAAGTATTGTTATATTAAATAGAATAAAGAACTTAATATTATTCGAAATACAACAGCAAATACAAAGCTAATATCCTTCCCAAGAACGAAAAAATTCTTCGTCGGGGATAAATACCTTTCTTATTAGGAAACGTGGTATTAGGCGAACATTATTTGCTTCATGAACATAGAGTATAAGTTGTCTTCGATAGTTTATTATTCTTCAGAAGTTACACACACACACCTTCGCTTGCTCAACTAAGTAGTTATTATCTGAGAAATATTGTAACCCACTAGTAGGCGTACTCGGCCTATCTATGGTTGCATCTTCGCTATATAGTTATTCTATATCTTGAGTAATGAAGCATAAAACTACAAGCCCATGTTAAATATGACATGGTTTTTGGTAATGAACGTCACAGCAGCCCACTTTCCACGTAAAAAGTCATAGAAACAAATACATGAAACCGGATTTGTCAAATAATGTCGCTTACAAGAACCGCTTAACTCAAAAATGCTCAATATGTTATACTTTTATGGAATCTTTCTACTGAAACTCGATTTGAACATCACTTTTGACTCGTTTTTATCGTTCCATTCTACATTATCAATCAAGCTTGGGGCTTCCAAAATGTCTCTAGGTGTCAGTGAAGAGTCGGAATGTTTTGAGATGAAAGAACTTGCTTTCTATTTGCCTGTTTATTTCCACAACAATGGCTTATCAGAAAGATGATAATGACACCATAACTATTTTTAATATTGAAGTACGTTTGAAGTATACATATACATATACAACACATACATTTTCATGGTACAAGATAGAAAAAAGCGCCGATTTGAAATGATTTGTCTGTATGTTCCCTAGATTTAGGCTTCTGTCTCAATCTCATCAAGTCGAACTGCCCTATGTTGTGCCATTGAATAATAAATTTAAACAATTATATATATTTTGATTATATTAGAATACTTGAAAACATTCGGACTGGAATGTCACTTTAAGTTTGATAACATATATGAAAAACTTTTGTTTTTGTATTCACTCCGGAATTGTATCTTTGTTAAAAACCAAACATAGTCTATCAAAAAGCTCAATAATAAAATTAAAACGCACACCCTTTGTGTAATCAAGTTATATATTTTATCCATACGCCATAATACAACTAAATAAATACTGTGTGCGTCACTCTTCTATCTAGTTGAACCTTTCTTGATAATTCAATGTATCGACGATATTAATTTTTCTCTCGAGTGGGGACAATCGCCGGCATAAATATCAATGACTTACGAATATTGATCAGTCAACTACAAAAGTCAAGCAAATATTTAACTTCAAAATTTACTTTCATGAACGTGAATTTTTCAATGGCACTTTGTCGATAAAATGTGGAACAAAGGTGAAATTACTATTTATTTTTTGGGACGTGAATCTTTAATCAAAAATATATTGAAAAAGTCTAAAGTGCAATGCTGTCTTTTATTTTTATCACACACATTATCAATGCATTATGTAAATATATATTTTGACTTGACAATAATAGTTGAAGTTTGGTATTCTGTTAAGTAATGTGAAAAAGATATATACCTATGCAACCTATGCATATATACGAACTATTTAGCCCTTTGACTGATTCTTTACATTTGACGATCAAATATATATACTCGAGATTTTTATACGTTTACGGAGAAATTTGGCCACGTCCCCTCGACGACTCCGTCCTACAATGAACTTGTAACAAATAAATTATGGTGGATAGCAATGAAACGTTAGACTTTGAAATTAGCTGTTGAATAAACCACATGCCCAGTGTGTGTTTACTCACGTGTGCTTGTATAGTAACTCAGCCCTATGTATTGGAATAACGTTTCAGTTTTCTTTTTAATTGAGGATGAAAGTGGAGTTTAATTTATCAATCTTATATATTTGTGTAAATAATATTTGAACACATATTTTGAAATTGATTCAAATGATCTGCTCCATCACCCCATCGGAGTTTGAGAACGATTTAGGAATAGGCCCCAGGCGTATTTATTTCGTCGCAATACGTTATTTTGTTCTTTTCGGGTATTCAAAAAAAAATTGATAATTTTGAATAAAAATTTACTCTTTAAATAGGAAAAGAGTACTATTTCCAAAACGTAACCATGGGTGCGTACGTGATCATGTTTTTTGTTTGTTTGTCTATTTCACTTTTAAATCGGTGTGAGAAAGTCAGTCCTGGGGGCAATCGAATACCAAATAGGAAACAACACGTCACTTTAGTGACTAATACGATTAAATCTGGCGCTTTCTAAGTATTGGAAAAATCACGCTAAAACATGTGAAAAAAAATATTTTACAGATTGATCAGCCTTGAAACTTAAAGTTGTGTAGTCTTTTAAGATGGATTCCATATCGTCCTAATGACGAATCATTGCCTCGACTAATATTGATGAATTAATCAATTCCGTCGTATTCAATCTGAGTCAGATAATACTGTGTGGATAAAATACAAATTAAGCCCACTCGGCTACAGTTGCAACTGTAACTTTTGTAAATTAAATTAGCATGGCATTGTTATTTTTGTTGTGAATATATATTAGAGTGGAATGTCTGAAGCTTTTTCATTCTCTTTTTCACACCCTCTGCATTTAGAAAATGAGATAATAAATTACGGTAATGATAAAATGACGATAGAGATACAAGTAATTCTAGATAGAATTATAAGTCACCTCACGATTAAGGAATTTTTGTGTCTAGAAATTCAGTGAAACAGTGGCCGCAAAATGGCGTTTTTGTGTTTATCTGGAATATAATCCGAATTCGTGTTGGGAAACGCCATGACGGTTCTACGGTTCATTAGAAAACAAAGTAAACTAGTATTTCGTAGTCCAACGGCGCTCACCATGACTGTATAAGCGTGGAATACTAAATAACACGTATTGGCATATTTAGAAAATACCCAAGCTTGTTTCATTTAATAAATACGTAGTAATTAGTTATACTATTACAAATTACGTAGCCATGGTCGAGCGCAATACCCAATTACTTACTATACTGTATAATAATATATGGGCCATTTTCCATGCGTACGCAAGAACGTCGTCATTCGAGTACGTCCCTACGCTACGTCATGAGCGCAAAAAAACGAGAGAAGTAATTTTTAAGCGACTGCGATCTCAACTTTTGATTTTAATTCTAGTTTAGCATTGCCGAAGAGAGGTTGTGGTGATTGTATTGGAGATATATATACATCAAAGTGTACAACATGTGGTCGAACGAAAAATATTCTAGTATTTCTGCTACCGTAACTGTGTTTGGATGCTCAGGTGTGGGCAAGACAGGTAAGAAAAAAATGGTAAATTTATTCTAGAGTTTTTTAAGCGTCTTTTCGTATAGTCGATCCCAAGAATAACTTGAACAATTGAGCAGTTAGTTAGACTTTTCGAATTATCAAATCATGAAAATAGAAAGATTTTAGATTCGACAGTGGCGCACCTCAGTCTATATATACATGTTTAAAGAATGAAATATTACTGTGTTAGGATATGCTACAATACCATACGTACGACAGTAATCCATCGGAACATTGGTAATTTCCGTTGTTGTTATACTCGTTTCCAACCAAAAACGTGTTCTCTACCACTGTTGGCAATTTTATTATTTACCATAAATTTTGTCGACCCATATTAAGAAAATATTTCTTAATGCCTAAAAATTTGCTGAGTAGTTAAATATAATTTGTAGAAGGCGTGCCTGAAAATTACATGAAATGGTACAAGATAAAGGGCGAGTTTGAATCGGACAAATGTCGCCATTTCCATATATATTAATGAGTCGCGTATGGCCATATAGAAACCACATATGGTTGACACTTTAGAAAAATTCCTAAATTTGCAAATGTGACAATTCCAAACAGAATTTTTAAGGGTTTTCTATTTCAAATATGAAGCAAATATTGAAAAAGTATGAACAAAAACGGATATTTTATCTATCTTTCTGTGACTGTGATTTCAAACAATCTGTGAAATGGTAACTCTGAAAAATGCGATTTTTTTTGCAAATGACAGTGAATTAAGTGAAAATTTACATGAATTTTTAGGAGAAATCGCTCGTTAATTAAGCAAGGTCACGCGCACTCATTTTGATATAAAGGAAATTTACTTTGTTTCGCATTCTTTAAAATAATGCAATTTCTTAGAGTCTTAGACCATCGATACATCCTGTTAACTAAAGTTCATGCATTGTGCAATCAATATTATTCCTGTCCAACTAGAGCTAGAGATGAATGTTATTTTCACGGCATGCTATATGAAACACTGCTGTGTATGTACAATCTGTTAAGTGTAGACTGAAAAAAATTGTTGCTAAACATGACCAAATAGGCCACTTACGCACGAGTATTATTATTCATGTTCTATTAATCACAATATTCGATAGTCCCGGTCCCGTAGTATGTGTACTAGGTCAGGGTTAGGCCATAATTTTATTCCAATATTCCTTATTTTAGTTCTAATACGAGTTCGGGGACTGTCTGTGTTAGCCAAGTGAATATCCCCTTGTCCAAAGGTTTCAGTCTCTTTACACAACTTGATGTAAAGTAGGCGAACAAATTAGTTATCTCCATATTGATACACTCACTTCTGGAGCGCACAATATTCACTCTTTATTCTAATACTCTCTTCAAGAGTCTGATAATTCGGTTTCCCAAAGTCCTTATGCAATAAATCCGGAAATAACAGATAAGGATTATTTGTATTTTTACGTAACGTGTAATTACCGCTTGTTTTTGTAAACATTGAGATAATAATTACCCGGTATTATATTGATTGGAAATAATTTTGAAAATTGATTTTCAATCGTTCCTACCAGCTGTTTCTTCGACAGACAACACCAAATGTTTTTTTTTTATAAATTTCGAAAAACTTTGCTATTAGTATATATTAGCGTATTTCACTGTTTGATTTGAAATGTTTAGGGTTGGAATATTAGGTGTTAAAATTTCAATCAATTTTCAATTTGTTTTGGACGATATTTTATAACTTTTTTTTTTAAATCGAAAGCTGAGATTTTTTATATAATTGTTGTTTACCTTCATTTTTTCCAGGAAAATGTTTACCATAGCCCGACCGATTTGAGATAAAACCGTTCAATTTTAAGTTGAAAATATTTTTGCAATTTAATTTATAATTGTTAAATTTCATTATTCGTTTAACGACAGACTAAATTTAGATTTATTGTGTTTGTGCGCTAATTGTCGGGTACGTCTACTTAAACCGTATTATTTACTTTCCTGAGAAGAACCTAGCCTTTATTTAATTGCTCTGTAACGATACTACTAAACAAAAACATTAATTCTATACAATTTGATAGTATATAAACAAACTTAAGCGTTGGAATTAACATTATGTGGAATTGAGCTCGGATAACTCATTGATCGTTCCTTTTTGCGCGCAACATTTTTGATGTAAACTCAACAGTTTCTCAAAAACACCGCATTTTTCAGATTTGCAAGTTAATTTTACCATCTTTTTAACAGTACTATTCACCTTATCATGGCATTTGACACGTCCAATAAATTTTTGTTCTTTGTTTGCAGCTCTGGTTGTCCGATATTTGACCAAGAGATATATAGGAGATTACATTAGCGGGACAGGTATAATAATTTATATGTCTTATCTCTTACTTTATTGCCTCAATAAAAATTAAATCATTTCGAGAAAAGTAAACACAAATGAATTAAATTCGTAAACAAGCATGTTGTACTGAGCTGCATTCGGATAAGGCGCAAATTCCATGCTCCCAGATTATGAATGGTCACACAACGCTATTTCAAGCATTTTGAAATGAGACTATGTAGATCAGGCGTCTCGCCATCAAAATTTATTCCAATGGTATGACTTTGGTTCTCAAAGACACTCGGGCCTAATTTAAAAAATTGTTTATTTGCGCTGCTCTCACGATTTTGACAACATTGCCAAATTTTATCCAATTATCATCTCAACTTTTGGGGCAATTATAAAATAATACCGTCGAAACGGGTAAAAAGGTGAACAATGCGCAACAATTTAAAATACTTGGAGTAGAGACTGCTAATTTTAACAGGTCATTATTTTTAACGAATAATTACTTTGATTTAAACAATCTCCTAAACATTTTATAATTGTTTTATAACTTTATAACTTAATAGTTTGGTAAATAATAGAAAAACATGCTGAAAAAAATCTAAAAATTTGTTGACTACTCGAAACGTGCTGAGTATTTTATGAACGTATACGTGCAATTCGGTAAATTATTACCGAAAAATAGATGTAATATTCTTAAAATTCTCAACCCCTTCAGTATTAAACCATATTCCTAAGCAGTTTTGAAGTTTCTTCGTTTCCTTTAATTTTTTCGTTTTGCCCAACGCTGTTTTGCAATTAAACCGCATTGTTTTTCAACTTGTTTTCAATCGTTTTGCATGAACGTAACCGCTAATTTCATATTAATTACTTCACCGTGTTTTGTATTGTTGCCCAAATTAAAAATCAGGCGCCAAAGCGGTTGATGATCGGCTGACAAATAATTCGAGGTTATGTAATTTCGCGGTAACTTGCGGTATTTTAGGGATAACAATCCATTTTAAACCGCTTTTGCGTGAACTTGGCGCTTCATAGTAAGGCGTCCAAAAACGAATCCTGCGTGACTTATTATTCCTGAAATTTTAAAATTATCTTATATCGCAAACCAATTTTCACGTCGTTCGCATAATTCTGTGGTCATTTTACCGTTAATCCGAAATTCACCCGTGGCTACTTATAGTTATCGATAATTTGTCGCTAGAAGCGGCCTTCCAACCGTCTGCTGTTCAGAAAAGCAAGCCGTAATTTTTCTTATAATAACATAATTGTATCAAGTTTTGTAAAATGATATTCGGTAAAATGATCAATGAAACAGCATCAAAACTTTTATATCCGATAACGCAATTTTCTAACGGATTTTTTTTTGTTTTGACCTTTACTCTGAAATTGAAACAAAATTTATCTTTTCAGACATCACTTACAAATGTGAACTAAATTTCATGAGACGACAGGTCGAAGTTCAGATTGTTGATACAAGTGGGATAACCAGCAAGGTAAGGATTCATTTTCACTCTTAATCTTAAGGATACGGGATGTTACCCTGCGCACCGACTTCCTTGTTTACTTCCGTGTCTAATCAGCGACTGTGACGTAAATGTTTTTTGCCGCGCTCATATATTTTTCGCCTGGACAGATTATAAGTATAGTGGTAAACATTAACTCGTTCTTGTGGTGGCCAAGGGCTAGGGAAACATCCCTAAACTTGCGCAATTCATATCCATAAGACCTACGTAAGATACATAGCATATCAAAAATATTATTTTCGGGTTGTATATTGTTTTATATTGTTTCGTACTGTAAATGCGTAGCGCTATACAGAATCCCTATTTTTATTTTCACTTTCTTCTAAATTTGATATTTCAGATGTGCTTGGCTGATAATCAATATACATGTTGTATAACTTCGAGTTGTGTAATATTTGTGAACGATGAAATCATTCATACATCATCAGTGAAATATATGTGTTTATTTATATCAATCAATCAATGCTTTGAAGTAACTTGTACCTGACTCCTCATTATAAGTGATATATCGTCAGTACCGTAGCATCGCTAAACGCTGGGTATCAACATTTTTTCATACTGTTGTTCTTCATGTATCCGACATTTGAACACGTAAATTAGGCATAGCGTTGGTTGGATATATAAGCGCAATAAATATGTTGGAATAGGGGTTGGATATAGGGCCACGATCGCTACTTGAATCGCTTACGTTTTATTGGGGTGCTTTTCAGACATTGAATTTGATTAATAGAAAACCAAAATAAGATGCGTACTGTCCATCAAGTGCAATGATTTATGTAATGTTTGTTCTTTAAATGATTTTAAATCTGTCTAGCCTATATGGAGAATGGTGATATTAAAACACAATGAATCATAAATGAGTGGACATGCCTTTTTCTTCTCTTTCGTCAAAATTTACGATTGCGAGTGTCTTGTTCATTCATCTGTTACAAATGAAAATTAATGTGGCTTTTTGTGCGCTAATGCAGTTCCTGTATTTGTTTGCGGTCGATAATTGTAGTAAATATGCGTAAAGATCGCGAGCAAAAGCGTACAGACATCTGTGCAAACTGGACTTGAAATTCTAGATGACGCATAAGAATGTTTATCGACGAACGTAATATTTTCACAGAACGAAACATTGACGCGCTACAACAAATGTAATCATCTTTTGTAAATTTCTGATATTTTGCATCTCGACAAATACATTATGGACGTTAATGAATGATAAACAGAAAAGCGATATTTTCATAACAACAACAACAAGAAGAATTCGAACAACAACAACTATATCAACATAATATAAAAATGATCTATAGGTCCATTTCGTGTCCGAAAATTAACTTGTAACTTGAGGGTAACCTGACTTGTTATTCCCAGTAGGCAAACTTCCATTTATTTCCATATACTGTAAGTTTGAAGTGATTAGGTATGACTTGAAATTCCTTTAATTGTGAATTTTTCACTTCTAAAATTTCAAGTCAAATTGTAGAGCTTGTCAAGGCTTCGAATAAATTGGATTCCAAAGATCTTGCATTAACCGATAAACGTTGAGGTCAGGTGAGTTTGATTAAACCAAACCTGCAGTGTATGTAAGACCGTGGGAATTGAAAATCTCTTTTGTTACGAATGTATGCAATGTTGTTGACCTCTAAGCAACTTTAGTTTGTAAAAACCATTTTTTATTTTCATTTTAGCAATTACCTTATTGGACTAGTTTGTTTCGAAGTAAAAAGCAGAATTTATCTTCGGATAATGTTAAATCAAAGCTACGTAGTCTGAAATCAGGTTTAAAAATCGTGATTGCGTTACAGCATTACTGATTGTAGTGCACACAAGTAAGCGTATCTCAAATCGAAATTCGATTCCAATGTCTTCTTACAGCCTTTTGTTTGAATTTTCGTATCCGTAGGGTAAACTGGGTAAATAGGATAAAGAATGTGCTATTTACTAACATGTTGTGAAATCGTTCTCGCGTGAACCTAAATCTAAAAATTTGGTCAAAAACACGATCTAAATTCTGTAATGGAGTCTAAGCTCAGGAGAAATGGCGTACATGTGTTAGCACCCTTTGAGACCACACGGCTGGTGACGAGAGACAATAAATGATATACTTTTCATACATTTCATTGCAAAGATTGCTGCTTTGCGAGGAAACTGCATACATCGATGCTTTACAATACTTGGTATGCAATTGTTAGGAATAGGCGATTTTTTCAACAAAAAGCAGAGGATATGATAGCAATTAGAATCGGTTATTTTTCATAAAAAGCGCGAAAACATTCATATTGGTTGTTTCAGTCAAATTTAATAAGACCACAATAGTTATTAATTTTATTTTGTAATGTAGATCATTTTCTGAGTCATATTATATGCTATTAAACACTTGACTTTTGATTGACACGTGCTTTTAAACTTACAACCTTGATGTAATTTATTTATTGAACTAATATTAAATTTTAAGATTTTATCACAGTACATATTGTCAGTTCAGTAATCAAGGAAGTCAGCCACAATAGACCTTAATTTCTGTTAGCTAAATCAGTAAACGGGATATTAATATTTTTATTATATTATTTATTCTTAAATGAACACGAAAAAAATTTGTTTTCGAATTTTATCACTGACAAGCCTTCCGATAAGAAGCTTAAGTGGTCACTAGTTCTTGACAGCTCATGATAAAACCTCAATCTTATCACTTTTGTGATCGCGCACTCAACCAAGCATAAATCGTCGCGTCATTACTTTGAAACGTATTACAAGTTGCACCGTACGTTTTTGACGTTCAAGCAACTGTAATGCGACATCTAAGGTATTTCGATATATATGGAACGGTCGTTGCATAGTCTGTTATTGTAAAATACCTATAAGCCCTTACACAGCGGGATCAGGACCAAACTTTAAACGCTATTGATATTGAGATGGCGCGCACCACCTGGATATTCTCAATGTTTAGCCATTTATCATCTAAGCCGAGAAAAGTGCTCAATTGGATTGCGGGTGGAAAAAGTACCCATAATCCTCTGAAATTGATAGCAGTTTGTGATGTCATTTCTGTAACTGACAATATATTATGCAACCTCATGACGCATGGTTTGAGAAATAAGATGTTTATTGTAAAGTGAAAAAGATGTGTTTGTATATATTTTGCGTTTTCAGTGCCGATGTAACAAAAATTACGTCAAATGAGTGGTTACCTGTTATTTAAATTGAAAATATTTAGAATCGTGGTATTTTACGTCATCGTCAACTCACGGGCCCAGTTCATCTTCAATTAGAAATTTTATCGATGCTCGTAAACAGGCTAAAATATTAAGTTATTGGACTGAAATATGAAAAATATTTTTAGCCAATGTTGAATGACGATAATGGCATCTGGGTTTGAGGCGTTCCAGCGCATTGTTAATGGACCGTATATTCAAAACTTTGTATGTTGAATATTTTACTGAAGAACTCTTGAATATGTCAATTTAGATATGAACTTTATTTAGGTTTACGATTTTTTCACATATTTGCCCAAAATGAGAGCAGATGCGATTAAAATACCATGCCTAACAAGAAGCCAGAAATATGCCCAAACATAAAATAAACCAACCGATTAAAATCAATTTTTATCTTCACTACCGCGTGCCAACTATAACAAAATTGATCATGTTTAGAAGCAAATTTTGTTTGTTGATTTTAAAGTTAAGCCCAAACACGCGGCGGACGTAACTAATCTCAACCTTGACCCAACTTAGATGTTTGTAACGTGGGGCATGTTAGCTTGGACAAATTATTCAACAATATTATCATTGGTTGTTCCAAACGGCAGGTAATCGTGTTCGGCCATTACACCCATTTTTGGAAACCAAGTTTACCGAAATTACTCTCAATGATTTTTTGCAACCCTACTTTCATGTGATTGCGTGTTGACCTTGCACTGGGGGAAATAACTATTAAAATACACATAGCAAACTGTCTCCTATCTTCACCTTGAAGTTCATGTTCTAATGAGCTTTTCACCTCAAGTCAAAATACATTTTGGTGTAATTTCCATGATCTAATATAATTTCCTCCGAACTAACTCATCCATAATTAGCAAAGAATCCACTTTACGCCTGTTAAATTCTCGCTTATTTTTAATTTTGACAGATTAGTTGTGTTTTGGGTGTCAGGTAGAAATGACATACAGGTTTAGTAAAAGTACTGCAAGATGCGGTAATGATTATGACAACAAATACGGTAAAAATTAAATTCCAAACGTGGGGAGCACGGGGGTTAATCACTAAGGTATTAATTTTAAGAATAATCTCTTGAAGTACGCTGTTTAAATAATATTTCTTGATGGTGAGTCAGATGTTATATATACAAGATATATATTTTAAAAGCGAGATTGCAAGCGGCATAGTTGCCGCAGAATATCAGTCCGTGTCGATTACATTTCGCGCTTTTTTTTTTTTGAATATTTTGAAATTAACATTGAGTCAATAAAATTTTATGTCGCTTTCTCAGATGCATACCTTGAAATAAAATAACGGGCAATATTCATATCATATTTATTTATTGCAGGATCGAGTCATTGACGTTGCAAAAAATCAGAAGACGGATAAAGACGTCATAATGCTAGTATACAGTTTTGACGACAGATCATCGTTTGATTTTGTCGTCGATATATTGCCGCACCTATCAGAAGCTGCACCAAGAGCATCATTGTTAGTCGTCGGGAACAAATCAGATCTAGACGAATCATGGTGAGATAGCATTGTCACGAACTTTGTGTTTTGCATGAAGTTCTATGTTTCTTTTATGAAAAACTTGAGTACATCACTACAAAAATGTAGTAAGTTTTGAGCTCCAGTGCTTGCATCTGCTTGTCTTAGGAAGTCTGACTTTGTTAATACCAAACGTTACAGAATAAAATTCGTGAAATTGTTATGCAAGGTATTTATACCACCTTGCAGTCGATGTATACACAATCCACTAACACTTAGTCAGAATAAAGAAGCAGTAATCTCACGCTACTCAACCATATACGCAAAGCATTACGTGTTTGCATTATATTTGTATTTAATTCATTTCCAACAAATGTCGATATCTCGTAATATAATACAGAAAACAGCATATTGCTTTAAAAGTCAGTCAGCCCTCGGGCTATATTGGTATTTTTTGAAATTTGTGAAATACAGCTGTGCAGCTGATCCTGACATTGTTTACTTAATGATAACTTATTAATAAGTTGTGTTTCGTTGACAGCAATTCATACGGGACCAAAATGAAGCGATTGCAAAACCAGTTTTCGTTTACACACGTTACTGTATCAGCGAAATCATCATGTGGAGATGCAACTCGAGTATTTACGAAGTCAATTGGTCTTGTGATAAAACGTAGAATGATGGAAACAAGTGCTTCGTCAAACGATCTTACCGTTCGGGATGAAGACCGTCCACACGACTTTAAATTTCCTCTGGGATCACGTAGGTCCCGTTCGGGTGGCCCAGATGCAAAATTGCCCCGAAGAGCGACTGTTGGTAGTGGATTGGGTCTGCCTCCTACACCAGAGAGACGATTGTCTGACCGGTTACCTTCGGTTGATTTTACTATTGTCGAAGAAGACCTTGAATTGGATGGCAGACAAGACAATACATTCGCGGCAGCACTTGCCGACGAAGAATCGCTATCGCGCCCGCAACCAAAGTCCATATCATTCCGCAAGCGCAAGAAAATTCCACCTGCATCAATTGTCTTATATCCACCTAGTGGCGCAGAGGATGACAACAATAACGAAGTATTACACCTGAAAGACAGTTATAGAGGCCCGCCTCTTTCAGCTCCGTTACCCAGTAATCCTTTCCCGGTATTTCGTTTCCCTGAAGTATCTTGTGCTGCAGAATTCAGGTACGCTAGTTTACCAACGTCACCAAATAGTGTTTTGAAACGGAACAATAGCTTTTTAAATAAAGTAAAGAGTGCTCTTACGGCTGTTCCCCAGAGACTGAGAAGCCCTAAATGAGGCAGACGAATAAAAATGGAAATGTGCATTCGCCATTTTGTCCATTATACAGGCATTTATTGTGCAGTAAGTCGAAATCAACCAAGAGCAACGCGTTTACTACTAAATCGTATTCTGTATCGCTTTCCCGCGCAAGTATTGCTGTCGTGCGTTATCCCTCAACGCCCGCCTGTAAATATGTGGCCGTGATATTCAAATCAAAATAAAATAATAACTGGCTCAATCGACTACTGGAACTCGCCATTAAGCCTAAGCATGGACCATTCTTGTATGAACATTTGAATGCAAATATTTTTGTTGGTCATCGTTCATTACATTCACTCAATCAAATCTGAAATTTTTATCCATTTCTCATTTCAATCTTCATGTTGAACCGACCTTAGAATATCACAAAATATCACCAAATCCCAAAACAATTTATATTTCAACATTGAAACCACCAAATATGATTTATATGAAGGAAGTAGTATTGGCAAATTATGATAAATGGTTAAGCCCATCAAACTCATAGACTTGGATATATCATATAATCAACCTTTAATTGAAATATATATGATTTTGACGTTTGACGTCTATGATCACTCGAAAATGTACTTTTGAGTGAGTTTATACACCTGTGAGTAGGTTTTTGTGGGCATCGCCTTCAAATGAATGTTTATATAAAAAATAATACTTTATTTCGTACGTTGGCAGCCGTTTCGAGACAGACAGTTCAATGTTGTCCAAGAAAACTTGATGGCACAAGAAAAAAAATTTTTTTGTTATTTTTGGGGTGACCGCTCCTTTCCGCTATAATTTATAGTTAGGCAACGAAGCGCATTTCCACCACGCTATTAGGTTAAATTGACCTTGTCTGTAGATTTTTGAAAACCCCATAAGTGACAAATATCATATTCTTTAAATTCAATATACATTGGGCTGCATACGTCCAACTATAATGAATAAACGCAATGTTATTATTTGTTATAAACGTAGAATTTATGGTAACATTTACAAATTTCTCTACTGTACATATCCTCCTATTTGGAATGATCGATATAAAGTACTGGTAAATCAAGTGTAACATCACTTAATTCTCGGTAGCTTATAGTATTTGCTACTGTATACTCTTTATATTACTTCAGCTTAACCCTCAATCCTTTTAACTGGTTGGATTTGTTGGGCTAGCAGATAGTCACCCTGAACAAACTGTAGCCTGCAGAATAAAAGCCATGAATAAGAAGCTTCATTATGGGTTCGTGCATACGTGGCTCATTCTAGATTGATTGACATGGTCTGAGAAAAAAATGCGAATTCAATTATATATTTACCGACTTATAAGACAGCGGCAGTTTTGCAATTAAGCGAAGTTTCGAAAATTTTAAGTTATGTCTTTAAACGCTAAAGATATATGATAATTTGAAGCACATGTATATCGTAAAAACGAAACAATGTTTATTTGCTTTTTACAAGATGTGTATTTACTTTCAATAGATAAGCAATGTTCAAAGCATACGTTTGCTGCAATCCAAAACTTAGCCGTAAGCTGTTTTGGGGTGATTTTGTCTTGCTTTCGAATTGAGAAAACAATACTTTTAGTAAATTGTAGAATCTTATATGGGAAACTTGTAACACTTTCAAAATATTAAAACGTCATTTAGTTGATTGTTTGGGTGCTTCAAGCTGATGTATAATTCTATTTCAAAATAATCCGCTCGAATTTATCTTTCAAATCGCACCATTTTATATCAGATTGAAATTTTCTACGTATTCAAAAGATATATTTACTTGTGGTTTTCTATTTTGAGTTTCAAACCTGGAATTTACTGCCTGAACTCAAAACGATGTTTTAGATTTTGATATCATGCTTTTAAATTGTATTAAATTATATACTTTTTCCATTTTATTTTTAATATTATCTTCTGTATATTGTACATTTGCACTGTTACTTATTGATTTTTTGTTTACTATTTTCTTTACTATGAAATGAATAGCTATAAATAAAAAAAAATGCAAATTGATCGAATTATTGTGGTATTCGAAGTGTGTACAGGAACTAAAAGCCGAGTTGGATAAGCAATGTTTTCGATGTAATCTGATGAGAAAAATCGATGATAATATGATGGACCACTTTTTGTGCGCTTACCAATCAAAGTTAGATGTTGCTAAAAGCAACCGGTTACTATTGTCGATTCCCGTCTATATATTATAAATATATGGAAGAAAAGGAATCTTATAGCAATAGATAGGAAAAATGGTTCTATTAAAAAAGCGAGTCCAGTTTGGATTTGGCGACTTCGCGTAGTCGTAATGATCTAGTCCTAGTTGTTAAAGGTTTAGACTTATAACTATCTTGGCGTCGGAGATTACACATCTCAGTCCCTGCTACCGACTTCACTCAGGGTGTAATAAATCTTGGTGGGCAATGCCGTTATTCAAATAACAGCAACTCCTTACACATCGTAGGATATCTGACGCCGCATGTATTATGTGACATGGTTCGTAGCAAAAGGCGTGAATAAGCATCGCATTAAAAATATACCAAAAAGATTCGCATATCTCGAACTGGTTTCTAGCTGTGAAAGTTCGGATTTGTTGTTTCTCATTGTTCCTAAACCTTTAGGGCCTTTTATAGTCGTAATTGCAAACGTCTGCAATATTTGTAGTGTTCTCTGCATTTCGCAATTTGCAGAGAAAATTGACAAAACCGCTTCCTGAAATGTCAAAATGTTGAAAAGAATCCAATTCGTAAGTGAAAAAACGTGAATTGCTTTTAACGAAAACAACAATTTGCAATCAGCAATAAATAGCACTTCGCCGAAACAACTAACACTTACGTTAAGTGGCAATATAATCCCATTACAATGTAAAAAACAATTTGTCTTTCTGGTCATATACACCAAGTCATGTGTGAGATATACATTTAAGTGAAGTAATGCTGGAATTAAGCATAAGACTTGGATAAATATACATTTAAAGTTTAATTTATCCCTGGCTTGAACATGGTAGAATTAATTGTTTTATTGCGCAATAGTGATAGTTTGTAATAGTGGAGAAACGATTTTGGCATTTCAATTAAAGGTTCTACTATTTCGGTACATTTTTTGAATATTTTCACAGGGTTTACAGCACACAGCGCACGTTTGACATAAAAATACCAATTTCTTAAGCACCAAATAGGGAATTAGAAACTCGTGGCGTAAAGGCAAACTAATTCCTCTCAAAATATTTAAACTCAACGTTAACTCAATTGAAATTGCATCAATTAAATTGAAATTTTGTTTGTGTCTTAATAGCTTTAGATACAAGCATATGCAACAAATACTAATTCCATATTATGAGTTGGTATAGTTCGCATTTAAAGCCAGAAAAAATACCATAAGGAACCAACTTTAGAAAAGAACGACTGAGACCGCTTAATAACTTTATTTATGTGCAATGGTATACATGGTGTAAATGAAATTTAGTTAACCAGTTTAAAAATATTATTATGTGGCCATATGATAAATTTTTAAATAGTCTTGGTAGACCCTAGTAAAATTCCAGCTGATATCAGTAAATTTCTCAAAGCAATGCCATGACCATCCAATGTCATAATACGGCATAAAATGTTTATTGTGAAATATGTTGATCCATCTTTGACGATGTCTTATCTTTACACGTCATCGCATACTCTCTTGTCACATCTTCAACAAACCTGCGATAATGAAAAATAAAATATGTATATATAATCGAGTATTACATTATTATTAATATCAACGTGAGGGAATATCATTTATTTATGAAATCGCCCGACTGTCAGTTATACTAGGCCAAACCTAAATTGGTAAAACTCTATCTTTTGTCCAACTGCATAGGCGAGCAGTGTTGAGAATAGTGAATGAAATCCTCTGGCCCGATGAGGAAGATAAATTAAGAGAAGTTAGTCAGAACTAAGTTAAGTTCATTTCAGCGTCAAATCTTGAGTTTTAGTTACAAATCTCATGGATTTAGTAACACTATATCATGGTGTCAAAAGGGGACAAGAGACTGCACTTTAAGCTCTTATATTTATCAGATGTGTATTCGAACCCATGACATGGTTTTACGCGAGTGCTGTGATAAGATCTTGTATTTAACATTTATAAGCTTAAATTTGATATAATATCATGTTCGATTGAGCATAAACACATACCATTGTATTGTTTCATGTCTGATCTTGCTTGGCTGAACGTGTTCAAAGTGATAAACAATTGTCTAGCGCGTGAAAGATTTTTTGAGATAAATTTCATGGGTCGTTTGTCAAGTTGACCTGAACATTGTGGGATTACGAGTAATATTTGCAAACCTAACGCTTGCTAGGCCATCAAATTGGAAACATGCATATTCAAAATAAAAAGACTATGAGTCGTTCGTGGAAGGTGAAAATATAGATATCAAACTTCTGAGTTGAAGTTTAAATTACTATACTTTAGTGGCGAGCATGATTACATTTTAAAAAGGTATAAAAAATGAACCATGTTTGAAATTTCCACAAAAATGGACACGCTGCTAATATTATTTTTTTCCAATATAAAATTGTATTTTTCAGCAATTCGAAGTTAAATCGTTGTATTGAGTATTAATAAGAAAAAAGTTGTTGCGGTCATAATATTACCAATAGTGTGAAATACTCAGCCGCCAACTATAGAATTATAATAAATCACAGATATAGTTTCATAAATATTTATATGGAGAAAATCCTACAGACATGGAGAAGCTTTAAAACATAAGTAATTGCCCTTTGCCCATCGTCGTCCCATACTTCATTGTATCATGAACCTGATACCCAATTTTCTGATTAGAATAGTTTTGCGTGCTTCCAGACGATTGTTGACTGGTGTCATTCAAACCGCGAAGTACTTCAAATTGCTTCTTCTTTACCAGATGGAGATAAGATCAAATTCATTCAAATGATGGTGAATCATTGCGAAATTGTCCCGCATCCTCGAGCAATTCAACAATTTGTTTGCTATACAAAATGAATCAAATTCATTGGACGCCAGATCAACGGTTCGTCGTCTGGTGACTTCGTTTTGAACGATTGTTCGATCACAGGCGGACGAAAATGTACCGCAATTACAGGGACGGAATATTGAGTATAGGATAAGATACACCCCAATCAAGCTCAATCAGTCATAAATTGATTGCAATTTCAAACAACCTGCAGTTCAGAAGCAACTTTTGACACCAATCTGACGCACACACTCCAGACTTATTGTCGATTTTGTCTTCTCGTGCGGGGTCATTTAGGATTGTCAGGTGTTTTGGTTCGAAATGTGTGAAATCAAACGATGATTTAATGTGAATATTTGTGAAATTGATTCAAGTAATTTAATGTGTATGAAGGATGTCGTGAAGTCAATATAAAAAAGCAAATGTGCATTCTTAAGTGTTTTATAATTCACATCTCCGATGTAGTATGAAATCGGAATATTTCTGTCACTGTGGACAATTTTATTTTAAGATAGGGAGCACGCAATTACACTTATCTGGCAGAATCATCACACTTTCAATAAATTGAGTTTATTCTGGCTCGCAAAATTATTTATGCAAGTATGAAACTGCGCTATATTTAACCGTTGGACCACAATTATTCAATATAGACTACAATTATCCTAACACAATAACAATATTTCAACGATGTGGCGTATATAAGAATACTATATGAAGAAGATGCAGTTAGATTAAAATGATCTACAGTGCTGTAAAGGTTGTAATCGCCGATATAACGTTATAAATTAGTGTCGTTTATAATAAACAAAATGAATCATTTACAGCAATCCGTGCCTATAGACCGTAATTCGATTTTGTAGTTATGTTGCGTAATATATTTTGTTTTTCTCTATCCTGTCAGCTAAGAAGCTGATCAAACAGTAAAAACATTAGTTATACAAAATGATACGACCCCGCGTGCAATATTTCAACTCAGTTTCGTATTGATTATTTATTTTTGTGAAGGCAACGGATAAAAGTATGATTTAACAACACTAAAATGCTACGATAATACATAAATTGTTACGTTTTTCACTTTCCTTAGTTCTTCTTATTCAGTCGACTAGTGGAATTTCTGGTCTAGCCATGTTAAGATTACAGGTAAATGGCCTCTGGTTTAAGATTTTTATGCTAATTTGCCGAAGCATTTCAAGTATTATTTCATTTTCTTGAAGGCCCAATAATCATAAATTGAGAAATCTTTTCCTCTGGAAATTTAGAACTACCGGTATCTTTATAAGGCATATGTGAGTAAATCAATTAAAGCGCATGATCGTCCACTTCCTATCATTGTTTATACTGTATTATTAAAAGCAAGTTTGCATCGAAACGTGGTGATTCACTCTTTTGTTGCTGTTTGTTATATTGTTTTCTTTTCCGCCATCAGATGGAGAAGTAACTATTCTTGGGAAAAGCATGTTTACGCTGCTTTCCATGTTAGATTTCGTCAGTTCGGTATACACTGAATATAGCAAATATGTCGATGTCGTCAACGATAGCATCAGTAAATAGCTCAAAGCTTCTGAGGATTTAAGTTCAGATCATTATCGATTTTTTATGGTAAGTTGAAAAACAGTCAACGATTTCAATCCCGTAAAACCAAACTATTCTGGTCTAAAATATTGTTCAAAATAAAATAAAAAAATTTTCTCTTTTTTTCTCTTTTTAAAACATCTGATAATCAAATATGAGTGGAATTATTATTTACAATCTGTGTTTTAAATTGCTTATCTGAGGGAAGTAAGACTTTGATCAGGTGAAATAAAATTTACGAAAGTGCGTTTTAACCGCCCATTGGCCCATTTCATTGTTTTTACAGATCCATGCAGTGGGTGCATATTATAAATCCACTAACACAAAAGAAGAGATAAAAGAATAGTAATTAGGAACACGCTCTAATCAACCATACAATCTGTAATAAAATGTCTGTCAAATTACCAAATTATCAGTGTGAAGCAAAAAAATAATATTTTTTTTGTGACATGCGTTATTCGTGATTGAAAGATCTTATTGAAAATAACTGGGAGGTTAGTACAAGGTCAGTAGCATATCAAAGCGACAGCATGCACGAGAAAAAAAAACTGATTCCTATCATAGTACAGATAACGCGGCGCAAGAAAGACATATCAAATGACGCATCATGTGCAACGACATAGTATCAAGTTATAGACGACTGTTGTAAACGAATCTTGCAGCATTCGAAGTGTACAATTTTCAAGGAGTTTGTTTGGCAACTGAACCAATTCATTACACCCTCAATAAATATAAATAAATAAGTTGGCGAGGCGATGTTATTTGTAATAAACAGGACTACCGGGATTTTCATAATTCATCTTCGTATTTCAATCACACGACACGAGTAAAACCTTAAACACACACCTTCCTTTTGATTTAGTTTCATATTTTGCTCCCTTGTTGATCCAGAGACATGCAAAGGGTGATCGATTACCCGGTGCCGATGACATTTTTTCGGTTTTGGCAAGATACATTGTTTTTAATTTAACAAAATATATATCAAAACAAAGATCCCTATATTTGCATTTGAAATGGAGAAATGATCGAGTAATGTTTTTTTTTGCGGTCTGCATATAAATCACGGACGTAATATATCGTGCTATACATCATATTTGATGCACAAATAATTGAGAAAATGAAACAATGAATCATTTCAACTTCAAAGAGATACATTATGTATTTACGCTACAATAAGCACCCCGATGACGCCATCTCAACCGACTTTGCGGACATTTAGGCTTGATCGAACGGTCAGTAAACACTATTAAAAAAGACAGGAAAATGATCCAGAAGTTGCATTGAACTGGAAATGAATTTGATTTTTATCAATACCAATTCATTTAAAGTTCAAATTCGACAATGAGCGAAAGTAAGAAAAACCTTTTGTTTGGATTTCAAATCTTATGCCTGTGAAGTATCATGTACATAATATGACAAAATTTACAGTATTCGTACTGTGAAGATTCAATTTTATATGGTATAGGTTACCACGCAGGATAAGCTTGTTAATTTTACACATTTTTAACAGCGTTTGATTTGAAAATAAATTTCCGAGTTACATGGGTCATTATATTCGTAAACGGGCATTTCTCCCTCGTAATGATGTATTATATCCCCTAATTTCTTGCGCAATGTTTTCCTACCAAATTCCGTCGATTATAACCGGAAATTAACATGCAAGAAAATTAGCACTAAAATTCGGCCAAGAAATTATCAAGATCAGACAAAACATTTGTGTCATCTTAGGTACTCCCTGAAATGTGACCCCAAAAATAATGAGACCACAAACATTTTGTTTGTTTTTTTGAAATATACATGCCGAATCGTTTGCACTTAAGAATGACAATTCGAGACCATCAGAGCGAGCCCTTGGATTATAGAATTCAGAGAGATTTATCAGTCACGTTATAGTAATGCGTTTGCCTAAAACGAAGGATCGTTAATGAAGTGAATTGACTTGTATTGATCAATGTTAAGTAGACTAGAAAAATAAACAAACAGCAAATATGTCAATCAGGCTTATGTTTTAAAACGGGACTTAAAAAGTTCACGATATGAATTTGAAATACAACTAAAGCACAATCATAATCATGTTTAAATCTTAGTTGAATTATACACGATTCAAGTACGAACCTCACTACAAATTCGTGTTCGCACCTGATTTTTCAAAATTTGACAAATCATACTTCAGTTTAGTCTTCGCCATGCATAGTGGATCGGAAATTTATCTAGTCTATTCCTCGCTCATGTCTAGCCAATGATGATATCAAGCGCAGTTAACTGACGTAGAAAAAGCATTATCTCGACATTATCTGTATGTTATGTCAGTTAATATCGAGTTCCTAAGTTACTATTACTGCAGGATTTAAAAGCAAATTAGTTTGATAAAATCGCTATTTTTTATTCTATGGGCTTTACAAATCCAACGATATTTTCTAAGAAATAAATAAACCAACATAGTATTATAATAATGGTCGAGTCCTGGTCACTTATCCGATAAAAAACCACGTTACACCCAACTCATTGAATCAGTTGGTAAAATGTGGGCAAAATATACATTCATGGTGTAGTAATTGTATGCTATTACTTCAAAAAGCCATCTAAACATTTTCAATCTCATAACCAAAATTGCTTTCATATAATACGCATAAAACGTTATGAGCAATGCGTGTAATAGTACTCGGTGCGAGTAGTTTCTTGCTAGATAACTGTACAATAGATAACAGGTACAATAATGGAGCAAAAGGCATCCTTGGGTGATACCCTGAAATTTTCGAAATGTAAAAATCATTTGGAAAATAATTTTTTCGCGATTAATTCGCAAAGTAATACTTCGGCAATACTTAAACATTGTAACTGTTTTGACTGGGCAGAAATTTTTGTGAAAGAGGTATTCAATTTACAGCAATATAAGATGAGAAGTAAAAGCAATGTATGCATTTGGTTTACTGTTACTTGCACATTGCAGCCAGCTTTAGCCTCCTTAATACTGACATACACGGTGTTGACAGTTGCATTACCACAATAAATCTAGTGTAAATTATACCTGCTTATACCTTAATCCGACAGAGACCTACATGGGTGGTTTGTTTATTTGAAAATATTAAGGCAGCTGTAATTCATTTATCCGTTGACCTCAAGAGTTCTCAGATGAGTAAATACAAGGGGGAAGGAAGTACAGAATTTCTTTGCATGAAAATTTCATTTACCTTGCTCGAACACTTTCCATTTCTCTTGAAGCAGAGACCAATTGTGCACGAGATATCCACTTTCCTTCCTCTGAGTGAGAAGTTTTGGTAACGGAAACGGAAGCGGAAGTTGGAAAATGATTTCATAGTTGTTATCGGTAGTCCAATATTTTGATTCGGACAACTAAGAAACAAATATGCTATGATTTACCTATGGTAGGAGTTGTAGTTAAGGAGAAATATATTATTTTTATAAGTTGAAGAGTCATGTTCTGGTCAAATATACTTAAAAATCCTACAACGGTATTTTGTAATAAATAATGACCCTGAACAATACTATTAATATTTCAATTAATTTCAGTTTCGTGAATTTGTAACTACAGTTCGAAATCAGGAAATAATACGCATAAAGACTACACTTTTTTCCGGTATGATATATTATTTTGAGTGTTTTGAATTTTTAAGGTAATTCAAGAAACACGTCAATTGAGTTCGTATCCAGAAACAGCATATCATGCGATTTAGTGATATTTTTTTTAATGAATAAGTGGCATAAACAGATATATTGTGGTAAACTTTAGATAATCTAATGTTGAAAGTGTTAAGTCTATATACTTAGCCTAGAACGAATAATGCCATATTTATAATGCCATTCAAACAAAGCAGGCCCCATGGAAACGCAATCACGTGAATTCGTAAACAACTGAGTGTGGCTGGGGGAGAAGTAATACTCGACTAGCGAGCGAATTTTGTTTTCAGGTTAAGAGTTGAAATCACGCATAAGTTAAAATATTAGGTTTGCGTCGATATCAGTGCGCTTATTTCCAAATGAACACGACATCGCCGGATTGTTAGCATATATCTTCTAAATGGAAACGAACTACGTATATAAAGCCATTTTCGTCATCTGTCTTTCAGTATCAAATAGCCAATTGTTGCACAGTCAAGTCCCATTGAGGCCAGAATTGGTCGTAGTTTTATCATACTTGGCATCTGATATTTTCAATAGATTGAAAGTTACCCATTTAGAATCAACTGTACGCTCTGCTGGCGATATTTGGAGTTACTTTCAGAATATGCCGTGCAGTCAGTCACTTCGATTCCCGCGAGGGCAGGCACGGTTTCTTTTAAATAGTTTTCGCGTCTTTCATCGTACCCCACCTCGACAAAGACCATTTCTCCTATACGTTTGTGGGCGCCTGAAGAAACAAAACGAAATGGGTATCCAAATATTATTTATTCCGTGGATAATAAATATAGACAAGACATACCATATGCTATTGACAGCTGAATACTGGGAGAATGGTGAATTATATGTTAGATATGAGTTTGTTTTGACAAATATGTCGGAAGTGGCAAATGGTCTACAATCTACATAACCATCAGTAGTAAGTAGTAAATCGTAAAAATAGACATTTTTCAAAACACAAAAGGATAATTGCCTAACCGTATACCACTGACTAAATATGAGCAAACAAATTTGAGGGAATCGAAGCATGAAAATAATAATAAGAGATTCGAGCACGTTGTGATCTTTTCCATCCATAAGAAATTTAGAATTTTGACGTTTTTTTTCACCCAACATTAGTGGAAATAAATATTTATCGGAATACAGATCTTTATACTTGCGGAGAAGGTATTGCACTATTTGCTTAAGTGGTGATGTGATCAAGCTAGTTAAAATTGAGCAACGTACGATCTAAAATATAATTGATTAAGGAATCGAATAAAGACGTCATTCCGTGGACTGCGCGTGGATTATGACGTCAGCATTCAATCTATATGATTGACTGTTCATTCACCATCTGTGCCACCGTAATTACCATCATTATGCATGTATTAAAAACGAATACACAGGAGAAAATGCACTATTGCTTAATTGCTTTGAAAGTCCCAATGCAGCCATTGTAAAGGTGGGAGGATAGTGCCATCTAGGGGTGAAATACTAAAAAGCGTTGTTAACAAGATATCATTTTACGTATTTGAAGAAACCAGAACCAGCCATCTAATTTCATATTTCATTTTTTCTTGGTATTTTATTCGTTTTTATTCATTGTTTTCTTTAATTGTAGTTTGGATGATTTAAATGACGACAATATATTAGGAAATTCAACTCGGAAAGTTTTACTATAAACCTAAAAGTTTGTTTGAAATCCAAGATGAATTTAAGTTATTAGCATTCCATTGATTAGGATCATCGGCATTTACATGTTTGTAATGCTTGAAACGAGCAAAACATTTTGCCACGCACACAGTCCTACCCGCGCACAACTATAGCTATGGAACTTTACTACCAACTACTCATTACTTACCTGGTTTCAATGGTTTTGTGTAACCAGAATCTGCATATAACGTTATCGTTGGTTGATAATTCAGAAGAAAAAGTCCACCCCAACCGAGTATACTCGACATAGTTTTACGATGAACGTCAGGTTTTTGTATAATAAGTTGTCGATCTGAAGATAGTTCATGACAAGTACATTAAAACGTAATTCTAGCTTGAACCCACGTGAATAAACGGGGTTATGGGACAATCTATTGCGTATTGTTATCTGGTCAAATGAAAAAATTGTCCATAACATAGTTTACGTCTAAATTCACAAAAGTCGACAGTCTATTCTGATATTGCACCCAATAGGCTCTTAAGATGAGAATTGTGAATTTGTTTACCTCCGGTATTTGAAAAATCTCTCCACATGTTCAAGTCTACATTTGGAAGAAGTTTGCATGGTACTGGTGTATTGGTCAATACGTTCGGAAGCCTCATAGCTGATGGTTGAATGTTTGTTAATTGTGGCATGTTGTTACAAATTACTTTTGCCAACGTAGTCTTTCGAAGCTCACGTACTTGTTCTGAAAGTTAGTAATAATCAAGTAATACTTTAGAATTTCTTGAATTCTGATCATTCTCACACCAAAAATTGTGACCCGCCCGAATGGACACAATGCAGAAATTCATGCTCTCGGATTTATTTAAAAATTGAATTTCGAATAAATTTTTTATAAACACAAGTGAATTTTCTCTGGAGGTTACACTAGGCGAATGCAAGTATCGATAACATCAATTTTATACACAAAAAAAAAATTTGTAAAATTTTTGCACTTGCTTCCTCTTAATGTTTCAAGTTCAGCTAGCAAGAAGTAAATAGCAAAGAAACTGATAGGATAGAATTTACATATTCATCCTGGGATTAAAAGGAAATGCACGGAGAAACATAAGACCGCGAGAAAGGAAAATACTGAAAACCATCCAAAGTTTGTAAATAGAGGCTGATGGATGTCCTCTTTTTTTTGAAAGTTGGATTGTCGTATTTTAAGAATTATCTGAAACCTAAATCAATAACAAGTTCTTTCTTGCATCGTATATCAAAGTTATATAAATACCTTGATTGAAAACAGCATTAGGAGGTTGGTTGTCAAACCAGAATCTATCTCCTTGCTTTAATTTGACGAATTGGTTTTTCAATATACAGGCAAAGGTTGGTCCTACAGTACTGCCTTGAACAGCTTTCTCCAATAAACCACCGACATAAAGATCGATATCTTCCACTGACCTGTGGGTAATTGTGGATCAGATGGAGTAAAAATAATCATGTTACTGCAAAAGATAATTCGAATAAATGCAAACAGAGAACTTGGATTATTTGAAAGTCAACAGAAATACACTGTTCTGATTTGCTCATTCAAAACAGGTTGCTCAGAACTTACTTTAATTTCAACCCCTCCTCGTTCTATATCAGGGGTTCCCAAACCGCGGCCCGCGGGCCAATTCCGGCCCGCGTAACAATTTAAAATGGCCCGCCGAACTTGAGTAAAACGATGTTGTTATGTCATTACCACAGTTTAAGCACGTGTTTATCGCGTACCATTTCAATTATGCCGATATCTCAATAATACGTACCGGTATTACTGTGTTTCCCCAAAAATAGAACAGATTATTTCAATTTTCTTTCGAAAAATATAACTAGGGCTTATTTTCGGGGCGTGTCTTTTATTTTCATGAGTCAAAAAAAAATTACAAAGATTTTCAAATATAAAAAATATGAAAACCAATATCCATTTACTTAAATGGCACGTTTTCCTCTTTCACACTTGTTAGATTAATCATTTACAACGTGTAGGGGAGATTTCCTGCTATCGACTAGGTACTATACGTCTTATTTTACGGTGAGGCTTATATTAAAATAATTCTTAAAATTCAGGCTAGGTCTTATTTACGGGATTGGTCTCATTTTCAGGGAAACACGGTAGGATTACAAAGAGCAGTAATTAAGTTATCAGCCGTATAAGAAAGCTTACAGATGTCAAAAAAACAAACAAAACTAGACTTTGCAAATAGACGTTTCCGGGATAAATGGTAGCTCTCATATTTCTGTATTGCAAAGAATCAAACTTCAGCGATTTGTCTTGCCAATGAAATATTCCAGTTCTGAAGGAATACGACATTAAGCGCCATTATGAGTCAAACAAACAGATTGCAAAAAATGTCAAATGAAAGTGAATCCACTGAACCCCAGCTAAACCGCCGCGAACTTTCGGGCGGTAAACTCTTCCGGCCTCCCGATTTCAAATTTGGCCCGCGTCCAATAAAGTTTGGGAACCCCTGTTCTATATAGTGCAACAATCATTCACTTTCAATTCTAGATCCCAATCTATATATTGTATTTCGAAACTCTGCATGATTTTTTTATAGTGTCACTTAAAAAAACAGATATATACCAAAAAAAAACTACAATAGTTTACAGTGCATACCTAATCTACTTTTTATGTTTTAAGCAACGATTCTGGAGTATAATATAAACAAATAGCGAATATATATAAAACTAGGTTAATCACAAGGTTCTAACAACTAAAATTTTCAGTGTCAAAATAATGTTTTATTTATTATGGTGAAGTTGTTCAGTTTAAAAATATCGCCTTTTGGTTATTCACTATATATATTAACATGCAATAATAAACTTCCTGCACCTGTATAAAGTTCGAAGCATATTGGATTGTTTTTCACTGAACACAACGTTCAAATCTACCATCATTGAAATATTTGAAAATCCACACCATTGGCGCCATTTATTATATCCAGGTATTCCGTGGTCCCGACCTCAGATAAATAAAACTTTGATAATCATAAATTTGTGCGTCATCCGACAATTTTTTTGATTACAGTACAAGTTTCATAAATAATACAATTAGTCATGGATATTTAGCCCAACAAGGTTTTTATTTATCTATGGGCATTTTAAGATAAAAATTTAATGCGTATTACCTCTTTGAATGTTAAGTGCAAGCAAGTCAAGTCCTGGGCCACTTCCGTTCGCAAACATCCTGTTTCTGAGTGCATTGGTGAATTCGCCGTCTATCTCGTTTCCCGGAGTTGACAGCAGACAAGTAGATAGCCCATTTGGACCTGTAGTTTGAGAACTTTCGAAATGAGTGCATAAAGAAGGCAATCAATCTTGTTGGAGAAGTCACTAATATAGTAACGTGAATAGTATAGTAATTGAAAACGTGCAAGTATAATATATTATAGAAATGTTCTGCTTCCTGGTATTGGAAGTCTCGTCCAGTCTAGACTGTGTGTTTTGCATTCTCATTTAGCAAGCAAAAATCATTTTTTGATCATTTGGATATTTTTGTTGTAACATTCATTGTGAATGTAACAAGAGCAGTACGTTGATCATCGATACCCATTTAACAATGGTTCAATCGCATCAAGCACTTTCGCAAATTGTGCTACGCAATTGATGTATAGATACTCTATATAATATGTTACCTCAGATTAGTTCTCAAGTTAAGGGGTTCAGAAATTAGAACGGGGGCGAGGGGAGTAATTCTAAATTAAATAAGTAACATCAAGGTTAAATTATGTGCCTCCATGGATATATACGCACAGGATTAGATGTTGTCACTCACCTATACTATTATTGTATAAGCTTGAAGGGTTGAAAAATGCAACATCCAAACTGTCGTCACTCATTTCATCTGTGCTGGAAGAGGCCTCCTGTGGCTGAACAAAACTGTCCGTAACTTGACTGTGTCCAAACCGAAAAGCTGCAGTTGCAAATGCGTTTGAAATTGTAGGGTCTACTTCGGGATTGTATTGTGAAAGAGATTCTCCATCATAAATAGACAGGGCCATTTCGTCACCTAAAATGTATACCTCAGCTTAACATTAAAACGACCATCTGGTATGAAATGTAAATCTAACGAGGATTTGTCATAGATAGAGTATTCCACAAGACGAGGATAGAATGCTCAAACATAATATACGCTTCAATAATCTTTGTATGTGTGAATAGGTGTTTGAAATTTAAGTTCTAAAATAAAATATTTAGCATATTTTTAAATGCTCCTACATTATACAAAAACATTGATGTAAGGTTTCAATTTTAAACTGCATGCATTTTCATTTAACTATAAGCTACCTAAAATTTCTTTCATATACTCTGAATATGTTATATGCTGATGCTGAGCAATGATGATTTGTCTTGTCTCCCAGAAAATTCTTCGTTTACTCCACCTTGGATTTATTTCCCTCAAACTCTCAGCAATCCTATTGTGTTCTCGAACCCACAAAAGATGAATCAAAGTCAAAGTAGGTGTTTCATTCACCCTACATTGTATAAAAAAAATTTGGTATTCATTGAATTGATATTAAATGGTATACAGACATAAAGAATAGAATGTAGAAATGTTTCGATAAATTTGTTCCGCCGCTTCATTTTTGTGGCCCGTGTCGCATTTGCGCAAGGACAAACAAAAAATCGCATTTGGTGTTGTTTCTTCATAAAACCAGAAAAAATTTTTGACATATTGTTACAACACCTATGTTATTATCACATCACTGAGTTGACTAGTGTTATGACTAGCTGAGGCAACTGGCGGAGTTTAGTAATTTGCGTGGCTGGTCCAAATTGTTAACTGGTTTCTATATTTTCGGTCGGCTAAAACGGTATTTTCTCCGTATGGCACTTTCTCCAATAGATGAAAATTTTGAAATCTTACAATAAATGTAGACATAGCCAAATTTTTGCACGTTTCAGTGAGTTTTTTTTGTGGTGTTTGCATATATTTTAGCTCGATAAATGACAAATGGGTTTGGACAATAGAAGAGTTTGTTTTTGTATATATTGTTTACCTATTCTTGGCACTATTGTGGCCCGCGAACAATACAAAAATTATGATGTTGCCCGAGAGGCCGACAACCTTGTACCACCTTGGTTTAAAGGAACAAGCTTCAAATTCTTACATTCAACCTAATAACTTAGGGTGAACTTTGAAGTTTCACAGATGTTTTTTACCTGAAATCTCCTGCAGCAAAACATTTTCCGTGTGATTCAGGTCCGGGACATTTGAATTTATTGCTGAACGTTGTTGACACCTTGTCGTATTCAGGAAGTAAATATTTCATTGGTGAATTAGATACTAAAAAATATAACTGAAGTTAGTACTTTATTAGCAGGAGTGGGTCAAATACATGAAAATGTAGAGACAATAAGCTAGACCCATATGTAATAAACAGGACATAGATAGAAATTTTCTCTACTTCGAGATATGGAAAAGAAAATCCAATTTTTGGTTCATGATGTATTATATCGAGCAACTATGATGGCTTTGCTGAATGCTTTCTAAAATCATTTCCAAAATTGCGTGACTATTGATAGAATATTACTTGTTGAGTATTATAATTAAATTCTAAAGCCTTCGATGTTTATTGTAAAAATGTGTTATTGTTCAATATATTCTATTCTCTAATATATTCATAATAATATATAATAGTTCATAATATATTCTGTATCTAATACCTTCCATAGTGCTTTGGTGTTCGTTTGACAATGTTTCCAGTAGTGTCTGTGTGGATCCATACACAGTGCTCGCGTCGATGTAAGATGTTATCTGATTGACCTGTGTATAGTAGATTATATATCATAGATGCTTTCGAAATTTGTGTTTTCGTTATAACAAAAACATTGATTTCAAAGATCCTAAACTCATGCCTTTCTAAAGTCCCCCACCTGTTCCCTATAAACATTTTTTGTGCAGCCATTTGGCACAGTTCCAGCAGATCGAGATAAAGGTATACATCCTGTGGTTCTTCCAAGTTCTATATCAGCAACTGAAACCCGAATATTGTAACAAGATTGAAGCAAAGACATTCCGCAATTGCATTCAAGTTTCTGGCCTTGTTGGTCTGTGAATTGTAATGATTGCTATTTAGAAAATCTATCTTCCTGAATTATTTTACGTTTTGTTACTTAATTCCGTTCATTAATCTTATGTCCTGCTGTATTATTATTTGTCTTGGCGATGAACTTTGGAATACATCCCACCTGTAGCCATAGGCGTGAATGAAAAATCATGTGAAATATATTGTCCCCACTGCATCAACATAGCAGAATGATGTTTTGAAGGATCCACGTCTTCAAGTTGCATACTAGTACTCACGCGTCTGGCGTTAGGAAGAGGAAAACCTGTCGCGCTACATCTCGGCATTTGTTTATCTGAACAAGAACTAAATGTAAAACAAAATACATGAGTAATTTCGTGCTGAATTTGAATAAACTGAATAAGACCGCAAATCAAACAAGATATCCCCGGCGCTTACAGATCAAGCATCGTTATCGGTGGTGTTGTATTGAATGTTGTTATATACATTGCATGTCTTTAAGCTTTAAAATGCCAGCTTTGTGTATGATTTTTGTTTTTGTTTGGAGCCAATTTATTTATTCAATTCATACGTCATTTATTCACCAACATACATTTTCCAGAAAACGTCAAAAATTGACTCACTGTCGCAGTAATCGGGTTCCAGATTTCTATTGAAAGGTCTTTGATTTTTTCCCCAGAAAAGGTTCTGTAAATTATTACAAGACCCATCTATGGATGAATATCGCTTCATAAACGAACTTCGACCATCACATATTGATGATAATTCAGTTTCGTTCCAAAATTCAGCTGCTTTCTGACACGTCATAAGCTCTGCTCTGGTTTCAGAATCCCCGTGAGTACGATATCCACTGAGAAAAAAGATATAGTACCACTGACAACCGTTTTTTCATACGTGTTTTTAAAGGCCTTTCATGAAATAGAAAATCCCAGGGAGTGAATTCGATAGAACGACCCGATAACATTGTGCAACATTGTTTTCCTGTTTTTATAACCAGTTAAGGTGTGAGAATTTAAAATTTACTGACGGGCGACAACAGGTGAATATTTTTCTTGGTGCACCGAGTTCAGAGTAGAAGTACAAAGATTGGTCTATATCATCTATAAAATAAAAATATATTCATCAATTTTCTTGCATCCAAAATAATTTAGTTCATGATCCAATTTTAGATTATTCTATATGCGAGTTATTGTAATGAATTCAATTAACGATGTATAGGTTAGACACGTGACCATGAGTCAAAATGTTAAAACATTTACCCAATGTAATTGCGCAAAGCTGCAGTAATTTACAAAAATGAAGTGAACTAGCATCCAGAGAAAAAGCACAGCGAAGAGATAAATGCTTGCCAACATTATTTTATTGCCTTTACTGATCCTTTGCAGTAACACTATAGTATATATATATATATATTTATCCGAATTGAATAACGCAGAAATAAACGATAACATATATATATAACTAGCATATTTAATACAATATCACATACGTAAATTTGTCAGTTATTAATCCAAAACTTCAGTCATGTAACATATTGATATTGAATATCGAAAATATTGATACTAATTGCGCTCACTCATTGTCAGAAATTCCAAGATCTATCTCCTTTCTGAAGACGCTGTCATCTTGCACACGGAAAGCAGATAATAATCGGTCAGAATCTTCTTGTCCATTGACCAATTTTAAAGCTGAGTAACAAAATATATATATGCTTGTTTTCCCGACAGACATTTGTGTAGTCAATGCACAACTTTAAATAGGAACTTACCAAAACCAATCACTATTGTCATAAGTGCACAGTTGCATTTGGTTTCCATTGCTTACGTGAGATTTTTTTTCTATAAATAAATGGCAACACACCAGTAATGGTTTCTTCCTGCCCTTAATCCTACATCTGACGAGTTTTAAAAAACTACAAATACTTGAAACTCTCGATTTAGATTCGAACGACTGTCAAACTGGCTTGATGGCAATCATTTGGCAACACATTTACATTCTTGTCAAATTTTCCAAAGATATTCTGGCCTTATAAAATTTACCAAATATTATCAGGTAAAGATTACAGCCTTAAAAATTGGCTAAACTCATTATTTATCTTTAAAGCTTGCCTGTAACTGCATAAATTCAATTTGCGATTTTATTGCTGGAAATTATTACGCTCGATTTCCAATAGTATCAAACAAATAATTCTCAGTTATATCACGAATTAGTCTGAATGAAACGAGTACAGAGAAAGTCGGAATTAGAACGAGAACAAGATACAAACGTGTAAGTCAATAAAAGGGCTTACATAGCCATTCCCCACAATACACCAATAGTTCAAGCAATAAGCTTTTCGCAGCAGAAGTGAAGCAGGCGTGAGAATCAAATGGAGCAAACGTAATCATGTTACTCCCATTTTCATATATTAATTCCTAGCAATGCCGCAAAACAAGTATTTGATAACATATTTGCCCTGACATATTGGAATGTATCAATGGATGACGCAATCGGCTTCTTTTTGCAGATATGTTTATTAAAAGCAATATTGAATAAAAAGGTTGATGTGGCCAGTGTGTAAAAATTGATTGATTGTTGTAGGAAATATTAAAAACAACTGAGTATTATTCATTCTCTCTCTCTCTCAATGTTTGCGAGTAGGGTTGAACCTGATATGATTATACAGCCAACACATTTGCATAAATGAATATATATAAAATATGCACACCCAACCGTCAATGGGATATGTATACAAACATATACAGCCAGTTCAATATGCATATACACCATTCAAAGATGTACATATCAACTTTGTTTGTCGGGTCATCTGTTATCGAAGTTATAATGCAATCGAACTGTGCCAAATACATATTGATCTACCACAATTTTCTTCCAATAAATTCAAATAACATATCATTGTAAGGCTTGAAGAATGTGTCCAAAATTTTTAGTGAGTTCGGATTCGGTACGAATGAGGTAGAATTTGATCGAGTTCTTCCTTTCGCCCTCCCATGCGCTGTCGCAGTATAACAATTCATCGGAGCGTACTTGACTTTTGAGTCAGCCACACTGGTAGGTCTGATGCAATATAAACCAGTATCTGGATTTTTCACGAAATCGTCAGGCAGAATCATCCTTGGAATTCCTAGAAAATCTTGAAGCTGGAAATAAATAAAGCAGAATGAAACGGAATGATTAAAAAATGAAAAAATGCGGTATAGTCATTTTGAAATTTATTTCAAAAAGGGGATTCCGCCTTCAAGATTCCGCTTCCTATAAAAGGCCAGCAATAGTATATGCGCATATGTAGCGACACTTAACGCCAACTCGGCCGCTTCGTAACGCCTACCGCCTTCGGTTTTGGGGGTTCAAATTGTTTGGCGCTCTACTTGTAGCTGCAGCAAGACACACGTGTCAGACGCAAGGTTCTGTCTGTCCCGGAAGCTTCAATCTAATTTTAAAGTCAAGTTATTTTATCGTTCATCCGATTCGCTCATTTGATTTTAGTGTTATTTCGTTGTTTTGAATTGAAGATTATAATATACTGACATATTACGAATCTGTATCAGAGGCTTCATAGAGCGGACTTTAAAGAAAGCCCGGTCTCGTCACCGGAAATCAAAACATTTAAACCTCCAAACGCCGTGTACTGTGAAGCGTAATAGTTGTTATTATTCTGAAATAAGATTTTGAGTTATTAAAATCAGATGTAGCGCACATACCTTCTCTACCACGGCTCCAGAATTATATTGAAGTTCTTCTCCACTCACTACAAACAATTGATCCAATGAAAAATACTTCAACCACCTGGCATAAAGAAAATATGGAAATATAATTCGACAAAAACAACGTCTACTATGTTCAATAAAAAGATATGTAAAATTGGAGAAATATTATATGTAAATATTTTTTCGGATCGTATTCAATAGCTTGGCTACGGCACATATCCAGTACAAGCATGAAAATATTAAAATAGACTAGAATATTTCTGGAATTGCCTATTTAATTCGTTACATATTGAGAAGTATTGGATTGTGGGAGAACTAGGGTTCTAGTCAGTATTTTTATGCTGCTACACTGAAACGGGTCAGGTCAACACAGTGACGTATCTAGGGTGTGGGAGCCATGGCTCGTGCCATGGGCGCCGTTTGGATAGGGGCGCAAAAAAGGCGAAAAGTTTTAATCGTTAAATGTTTCAATAAAAACAAATTCGAATTAGTAATAACTGAAACTCGTAGTTTTACTCAAATAATAACGTACAATTAACTCATTTCCATGAGAGTCATTATAAATTGTGAACTAACTATCAAGGGGGCGCATTTTCAAATTTTGCCATGGGCGCAATTTTATGTAGATACGCCACTGGGTCAACACGCTAAATACTAGGCTATGGTTCAATTTGTTGCAACATTACTTTCGAAAAACTTGCATTGCAATTAATGCTAATCACCTAAAATTACCTTTTCAGCGAATGGTAGTAAATTCCTCTGGTCAGAATATGAGAATCTCCCATACGCTTATGCCAAGCATCTGAAATTGTTTCAAAGTTGTCCTCATCAGTTTTTGAGAATTTTATTCTTGCTTCACGAACAAACTTATTGACATAATTATCAAAGCTCCCCCGAAATTTTATACTTCCCAGCGCCGTCTGTAGAAAAAACGAAATTAATGAATGCTCCCGTCTAAGTCAATAATATAAAAGTATGCAACTGGACAACTTTGCTAAACTCGACAAACAAAACTATTCGGAACATTTGGCTTTATAACAAGTCCATGCTGATTGATAAACAACTATAGGACTAAATATATATAGTATACAACTTTAAATCAGAGCCAATGTTCAAATTGATTTTGAAAAAATATATATGCACAATATGAATAATATGATTGTGAAATCATTACAATTAAATCATGTCTTGATAATATATAAACGTACGTAGTAATTTTAACCGTTGGGGGTACTACTCGATAGCACGCAGTTTTACTGTATTATCGAGCGGTTTATATTTGTAGCAAACTGGCGAACGCCTCAGGATAGGATAGGATTTACATATTTATCCCGGGGGAGAGGAAAGTCGATGAGACGAATTTTTCATATGGCGAACCCCGGCCTCTCGTCCGGTTACCAGTCCAGGTCGGGTATGGGATTAGTTAGTTATTTGTTTTCGGAAGCATGGACTTGATGGTGGAGGAAGCCGTAATCGACCAGCGGTTACGTGAACCACCCTACGGCGGCGAGGAGTCCAGCAATCCTCTCGTACATGAACATCCCCGCATGGGATTCGGACCTTCGATCCCACGAAGGGTAAGAGATGCGGTGGCGAGCGTATTCCTAACGTTTTTATTTTTATTTTTTATTCCTAAGCGTATTTCTAACGCTTAGCACGATGTGCCCTTCACCACCGAGTTGATGGGGTTGTAATAGAATATGATAATTGAATGAAGCTATTTAGTCATTAATTGTAACCTAATTACCTCATGAACAAAATCTGAAAACGTTCGCAGTGTAGGATTGCATAACACGAGCCACAATTTAACATTTGGCAACTGAGATATTATTCTTGCTGGCGTCTCTGGTGTTCCAAAATTAAAATAACCTGGAGTCTTTTCCATGCATAATTCATTTTTTGTAGTATTAGGCAATTTACTTCTGTAACATAAAAAATAGCAATTGATTCACTATTCATTATTACTGAAACAGATCATAAGTTTAGCATCCCCATTGGGGGATACGTCACAAACAATATGAGGCATTTTTAGGGAAATAAATGTTAAAAGTTACTATTTTTCATGTCAATTCTACGTTTCATGTGTCTCGTACTTAAATATTTTAATTTTAAACTTCAGTGAAATAGTGCTGTAATGTGTTTTTGAATTTAATCCAATTAACTCTATATTTGAATCAAAGCAATAACACCATAATCTTTATTTCTGCAAAAAAACATTTGATATGCGGAATTCTCCACATCTCATTGTCTCACTTTTTAGCCATTAATACAATAAGAACGGAATCATTTTCATAAAGTTGTGCAGTTTTCTGTTATCTTATTTCTATTTATTATATTGTGAAATATTTTTGAAATTCCAAAACTGAAAATTATATATTTCGTATAGTACACCCGAAGTATGTGAACCAAGATGGCGGACACCGGAACGTAATATGTATTGTGTACATGGTTAGGGTTAGGTCATAATTGTATTCCAATTTTTCTTATTTTAGTTCTATTACGAGTTCGGGGACTAGCCAAGTGACTCCCGTAGTATTTGTACCTGAAATTATGGCCTAACGTTAATCTGGTACATATACTACGTTCCGCCATCTTGGTTCACATATTTCGGGAGTACCTTTCTTATTTTGGCAAACTATTTCTGGATACAACGTACCGATAAAATTCCATTCCTTTGAAATAATCCCCATTATTGAAAAAATGAACTTCGTTCAAGCCAACCTTTATCATTGGATGGTGTTGTAACGCAAACTGCAACCACCCGGTTCCGCATTTTTCAGCGCCTATTCCGATGATGTCAGGAAGACGTTTCATTTTCTGAACAAGATGTATAGCACAAAACAGTAAGTTATTTAGAGATTATAGTAAGTGATTATTTGATATTTCCTCACAGCACAATAAATCACCTCATTGTTTTTATTTCTTTTGTAGAATTCTAACACGAGTCTGTCTCTTTCTGTCATACCCGATTTTGCGTCTGAAAATAAAAACGTAGCGAAGTGATTTATTACCCCTGGCATCGAGAATGATATGCAAAATTAATATTTAACGATATTTAATCTCCTAATTCGATCATATAAAAACAACTGTATATATAATATTTCCACCATTCAAGTAGACCTAAGTAACATCTAATTTAAAAACAATCAGAGATGAGAAAAGATTCCTCTATCCACGCCGTAGAGACGATAAAGTTAGTACAGATCGAGTATGGAAATAATGGGTAACAGTTAATCGTTCCAAGCACGAGCACACGGATACTCCATGTTAACGGAAGATTACGCGAACCATTTTGTGATGGCGAGGAAACGGGGCAATCAGTCGGGCTTTAGCTATCGTCACCTGTTTAATAGACCGATTGATCAACATTTGAGTTTCATCACTGTAAAACCTCAGTTTAGGGTACTCCCGTAGTATGTGTACTAAGTTAGGGTTAGGGCATAATTTTATTCTGATTTTCCTTCTTCAGTTTTATTACGAGGACGGGGGCTGTCTGTGTTAGCCAACTGCTCATAGATTTCAGTTCTTTTACAGTGCAGGGGTCTCCAACTCAAAACATGTCGCGGGCCAATTTTTGAAAGTTATTGACCACGCGGGCCGCAAACCAAGAACTTAGATACAAAAATGGGTATCTGAGTGTATCGTGATGAAATTATACTTGAATCTTACCGCCAACAAAACATGAAACATATTCATTTACTTGTGCTGGATATTTGGATTTGATGTTTTGCGTTAGTTTGCTAGTCTTAATAAAACAGCATGTTTTGTCTTGCTAACTTTCATATTTGAAAAAAAAACTGCTCGCAAATTTAAGAACTGCCAAACATCGCAGGTATGCAACGTGAATATGCAATTAGCTCTGCAAACCTTTCTTCAGAGACAATGAACTGACCGAAACTCGTTTAGTTCGAAATCATTGTATTTATAATTGAATTGTAACAATAGAATAAAACATGAACGTGGTAAAGTGGAATAACAAGGGAAATGTTTGCTTCACTTTTTACAGTATCTTGATGATAATAGACACGATAAAACTTACTAATAGTTTTGACATTGTACTATTTAGGTTTTTGTGGGAAAATCCCGACCATGACGCGGGCCGCAAAAAAATGCCTGGCGGGCCGCGTGTTGGAGACCCCTGCTTTACACAACTTGATGTAAAATGGGCCAACAAATGATCTACCATACACATACTTCTGGAGCGCCCTGTTTAGAACTTTTACACAATATGATTATTTTTGTAACTCTAACGCACTTACTTACCTACTTGCTTCTCAGTCATATATATAATCTTTCGAAATCTCCACATTCTTAATAACTGCACTCCTAAAATGGTTATCCCAACGGTAACCAAAAATAACACGAGGGATTTCAGTAAAAATCTTCGACTATGAGTATACATATTATCCTATGCTATTCTCGTGAAGAATATTTTCGATTAGAATTGTCATTGTAACAAGACTATATTCAAGTGCCTGAGGGCAACTTCATTCCGGTTTTGTGATGTGGTACTAACATAGATTGGCCGTAGATTAATAAAGATTCCTTTAGAATTTAAACGATGACGTTTCTGTGAATTGTATTTTATTCCATTTCACATTTTTTAAAAGTCATCAAATCACAGTCATAACATTTTTATTTATGTTGTCGTGGCATTCTTCGTGCGCCAATGATATTGTGTTGCAGTACATTGCATTCAATAGAAATGGAAAAAAAAATCTCCTAGTTCAGTACAATTAGAATATATTCACTTGTGCTTGAAGATATTGTACAAAGCGATTTACAGAACATTAATTAAATACCCGAATACTGCATCCTGTGTCTATTGGGTAAAAATCTAAAATTTATATGTCGCTTACGTGATGGTTTGGTTTTCCAACATGTGTCGGTGTCCATCACTTTATTGTTTGTGATTCCACTGTTTTTTTCTTGTACGACATGGGCATATGCAGTGTTTCCCCAAAAATAAGACCTAGCCTAAAATGATATAGGGATAATGTTGTTATTTTGGTAAGATTTCACTGTTGTTTTTCAGATTAATAATATTAATCTATTACTGCCTATTTGTCGTCGTTTAACGACAGACGATAAACTGTTGTCCACCAACACCTATAACCAGCCAAAATATATTTTCTTACCCCCAAAATAATACCCAGCATGTTTTGAAAATGATTTCAATATAAGCTCTCCCCTTAAAATGAGACCTAATCGATAGCGCAAATTTTTTTTTTTTTTTGACTTAGTCTTAGTTAGTCGAAAGCATAAAATCTCTCTTACACGTTCTAAAAGCTTGATTATTTTTGAATATTCTATGTTTAGCATTCTAAATAAATATGAACCGCGTTGTGTAATTTTGTTTTTGGACAATGAGAACAAAAGACATCCCCCAAAATAGGATCTAGGCGTTATTTTTCGAAAAAAATTTGAAATACCACCCTATTTTATTTTCCGGGAAACACAATTATCACGCACTTGAAGGCCTTGTGCGCACTCATCTTAATTCCCGCATATACATTTTTACGCAAGATACTCAGCCAGTGCCTCATGAATTCGAGTTTTTGACTAATGCATTTAAAAGGCTCACACCGCATTTTACGATACAGCAACTTTGCTAAATTTTCGTCCTGTTTGTTGCAATGGATGCCTTGGCGGGGTTAAAAATACATCATATATATAATCAAATTCTTAATTATTGTTAATATAATATACTCCAATTCACAATCGTTATTTACTAATGAGTACTAATGCGTAACAATTTCACCCCTAGATTGTAAATACTTGCTTGTCTAACACCTAGGTATTCTGAAGTTTTGAAATTATGCGCTTGATATAGGACTACGCATCATGTCTGTATGTGCCAAATTTGTATTTTTCTACAGTTGGCAAAGTTCAATCAAATCAAGTTCCTGCATCCGAAAAAATAACTGGCTAACTAATCCCACACCCGCCATGGACTGGAAACCGACTACTGTCCGTAAATTGGCCATATAAAGCCTAAATCAGCTTTCCTCGCGATAAATATGTAAAGCCCATCTTATCCTAAGTTCAAGATGTTTGTTCGCTTGATTTTCCGAAATATCTACTATTTAAACTTTGATAAGATTCTTTTTGGTCTTTTTAAAATCTTAGTTAGGGTTTCTGTACTTACTGTGCACATAATATTTTTTCATTCTTGCGTATTGTATTATGTGTTGTGTTGAAAGATGAGTCGAAATAAAGAGAATGTTGATCAGTGGGGGGAGCACTGTTTTTTTTTACGCGTGGGATCAAATTGCTACACCGATAAGCAATAGTTATTATCAGGATAAATTCTCGAGGATATTTTTCTCATAAAAGTAGCCTACATGATAAAGATTTTCTCAAAGACTGGTCACTTGGTTGGGGTTTAGGTTGCTGTGAATTTACATTCTACTTGTTCTTTAATTATATTCAAGCTGTAATGGTTATGAAAGAGACCGAGATGAGTTCTGGCCAGATTTTAAGAAGGAACCCACCTGGGACAAAGAGTGCTGTAAGTGAACCTTGAAAGCCATGTTAGTGTAATTTAAAACTGAAAAATTAGAAATCAGTTTGCGTGTCAAGATTTGACCAAATTCTCGAAATTGGAGCTTATTTGTTCTATTTTGATTCCTTACTGCCTTAGTTGAATATTTTCAAATCAAAGTCTTTTTCAATATGCCTAGGCCTATTTCTGTTTTGAGTAAGTTTTTAATGTGACATAGGCTTGTCTAAAACTCAAATCCCTTTAACAAACTTCTGAGTAAAATGAAAAGCCAATATACCTACAAACATTTGCATTGTACTGCTGTACTGTTTTTACCAAAATATCTAAAGTTGATTGTTGCGCATGTTCCAAAATCCTGTTTAAATTACAATTCTTTTTTAAAATTGTCATTTCCAATTCAGATCAATTTCAAATCTTTAACTTGTTTACCCCAATATTCAGGATCTCTATAACTGGCCAGACCAGAGTTTTGATGAGATGGATACAACACTGGCTGTCCAGCAATATATTCAACAAACCATTCGTAAAGATTACAGTGATATTGATCAAATATTATCAGCTCCAGAGGGTCAGGATGAAGGAGTATGGAAATATGAACATCTTAGGTGACCGCATAATAATACATAATTTCTATGACGATACAATTGAGTACCATCTGATTATTTTTTTTTCAAATTCAGTATGCATGATATTTCATCAACCTATTAGTCCTATCCTTTATGTAACTCAGAAAAAGTGACTTTGGATAAACAAAAATTTTAGTTTTGGTTTTTAATTACATAAACATCACCAATCGTAATATTTTTTTACATTGTTGACGAGAATCTTGTTTTCTGACTTTTCAAAGTTCAAAATTGAATCATAAGAAAATTTGATTTCATATTTCAGATTAGGACTTCTGCTACTTTTCCTGTATCGAAAATAAAGCTGACCAGGAAGATGCGAAGTCTGATTTTTCAATAATATTGCACTATAACAATCTTGTCTCATAAATGAATCTCTTTGGGCCCTATAAAATAAAACGCACATGTCAATATTGTAATCACACAATTACCACCCTATAAAAATCTCTTTATATTTGCAGGCAATTTTGCTTGGAACTTAATGGGCTTGCGGTCAAGCTTCAGACTGAATGTACAGCTGAAACATGTTCACAGATGACTGCAACAGAGCAGTGGATATTTCTTTGTGCTGCTCATAAAACTCCCAAAGAATGTCCTGCTATAGATTACACAAGACATACATTAGATGGTGCTGCATGTTTATTAAACAGCAACAAGTATTTTCCAAGCAGGTACAACACTTGACAGGGAATATTTCAATGGTCTCTCATCTTGGGACCATTTCAGATCATGTATGACAATAGCTATACATTTGGTTGTTTCAGATGCATGAACTTTAATGACTTATGATGCTGCAACAAACCAGCGGTAATGTGAATCATCCTCTGATAAGGAGTTTAGCATCTTCTCTTGCTTATAATCATTCCCATAATATGCCATTGCAAGCAGAATAGACAGTGGGAAGTCTCACTCTGTTCTTAATACTTAGCATAATGAACCAACTATCAAGTCGTCGATTTTTCTGATTTTGTACCAATATTTGCCTAAAATTGATTATAATAATGACACATGTACAAATGAAATGGAAAATTGTTCGACCAAATATATTGTTTTTTTCTCGGCTCGAAATTCTTGAAATAAGCAGGTTAAAATGCAACTTGAAGTTTTTTTGGTATGATATTTTACCTTACTTCATGCTACAAACTCAATTTTATATCTGAATATGAAATTAGAATTGAAGATAAATGATACATCTTGATGGTAAATGGTTTCGTTTCACAGGTATATCATTTTAAATAATTATTAATTTTAAGGTATCTATGTGATATGTTTGTCAGTATATCGCTCAAAGTCATATGAGTATTTGTCAATGCACAATTCAACATTTTTAACGTTTTTCAGAGTCAGCATCAAAGAATCATCTGTGGCGAAGTTAGGATCTGTATGTAGAAGAGTTTATAGAATATTTTCTCATGCTTATTATCACCATAGACACATATTTGATGAGTTCGAGGCTAGTGAATATTATTTCTTATTGTGTATGTGGGATTCAGGGGTGGTTCTACGATGTCAAATAGTAAACAAAATCTTATTTAATTTAACTTTATAGGGCTATTTTTCTTTGTAAAAAGTGATATAAATCATTACTTTGCTGATGAATTAAATGATTTGTAGTAAACGAAAGTACGGTAATTTTGGCAATCTGTCTTCCTAATGAAAAACTTGCAAATAAAACTAATTTTGGATTCCGTTTAACTACGGTAAGTTCCTTAGACAAATCTTACTGAACCGCTGTAAAGATCGTAAAATTTTAGCTTCCAACATGATTAAAATGTATCTTTAACGTATATTTTTATTCAAATCTTTTTAAAGCAAATTATTTTGCTATTACGGTTTGTGCTTAACCTGGAACAGGTGTTATGAAGCAAGATGTGAACTTTATTTACATTGCAGAATGAAAGTCACCTCTGTCGTAGATTCACTGTCTTTGTTGTCAAATACAATTTAATGTCACGAGACAATTTAATAGTTCCAATACTGCCTGATCCTGAGGATCCATCCCCAAAGGAAACCTCTCCGACATACACTCTTGTATCATCACAGGTATGAAATATACTCTACGCAGTTTAGCATCACTGCTTTATGTTATGCTAAGTTTGCCGAAAAGTGTTTATTGAATATGTTTTACATGATTGTTTAATGTAATTTCATGTTATAGGTTGAAAATGAAGATGGACAACCTGCCGAGGACTCACCTCTCGATGAGACGCCTGCTACAGATGATACATTGTCAACGACAATCATACAAGCCGCAACTGCGGAACAATCAGAGGACGAACCAGTTAGATTTGTTTGCTATATAATAATTACAAAATCTCTTTTTTTCGATGTCTTTTCACTCCTTCGTTTCACATAGTTCTCTGCACAAGCAGCCACTGATAGAAATAAAGAGCTTCTCATCGGATTATATCCGGTTTAGCATTGCCTAATGCCCACCCAATTTATAGCCTTCTGTGTGAGGTGTTGGGCATGGAGTTTAAAACAAACATCTCGAACCTGCGAGCTGCGATGCCAACATTTTTATGTCCAACGCTCCAAGCTCCCACCCCCAAAAACAGATTCCAATCTAAATAGGTTCTGCTATCATTGCAGAATCCTATCTAACTTTCAATCAAAATTCCGGGGATATTAAATCAGCTCGAATTCAGCCTCTTCTGGTTGGCAGGAGTCGGCTATTAGATTTTTGTCAGTCGACAGTGATCAATCTTCAATTTCTATAATAGATTAAATTAATTGTAAAAGTTGTGTAATCTCATAATGTTGATTTTATGGTTGTATGTTTGAAATAATATTGGCCATTTGCAATGAAGTAGTTGGTAGACCTTACGATCATGTTTTCTATATACCGTAATAACCATGACAATTCGCTATTTTGGGAATATACACTGGTGAATGTAGTTGTTTATAACACATCAGGAGGATGTAAGTTTCTGGATCATTTTTATCATTTGTAAATAACCATGCCATTGCCAACATTATTCTCCATAGGTTTTTTTACTAATGTTGTTAATGTTAAAAATTCAGAAAATAACTCAGGAGGAAGGATTTGGACATTCCGGTGGAACTGCTGACTTTGCTACGCTCAAACTTTCAAAATCATCAGACAAGAAGGATTCAACTAAAAGTGTGAATGCCAACAACAGCAACAATTTGGTTTCCAAATTAGAATCCACAATACTTGATTTAGCAGCAGCTGGGGATAATTCTGAACTTTCCCCTGAACGAAACGAGGAAACAGAAGATTCTGACTGAATTGTATGATATTTCTACCGCATACACAGAAACAGAGCACATTGTTCCAAATATACGTGCAAACTTTGATAGAATACTGTGTTGCACTTTTGAGTATGCATGATAAGAATGCGTTTTGATCAAAAGCAAGGCTGTGTTGTTGGTATGAGCCTTTCAAGATGACATGCTTGCTTTTTATTTGCTGTTGCTATATATTTTGTATTAAGTTTATATATAATGTAGAGGAAATCAATATCTATTTGATTTGAACGTTTTATGAAAATTATGTGCAGGTAATAAGTTATGGAGTCTTATTATAGCCTTTGCTGCAAGAAAACTGAAAAAAATCAGCATAATTAACCCGAAACACATTTTGGACATGCCTACTTACCTAGTTTTCATAAGATGAATTTCTGCTGTTTTCATTACTTTTGTTTCGTAGCCTCGAACTGTTTCAATGATGCTAATCTTAACGCATCTTTGTCTTGAGTGTTATCCGGATTGTTGTTCAACATATGATTAGGCAGTTTGTTCTCCAATGGTATAAATATAATAATTCTTATAGACTTTTGCTAAATATATTACAAACTGAACATGCGTGTAATTGGACATATATGGAAGCGTTTGCATTAGATATGAGCATGTGTTTTGCTATATCTTCACTCATCATTCGTTCAATGGAAATTTAAATGAATTTATTCCTAAACGTATGACTCAAGATATCAAGCCTGGAGTATTTGATAGAATTTTTAATTTTTTCATTTGTTTTGAATCAATGTCAAATGTGTTGCTTGTAGATTTATATGTTTTTATATGTAGGACTGTATTGTTATTTAATAAATATTGATCATTGTGTGATATTAATGACCATTACAACCATTACAATTCAAGAATCTGCTTCAATAGAAGTGGTCTGAAAATGTCGTTGGATACTTCTCCCCCATCTTGTCCCAATTACTAAATTAGTTAAACTGTAAAGCATATACCAAAGGTTTAGGAGATGGATAACAATAAGACTTAGTTTTCGATGTGCTAACGGCACAGGGCGTATATTGCAGATAAAATTTGAAAAACTGTTTTGAGATATTTTGAAGGATTTTTCAATTGTTTGATGTTTACGGAAAAATGTTTTATTGCCGATAGCATGATTCGTACTTTTTTTGTTAATGTATAACTTATCACGATCTGTATGCATCGGCATAAAGGAGCCTTGTTTTTTTCCCAACATTTTTATAGTTCATTCGCCTGTTTAGAAGAGCTTTGCACACCCTTGGTCTGGAGGATGCCGCTGGAGTTCACGGAGGCCGGAAAATATCAGTACAGTAGTAGCAAGTATATTATGGCGTCCACTTTTATGTAATGTGCCAATGGCATTTAAATGTTTACAATATATCCGTAAATGACTACAAACCGGCCACTGTCGTTTATCATCATCTGCACAAGATTGATTGTCGAAACCATGTTTTTTTCGGCGCTCGATTGAAAAACAAAACCTTTGAACCATTATTAATTTATTGTTGCATCGCGTGTGAGGAGTGAGAACCCCATGTGTCTTGTAGTGCGTAGGTAGGTACCGCATGTCTGTATATCAGATAGATATTGACTTTTATTTCGTAATCATTGCCTTCATGAAGTTTATTTGTACAGACAACAGACATACGAAACGGTGGCTAAACTGAAGGTTGGCGAGGCATTCTGAGAGCAATTGGGTTTTGTCGCGATTCTTAAGTAACGAAGCCTGGCAGTCGGGGCAAGACAAAATATTTTGTCCACTGTTACAAGAGCGCTTACCTGAACGAATACCGGTACCGGTATGTCAGGTCTGCATGTCGATCCCCTGGTGAGTTGTCAACTCTGTTTACTGGTTTTTACAAGTGTGGTGTCACTGTTTGGTGTCGATCGAATACGACGAATAGTAGCGTGTTTCATAGTTAAGCAGTTTGTTTCCTTCTTATTGAAAAATGCAACCGGACACTAGAAAACAGCAAAATTAACAATTTAAAATATCCACTAATTTTAAAAATGATATAGGTACGAATACGAGTATGAGTTTAAAATGATAAATAATAATTTAGTGAATATAGAATTCAAAATTAATTTTGATTAACGTTTACTACTGTCAGACTGTAGGGTAGTCTACTAGGTTCAGGTCAGGCAGACAGGAGTATCCCCATAATTCCACATAACTGCAATGATCAGTTTGTACCGTATATAGGATATTTCTGATATAAGGTTAAAAAAATTGTTGCTTGAATCTTAGAGTCTGATAGTAGGTAGGCCTACCTGTATTATATAGTCTAGTAAATCATGGACTTGTTGTACCTTCCAAGTGAAGATTTGAAAGAACATGGATATTCCAATTTATTGAAAGAGGTTCAACAGTTAGGTTGGTTTGGCCCTATCACTTTTTCAAAAGGAATTTATTACCCGGAAAAATATAAACATAAGATTGATCGAACTCCTCAAGATATTTGGAAAGGGGTTCTTGATGCCGACCGTGTACAGTGGATTGCATCAAACATTGCAAGAGAGGAAGAAAAAGATAAGGGAGAGATTCTGAAAGATGCTTCGAAAATTCTTCAAGAAATGGCATACAAGGAACATTTGAATTTGGTTAGATTTTTCGGATTTTCAATGTATCACGTTATGAATACGATTTACCAAGAAGGAATTTATTATAACACTGATACACTGGAGGCATTAAAAAAAGCGATTAGAGAACACCCCGTTATTTTAATGCCCAGTCATCGTTGCTATATGGACTTTCTTGTTGTTTCTGTTCTTTCTGTACATTTAGGATTGCCGCTTCCCGCAATCGCGTCAGGCATGGACTTCATGACAATGAAAGGGGTTGGTTTTCTTCTTCGATCAAGTGGTGCATTTTTCATGCGACGTTCTTTTGGAACAGATAGATTATATTGGGCTCTTTTTACGGAATATGTTCACAGTTTGATTATAAATGGCGATCGTACCATTGAATTTTTCATTGAAGGTACAAGAAGTAGATCTGGAAAGTCCTTGAATCCAAAATTGGGTCTGTTCTCTGTTGTTGCTGAGCCATATTTGAAAGCTCAAATATATGACATCATGATTGTTCCTGTTAGCATTTCTTATGATAGAATCCTGGAAGAGTCTTTATATGCATATGAGCTACTTGGTGTGCCAAAACCTAAGGAATCAACATCAGGCCTATTTAAAGCAACTGGAGTTCTGCAACAAAACTACGGAAGTTTACACGTTCATTTTTCTGAGCCAATTTCAATCAGAAAAGAGTGCTGTCACATGGATCGTGCAATACATTCATGTTATCCTCGATACATGCTACGTTTAACTTCAGCAGAACAAAGTTATCTTAATGATCTTGCATTCAAAGTCATTCAAATTCAGCAGAAAAATATGGTTATCAGTGTTTGGTCATTGATCGCAACCGTTCTTATTCATAGTCTTGGAGGGTTAAAGTTCATCGATTTAATAAAACAGATTCAATGGCTTCTGGATTTACTTCGTAGATGTAATGTCAAAGTCAGAGTTCAAAGTGGAAACTTAGAAGACGTTGTTAAGCATGTTTTGTTCCAGTACAACCATCTTGTAAAAGTAGATTCCAAAAACGCTGAGGAAGCAACTGTGAGAATTAAACAAGATGAAAAACCAATCTCTACACGATCTTCAAAAAAGCTGGTTATATTGCAACCTGTGGTTCGTGACAGAGCAGCAATTCACATTATTGTTGCAAGTTATAGAAATCAACTCATTCATGTTTTTGTAAAACCAGCCTTGGTAGCAATAGATCTTCAAATTAAACATGGGCTACTTGAATGTGACACAGAACAATTTGATATCCATTTTGCTGACGTTTCGAATGAATTTCAATTTATGAGGGAAATGTTTTATAAGGAGTTTATATTTGCACCAAATCAGTTAAATACTGATTACAAAGAAGGGTTAAATTTTCTTTGTCATTCCGGAGCATTAGAGAAAAATGGCAGTGTCTTGAGATATCACTCCAGAGGAAAAAACGTTATAACGTTTCTCATGGATTTGTTGCGTCCTTTCTTGACCTGTTATAAACTTATATGTGACTATGCTTCACAATTCCATCATGCTCGTGAGCTGAAAGAATTTTGTAATCTTGTTCAGCTTTGGATGGCAGAAAGTATTGAAGATAATCAAGTGATGCTCGAGATTTTATCCAAGGATATGATCAACAATGGCGTGCATGGCATAGAGAAGACTGGGGCACTGAGAATAAGCAAGGTTCGCTTTTGGTTTTCGTTTAAATATATGCTGTTTTCGAAACAAATGATTTTCTCTTTCATTTTGTGTGACAATTAATAGAACATTAATTTAAAAACTTAATTTGACCCACTAGTAGCACTGGTATATGGATTATTTTTTGGCAAAAACTGAGCTTCCATTGCTAATATGAATATACCTTTGTTAAACATTGGAAGTTATCCCTCAAATGGAACGGTTTGCCTGTGTTTAGTTGTTTTCATTTGAAAATATTTGACTGGTACAATCCTAATAAAGAGTTACTCTTGTTTTCATTAGTAACAAAGCTCCAAAACACCCTTTTAGAAAAAAAAGCACTCTTTTAGGTAAAGTAGGCAGCTCTCAAATCTGGCCATAGATATTATGACGTGGCTCCGATATATTATGAAGCTAAAATGTATTGAATTAACATTGGTTGACATATATATTAGGGGAAAAATTGCTTAACATTGTCTTACAGTTCACTTTACTAGCTTCAATATGCATATGTTTAACACAGAAAGCCGGCGAGCATATTGTTCATGTGAGAAGAAGGAAGGCCCAATCAATCAGTAAAAAACTTGAATGTCTGAGAGAAGGAAAACATGATGTACAATCTTTGCAGACAATCAGTAGCCAATCAAAATTATGATTTTTCTTATTTCTAATGATTATGCTGTTATATTAATTGAACTTTTTATTGAATTGAAATTGAACTTTCAAAATCAAGTTCTATGCAAAATAACTATTTTATTAATGCAGATTACTTTCTTCGATTTTTGTTAGTAGTTTGACTTAGGCTTGTTAATTTTGTCCACTGATTTGTACTGTTATATGTTTTGTTAGTCAACTTTTGTTTCCTATTATTGACTTTATCGTGAGCTAATATCTGTATTTGCATCAAATTTTAATTCAGGAGTATTCAACCTGTATTCTCTCATTTACTCTTTACAAGTTTCAAATGTAAAATTTACCCCTGATCTTTTATTTTATTTTCACTTTTACAAATACCTATGATGGCTCATTGGACGAAAATGGTTTGGTAAAGTAATTTCAATGTAGAATTGTGATTGTCTAAGTTCGGTGGTTTTGAGTTCACACAACTACAGTTTAAGCACCAGTAGTGAACTCCTGCTCTAGGGACAATATCCTAATCAGACTTTTTTTTTTCATTCACACCTTCCGCTAAGGCATAATTCCATAGCCTTTATTATATATAGATTGAGTTATATTTGCTTCTATAATCGTATTTGTAGTGCACACTTATGCTCCCTAATAATTACTTATATTTTCTTAATCACAGATATAATCATAATAGCGATAGCCTATCCTAAAATTGTTGGTATAATTCACTGTTTTGTGGAAGCACTGTTCAAGTTTTCCGTTCTGTCTTCAAATGGCAAGCAAACAATCTTCATCAGGTGACCTAAAATTTACTTTAATATAAGAAAGCAAATATTATGAAGTGCTTGATGTATGTATTACAGTTTTCCCTCATTGGTGTAGATAACATGGAGTAAATAAACTATAGCGAAGGAAAATTTGGAATTTGTTGTAATTGCTGGCTCTTTTAGGTTCTGGTGGTTCAGGGCAACAAATGTTTGTTCGTCAAAGTCCAGTTCCTCAGAGCAAATATGCCGATTTACTGGCTGTCATTGAAGAACTAGGAAAGGATATCAAGCCAACATATGCTGGAAGTAGAAGTGCGACTGAGAGATTGAAAAGAGGTAGATAATTAGAGCATAATTAGAAATATCTGTGTTATTCAAGGTTTTCTAAACTCACCTTCGAGAATGGGTACAATTCATATTTATTTGAAGAAGACTATATTACCAATAATCATGTGTATGCTCCACTTGGGTAGCATTCCTTAAACCCAGTTCACTGACATGACTCAAATCACTTAGTAGTAGGGGTGTGCAGCAGGTTATATGGCCCACGCGCCACCAACAAAACATGTTGGACACCCCTGACTTAGAAGAGTCCTAATACCTCAGCAAGCCTATATTCAGGCCTCATAAACTCTGGCATGAGCCACGCCCACACTTGTTTCGAAGGAATCCAGCAGTAGTTCCCTGAGACCAAACTATTGTGCTCCATAATTACTAATGTCCAATGCTAATAATGCAAGTTGTGACAAATTAGGTCGGTTTAGCCAAGTCGTAACCAGGGACTATATGTCATACGATGGACTGATTGTGATATGAGCACATTTTCAAAATAGATTGGTTGTTGTGTATTGGACACTTGGTCAAGTGTCGCATGTAATCAATAAGATAAACGTTCTGCCTGCAGTTTTTCACTTTGGGAAGACTGTGCCAGTGCATGGAAGCAATTTTAAAGCCTTTAAAATATAAACTTAAAAATCAAATAACAGGTATTCTTCATGCTCGTGCACTAGTTCGTGAATGCTTGATAGAGACTGAAAGAAGTGCAAGATCATGATGGCAAATATTTGACTAACCTTCAAGGGTTGATGAAAGGAGATTGCTCAATCTAAGATCTACTCTTGCAATATTTATTTGTTGTTACTTACACATTGCATTTTGTATATCTTTTTTTAAATTTTACCATATGTTGGAAACATGTCCAAGTCTGATAAGATAAAGTTGTTGTTATCAGCCAGGAAGGGGAATTTTCAACTTTTAGAATCATTTTAATGACACTGCCACGAATCTTGACTTGAAATATTGAAATGTTGAAATATCTAATTAAATCGCAAATAAAAATCATTGTATTGGTAATACCCCTTATGGGTTACTATTTGGGAGCAGAGATTGGAAAGTTTAGTGGAAAATCTAGTAACTATCACTGTGATATTCGATTTGTATTTCATGTACCCTGATTTTTGAATTTATAGGGTATTGTTGGCCCTGTCTGCGTGTCTGCACTCCCGTGTTATTTAACCCATGTTCAATAGAATCATTTTAACGGTATTGAAACTAAATGCTACTCAAACGTTTAATGGACTGACGCTTTTTAACAGTTTTGGAAGTTATGGTGAAATGCTATTTAAACATTAAACGACTGACGCTTTTTAACAGTATTGAAGTTACGATGAAAACGTTTAACGACTGACACTTTTAACAGTATTTGGGTTACGGTGACGCTCATAAACATCATTGAGATTAGAATGTAATGTCATTTAAACGTTTGACAACCGACACTTTCTAACAGTATTGAAGTTACGTTTAAATGCTGAATAAACGTTAAACGATTGATGCTTTTTAGCATATTTACGTTGAAATGCAATTTAAACGTTCAATGAATGATGCTTTTTAACAGTATTCAAGTTATGGTGAAATGCTATTAGATAGTTTATTTCGAAAACTCCATAACAAACCTAAATTTAAAATGGAGAATTCTGGAGGGCAAGCAAAACCTACAAAAAAGTTTAAAACATGAAGTATCTCATGTGCCTGCCCACCAGCACGCACACAAAAACACAAGCCCAATTAAATGAGGCTTGGGCCAAACTTAAAAAACAAAATACACGATAGTAATAAACTTTCGGGCTGTTGTACTCTCTTTCAACAATTACGTTGATAATGACCAATACCTACAACCTCATGCAAAGATAATGTGGGGAGTGGAATGTAATAAATTTGCGACGATAGTCATACTCATGAAGCCATGAAAGCTTTTAAGAAAAACCAAGCCATGAAAAACTATTTAGGGAACATTTGTATTTTAAACAGTTCATATTTTTAGGGAACATTTGAATTTTTGCTATTATTTCTGTATTGCTGTTGTTTCTGATCTGATCTTATGAAGAAGACATACTCCTGGTACCGAATACATATATTGCAATTGTATATTTGCAAATACAAAGAACAGTTCCAAGTCATGACTGATAAGTCACATAAAATCAAAGTTTCACTGCAAGCCCGAGTTCGTTAATTACTTGTCCATCGTTATCCTTTCTTTTCTCTCCTAACGATTGGTCGCTTTTATGCTGGTTTTGGTGTCCTTAGGGCATGACGCGTTATCGTCATCGTACCTTACAGGACGTCTAATTGTTACGTATTTTATGACTGAGAGATTGCTTCTAATTTTAAGATTAGTATGACTTTAAGTCTAAACACGTAACTTAACCAAAAGCAGCAAAATTACCCAATATCCTATACTATGCACCTACTTTAGCTGCGGAGCAGTGGCCAAGCTTGGGCGTGCAGTGAAAATATATACATAAGAAAGTTGAAATTATGATTATGAGACAGAATGTGTGTGTGTTATACAGTGTATGGAAAGAAAAAGATTTGGCGTTGGTTTAATTTTATAATTTAGGTGACAGATTACTACCAATGCTTAGCTTTAATACACTTCGTTTCACAATAATAAATTTTGAAGCGCTGAAAAAAATAAAAAATACGCGTGTTGCGTTGATAAGCTTTTCCGGCTATAATTGTGATGAGCCAAATACATCCTGAAGCGCTGATTCGAAATACGATCGTATATGAAATCATATTTTGAAAAAAATGTTAAAGTCAACGTAAAGTATATTTAAAGAAAACGAATGCTAATATCTGCCAAAATCGAATAAATTAAATATTTTTGAGTAAACCTCGTTGGGTTTAATACCAAATATAGAACGCCTTAAAGATTAGAAAGAAGGAAACGTGAAATACCTGTGAAGAAGAAGAATGTCTGTCCATTTTGTACACGAAATTGAAATATTTATAGTACAATATAAAATGCTACAATCGCGCGGTTTCTTGAAGTTGGTTCGCGGGCGTTTCTTTCTGAAGTCTTTCGTTTCATATCTTTCTCATTTGTTTTTGTAGTCAAGAGTTCTGACTAGTTTTTGATTTTACAGTTTTTTTCTGGTGTAAAACAGTTCATATAGTATGAATGTTTTACACATATTTTTATAACAGTCCATAGTTCATATAATGTGAATCTCATACACATTTTAAATCTAACAGTCTTTTTCTTTTTGTCAGAGTCTTTGGTATTTCGCTTGTAATTCCTTGATTTTTCATACTGTCTGAATCTTGATTTGGTTGTTGTTTTTCATTTTCCTTGATCTTTTTATTTTCGGCTTGCTTGTGGAGTTGATGTCTTTGGGGTCACCTTTAGTTCTAACGGTTTCTTTTCAGACTCCATCTCAGAAAGGCGCTGGTTCGTCTGTCGGGGATACCATTTGCTAAATTAGGCATTGCGGAAAAGGTGATAAGTGGTTTAATATACAAACAAACGCAAAACCATGGCGGCAAATTCGGTGTGCGGACACTCAAAAAAGCAATTATTAGGAAAAACACTAATCACACGTGAGCAGGTCTGTAGCCTAATTGATACATTGACGTGGCCAACATTGTTAAAACAGTACCGGTATACACACAGAGAGAACAAATCAAAAATATGCCACTAAATGAATGTTTAAAAATGTTACACTGTAAGTTACACTGCAAACTATTTACACATATATAGTTGAATACTCAGTATTCAAGCGGAATTTCTAGAAATAGCAGTATATCATACTCTTTGTCACAAAATAAAATATCTGAATCAATCCCTGTTGTATTCATCTTTCGATTCTGTTATGATGTCCGTATGTTGCCTTTATGCTGCCATGTAATTTCATATTTCGGCCTTTACTTGTTGATATTCCTAAGTGCTGGTTCATTGTTGTCAATCTAATCTTTCTGCGCCGTTCAAAAATGCGACCGCACCCGACGACTGCCAAACACAAACTTTAAATCTAATCTTTTATCCATAAACTTCTTTAATTCCGGTGGATGGGCCTTGATCATGTTGATATCACGAGATACAAATCTAATCTATTCAAACGTTAAACGACTGACGCTCATAAACATCATTGAAATTAGAATGTAACGCCATTTAAACGTTTGACAACCGACACTTTTAAACGTTTGACAACCAACACAACGTGAAAAATGATTAAATGCAACTCAGTGATATAAATTCATCTACAGAGAGAGAGAGAGATTTATTTTCGTCAACCAGAAAAAACAACAACACTGAAACAATAGCAACAATAAAAATGTATAGATTTTCGGTATAGACTGGGAGGAGCGATACGACCATACGGTCATCAGAGTCAGCTCCCCCCATATTCACTATTTTAATTATGCATATAAGAATTCTTGGGTTAGTATATGGTATAAAAGAGAATGGATAAGGTTGTCTGGTTTTCTACAATATATATAGTTTAGGTTTGGCTATATAATTGTTTTACCAAGTTACATGATAAAAAAAAGGCCCACAAAAAGTTTTTTTTTTTCTATTACAGAAGAAATACAGAAATAATACAGAAAATAATGACATCCTAATTAGATATCTAATATTGAGTTAGGTGGAATTTTTGTTCAACATGCCAGCTGATAACAAATCATGGGATATGTGCATTGGAGCTTGGAAGGAGCAGCGGTGTTGAAAACAGTTACAGAAAAGATTTGGAGAAGATTGAGAACCACTTCTGAAAATCATGATCATGAAAATTGGTCACGTCTGGGAAAATTTCACTTAGCAACTTATGCAAAAAATAAATAAAACTTTCACATTGTCAACGTCAAGTACATTCAAAAACCTAATGATAAACTTTTATGATGACAATTGGGAGAAAAGCTTTCATTGAAAGGCATGTGTTGGCAAGAAGAAAATTTATACACATCTGAGGAATGTTGGACTTGATAATGCGGAAGACTGAGTGCCCCCTATTATATATTCATAGGACATATATTTATAGGGAATGTCATAACTCGAACTATATCTATGTTTGCTGACTTAATGCTATGAGAAATATTTTTTGCTAATAAAAACTTGAGCCTATGGGTGATGTATACAAGTCAGTCAAATTACTGTTCGTAGGGTCCGCATTGATAAAAATAGATTTGAGAGGAGTGAATACAGTATATTGATTCAGTATTCATTACCGAATGAGAGCCAAATTGGGCCTAATTTGCATGATATTTTTGGGAGTATTTCTCATGCCCAAAAACTTTTATAGAGGTTCAAGATGATACCTTAGAAAGAAACCAGCATACCGGTCAGACTAGCTCTGATAATACACGTGAGAAACGCCATTGAAAATTCGACTATGGACATTTCTGTGGTGCTCTCTTTCTCTTGGTGCTCTAAGCACGTGCTGATTTTGCTTAATCGGTAATCTAGCCCTGATCCTATCCTGTGTTGAAACAATTCACATGGTAGGACACCGATTTATTGCCGCCACACAAAATTTGTTAAGTATAGCAAGAAAATACAAATATTTCGAATATGGTATTTATTTCGACCGAGCGGGGGACGCGAGCGGGGTCATAACTAATTCAACCGATCACCGGATGTCGCATGGGATTTGAGCATTGTTTTCTGAATAACTATGATTTTAGTACAGATGTCAGGTATATCCAACGACTAACATACCGGGTATATCTAAAAGCGATTGGGGGATTAAAGGGACTGTATTCACTTTGATATCGATTCTATAATGTGAAAACAAAGCGAATGACTAGAAGAAGAGAGTGTTAATAAGTGAGAACAAGTAAGTCAGCAACTTGATTCAATGTTTGAATCAGATAAATACCGTAGTGCATGTAGTGCGCGAAGAGAGGCTTTATTTTGATTTTCTGTTGCAGCAAAACAACTGAATAAAGCAGGAAAGAGACAATATCGTAGTGACTACTGCAATACAAGGCAAAACACGAAAAGTATTGTAGCCTTCCGTATGCGAAAATGTTCATATTATTATGCTGACCAATTATACGGTATAAAATATTTTGTTTACAAGCAGTTATGTGGATAGAAACAAAACCAGGAATAAGAAATATGATTTGTGCGTAGCGGTAGTACAGTACCGTAGTATATGGAAAAGAACCTGAATTTGTTATTTATTTATGAATTGTGTATATTTTGATTAAGTTTTTGATTTTATTGAAAACCTGAAAACACTGCTAGGTGATTAAATAATGCCAGAAAAATTATGAAACTTGTGTTTTATTAGACTCTGCTTATTTATTACATTCAAATATTATCCACAAGAAGAGATTTGAATATTGCTGTGTTTCTGGGTTTTTCACACAATTACAGTGTTTCCCCAAAAATAAGACAGTGTCTTATTTCAATTTTCTTTCGAAAAATACCACTAGGGCTTATTTTCAGGGGAATGTCTTATAATTTTATTTATCAAAAACAAAACTAGAAAGTACAGAATTAGGAGGGTTTCGCCTATCCATTACTTAAATGACACGTTTTCCTCTCTCACACGTTTTAGATTACTCGTTTATAGCGTATGGGAGAGATTTCTTGCTATCGACCAGGTAAAAAAAAATTGCGTTATTGACTAGGTCTTGTTTTAATGGGAGGGCTTATATTAAAATCATTCCTAAAATTCAGGCTTGGTCTTATTTTCAGGGTAGGATTATTTTACAGGGAAATAGGTAGTAGGTCTGAAATATAGTTATTTAAAAACTTTGGTATATTTGAATCGACTACTCCTGATTACCATGTCAGCATGTAGTAATCAAACAAATTTGAACAGCAATCACTTATAGCTATATAGACTCAACATTGAAAAAAGTAGAAAATTGCCCAATTTTGTCAAAGAATTTATTTGAATTGTAAATTTAGTATGTGGGTAGATAAAGTAAATATGTCTAATACAGTAATATGTTTGATTTTTTCTTTTGTTTAAGAAAATGTGCACCTATACTGGTACCAGTAGTAAAATATGAAACCATGAACAGAATATATTCTTCATCTTAATATTATAACAACAGAAATCTACTTTTACTTTGAATATTACGGTACATTATTCATTTAACACAAGACAGAGGGAATTTCAGCCTTCAGGTTTTACTGTTGTTGAAGGATTTTTTCCGGAATTGTAAAAATTGTCAGACTATTTGATGTCTGACAAGGGGTTTTATCTGCATTAATCGGAAAGAAAGTTTTCAGAAATGTCATTGAGTGATAGTGATGGGGAATTTTTTGATGCAAGAGATGAAGTTAGCTCTCCAAGGTAAGTAGCAATTAATAAATCTACAAAATTGTCGGTAATGGCCACAAATGAAAAATTCATTATTTCAAATACATTTTAAAATAACATTTTTGAATATAGATATTAAATTTGAAAATGCAAGAAACATAAGTACGGTAAAGTAGTATAAACAGATATAACTGTATGATTAGTTTTCTATTTTTTACAGTTTAAATGAAGACATTTTTGATCATTCTGTAAGATTAAGAATTCGGTGCTTCAAAATGATGATATTTCATGCGAATTCCAAAATTTAAAATATTGAATATTAGTACATCATGGTATCATACATACATTGTTTTTTGGTTATTTTTGTATGCCTTTTGGATGTAACAATCTGCGGTGTTACTGTGTTTATAATTGATAAAATTATTCTGAAAAAGATAAAAATAAATTATATTTTGATACATTTAGGTCATGCCAAAAGCCTGTTTCTGAATTGGTATCTTCTCTGAAGGAAGCAAAAAGTGAAATTTCTTTACCCACAGTTCCTGACAATGAACCAAAACAGGTAATCTTCATTCATATATTCAACTTTGTGTGTTTTGTTTATAAAACACACCAAAGCATACAGAAACTTTTTTGGATGTACCTCACTAAAGGTGTTTTTAACATACTGTGTTATTGAATGTTATTGTTATAATTATACCGGTATGTATTTTTTGATGACTTTGGACTGTGTACATGGCTTTGTCAATTTTGAGATTACTATTACGGCACAATTGGAATGAAGGCTGTTTTATATTACACAATCGATTGATGGAATAAAAGAAGAGTGGCATTAGCATTTTAACATTGTCTCTTACTCCCATCGCTCAAAGGTAAATCTTTTATCATCTGCCCAAGTTACACTACTGGTCTTCCCATTTTGTTATTTTCTTCACTACTTTGTAATAACAAACTTATTTTGGGCAGCTGAACTTGATTAAGTTGTGAGTTACTGACAAACATTTAAATTCTTTATTTCTTTAGAAAGAGGAAGTTGTTCCTGAATCAAAGCATGAAAATGTGATGAAAAATGAACATGAACTAACATTAGAACAAGAGGAAACAAATGATGAGCAAGTACTTGATAACCATGATGAGCCTGATTCTTCTAAAATAAATGTAGAACCTGATAAATATGCAGATGGAGACTCAAATAGTCAGATTGGCTCACCCAAACTAGATGATAAAAATACTACGAAACGAAAAGAAATGACACCGACTATAACTGTTGGTAAGTTGAGTATGCTTTCATATTTTTAATTTGAAGTATACCGTTATGCAAAAGATATTGTCATCTTGAGCCTTAAATATCCAAAAACATACATATTAATTTATTACTTTCTACTTCCTGAATCCATCAACTAATTAGGGATTAATATTAACTATGGGGCATTTTTAGAAAATTTGTTCTTTCACTGCCACAATATATTTGTATTATAATTTTTACCACTATGAATGTTTGCAAATCTTTGCTTGAATAATTGCATCATCTGACAATTCCGTATTCAATCATTCACTATTCTTTTTCAATAAAATATAAACCGCGGTATTCTAATGATAGAATAAATTATTTGGAACTGTTTTTATTCATAAAATAACCTTGAGTGTTAAAAAATATATGACTTTATTCATTGACATATAAAACAATTCTAAGAATTTATTAGATTATACTATCAAACTTTAGATTAATAACACTTCTGAAACCGATTTGTCCTCTGCGCATAGCAATATGCATTGAATGCAACACAAAACTTACAATTTGGTTATGTCATAGTCAGAAAAATTTATTTGCTCGGATTTGGTTTATGCCAAAATTATCATAATAATTATGCACTGTTTTGCTTTAACTGGAATGAAGATTTCAAAAGCTTTGATAATTTACTTTGAAATTGTATTGTTTTCAGAATTCTTCTGATATCCTAGTTTTAAGATTTATCAATTTTAAACCAAAAACCACGGAATTCGTATTTTCAAATTTTCAGCACAGAATTTATCAAGATTCATTAAATTTACATTTTTTAAATTTTTTAATTAGAGTATTTTGCAGTATACATTTCGTTGTATTTGGTTTTTCAATACAATTATGCAAGTAATTATTGCACTGAAAGTAACATAAAATAATGGAAAATTATCAGAAAACACACCAATGTCTGGGCAAAAGCCTGATTTACTTGCCTGCGTTCAAGATCGACCAACTAACTTGCCTGGAGTCAAACCAGTGGATGTTATTACTCGTCCAACCATGCCTCCTCCACCACCACCTGGGCCAAGGAAGATTCCGCCATCAAGACCAGCGCCTCCAAAACGGCCACCGCCACCAAAAAGAACACACTTGACTGCTAGGTCTGCGAAGCCCTATTTGAAGTAAGAGCATGTTGAATCATTTTTAGGGTATATTTTTAAATTAAGGATTTGTGTAACAACAAAAAAATTGCATCTTGCATAAATAAATCAAAACCTAAATTATGATTGTTCAATATCTTTTTAAAGCACTATGCCTAATATAACTATCAGTAGAGGTTAGTAGACTAACCCCCAATCGTTCCTCAATGCCTTTGCGCTAATGGAATCGTATGCGTATAATGCAATAATATAACAATCCCATACTATGCAATTCAAAAGTCATAATGCACACTAACACATTGTGTTTCTGTATTTGTGTTAGTGTAAAGCAGGACTCCTAATTTCATATTGTGCTTAATGTCTGGAAATAAAATATGTCATAAGGCATGGATTGATTGAAAAAATTGTCTGGTATTCAACATGAAACTAATTGTGGATCTGAATTTTCAGAATCAACTATTTAGGTATGGACATTTAGGTACTAATCCACTGTCCACATACTAATCTACGATTGTGAGTAGAGTTTTGGGGATCATGATGAAATAGTGCTTTTACATTGCTTTTATACTCGCAGTGAAACTGATGATGGCCTTTTGACTCCAAATTCAACTGTTGATAATTTAACAAGAGAATTTACAGAAGCTTTGAAACATGATAGAAGTATTAATAAACAGCAGGCAAATGAAGAATCTATACATACTGACAGGTATCTTATAGAAATATACTATTTTTGAGATTCATGTTATGTTCTGGTATATAAAATTGTGACCTTGGTACCTTGTTTGCTTTAACAGGTCTGAAATGTGTTATTTACTAATCCTAAGTTCCTGTTTAAATAGCTTAACATGGTCAAAATCGAATACCATAAGCTCTTGATTATTGGAGGACATGTATAAGTTATTGTGTTGAACGAAAAGTAGACAATGTCATAGTAAAATAGAAAATCAATTAAACAATGGGTATTGTAATATATTCGATATTCTTCATTTAAAAAATATCAGTTTAGTGTGTACTGTATTTATAATTCTCAATAAATCATGCAAAAAATGGGAGAACAAAACTAAGAAATTTCTCTAGCAAATGAAAAATTTACCTTCATGATAGGGTTCTAAAAAGTGGATACAATTTTAGCATGAGTTACCTAAAATTTTACAATAAAACCAGGGACATGTCTACAGATACTCTTATCAAAACTATTACACTCATGCAAGCCATATTAACTTGCCTGTTATCTTGATTAACAATCCACTTATTAAGATTGATTTCATCATTAGTATATGATCACTCAACAGTATAAACAAAAAATGCCAAATATAATATGGCGATTATTTGCGTAATGCTACAGTTGCATTCAATGAATGTTTTTGTAATTGTTTCATATTTCGTTTAATTTTTAGTTTATCTATTGAATATACTGAATTGTATGAATTGATTTCTGGGTAAGAATCGCACTACACTTTGCTGTGACAATGTGCAAGTAATTGAAATTATTGAAACCAAAAAGTGCTTAATTGTTTATTGTTGTGGCGGCATTGTCAATTATCGATTTTGTAAATGCTTATTTACAACATTATCATTTTTTTTGAGGAAAATTTGAAATATAATTTTTTTAGAAGAATGTAGTTCTGTTAAATGATAAGTTTATGCATTTTAGTGAGTTTCTCCATTTGCAACTCTCACAATTTAAATAGTTCTCTGGAATTGTGCTAGAATATGAATAACCTCTTTCAACACCTAACCCCCTAATTAATGCAAAAGCAGCAGAAGTACGCAGACATCAGGGATGGCCAATACCGAATAGTTCACTATTTCGAATACATTCGAAATTATTATTTTCGAATATGAAATTTCGAATACTTCGAAATTAAAATCCAGTAATAGAATCTAAGTGTATGAAGGAATTTTCATACAATAAACAATGGGAAAACTTCTATTTACAACCTGGCTATATTACCAGGCATTTCATGTTTGCAGATTATTGCGATATATATTTTATATAACATGAGTTGTGTTAATTAACAGAATTAAAATAATACGACAAGGCATTTTAAATAGTGGTATCGGAGATGGATTTGAATGCTTGAGCAACACAAAATCATCCTAGTAAAACGCCCATACTTTTATATACCAACCATTATCCAAATTATTTGTCAAAAAGCGGGATAAAGTATGAGTTCTTTTTCAGACTTGTGACAATTTTTTCGTGCGTACAAAAATACGAATCAAAAAGTAATTATATTCGGGAACTTTACCACACATTTTAAGTCCGCAGATCGCCGTTGTATGTTTGTGTAATAATACTTTTATTATTTTATAAATACGAAAACTATTTATAATTGGGTAGTTTACCACACATTCAATGTCCACAGATCACGGTTGTATTTTGTAAATAAGAAAATAGGAATCAAAAATTAATATCAATCGCGAGTTTGCCTCACAATTTATGTCCACAGAATGCCGTGATATTGTGCCCGAATATAATTAATTTTTGATTCTTATTTTCGTACTCACGAAAAAATTGTCACAAGTCGGAAAAATAATTTATACTTTATTACACATTCAAGTCCACAAATCGCCGTTGTATTTTTGAGTTATAATAGTTTTAATATTTTGTAAATACGAATCCGAAATTAATTATAATTGGGCAGTTTACCACACATTTCATGCCCACAAATACCCGTGGTATTTGGTATTAATACTTTCATTATCGATACTTTCGACCATCATTATCAAAATTATTTTCAAGAAAGCGGGTGAAAGTATTTTTCTAATAAATTAACTTGTTTCCAAACTTGTGACAATTTATTGGATATCGTAACAATTACGGCTATAAATACCGTATTTCCCGCCTAATAAGTCTACATGGCAAATAGGACGATGTATATTTTTAGCACTCAAAAAAAGGGGGTTTTCCATATAGGCCTCCAAGAAGACGGGAAGAAAAATTGTTCCCTGTTGTTCAGTTATGCTAATATGCGCTAATAATAATGTGATAAGTTCCACACGGTACGTCCACGGGTTATTTCACAGCTGTGTTTCATGTCCCTGTCATTTTCTGCTGAATCGGCAAAACCAAAGGGTTATAAATCACTTACTTTATCTGGGTGGCGGTGGCCGTGTTTTCTCTTTTAAGTAACGATAACCGGCCTACGATTAAATATCATGATTGGCAGACCCAGAACCAAATATAAGGTCAACACAAATTATGCTTGAGAAGACTAATGCGAAAAATAAGCAGGCCACATAGAAATAAAATAAACATGCTTTCTCAATAAGGCGCCCCACCCCCCAAAAAATCAAGCCAAAATTGGGTCTAGAAAAGCAAAAGCGACTTACTAGCCGGGAAATACGGTGATTGTCGATTTTTCGACTAATGGAAGTGATTTTGTGAATTAAAAGACGAATGTCGGCAATGTTCACCAACGCAAACGTGCAAATGTGTCGCAACACTATGGGACGTACATTCGCGCTGAATATAAACAATCAAAATGCCGACTCTATTTCATCGTCATTACAATACGCGAGAAAGCGTAAAAAGTCGTTTGAAGATTCCGGTAAAACGAAACACGGTGTTTACGGCGAAAAGTGACTACTATTCGTAATTATTCGGAAATGAGCCGAAAAGGTATTCGAATACTTTGATATTCGAATAATTTCGAATATTCGATTCGTTTTGGACAACCCTGGCAGACATCCATAGCATAATCAAGTTCACAATATTTTATTAAATATAAGCACACGCTTCATTCTTACTAATAATATAAGAGCTATGTGTTATTCTTTAATTATCACATATACTTTTCACCAACATTGTTCTGTAATTAAAAGTGACCAAATCTTCACTAGGTGATTTGAACAAAATTAAATCAATAAAATTCCTATTTAATTTGCAATAAGATACTTATTAGGAATCGGGACTTATACTTATGCGCACATTTTTGAATGTTCTGTTTCAAGATTTTTAGTCAATCATGTTGATTTCAAAGAATGCAAGCATAAAAAAAGCTTTCCCGAATAAATATTCAATTTACATGAAAGGTTTCAAAATATGATTTGCTTTCAACTTTTTTTCTCTCATTATTGCTGTAAAAACGGATCTTGAAATGTCAATTATCTATGATGGATTCATAATCTCATGTATATTATTTTTTTGTTCATTTCAGCCCAGAATTTATGGTATCTCATGAAGTATCAACAAAAACTATAGAGCAAACTGGTATGTTATAACTTTGTATCAGATATAAAAATTAAATTTTTTTTATCATATATTTTTTTTATTGGTTTATGGTCTTAAATTTAAGACACTCGTCTAGTAAGAAATGTAAACAAAAACATAGATTTTTTTCTTTAATTTTTATCTGATAGCCATTTTAGACCTCCAGATATATACAAAAAATAGTTGTATGAATATCTATTGTAAGAGTGTACAGTTTTATTTTTATTACCTACTAGTTTACTTGCAGCAATGTTATTTTACTTCAGTATAAACATAGGCTAGTTTTATTTGTCAATATAATCAATACATACTTATTGACTATTTTGAATATTTTATAATCTTTCACACTTCAAATGAACTTATAATACCAATTGATTTAAAACATTAAGTATCAGTAATTCCTAATTACCTAATCAAAATAAAACCACATTTAGATTGATGTTTATTTTAAAAGAAAATGTAGACCTATTTACAGAATATGAATTTAGTTTGACATGGCTCTTGAATTTGCAAATTGTTTGATTATTCCAAATCAATTATATGCTAGATTGAAGATACTTCTTATTTAAGAATTATGTAAGTCGCAACTCACGTGTATTTTGAATCTAGCATGGGATATTTTATGGGGAAGAATACTTGTAACTGTTAAATTTTTTCTCTGACTCTTCCATTTGCTGTTGTGGGGATTCTTTTTTGCAACTCATTTCGATTTAAAACAAAATTGATATTTAATCCAAATATTATACTGCCAAGAAAAAACATTTCGCACGAAATAAAAAAAGTCTTCATAAAAATGATCAAAGTGTTTGAAACACTTCTTTATTATTAATCCTAAATTATATTGGAGGTGAATTCTCAGCACAATTTTCTCAAAATATCAGTTTTACTGAATTGCTGATAAAATTAGAGAAAAAATCTGAACAAATATTCAATGTGATCATGGATGAAGAATTCAATATTTTTTGTTGTTATTAAATACGAGCCAATTTGAAGTATTTTTAAAAATCAAATTTATTTTCAGAACACAGTAGTCACATTGGATCAGCATCAACTGTGAACACGCATACATCACCATCAAGTTCATTACGAAGGGAAGAAGTAAGATTAATTATATGATTCTCATATTAGGAAATGTAAAAAAATTCAATTCCAATTATTAATCATTTCATTTTACAACAGGATATCTTGGCAAGTGTTATAGTAAAAAATTTGGACACTGGTGAAAGTATGCCACTGAGTACAGCTGCAGAACATGTAAGTAACGGTAATTTTACATCTTCATATATAACAGTCTATTCGTGTAAAAGGAATATATCTAACACTGCTAGCGTAGTACTTCAGTGCTAAAACATCTTGAAATCTACACTCATATGTTGGCTAGGGTTTTATCGCTCGATTACCTTAAATATATAGACATAAATGATAACTATTAGAGATAGAAATGCAGCAGTTGATCTCAACCTAGCTTAAAGTAGGTCTCTTACTATAGTGAGACGCTCCAATAGTTCTTCACAGCCACAGGTGGATGTCTAACAAGTGGAATAATTCTGATTTTTTAAATTTGTTCAATACTAGTTTGATATGTATTAGTAATTTTAAATTTTGATTTAACAAGTTGTTGTTTGAATACCCATAATATTGATTTGTTACTTCATGTATCATTAAATGCTGTGTACACCATGTTAGCATGTACTTTACTATGATATCTGTGTAGACTTCAAAAGAAGCAATTATGAACTATCATGTTATTGACAAATTATTACTAGTTTCTTCTGATTTTTGTCTTGCAAGACTTTTGATAATGTCAATTTGTGAAAATAATTTTCTTTGCAAGAATAATTTGGATTAATTTTATATTTTATACATCATTAACATTTGGCGAATTTGACATAAAAAGATATTTGGGTTCAAATAGCATTGAATTAGTATGTACGTTAAATAGGCTATGTGACAGTAATGATACTTTGGCTGTTTGCCCCTTTTTTAACAGAAATGAAAAATACACATTCTACAGAGTATTATCACTTTTTCATTTTCTCTACTTCATCTAAGTATGATGCTAAGGTATCTAGGCCAGGGTGGTCCAAGCAGCCTCATTATCTGTGGCCCGCGTCGCATTTGATGGGAGGTAATTAAAAAATCGTATTCAATGTCATAATGTAACCAGAAAAATCGCTTGGCATATTGTTAAATCACTAATGTCACTGAATTGCCTAGCGTTATGACTAGCGAAGTTTAATATTGTGTTTGGCCAGTCTAAATCGCTGGCTTTCTATATTTTTGGTCGGGAATATACGCTAACCATATATAGGCATCATAAAAAACTAAAAATTGAATGCAAAATCCATTGGCCTATATTGGCTTATGCATGATAACCAGATATTAATGTTATGGCCTAACATTATAAATCCTTATGTATGTATTTTTTTTCAACCAACCCAAACCGTATTACAAAAAATGATGCCTATTATGTCAGAAAATTTAGTAATTACCCTCCTTCACCTCATATTTGGCAAACAATCAATCTGCAGTTATTTTGTAAACATGAATATGAAAAGAAAGCTGACCAATTCAATCAGATTTTCAACTGCATATGAGTGTGAAAACACCACAATGCCTGCATTGTTGTGTCGGTGACAAAAGTTTATAAAATGGCATTTAACAATCTCCCGAGCAGTAAGCATTTTCTAAAGTTTTTTTTGCTCTGAGAATCGTATCGATGTTCTAAATAACTTACATTTGCAGAAGCACTTTCTCCGTTAGGAAGAGTTCGAAATTCTAAACTAAATGTAGATACAGAAAGACTTTTTTACAATCAATGTGATGATGATCAATGCGTTTGCACATTGAAGGTGTTTGTTTGTATTGCGCTGCTTACCTATTCTTGTCAGTGACACTATTGTGGCCCGCGAACAATGCAAAAATAATTTTGAGGCCCCCCGAAGAGGATAACCTTGGACCACCCTGATCCAGGCAATGATGGAGTGCAGTACGGGGACCATGGTACATAAAGTTTGAGAACCACTGTTTTAAACTATCAAAATTTATTACTACCGAAAACCCCAATCCCAAATGCATAATATTGTATCAGGAATTACAATTTTTTCATAGATCTTACTTCCTTGATGTAAATTATGCATACTCATATTTTTCTATTTAATTATAACAAAGTTCACTGACTTTTGGATCACATGACATCGATAGGGAGAGACAATACATTTCTCATTAACTAATAGAAAAACGTTTTTGTACACACCTTTATAAAAACATTTAACAAAAAGGCGATGTGTCAAATTTCAAAGCACTAAATATTTGAACACGCCCGATCCTATTGAGAGAATCTATTAATATTTGCTTTCCTATTTGACATATTATGTATGTCTATAGAATTCCAATCTATTATATTGATACCAGCTGGAGGTCTGTATTAGTTGGTGTCAGGGCACACAGGAGTTCATGAAACCATCAAATTAGGATCAGTATCACGATACCTTGACTTGGAAATGGTTGTATAGAAATGTGTAGTATTTTTTGATCATGTGAAGTTGAACAATATGAATTTTTTTTTCGGAACTTGATTTTTAAAAGTTAGAGGACAGATTAGCTTCGACTTTTTGATGCAATTGAGTTTGTGTTCATTTGTATTTTGGTTCGTTTTCTGAATATTATAAATCATTTATTTTGCTAACGGTAAATATATTCTGCCAATGCAATGTATCTCTTTTACGTCATATATAAAGATCCTACCATAAACAGTAACTTGGTGAAAATTTTCTTTTTCTCCCCATCGAGAACCCACTCATCGAGAATAAAATTGATCATCTCCCTCTTTTCAAAATACATTTGTCTCTTTGCATTGCTAAAAGCTTGTACGATTATTTTTCATAAATTTTCTCCTATATTTCTCAGGTTTCTCAGTTTATAAATCCTCTAGCATTGCAAATCATGAGTAGAACGAAAGAGTTTTCATATTCTGGAGGCTCAAACAACAGTACAATGAGTTCTCATGACGGTCAGATGAACACGGCATCAGCTATTTCACAATCTGTTTATGTCGATAGTGATTCTCTGTCAATCGCTAGTGACGATATTGATATAGGTATGTGTATTATTAAACGAATTTTTGTTGAATATGAAGGATGATTACCAGTGAATAATCCCAAGCAGTTTTTGTTGTAAATTTAAGCTATTTAGATTACTGGTATATGAAATTGAAGATGAAATGCAAAATGGAATTTCGGAATATCAATATATGTAGTATTTAAACTGCCTTTTGTTTTAGGCTTTCTTAAAACTATATAACTTTTGAATAACCATTTTTTTTTCTACTATACTTTCTTAATTTCTGAATTTATTATGTGTTTATTGCTAAAAATTATTTTACCTCGATCTTAACTGTGTTGTCATTATTAAAATTTATTTTATATATTACATTCCTGAATGTAGCTTTGTGTTTTTGATTCTGCATACAGAAAAGGTAGACAAAAAATTGTAAGACCTCAAATTTTGAGATATTCTGCAAAAATTTTACATCTAAATTATTAATGTCTGAATTGTTCCTAATATCCAAAATTTACTTTAATCAAATATAACCAATTTTGAACGTATTCAAATATTCGATTCATTTTGGACATTCATGGTTATTGGTATTTATGTATTTGAAATGATTTCCCATCTTGTTGTCACCTCAATTCTCAATTCATCAACTTTACATTTGCAATTTGTTAGTAAGGCAAAAGTCAACAGAGGTGATGACATTCTGACCATTAAACAATTCCATTCAATCTAATAATAACATTGTCAATTTGATATTATAACGTGTCAATTAAACCTATTATTATTATTCCTTTTGGAAACAGGTAAAGATGCGTCACAACATAAACATAAGGAAGGCAAGAAACTGAAATCAAAGAGCAAGAAATTTAAAAAAATGGTTGGGAAAGGAGTATCTAAAGTGAAGGTTGCGGCTGGAACGCAAGTAGAAAAAGCGGTGCAAAAAGTGAAACATGTGAAAGATGAAGGTAAGTTGAGTTGGTATATTGTTCGTTCATGAGTCCAGAGATTTTATTTGGCGTATTATTCAATGCTGCTGGGACTACTGGTCTACTGCAATGATCAAAGTCGAATAAACTAATATTCGAATACCTTCGAATTCGAATTACATATATTTATATTTTCAAATATGGAATATATTCAAATTGGGACATCTTCAACAAAACATATAAAAGCTCATGCATCATATTTGTGAATACAGTATATGCTCGTTTTACCGCCCGATCTTGAATAGGGCTCGTTTGAATAGCCGCCCGTGTGAACAAAACATAAAAATAAATGAGGGTCGGTGCTTGAATACCCGCCCGATGTAAAAGCTGATTTTTCAGTGGTAGAGAACAATAGGAAATAAGGTGCGCTTTTGTCACAATGGATTAATGTTGTCAAATATTTGTCTTCAAAGATACCGTAATTTTTGTGTATAATTTTAATTTAAAAATAACCGTGCTTGAATAAGGGCCAGTTTGAATAAGGACCCGGTTAGTGAGTTTGGTTAAAAAAATATGGGCCCGGGCTACAAAACGAGCAAATACGGTAGTTGACTTTATAGCCAATGCACATTTCACTGACACTGAAATTCAATTTAGAAAAATATTTGTTGAGGCTGATTTCCGGGACCTCCACAAGTATGTGCACCAAGATGTCGCACAACCTTAATATAGTATGAGTACCAGGTTATGCATCTGAAAACAAAATAAATGACAAACTAATCCCATGCCCGAAATGGACTGGTAACTGGACAAGAGGGTGTGCCGTGGTTTACCATGTGTTTAAGATGTATTATCGGCTTTTTCTCTCCCCTGGGATAAACACATAAATCCTATCCTAATAAATAGACAACTGAGCAATTGCTGTAAATGTTCTGTAAAATAAATTTTACTGTTAAAAAGCTGTAATTTATCTGATTTCTCACTTTACTTTATCAGTTACTCACACTGATCAGCTGAATGTATCGAGTGATGAAGATTCAACTGAATTTGGTTCGTCTTCAACTATTAAAGTAAAAGCAGCTTCTAGTAATAAAGGACCTTATCAACTTTCACATCCTAAACAAATTCAGGATATTGCGGTTCATGTTGTAAGTTACCTCACTGCTATATTCAAACGGACTAAACTTTCATGGTAAAGCTCTGATTATAGCAAGAAAAATCGGAAATTCATGACCTGAATTTTTTATTACTCAAATAGGGTGCTGTTTGGTGCATGAAGTTCAGTCATTGTGGAAGATTACTTGCAACCTCAGGACAAGATAATGTCATCTGGGTTTGGGTGCTGAAAGATTTTTATAATTATTTTAATGATATGAGGAACAAATATGACAATAAAGGTATGCTTTTCTTTCATTTGGCAGTAGATAAAAGGGTAATTTTTGGCAGTAGATAAAACTCTGTATTAAATGTTGAACTATGATCATTAATTAAATAACCTAAAGCGCCGAATGACACTCACTCTATACGAAATTTTTGATCCCGAATCACCGATAAATGCACTCATAAAATTCCACTCATTGGCTAATGATTTCTATATTTCCAGACGATGAATTATTCAATGCATCATCCATGAAGCACGTTGTGCATTCGTCATCGTCAAATTCCTCAGAATTTCATCAGAATTCTGAAGACGATGTTTTTAATTCTGAACCACAAATGAGGCCGAGTCAGTTAGAAGAGGATGAAGAAGAGGCTCCTTTCAGACAGGTATTGGGGAAGCATGAGGGCTACCTCCACTCCTAACAATGTACAAGTGGTCACAGATACTTGAGAATTCAATACTTTAAATTGGCATTTCTTACCCAAATTATTACACTGGTGAGATCTGGTCAGCATATCTTACACCGCAGGTCGGGTGCAGCCAGGTCATCCAAAAAAGGGAGATTTTAAAAATTTTCAATACATTGCACAGGGATTCACTTGCAGCGACTTTCAAAACCTAGGGTGGTTGAGCGCTATAATCTGCAATACCGTAGTTAGGTCAAGGTCAAAGTTCATTAATCCATTAATTGAATGTTTTGAAATAGCAAAGAGTTAAAACAATCTCTTTCTAAGCTTTTATATTTTCCCTCATATCGTTTTTTACCTGTACACTTCATTTTTATTTCAGGTCCCATTCTCATCGTATGTTGGTCATGCTGCTGATGTTTTAGACTTGGCATGGTCAAAGGTAAAATCAATTTCATTTCAATAGTAATTCTAATCTTCACTGGGAGGTCGTATAAGGAAATTTATTTTTAATAAGGGTTTGCACATGGCGAGCCAACTTTTATGCTTACTATGCTATTGCACTTGAATAGATGTAAGGTGACTCGCCTAATTGTTTGTACCAAACCCATATTTCCAGTTTTTTTTATGTGAATTAATACAAGCGTGAAACTGAATTCAAAATCATGGGCAAAATTGTTTAATGGACTTTTTTGTAACGAAAATCACGCACTGAATCGCAATTAAAGCATAATTCAAAGTAGGGATGTTCAAAACAAAGTGAATATTCGAGTACATTCAAAATTGATTATATTCGATATAGTAAATTCTTAATTTGAAAAATTTAGAATATTTTTATTTGAAAATGTCTTCAAGCATTCATTATCTTATGATTGACAAAACATTAGAAACTTCCAACAAAATAAAATAGAGAATACTAATTAAAACTTTTTTTATCTCAATTATTCTACATGACTTAATTCGATTTATATGAATTTACAATTGTCTTGAAGAATTTCTCTTGTGAAATAGATTCATTTCAGAATATATTCAATATTTCATATTCGGAAAGATTATTTTCGGAATACTAAATTATTCGGTTTTGGCCTTCCCTGATTCAGAGTCTTGTCAGATTCATTATAACACAAGTTTTAATTCATTTTTTTTACAGAATTTTTTCATTTTATCATCTTCCATGGATAAAACTGTGAGGTTGTGGCACATATCAAGAAAAGAATGTTTATGTTGCTTCCAACATATTGACTTTGTAACTGCAATTGCTTTTCATCCGAGGGTAAGTATACTTAGCAGTCTTAGCTAATTGGTTTTCTATGCAAAATATCATTCTGACTATTTAATAAATCTCTGTACAGTATTTTACAGACCATAAGGCGCACTTATAATGTTTTTTTTTCTCAAAAATCCATTGTATGCCTTGTTATAAGCCTGTGCGCCTAAGTATGAATCAGGTTGGTATGTGATATTCCTTAAAACTGTTGCATCTCATATTTTGGTGCACCTTACATATGGACAAAATCCCTATCTCAAGCAATTTTTTATGGCGTTCCTTATAACTAGGGGCTCTCCATGGTCTGTAAAATACCGAACTTTATTGTTGATTGAGTTTGTATTTAACACGACGAAAAGGTGAAGGTTCGCATGATGGGTCATAAGATTTTGGTTCAAGCTATAGCCCTCACCAGGTTGTTGTCATTTTGGTATGCTATTGACCCTTCTGATACTATGACAGCTTGTTCAGACAGAGCCTCCATCAAAAATTTCATTGGGTAATGAGTTTGTCGTAATTGCTTTGTCATTGTTTATATAAACTGTCGAATAATTTTGTTGCAGCAGGGTTTTTGCCTGTCTGATAATATATTGTATTGTTTTTTTCAGGATGACAGGTATTTTCTGAGTGGTTCATTAGACAGCAAACTAAGGTTATGGAATATACCAGACAAGAAAGTAGCACTGTGGAATGAAGTATCTCCTGATGGATCATCAGTATGTTAAAATTGAATTATAAACATTGTTTTCTACCTTTCTAAATCTGGATGTCCTTTGAAGCGTTTTTAAGATTAATGATTTTCATTCGCGAGTTGTGCATCTTGCTCGTCATCATCAATTTTTTCATTATCTGTCAGACATTTTATGTATGTAACTATGTGCATGAAAGGTGTGTAACTCTTGCCCATGCTTGGCACCGTATGTTGAAAATCTTGAGTTTATAAATGAAATTTTGACAGTGTCTGTTTTCGAAAAAATACATCTGTTTAACATAGTATGCACTATTTAACAGTTTTATTTATTATCTCGATAGCAAGTTAAGGTTTTTTATCATTATATGAGTTTTTCTGAAAGTATTAATATTTTTAGTCATCAGGCTCTGTTGGAGGAGCATTGATCACAACAGTTAATTTTTGTGAAAATGGTAAATTTGCCGTATGCGGAACTTATGATGGAAGATGCATATTTTTTGATACAGAGGTGAGTTGTATGTTTCATTGCCTTTGACAATATTTCACTTTCCTTATTGCTATGTTCAGTTGATGTTAGAAATGGATAATGATTGCACTATGATAATGATGTGTAGAAGGGAATTAATTTATTCCTTTTTTGTCATCTAGCACTTGAAATATCACACACAAATCCATGTTCGGTCATCCAGAGGTCGAAATACGAAAGGTCACAAAATTACAGGAATAGAACCGTTGCAAGGAGAACATAAAATTTTGGTAAGAATAAGAACCCATTTCTTGTATTTGGTGCTGTTAGATTCGTGATAAGTTTTAGTCAACTCATATTTGAATTTCTTTTGAAAATAAATGTTTTTTCCTCATAATGAAACCATGCTCTGCCCTTTTTCAAAGTTCCTCATCTCAGAGAATATTATCTGCAAAGGCTAAAAAATATTTAGATACACTGGATAAAATATATTTTTGACTATCATTTTAGGTAACGTCAAATGATTCTCGAGTACGTCTATATGATTTGAGAGATTTGTCATTAGTTTGTAAATACAAAGGACACACAAATCTTAGCAGTCAAATTAAAGCCAGTTTCAGGTTTGTTTTTTATTATATTTGAATTATGCATATTTGTATAATATTCTGCACTCGGTTAGGCTGGTTTGGTTAAAAATGACAACTTCTTTATTAGTTGTTAGCTCAGAACATGGATTGGTTGTTGCCAAACTAACATCGTCTGTCTGTATCTCAATGATTATGTTAAGCGCTGTCCAATTTATAGTCATCTTGAGGTGTTGATCGTTTCTATGTATGGAATTATTACTCTTTATTGCCTTTATTCTTTGAGGCAAATTATTGATGAAAAAAGTTTCATAATTTTATGGTTTCTCATGTATGTTAGTATCAAAATTATGGGGTATTTTCTACAAAATGTTGGCATTTATCTCTTTGAGGAATTAGACATCATTATTTTGAATTCAACTCATGTGAAATTTTCAGACAGATTATTTTTTTTTTTTAAATATTAGTGTGGTATTGAAGTGTTGGTATATTTGAAAAGCCTGGAATTCCTTTATAATGGAATTTGTAGGCTCAATTCAACCAAGTTGTTGTTTTGTTATTTTAGTCCTGATTCAAAGTACATCATCTGTGGATCAGAAGATAAATGTGTGTACATGTGGAGAACCAGTTTACCACAGGATGTAACTAAACTATCATCACTGCGAAGAGATCGTAATGACTCCTGGGAAAGTATGAAAGGTATCGAATGAAATAAAATCGCTTTCCAAAACAGTGCTTACATGTTTCTATCACAGTTATATAATCAGAGATATAATCAGGCTCACATCAGAATATGAGCATTACAACCCACTTGCAACTGAATGTCTGATAATTTAGTTGTGAATTATGGGATCTAATTTCATAGGGAGGGAAAGGATTGCCAACATTTGCTGTCCAGGTACAGCTAACTTTTACCGATTAGCTTTTTTCCATATCCAAACTGGGCAGGAGGCTGCAGTTTTCTTTATGACATGGTTGTTCTTATCGTCTTTGCCTTCATCATGATAATAATAACATTGACTTGATATACCATATTTAAATCTATTAAAGCATTTCTTTCTCCAATGAATATACAAATGTAACCTTATTTTTCATTGCAGCTCATGATGCGGTCGTCACTTGTTCCGTCTTTGCTCCTCATCCACAGCTTTTATACAAAAACGACGATACTGATAATAATACAGAGACAAAAACCAAATCAAAACCGCAATCTATTTTATCTTTATCTTCCAAAAAACATCCGCAAGAAGTCAACGTAATTGTATCTGCTGATTTTAATGGTTGCATAAAAGTAATAGTCAGTGGACAATGATGAAGAGTTACTGTGTTTCATTTCATTTTGCTGATTTTACATATGCTTCACAAATTTTCAATGTGGAATTGAGTACTGTCCATGTTTATCTGTTCGAAATTTAGAAAAAAGTCGCAAAATAATGTTGCAGTCCTGTAATTGAATGACAAAAAGAAATCATGTATGTAACTATCAAGTCCTCTGAATGATTATACAATCAGTTACAGCTCATCTGATTGCAGTGCAATAAGTGAATAGGCAGGATGCATTCAATGCTAGGCACGTAACCCACGGAGTGGTGGTTATCATAATCTGTGGTCGCCTTCTCTTTTATAAAAATATTTTATTTTGCTTTTAAACGCATTTACATAATTTATTTATGCGCCATGTTTAACGGAAGTGAAAGAATATATGTATTGCAGTCGAAGAAATAAATGAATCTTCGCTTCAAATTATGTAGTCATGAATGGTATATATGAGAAGGCTTTTGCTTGTGGCCTCAGATAACCTCTCTGTGCTGAGTGTGCTCCCTGGTGGAGCCGAAGGCACAGTTTGAGAAACTCTGCTTCAATAACCACAGAGAGTTTAGCGGTCTCACCTAATTTTTCTACTTCTCCCTTGATTGCAAATTAAAAAGGATTGATTTTTGTGTTGGCCCTATAATTTTTGACTCTATGATTCAGTCCTATACGTACTTGTTTTTTTTAGTATGTTTTCATTTTGCTGAAATTCTGAGAGCAAAGCACTAAACATTTTTGTGCATTTTAGACATATTAGATGTATGGCTTTAACACAGCGTGCAATATAGTAATGTCTTATATTCCTGATGTTTATGTAGCTTTCGGGAGACTTTATTTGTGAGAGAAATATAACAGCAACGAGACAGTTTATAAGTTATACGTTGAAAATGCCAATCGAGTGTTGACAAGTTTTCTGCTATTTGTATACTGTTTTACTTTTTAGTTTGTCACTTCCCGTTTCATAATAATGAAATTTAATGCAGTACTCTAGTGGTTCTAGTCCTTCCATTGTTGTTTTTCTTGGCAAATAAAGATTTTCTGAATTATTCATGTGTCTTTCATCTACCTTCCTGAATTGCTTGGATCTTCATTATCTTGATCGTAGATCATTTTTTAGAGCACCAAGCATTTCTAAACATTCGGATGATGCTGCGTACCAAGAGGTTTCCTCGAAAATAGGATAACTCTCTAACAGCAACCCATAAAATGCCAGTAGCTGTGCGCTAAAATATGCAACATTAGGAGTAGAAATTTTGTCTTTTGAAATGAAAGTACAATACAGTAGGTAAATATAAAAATAGGTGTGTTTAACCAATTCAGTTCTGTTTTTTTTAAATTATCGGACGTTAGAGATAGAAATATTTTCAAAATGATAAAAGTAATCCGCATTTCTCCGTGAAAATTACGATTTTGTCTCGTTTTTTCGTTTAATATCGACACATTAACAGTTGAAATATTTAAAAGTACCGTTCATTAAATTAAACCTATCTTTAGAGCGTAGAAAATCCATATTAGTTTGAAAGATATAAAGCAAAAACTATCGATATTTAACGAATGCCGTTATAAGGGGCGTTCTAAAAAATTTAGTTCCAATATGAGTATTGAAGTTTTGGTGAAGCCCTACCTAAGCGTTTAACAACTGATACTTTTCAACAGGTCTGAAGTTGCGCTGAAATGCTTCCTAAATGATTAACGACTGATGCTTTTTAACAGCATTGAAGTTACAGCAAAATGCTGCTTAAACTGTTAACTTCTGGCGCTTTTAAACAGTACTGAAGTTATTCGAACCATTTTATAAGCCTTGTTAATGTACCCCGAATGTAATATTTTGAAAGTGAACACTGCTAGGAATTGTGGTTACAAAACTTCAAGGTGATTCCGCTGACTTCACGCGGTGGTGGTGTGCGTGGCGGAAACGGCTGTCAAAACGTTGGTTGCAATGACCGGTGAGAGATGGACTTGATCAAAGGATGTAAGGAGGTATCTTCAGAAAAAAGCTTTTACGAGGAAGCTGACAAATACTGGAAAACAATAACACCTACCCTGGATGGAATGCTTGGAGGCTATAGCCATATCTCAACTTCTGATGCTCTTGGTTCTAGAAAATTTTTAAGAGAATTTCTACAGGTTTGCTTGTACTGACTCATATTTTGAAGGAGGTTATCACTCGCTACCAGTAGAAATCACTTGTTTTTAGCTTTTTGCTATTTTTATAACTAATAAATTAGCCAATAGAAAAACAAAATACGATGTCAAGATCTGGGGTCTAGTACAGGGGTCTCGTGTAGTTTCGTACCTAACATACTTTTAGTGGGCGTAGCATGACAATTTTCTCACGTATCAATCCTAACCCCCACCTGACTACACCATCCAAAAATTACGTCAACACGACGTTACAGTGACGTAATAGAGCCCTTCAAACTATACGAACTGCCATCCAAGACGCGCAAACGAGCACCCGAAATCGAACAGTTATTCCTCTCGTTTTCTCGTCGCGGCGATTCCAATAGGAAAGAGATCTATAACGTCAGTCAGTTCTTTATCGCAGGCGCCAATGCCATTTCGGGCGATTGTACGTGTATTTGGCAAGCTCTATGACGTGATTGGGATGTCGTAGTGACGTAATTGGATGGCGTAGTCAGATCGGGGTTAGGATTGACATATCAAAAAATTGTTATGCTAGCCCACTAGAAGTACGTTAGGTACGAAACTACACGAGACCCTAGTATAGTTTAGTACCACAAGTACTTCCAGTGGGCGTAGCATAACGAATTTTGCATATGTTATTCCTATCCCCACTTGACTATGCCATCCGAAAATTACGTCATTCATTACGCCGGCACCACTTCATAGGCCTTTGCCAAAGTATAATTATGATCGCCCGAAATGGCATCTGCACCGCAGTTAAAGAACTTGCTAATGCCGGCGATCTCTCTCTCCTATCGTGATCGTTGTGACAAGAAAACGAGAGAAATAGCTTGCTCGATTTCCGGTGATCGTCTGCGCGCTTTGCACGACCATCTGCATACTTTAGTGGGCCTTGTTACGCCACTGTGACGTTGGAATGACGTAATTTTTCGGTGACGTAGTCAGGTGGGGGTTAGGATTGACATATGCAAAAATTGTTGAGCCAGGCCGACTGGAAGTGCATGTGGTACTAAACTGTACCAGACCCAAGATGTGTTCAGTATAACTTAATAATTTATTTTGAGGATTATTATAGCCACTAAAAAATATAATTTTTAATTTATTTCACAGTTTATTGCTTTAAAATGTAAGCCCTTCAATTAACACAGGCATGACAGCAATTTTTGCTATTATTACAGTAAGACTATTCTCACATTATTAAATGGATGAATGGATAATAATACCCAACCGATGAGATTCTATTTTTTTCAACGATGATTGCTCTTGTTCCCTTATTGTGTTGGAAAAAATTCAACATTATAAAAAAGATGGTAACAATCGTCTGCTTTTATAATTTTATATAAAAAAAAAATTTAGCATGTAGTATGGAAATTTCATTCATCTAGAGGAGGAATCAAGTATTGGTAATCATTTACCACCATATATTCAAGTATAGTATATTTGTTCAGGGTTCAAATCCGCGATTACGTCATAAGAGAGCATTAGATTGTGGAGCAGGAATTGGAAGAGTATCCAAATTATTTCTTTTGCACATTTTTGACACTGTCGACCTTCTGGAACAAAATGGTGAATTTCTCAAGCAAGCACCGAGTTATTTAGGACCTGAATTGTCGAAGAAAGTGGGAGAATATATCTGTGCTGGATTACAGGATGTAAATTTGAAGCCAAATTTTTATGATTTAATCTGGGTGCAATGGGTAACAGGTGCGTTTTCAAGAAGTAGTTTGTATTATAATCTGTTTTCTAGAAAGATATTTTTTCATATTTTCTTTGGATTCTGTGGGCCATGTTGTTTATCCAGAATTTTGCTAATTTTAAATCAAAAATTGTGACACGGTTTTTTTGCTAAACACGTTTACCTGTTGGTTGTCTACCAGTAACAGAAACTTTGTTTTCCACATATTCGTTAATTGTTCCCAGCATTATCATTGTAACACACCACATATACAGAATTTTGCTAATTTTAAATCAAAAATTGTGACACGTTTTTTTTGCTAAACATGTTTACCTGTTGGTTGTCTACCAGTAACAGAAACTTTGTTTTCCACATATTCGTTAATTGTTCCCAGCATTATCATTGTAACACACCACATATACAGAATTTTGCTAATTTTAAATCAAAAATTGTGACACGTTTTTTTTGCTAAACATGTTTACCTGTTGGTTGTCTACCGTAAACAGAAACTTTGTTTTCCACTTATTTGTTAATTGCTCCCAGCATTATCATTGTAACACACCACAGTTCAATATTTCACATCATGCTCAATCCAAGCCTGTTGTTTAACAGCAACTGTTTGCTGATATTGACCACTTTTCAAATAGAATTTTAAATGTTACAAAACGACATGTTTTTTAAATTTTATTTTTATCTTTCTATTAGTTCTAGCCTCTCATATTCAACACTTGTCTTGAAAACTTCACTTAATAGCAGCCTTTATACGAAAACTATGTACCGTAAATTCTTTTTTTTATTTATGCAGGACATTTGACGGATGCTCACTTTATAGAATTTTTACGCAAATGCCAGAATGCACTTTTGCCTGGTGGTCTGCTAATATTGAAAGACAATATCTCATCAGGTGATGTGGAATGGGATAAAGTTGATAGCAGTGTCACAAGAACACATGCACAACTACGAGGGATATTCAAACAAGCAGGAATGAAGATTGTAAAAGAAGAACATCAGACTAACTTTCCAGCAGAATTATATAAGGTTTTTATGTTTGCATTATCTAAAGAAGATTCATGACACAGTTTTTGGACTTCACCTCATATGCTTTTTATTTGCATACTGTAGCTTTATAGCCTGTTTTTTGGTGGATTTTGCATGTTATAGCTTGATAAATGACAAATACTGATCAAAATGTGTTCTCACAATAAAGAAGTGTTTGTTTTGTATTGCACTGTTTACCTATTCTTGGCGCTATTGTGACTCGCGAACATTGCAAAAATAATTTTGTGGCCCCCGGAGCGGACAACCTTGGACCACCCTGGTCTATACCATATTTTTGACACTTCATTTTGAATTCAGTATAATGATATCCTTCGCAGTTCAGACCTCAATTTGTGCAACAGTCACCAAAACCGGCCTTTGACTCTCGCTTCTGCTGACAATAAAAAAGCATCCTTTCTTATTTTTTGTGTAGTAGTACAAATACATCCGCCCATTTGAGCAAGCAACAAGCATTATGTCTATATCAACTCATGTCATATCTGCTCAAGGCTCTGGAAAATTGTTTTTAATACATTTCTACGAAAGTTGTTGTCTAAATTGCAATTTTTCACCAATTGATTTCTGCTCAAAATATTTGTTGCATTTTAATGTTTTAGAATTTTGCCACTGAAAACCAAATGGTTTTATCCTAACATTTTTCAATAAATTTTGCTTTTTCTTGTTATTGAGTTTTTTTAGTACATGAGGCTGTATTACAGTTTGAATTTTAGCATTCTGATAAAAATAATTCCAAAATATACTCTTTTGTATAAAAATTTATTTGTTATAAAAATTTATATAATAATACAAAAAATATAAAAAAATACGAAATAAGGATTGATAAATACTGGTGTGTTGAATATTGTAAATACTGTTTACGAGTTTTTAATGCAGTTACAATGGTGTTCAATGAACATAATAAATTTACGGTGGATTTTTGCGTTAAACCGGTTGCGATGAGGATTTTTTTTGCCACAGCTGGAATGGTGTCAAATTTTAATTTCGTAAGGTGCCAACTGGTTAATAATATGGTGAATACTGAATCAGTTGATTTGGAACTAGGAGTATCATAAATAGTTTCATAGAAGATTATTCGGATTATTTCTTAAGATTTTGGACACAGATTTACCTTAGTTTTGATATAGGCTGCTGACCGGGATCCATCCAGTAACTGATAGCAGAGTGCACAAATAAAAATAGGCATGCGATCAAGATATTAGATTGTGAGACAAAATCGTATTGCAGTAAACTGTATAAAATTAGAAATAAAAGCAGGCCTTTTAATATCTTAGAGATTGTCTGTCGTCGTTGAATCCATTTGCGAGTGTTTGGTAGTTCATCCATTTTCTCGTGTAGGATATATCGTTTTACTCCCATATGATAATCTTCAATATACTTGTTCCAATCCAATGTAGAAGTGTCAAAATAAAACGTCTGCTTGAAAGAAATGGGGAGGTGTTAATATTGTATGATTTATTGCTAGCATTATCATACTGTGTCATGATAAAATTCGGTAATTACAATTCACATTATAACTAGTTGTGTGAGGCGGCAATCTGCGTAGTTTATTCGTGGTTGTGTTTGATTGACGCTGAATAAAATGTTGCAGCAGAAGTACCCACAGGAAAGCCGGCGTTATTTGGTTACTCCTCCTAAGCAACTTTACACCGATTCCCCAAAAAATTTCGTACCTTTTTATCTTTGTCTGACATAATCTTTTGCAATTCTTGTTTGTTATTGTTCTCCCATTTCCATGATCTGACTGTGAAGTAGTTCAGACAATCACACATTGAATTAATCTTCTTATACCATCGAACGAATCTGAAAAATAATCTGACTTTCAATCTTCCATAATATGTTTAGGAATTTGAACAATGATTGAAACATGTATGCGCAGAAAGCTATTCTCAAAGATATGGACACAAAGTAATATTACTGCGTCAAAGATCCTAACTCCGGGTGAAATTACGGTACGCTTGTTTCAGCTAAATATACACTTCACAAATGAAGCGACATTTTCAAGGTTTGAGGAAGACAATCATAACCATTGAGTGTTACGCTTTACAAGTTCGTTGTCGGGCCACCGTGGTTTCTCCATATCGTTGCAAAAACCAAAAATCGGAAAGAAACTAAAAAGAAGCGCAATCTGAAAATGTCGCGATTAGGTTCATCAGAAAACATGATTCGATTCACCGCAAGACTACTAAAGAATTTGCGTTCTAAAGGGTTCGAAATTTGTCATGTTTTGAAGTCTAATGAAGAACCAGAACCGCAGTGTCCAGTTCCGCCACGGGTTAATACATTCTCATAGAAATTTACGACTTCCACATAGGATCATTTTCATGTGTACGAAAGAAAGTCTGATCTCTCTCACTTGGGTCTTTTCCGTGCGATTCTTAGAATGCCGTCGACGGTATAAGCTGGAATCCAGTGGCAAAATATCCATTCGAGCTTATTCCGAAGGCGATTCGGTGAAATACTTGATCCATATAGTGGTATTCTTGCAGGTTTATCCAATGGAAGCAGTTTTGCGTTGTAAGCTAGGAGGTCGGATAAATCCCCCCAGAGAAACCGATTCGAGTCCGGATTTGTACAGTTGTAAATCGTTGGTTCCGATTCGTAGTTTCTGAATAGACGAAGAAATAAGAAGTTAAGTTCTGATTGAGGCTAACTTTACGAATGTTGTGCATACTCCGTGTACCGTGTCGCATATGTAGCCTACACCGTTTACGTGGTAGTCCAAACTCGAATCAAAGTAAAAGAGAGACGTATCGAATATTAGGCAAAGCTTTTATACTGTATTTTATAATATCTTTAAAGAAAGCGTTTGAATCAATTCATAAGCGCTCATAAAATTTCAGGTAATAGCGATGCTTTGTTCTTCGGAGAGCCGGGAGTTCCAAGTGTACCAATATTCTTGCCGAATTCTCGAATATAAAATAAGAATAAAAAAGCACTATTGATCAATTTCGAGTCAAATTATGTATCCTAAGTTGTATATATGAATATTTAGTTCCGATCTGAATTAGCATAAATATCATTCTACGTGTGTACTAACCTTTGGGTAACATTTTTCCAGGCTCCGGCCAGCATTAGGTTGATTGGAACATCAACAGGAACGAAATTAGCTGCGGCACTACGTTTTCCGAGCATTGTTCGTAACAGACCTTTTCCGAATGTGATGACGAGTCCAACAGGTCCATTCATGCTATCGCACCAACCTAGACAAGAATACCAACAAACTGGTAGTATTCTCAGAATTAGCAAGATGAATTTGAAACTAGCATCACCCTGATTTCCTTTGTCTAACTTTTTAAACAGTATCTTGATACCCCGCTTTCTCTTGGTGAACGCTTTGTATGCGGACATTAGCAAATCTATATAACAGTGGTGGCCAGCTTATTTTTGACTAGAATCGTCGCATACAGTGCGATCGACTAATCAATAATAAATTCGCGCACATAAATGAATGTTCCGCTGTTCTGCTACAGTTGCGAACAAAATTCATAGCATTCCAGAGTAGACAAAATCTTTATGATTATGAAGAAGTGAAATATCGATTGTAGGATTGTTCGTCGCTCAAAACATCTCACTCGGCCTGTTTGTTTTTGAACCTTGACAGCGACGAACTTGTATTTGCTGCGTTTGTTTGTCTTCATCACGTTTTTCTCCAGGCATATCATCTTCTGGGCAAGCGAATTGGACATTCCTCTTTTAGCTGCATAAATTATTATAGTTGGAGACAACGAACTATGGGCCGAGTTCGTAATTATAGGATTGAGTCCTATTATCGGCCTTTTCCCCTCATGACTGGAAACATTATCATATCCTATTTACAGGTGTAGTAATCGTAGATGTATTAACCCAATTTAGAATTTCTGAATCACACCTGCCATTGGTTCCTTCCAAGATGAAGTGACGATGGAAGGTCTGACAATGACAGTTCGATGTTCTATCCCATGGTGCAGCAGTAAATTTTCAGCGACTGATTTCGTATAAGTGTATGTGTTTGGGTGATCTCCCAACAACGACGGTGCCAGCTTTTCCATCATTTCCGTTGACATCCATCTACACAAATAATGCTGCTAGATATTATTCGCAGAACGTTTGTTTTGAGTTTCAATTCAATGATAACTCGCTTATATATCAAACACGCAGAAGTTTGTTATATTAATTTCCTCCTGTGAGAAATATTAAAGTTACTTAGTCGCACTGTCACTGTCGTTTCATGTGTGTGTTTTCTAATGCTTTCATTGATATTTCATTTTCCGATTATTGGATTATTTTTGTACGTAATACAGATACTTCCCGTTCAATAATATAACAAACCTGGAGCAATTAAGTAAATCTTTCGGATTAACATTGATCGGATAAAATTTCTCTTCAATGTGTTTTCTGTAGCAATAGGCAAAAGCTGTTGATAAATGAACCAGAACCTATGGAATATTAAACAAATTATTTCATATAACATTGAATACTATATAATATATTAGTTTCAAACTAATTTTTGATAATTATCGGAAAAAGGACGGAAGTGTTGCGGAGGAAAGATAGTTTATCCAGAAAGCTGGTGATTTTACTATGGTAAAAGTTTACTTTGTTATTTTACTTTTTCGTAATATATACCAAAGCCATATTGAAGCAGTATGTTAAACATCATAATTGATTGTATTTTTGACGTTTATGTGTACACGGAAAGTGCCCCTTGTCCTGGACAGGTATACACCGCAATAATAGGCCTGTGAAGTCGCAGAGGATAACCAAATTTACATACTAACTTCGAATTTCCGCATCTTCTTTGAGAGTTCTATGACTCTATCGACACTTCTGACATTTGATTCAATAGCATCTCTGCAAACAGAAGAATTGTAGTTATCAGGATCCAGGTATTTATATATAGTAAATATGTCTCTTGAATATAAGATTATATCAATTATCACACTGTACGTTATTTGCAAGCTTGAATACCGTGGAAGACGATCATGAACGGCGACGAATTTCTCGCCGTCGGTAGTAGTTACTTTACTAACTCTGTTATTCATTTAGGGATATAACTCAATTTTATTGTTTGATATCTTTTTGTCCAAAATTTGCATTAAATATTAGCATGAAAATATTGACTTCGAAGTTTTGCAATAGGCTTGTCCATGGGACATATTTTTCTGTCCCATTCCATCCCATGGGATTCCCATTGAAAACAATTTTCAATAAAAAAAATTAGGTTTAGCGTCTACTAAATAAGACTACATGTACAAAGAAACATGCAAAACAACAAACTTTATTGACTTTGTCAACTTTAAAAAATTTAGAAATATTATTTAACTAACATAAGAGAGCTATGCTCAAATACATGGACACGAAATCCATAACGGAATTTCATTGTCATCAATTCCCCCAAAATCATACGGCATCCTGAACGAACCTGAACAGCCACGGCTGCCGGCTCTGTGAAGATGATCTATATTCTATGCCACATGATTCAGATTTTAAAACCATATTCCTACGAGTAAAAATAATAAAGCGAAATTTTGGATCCCATACCATTCATAGAAAATTTACGAATAAATCAAAGTAATAGTTTAGGAGGATAGTGATTTTTTCATAACGATAAGAAGATAAATTGGTGTCTCAAGTGTCCCATAGAAAATACAAATGTGTGCTGCCCCCCCCCCCACCCCCTCTTGGACATTTCCCATTGACAAGCCTCGCTATACGACAATCATATACAGCTTAAAACTAACCGAAAGGGTTCTTGAAATCGAACAGAAGCAGCGCAATGAAATACAATTGAAACGTCTTCCTGTATATGGCTATTATCTTCTTCAGATATTCCCATGTGCGGTTGCAGAACATCACCACTGACTGAGATTACTTTATCTTTGCAATTCGCATTTTCTTTGATAACTTTAGCAAACAGCTAGGAACAAGCAAACCAAAGTTTTTTATGCGTGACGTAAAACACATAGGCTACAATACGCACAAAAGTGACCGGTAATCAACGTTTAGCAAAGCAAAATAAAATCAACATACCGGCGAGTCAAAGATCGATGCAAGTCGTTCATGTGGTAAAAGTGATTTCTTTGGTCGGATGAGAACATAAATTTTTGATACATCTATCATAACATGAAAATTGTCGAGTTATTATTTAAAATAGTTTTACAGGTATCAAGCGGAATAAGTAAAATTTAAATGGAATAACAAATTCAAAAAAAAAACAGTTATTGGACACTGACTGGTAATTTTACCAAGTTACGACACGAATCTGATAAAAATCAAGCTTAGTTTGCTCACCTGGGCAGGACCGTAAAATTTTCTCGAGCAATACCTTTCCCATGAATCCTGTGACACCGGTTAAGAATAAGGATCGCCCTGAAAAAAAATGAGAAAAATTTTCAAACGTTCGGAGTATTTTTGTGGTTTTATTATCAGTGTCAAAATTGAGACAGCAAGCCAGCGATGATCAAATATATGGACACGAAGATCGAATCGAAGTAGTGGTCTATCCTACATTTTACAGCACCGTCAAAGGACTTTCTACTTTCGCGTACAGGTGGCAAGAGAGTAGCACGGGAGAGGTCGAACAATCGATGCAAATAATTTTTATTAATTTTAAAAAGATCATCACACATAATTTCGAAGTGAAAAACAAATCACATAGAGCCCACAGGAAGTTTTAAAATAAATAAAAGTTAGCTTTCTAACGAAAAATACAATCTTTAACCACTGAGAATTTCAAAGCATTTGGTCCCGTTGGGGAAAGCATAGCAACTTGTTACAAGGAACTTGGCTTAGGCGTTATATTTGTAGATAATATCAAATGTACTTAGTCAGTTTACCTGCATAAAACTTCGACATATCCATAGTAAAATCCATTCTTCAATTTGGGACAAGAATCTCGTGAAAACGACAGATCAATTAAAGTGATGGAGAAGAGTTTTCCGTAGATACGCTGGTACTATCTATCTTCCCAAAATTTATTTATTTACTAGTTTGGGCATTTAAATAATATAACTTCATGACATCATAATGGAATAAATCAGTTATATTGTTTCGTAACTAATAACTGATAATCAGCTGTGTTGAAATGCATCACGTGATATCGATCTGATGACGTTTTCTATCATGGTTCGTTGATTTTCTTCCGTACCTTGATTCCCTGGTACGGCAATTTTTGCCAAGTGAGGCTGGCTACATGTGCGACTGGATTAGGTTCTCGTGCTGTTGTTACTTTCTCACTACTCAAGATAGTTGATATAATTTGTTTTATCACTTCATTGTAATAGACTTGACTATTCAAACAGTGCAGCCAGGCAATATGCCGACACTGCAATTCAAATAAAACTCGGCCAGTTGAAACTCTGGAACTCGTGACCATCTTCAGATCTTTGAGAGCGAGGGGAATGTGTCTTTCAGCCTTATTTAATACAATGAGGAAGAAAACGTCACATCTGCAGTAGTATCTCAGCGTGTACATATGTACGGTATCTAATGAAATGGCCTTAGAGCGACAAAAATAAAATTGGATGATTGATTTTTACATAAAGTGTAAAGTTTAGAATGCTACCATGGAATTTCCATACTCACATAACAATAAATAAACTATTCCTCGTGACAAAATTTTAACGAAATTGCTAAAGGATGGTCTTTGTAATGTATAACCACACAATTTACTGAGTTATACAGTCATAGCATAGGGAGTTCGCTTTGAACTGTTGAATGAAAACGTATGAAAAATGACTTCCAAATCTAGTAATTCCTCTGACAATTGAATAGAATCGGGTCTTCTTCAAAAAATTGTTGTATGTTGTGGCCTCTCTTCTAATACTCTATTTACACATGATACTGTGATACTAGAGTTATATGGCTATGTAATTATGTCAACATTTTACAGATTAATATATACAATAATTTAAAATTAAACAATATTACGATGGCAGACTTTCTAGGAGATGATTTTGGTGAACCAGTCCCACCCACAGATCAGCAAACTGTCGAAGAAGACCCAGCAGCTGCTTTCCTAGCACAACAAGAAAATGAAATCGCAGGTATGATTACATTTTCTCAGTGTGCTTGAAAACTTTTTAATGATTGCCCTCAACCTCATGAAATCTTGGTAATAGAATATTTGGGGTTGAAAATTTGTAGAAACTACTCAAGACATGGTGATCGACCGGTCGATCGTGATCGACGTGTTGGCCACAACTGCTATATAGCATGAACAATTAAGGTCGTATAATAATAATGAATGAATTTTAATTAAGATCTTGATTTTTTTTGTCAACTTGTTATTTGCAAATTGTTTGCTGTTATTGAATGCTAGTGAGATATGGCAGTATGGAGTTTTTTTACTTGTAATACGGTAATTATATTGGTTATAATCACAGGAATGAACCCACAAATAAAGCTGAATTGTTAGTAAATTATTAATATTACCAATCTTGAGATGCCTTTTTTGAAGAAATGCTTATTTAGCTTACAATCTTCTCAATTGATCAGCGATTGCCGGGAGCAATTATTTGCTCAAATCACTAGCCTGAATGAGTTTGATTAAATTCTTCGAATACTCGTTAATGAATTCTAAAAGTTCTCGAAAAATTCAGTATTACTACTTACCAGATATCTTGAAATAAGTATTAAGTGAAATTATTCAATATAAATCCCCCAGCACCAAATGTTTTGAATAAAATTTGGAATTCTGAACAAGAAATTTTTTAATAGTATTAAACAAAATCATTGATGTTTCATCACAGCTAATTTAGCTAGGCATCTTTATTTTGGTAATATAGTCATGCATGAATATGAAATGGATTTTCAGGCCTTGTTTTGACAATATTATGTTCGTTATCTGATATGAAAATTCTTTAATAATAATGAGACGAGTGAGAGTGAATGCATCTAATGTAATAAACATGATTGTTTGGTAACTTTTGAAGGCCTTGAAAGTGAAGCATATGGAAATATTGGTGAAACAACACAACAAACAACTGAATATGCTGATACAAATGGTTATGCAGATGATTTTCTTCAGCAAGATGCTTCCGAACAAAATCAGGATGTCGGAGGTAAAAACATTGTATAAAATATGTCAATAGTTTACCATACCTCAAAAGTGCTTTTGTTTTACTGTGCCTCACCAGCTTTTACTAGTTCCAAGCTGGTTGATTACTCTATTATTGTTGATTTTCCAGCAATTTCATTTCTAGTAAATTATGTAAAAAATATCCACAAAAGTTTGCCAATTTAACAAAACCGAGAATAACTCAACTGGAATTTATGTCTAGACTCGGTGTGTACTATGGATATAGATTCTAAAAGTGCTACTAATTTCATTCATTACTCTTCACAGATGATTTATTCAATGCACCATCGTCATATGATGGTGGGAATGCAGTGTTAGAGAATGGTGGAGATGATGTTTCTGACATGGATCCATCACAGGCATATGCAGCCATTGCTGCCGCCGATGCCAGAATACAACAGTTGAGAGCTGAACCAGAAAAAATTATTCAATGGAGGGAAGAACATAATAGGATGCTTGAAGAGAAAGGTAAGAACAGAATCAAGCCACTCATGGAGAAATGTACAAAATAAGGTAGTCACTGTTTTCTATGATTCGATGTGTCAAATATCCACAAATTTATACACATTTTTCAGTTGTCGGATTTCTGCAACAGTAGGTTACGGTTTTAATGATCATTGAGACTAAACGCAGAAATAAGTACAATTTCCAGCATTTGGAATGTCCTATACATATTTGTGTGTTGCTTGCATGAATACTCTTGAATCATTTAGAATAGTTATCATCACTCTTGCTACAGCATCTTTGCATTATAGGCATACATATCCACCAGCACAAAAGCATAAAAGAATAAGCAGTTGGTCATATAAAATCTCAATTGATAACATATTTTCAGTAATTATAATTCAGATAATACAAACACGATAGTCAATATTTATTTGACTCAAAATTTCGCAAATATTTTTTATTTCGAGTAATTTTATCAATAGTTGTTTAATTTTGAAAATAGATCAAGATGAAGAGCAAAAGCAGCAAGAATGGCGCGATGTTGCAAAGAAAGAATTAGAAGATTGGGAGAGAAACAGACTTGAACAACTCGAAAAAACAAAAGCAAACAACAGGTGATAACTATTTACATTTGCCATTCTTATCATACTAAACGACACTACATATCTCAATCAGTACTGTGATTATTCATATACAAGGCCTGAAAAAAATTATATCTTAATGATTGGTTCAAGGCTGTTAAGTAAGGAATTATTCAACATGACTTTTAAAATTGATCTATTGAAAATTGAAACGGGATTTTGACGCTTTGGGTCTCGTTTGACATGAACTTGAACTCTGATTCGTGTTTCCGAATTTAAAGATTACGGCATTAACTCTTGTGTTGATAAACCTTTCTAATCAGTTTAAAAATTTCAACTTCGGCTTGTGATAAAAGAGACATCAAAGTTTTGATTCTAACGTTCATTTTTCAATAGTATAAAAACGATACATTGATAATGCTATCAGCTGATTACTAAACTGTGGAGATCCACTTTGTACCAAATGTACTGGTATTGTCACTTTGATTAGCAATTTTCTTAGTTTTGTGAATGTTGGTTTACTTTTTTGTAGTTTGTATGTTTTATTGCCTTTTTTATTCTTATCGGTGAACAACCTCATAGGCTGCATAATTTGTAACATGTTCTTTATCTTATGGCAAAGAATTGCCAATGACGCTTTTATCAAGAGTCTGAGTGATGAGAAGAATTCCATCGGATACACGTATGTTAAGAAGATCGCTTAGTATCATGTAGTTGTGTTGGTGTCTCATCCTATTGTTGTGGTGTAAATTGGTGGTGGGCTTATTTGTGAATAGTTGCTCGGATTTCAGAAGGTTTCTTAATGGAGGAATTCAAAATAAAAATTTCAAAAAATACCTTCCGAAAAATTATTTTGTTGTTCTACTGCAGTAGTATTGTAACTTCAATATGACTCCCAATTTTTTATCAGAGTCCAAAATTTGTAAACAAAAATTCTTACTCTCGGTGACAGTAACTTAATAAGACTTGATTTGTGCCCTTTAATAGATTTCAGGGGTTGAGTATAGTTTATTTTTGAAAACAGTATCCCGCTTATATCTCTGATCTGTGCAGTATAATGAGGGCTATTATAATGTACATGTAGAATATGCGAGATTCACATTATGGTCGTATAGTCTTACCTTACTGTTGTGTTTGTATTCATGGTGTATTATGTGTCATAGGCGAGGGCATGTGAGGGTTGCATTCTTATTCAATTAATGTTCCACAACTCTGTCGATGCTGTGTGTGTCTCATACATGTTTAGCACAAAAATTCATTACTGAACACAAAGTAAAATGGAACATTGTTTAAAAGTTTTCCGTTCTGTGTCTCTATTTTTGTTTTGTTAATTCCATTGCTCTTATGGTGTTGTGTCTTTCACAGTTGATCGTTGCTTTTGTCTATGTAATATTGTTGTGTCATTTGTCTTCATGTCGGTGTGAGTTTTTAATCATCGCTACTTGCATGGTTTTTAGGCTTGTTGTGTCGGGAACATCACTCTTTATTCACATCCATGTTTGTGATCAATAGATAATAGTATTCAGTGATTTGTGGTCTCCATCACGTTCAGATTTCGTAGGGTGTCATCCTTAAATATGCGTTCTTCACTTATTAAGAATCTTAACTATAAATATATCCTGTTTGGGAAAGCTGCTTTGTATTACATGAAAATTTATTTTCATAATTTGTATGGCATATAGATCCTGCTCTCATTTCGGTTACTAGTGTGAATTGTAATTTAAGGTGAAGCTGTTGTAGGGAGAAAAATGCAATTTGGTACTTTAGTCAGTATGCTGTGATTTTGCCAGGATCTCTGAGACCAATATACCATTTGAGATGTTTTTTGTACTAATATTTTATAATCTTATCAGAACGGCAGAAAAAGAATTCGTTGCAGAGCGTGATGAAAACAGGCCAGGTTCTGAATGGGAGAGAGTGTCAAAGTTATGCGATTTCAATCCGAAGAGCAGCAAAGGCACAAAGGATGTATCTAGGATGCGATCCACGTTACTCCATTTGAAGCAACACAACCTCGCAAAGCCTATGAGTGCAAAGTAGCAGCCATGACGTTGGTTTTGGACAGATATTTTCCACTTTTAAGAAGATCATTAGCTTATGCTAGACAAAGTACAAGCAAATGGCAAATCATGATTGATTCAATAAAAATGAATTATTTTTGCTGTCGCTTCTCTTAATCTTATCCAGCAATGATTTTCCAATTGTGGTTTGTCTAAATTGTTGATTTGCCTTGTAATCAGGCCTCAATATATTTTACAAACTTTGAATAAAAATATGTATCTATCTATAATATCATGGTTGTGTGCTGTCCCCTGTCCATTCCAAGTATTTTGTTGGTTTTTTTTATCGACAAAAAATTTAAGCTTCAACCATTTGAGCTTCTATCACAATAATTTGAAGAAGATTGCAAAATATTTGAGAGAGGCAGTCTCACTCATGCTTAAAACCAAGTGAATTATTATGGTTAATTACTGTTTTAAATAGTCTCATTGTGTAATTTTATTGTATTTGACATTACGTTTAGTTGATATATGTATCATCATTGGTTGTAGAATCTCTTGTTAATCAATACCTAAATCAAAGTTAAGTAACTATTGATTAGGAAATCATTGATGTTGTATGGAAATTCAAAATATATTTCATTTCTTATTTATGAAATGTAACACACGATTCGCTGGTTGGCCTGTTTTTATCTAGCACACTGATTGTTACAGTACTGTTTTGAAGTTAATTGCTCCTCATCTTTAATTTGACAAATCCTTGATTAAAATTCTTATCAGCTGGTCTACAGGAATAAGTTTTATCACTTGTAGTTGGTGTGATCTTCCAATTAATGATTACACTTCTAGGTATCTATTGCAATCTATTATGAGCAGTGGTGGTTCATGGTTAAGATCTGTTTAGGTAGATATAAAGCTGCATCCAATTACAACAATGTCTAGTCAAAATGCTAGTGCTTATGTGCATGAGCTGCCACTGATTATTAAGAGACTATTATTTTACATCATATTCAAAAATACATTCTTGTAAATCGTTGAGTATGTGTTTGATAATGTTTTATGAAATGAATTGTTTTCATTAGTAGAATTTACGATGGGAACAGTACACATTGCAGGCTAAAATCTACACAGCACTTTTATATATTTTTTGTGGAATTCTGAGTTTTAGTGATAAATTTTGAATATTGTTAAATACCCAAGTTAAGAAACCTGTATAACCCATTTGAAGCTTTCGGTAGATTTCTGTCCGGTTTGTATTTGGGTATTTTTGAAGTAGTCAAAGAGTAGTTATTGAACCAGAAGTACCATACATATTTGTACCATACATATTTCCTGGTGCTCCTGAAGTATGTGTACCAGGTTAGGGTTAGGCCATAATTTTAGGTACAAATACTACGGGAGTCACTTGGCTAGTCCCTGTAATAGAACTAAAATTGGAATAAAATTATGGCTTAACCCTAACCTGGTACATATACTACGTTCCGGTGTCCGCCATCTTGTTTCGCATACTTTAGGAGTACCTATCCTTATATACTCCAGTAAATCCACAGGCAAACAAAAACTAACAATTTTCAAATGGTTTATTACATAAATTGAAGAGGTATAAACAGCATTCTACGATTATATGCGATTCTCCATGTTGTACCCCATGGTCGACAGTATTTATATTTTGCTACTACTGGGCTAGATTGCTAAAAAGGTAGAAATGAAATTAAAAAGGCAAGAGACAGTGGATTAACAAGGTTGAATTTGAAAATCTTACTTCTGATATATAATTAGGGCAAGAAAGCTGATGAAATATTCCAACAGTGTTCTGTGTACATTTAAAATGTGTAATGCTACATCATGGATAGAAAAGTTGGTTGTATGTACCATATTGGGATTTTAACTGTATTAGCTTGAAGAAAAGTGTAATGTCATGTTATCATATATAATAAATTTTATGCGCGAATGTCATGCATATGCAGTAAATAGATTATATACATAAAATATAACACTGAAAAAATAAAGACTATACAGAATATATTTATAATCTCAAAAGTCACAGTAGAATAATGCTCGTGACAGGTGATAATAGAATTACACTCTGTTGTACTGCTTACAATGGGCACCTATATCTTTGAATCATTAACAAACTGAACCCCTCTGCGGGCAACATAACACATAAAAATGTCAATATTGACTTAGCTATCAAATTGCCGGTAATAATTTATTTAATCCATATAACATACTGGTAATTATCTTAACATCATGCATGTATCGCAACATAATTATCTTAGCATCATGCACGAAAGCATTATTGTGTGACCAGACTGGTGTCGGATCCATTCTGCAATCCCAGATTTTTTTGAACAGTACTAGAATGGGATCGAGTAAAGTTATCGCAGATTATGTTTTTTTCATGCGAGCAAATTTGTGCGAGCTCAATTGCAATACCACTTCTTACGACCGGGGGTATATAATATATTGGCCGAATTATAACAATATAATGAATAATATCAATAATCGCACTAGAAGGAACCACATAAAAATCTGCAAAGTGCTATTACTTAGGGCCAATACCAACATCATTTGATTAAGCTATGTATAATGTACAAATCTATTGAGTGTCTTTTCAAGATTTGTCAATGCCGTTACACAATGAACAAATATAATACTGAAACTTTTTGAGCGAGTGGAAGGTAATCATTATTGATATATTACTTACCTCCATCCTCTTTAGATCAATATAATTACATGTAGAAAGTTGATTGATAAATGTAACAAAATCAATTCCAGAAACATTTCAACCCATTGACTGTTAGGACTTCAAACCAGTCAGAATATCTATGATAGTATTAATAAACAATGGCACAAAAAATTCACACAAAACCTTACGTGGAGTTTTATAAACTCTTGTGATATAAATATATCAATAATTTCTGACTTTTTATACCAGTTTAATGTGAATATATCGATAAGTTTAGACCAGGGATCGGCAAACTTTTGTCGCTCGCGGGCCAAAATTGAAGGTAGCAGGTCATTGGCAGGCGGCACATATTTTTAGAAAGTTAAAAACCGAAGGATTGGCCAATGATTCTCATTTTTTCACACAGACTTCAGTTGAATTTCAAGCAGTGGGCGAAGACTGATCATTTGAATATTTTCTTTGTCATTAAAGCATTTGCACTCAGCATCAACTTTTTTACATTCTGTTGCCATTTGACTAATTATAATCAATTATAGGCTCATTAAGGGATTGTGAATTATATACTTGTTAGGTAATAATATAATTCAGTGTCTCAAAACAAAGAACGTAAAGAATATAATCGTTAATACAGCTGTTTTGTTAATATAATTCAGTGAAGCGTCGTGGGCCGAATTATATTGCTCCGCGGGCCATAATTTGCCGACTCCTGGTTTAGACCAATCTAAAAACAAGAGTCCATGTGGAGATCACCAGGCATCACAGATTTTTTGTTAAACTATTGTGAAATGATTTTAGTCAAAAAATAAGATCCAAATTCATTTTCCCTTCTTAACAGGACAAGAATAAAAAATTTTAACATTCTTCAAGAAATTAGAAAATTTCATGGCACAAATCAGGAATGTTGGGCTAACATGAAAAATGTGTTTTTTATAGCTGGGCATGGATGAGAAAACAATTTAGAAAATTCTATATTACAATGTATTGAATATGATAAAAAGTATGCATATCTTATTTTAGCTGATATTTTTCTTTTATTTCACAAGAAAACATCAAACCGATCATCATGCATGCCAATAGAATTAATTTTACCTACCCACTTTCGACCTAATAGTGTTTAAGGAGTTATTGCAGTGCGTAATTTTCTACTACCCATAAAAATACAAACTGAACTGATATATGGAATAAAGTATTTCTTAAATAACAATAAAAATAAAGCAATAAAAAATATATGTTATATCATGCTGTAAGATTTTGTGTACGTTGTATCAGCACATAGGATAGTCAACTACACAATTGGAATAATTTTGAAAAGAATCAAAAATTACAATACTGACATTTCAAAAATATGAAAAATTACATTTACATACCATGAATAGGATATAAAAATAATAGTGAAAGTGCAAAAATGTACTAAGTGCAAAATTGTACAGTGGATGGGGATTTGTAATTATTTGATTCTTTTGATTTAAAGCTACAAGTAAGAGAAACATATCATTCACCAGTGATAACAATGCCTTTTGAATAACATTTTCCAGATTCTTTTACCAGCAAACTTGGCCATAAAAATGATGTGATTTCATTGGAAGCATTATCTGAAGTATGAAATCTTTCATGTCGAGAATCGTCAAAATACGCAGCATCGTATTCTATAGTAAATGGTGGTGTCTGTACAGACAGTAACCAAGACAGGTGTACACATTCAGAGACATAAGATTGTAGCCCGACAGAAGAACGCAACTCTGGACATTCATACAATGCATCGCATACTCTGTTGAATACTTCCTATAAAAATAACACTGAGTTAGTTTGTGAAGCAGACATTTATCCTGAATTTTCTCTATCATGCCATAGAAACCACATACTATAGTGAAAAGTGTATCATTTCACAACTTCTGCACCAAGAATTAATAAAACTAAAATGCAATGATTAAATACACATAGTGTAAAAACAAATTCCAATAAAGCTTGAAGTTTGTTGTGTCAGTGTGAGAAAATTCTGCACAGCTAAAACCAGGATATACATGGTTTGGATCTTATTCTGAAATGTTCTGAGAAATATTGATTGATTAACAGAAATGTTTGACATTACTTCAATGAAATTTAAAGTAAGAAAAAACGTCCTTATATCCGGTGATACCCATTTCAGCAATTAATTCCTAATTCGATTCTTTGTCAAATATATTACAAAAAAAGAAAAACGTAATACCCAGAGTAAGTTTCAATCAATCTAGCAATAGTGAAGTCCTACAATGTCGCTGATACTATTAATACGTTCGAAGAAATCACATATCATAACATGTCAAGTTAAAAAAAAATTTGTTTTTCATGTACTCCTTACCAACTTACAGCTATTCCAAAGCAAAAGCTAACTTGGTCAATGTAGTTCCTTGCTTCTCAATGCAATTAGGGCTCAATTTTTTTTTTTTTTTTGAGAAATAAATTCAATGCGTTTACTATGTGTATATACGAATACATTATAAAAAATGCACAACAATCTTAGAATCCTTATTAAACACAAAATGATAACAAATAAAATAAACTTTTTGTACCTTGAAATTATGTGACACGTCATATGTATCGGCAGTATTTTTCAAGTAAGAAAATATCATTCTCTCAGTTTCGTTTGTGATGTTGCTCTTCTTTGATGCATTCGACATGCATAACGTCTGCCTCATATTCATTCGAATGTTATCAAGAGTATCAGCGACAGATCGAAACGATAACTAAAAAAGATCAATGGAAAAGAAAAGCTTAGAAAACTGCAAATAAGTCACAAATTTGTCAAAAATGAGCCTGGCTGATATATTAACACAAACCATGAAAAGTTCATTATTGGGAATGTTGCAATATAAAATTGTCAAAGAAATACTTTGAATATTTGATATTTTTTTTGTCCTGGAGTTTGACATGACTGCCATTTATAAACGTTTGTTCTTTATTTTCCCTTCCTTGAGAAACTGAGTGAGCATGATGACATTTGTTGACAAATTTGTGCTTCCGGCTAACATGGTCTTGTGCATGCATCCTATCTTCAACATTAATAATTGTCCGCTTATCTATATTTCTTACCATTACAAGACAAATGAACACTCAAAAAGTATTCCCTGAGTTAATTTTCTTCGACAAATTGCTTAGTTTATTCCAAAGTGTATATTATATATTAATGAGCTATAATTACATTTCCAACAGATTTCCCATTGAATACAAATTCTTTCTCAGCCCTAAATGTTATGAATATGACTTAAAAAAAATTTTAATTTTTAGGGTTTTCTTTGAAAACGCCAAATGGAAAAGCTCATAAACACATATTGTTCCAGTTAGGAATTTTATTGCACGACTTACTTACTCAAGGATGAATCATATTGTTTGCTATCGATGATGTAAAACGAATGATAATATTTGAACAGGATCAGCATAATAGGAATTTTGGAATGACGTATGATAGTTTAAACAAGGTTTCATCAAAGTGGAAATTCCGTCATGATTTTATCCACTAACTAATATTACATTATTTGGAAATTAAACACAGAAAGAAGACTGTATCCATTTGCTCAATATGAGATTCTGTCATGGTGTTTAGTGCATTTGAATATGTGTGTATAAAGTTATTGGCATGGCAAGCTCAAATAAGTATTTTGCACAGACACATATGCAGATTAAGTCCTTCCATTTAGACTGATCAATTGGCTAACAATTTCCAACATCCAACTTAGACTGCAACAGCATACGACCATGGTTCACAATATAAATAGGATGTCCGCCAAGGCCATACTTATCAATGGTGATCTGAAAACTAAAATTTCGGACCATTTAAACGTAATTGGATATTCAATCTTGGGTGCCAGTTTTCTATAACTAGCCTCGGATCCGCGGGCTTCCCTTCCCCAGTAAAAATGTTTGTTTAATTTTTGAATATGCTATTTTTAACTGGACGGAAAAAATAAACTTGACTCAATAAACTAGAAAAGGAACTCAAAATAAACTATGACTTATTTATGACATAACACATATAGTAATCAAAATTCAAAAGTTACATATTCCAAAGCAAATCATAAATAAATGTACCACAATCACAGAAAACAGTAGCTTGCTCTTCACATCATTCACACGTGCATTTGAGCTGTCACTTTCATCCTGCCTTAATATTTCATCAATTGCATCAAAAGCTTGTACTCTTCCTTCACTGTAGAGATTACGGTATCGTCTGATAAGTTCAGCTGGTCTTGTGACTCCCGCTGTTATTGTTTCGAAATTTGGACTTTTGCTGAGAAACGTTTCAGCTTGTTGTGACAACCTGGTATAAAAAAATATCAAGCAATAATATTTTGTTTATTTTTTCCCAAGACATGTTATATTGTTAGTGCTAAATGTTATACTGATGAAATTGTCGAATACTGAATTCAAGTTGGTGAAAAAACCATAAATTTACTGTTGTTATACTGTTTTCACCAAAACCTGGATCAAATCCGTAACTGAAGGAACAAGCAAAAATTGAGAATATTTAATATGCTACTGAATTACTTTCAAAGAATGAAAGATGATAAAACATCCATTTTCAATTTCATAAAAAAAATAAACATAGAGCATAGAGTTTGCTGAAAGGATCAACAGACAAGAGATAGGGGGCAGCCGTGCAATATGAAATAAAAAGTGTTCTTCATTAATCTAAATAAAACAGCAACGATTTCATTGCAATATAGGACTTGGAAAAATGGAAGTAGTAGATTCCTAATCACTTCTTCAATTTTCAAGTACTAAAAATTTGAAATCAAATCCAAACAGCAATCATCCAAACAACTACAGGAATTCAAAAAAGTGATTCAACGATCTACTTCATGTCCAAATCATTGGATTCAAATTACCTATCTAAAATTTGGCCAAACTGAACAACTATAAAGCTAATAAATAAATACCTTCTGACAAGGTCTTTCTCCCTTTTTCTCAGATGATCGATTGCTTGTTGAGCACGTTTTAATTCACGCTGTAATCTTTCACATTCTTGTTCAGTGGATTTATTCGATGTTATAGAAGGCCTTCTACCTGTATCAGTTTTCCTTGGTGATCTTTCTATGCTACCAACTGTAGAGTTACCTGCAAAATTGTCAGAACACACTTACAAATCTCAATAGTTGAATAGGTTGAAAACAAAAACATGGTGCAATTGATTATGGTATGGTACATTAGAATATGGTACATTGAACTCAATTGAAGATAATTGTGTCATATTCAAAAGTATGGTAATCTATATAATCTGACATTAACATTTTTAGTCTCGTTGTGGTAATGAAAACTTGCAGACATTTGTTCCAGTCACGGATAACTTACCGTAATGACCAAAATCATTTTCAATGTATTGGTGCATAGACAACAGTGCCAATTTTTTATTCATTTATTAGATTTCAAATGAGGTTTTCACTTTTAAAAAAACATGGTGATTTAAAATGATTTTACTGTTCTCCTCAACTCTACACAATAAAAGGAGTGGTGCTTATGATCTTGTTTGTCTATAATTCATATTCAAAATATTTCCCAATACCTTATTACTAAGAAGGGCATATAATCAGAAATATCGAATTAAAATGCCATGTATGAATTTCATAAACTTTAAACATGAAATATCAAAAATCCTATAGAGAATAATACGAAAAGATGAATACAAAACAAAAAATTTCAATTATCCAAAGAGCAAAGTGCTTAAGTGGTAAGGTATGTGCTATAAAAACAAGAATTTGGGTCAGCAAATGTTAACAACAAAAACTATCAAATGTCATTCAACAATACCTCCACTCGGTTTAGAAATCATGTTTCATACAATAGAAGGATGAGATTAAATAACGATGTCCCCACAATGTCTGACGACAATAATAGGTTGAGAGTATTCTACTTTCAATACATCATCGGATATGAAGCCATACCGCACAATAGCATAATTACTATATGTGATATCATGATATAAATGAATTCAATAATTTTAACAATTACTGTCATGTTGTAGCGTAAGTATTCATTCTACTTTTAGCAGACATTTGGAAAATCCATACATCAGTCCATATGCCAGCATATTATGACCATTAGCAAATTCTTGCTCTATTCTTGTTTATGTCCAGTCTAATTAGGCGATATAAGCATCTAACATCAATGCATCATAAAATAGCAACGTTGGTACTCTATTACTAGGATGGCATTACTCAGACCAGCAAAGCTTTTATGATTTTTGGCAATAATAGCCTGAATTGTACCAAACTCGAAGAGAACCTTTATTACGTTAATTTCGTAAAATTATGACACCTCGTGTGTTTATCATCCAAGTACATGAAAGCTTAAATGGAATACAAACAAATGCATTTATTGGTGCAAAGTAATTACGTCCATAAAAATTTATTCTCCTTTCGGTAATTATAATAATCTGTATACCTGCACTAGGTGATCCGGTCGATATATGTGAAGCAGGCTTTGGATACTCTCCATCATAAATATAAGGCTTGAATCCATTTTCACTGCTATCTGGTACATCAGGAATGTCTGAGTCACCTTCGACATATACCTGAATATATAATTAAATAAATTTGAAATATAAGTGCGAGTGCGATGACCAATCACGCCCCTTCCAATTGATAGTAGCTGCTTAGATATCCCTGGGCACTTGATTGAGGCCTTGTTCAGAGTGTGAGGCATGATTAAGCGCCTTACGAAAGTAGTTAGATATCAGTGGATGCCTGTAATAGGCCTTATTCAGAGTAATACGAGTTGAATAAGATATATATATATATACAAGTCAAATAAAATGTGAAGTAATTTTGGAAATTCTTGAAAATGAACAAGACAAAATATGGTTAAGGTGAACATAACCCTATGAGATGAGGCAAACATAAAATATTCAATAAAATCACCGGACCTTGATTCTATATATCATTGATGCATTAGACAGCTTTACAGTTTACCTATCCATAATAGTGTTATAGCATTTGACTTGAGAAAATGACACAGCAATAAATGCCTGATTGTTAATATTAAACTATTGTTGTCTTAGTGTCATTTCAGTTCTCACAACCTTTTAGTCATGAGAATAATGAACTTTAACAAAACTTGAGAACTTTCATAAAAAAATGAAATCTTGACATTCTACTACTGCTTTACATAATCAAAGTTGTTCAAATTAGGTTTACCTTTAGAATATCAATGACTGCTGTGAATGCATCAGAATATTGTAATAATATTTGTGAAAGCTTTGTATCAGCAGGAACAGAGGTAATTTCTTTGCGTAATTGAGAAAATGTTAGTAGAACATCTTTATCACGTTCTATACGTTCCTGTTAATATTTTTATAATTACCAAATAGAAAACCCTTAATTTATAAATAAATGAAAAACCATATACATGGCCGGTTTGAAACTAGCATTAAATTAAATGAGTCTTTTTATTTCATTTTACACATAACACATATCAACGTGACTGAGTAGTAACAATACAAACTTTTGCAATTAGGTAAAAGAACAACTAAATTGATCAAATTTGATTCAATATAACATCATAAATTCAAAAATCTATCATGTATATTAGGCACATATTTACAAATTGATAAAACATATACTTGTAATAAAGTCAGCAACCATGGCAACTGTGCATATTGCATCACAGGTTCCACAACATTGAGCAGCATTTTGTTCTGGTACAACCTTTCCTGAAACAAATTGAACCTTTTTGTTACTTATTTATCAAACAAAACATAGCGAAAATATGTATAAAACAAGATTAATTTTTTTATCTTGGAAATAGTAAAGTTAGTAAAGCATTGTGATTAGAAAGAATAGGATTCTCCATTTATCCAAGGGAAGAGGAAAGACGACTTGAACATGTGGCGAACCTTTTCCGGTTACAAGATCATGTTGGGTATGAGAATAGTTGACCTGTTATTGGTTTCTGAACTTCATGAACTTCATTGTAGAGGAAGCAGTGGAAGAAGTTGAATTATAGCACAATGAAGAATGTGTTTTTAACAACACTATAAAAGCAAAAATCCAACTGACTTCTATCAGTGCCAAGAATAAGTTCAACTTGTTGTTTTGCCATCTATATAAAGCATAATATCACAGACATGAATTTGAAATGGTATATCATACTTGTATGTGCGTTGATGTCAACCCAATCATTCTTTGATGGTTACATTGTGAAGGTGCAGTAGACGAGGACAATTGTGATTTCGATTTGATCGTTGAACTTCTTGATGAAAATTGAGCATCACTTTCTCCTCTTATTGGTAAAGAAAGTTTGTGTAGAGCTGTTTTCGAGTTTATAATCATCCTCTCTAACTCAACTCCGAGTGCATCAGGAAGGCTCAATAGCTTTTTGATGATTTTCTCCTCACTTGATGGTGTTATTTCCACTTCAACAAGGCCGTGTTTACCCAGGCTTTCAATTGCCCTGTGCAAACATCTTCGTCGATGTCGAAGCATTTTCAAGATACTTGAGCCGTCAACAAAACCTATTATCTGAACAAAAAAAATATCCATTCTGTAAACAATGGCTTAGGACTGACTCAAAATTGATGGACTGGAACTTTTCTAAGCATACAGAGTAGCTTAATGTTGACAAATAACTGATTTATGGTAGGTATTCAACTAATACAACATGATATCAAATTCACTATTGACTTGATCTCTAAAATGGGTCAAACTCGATAATCTACTTGATCATGAATCTTTACATGTGATCAGTTATATTGTATAAATTCATTTCAAATTTACTCCAAAATGTTTCTACTTGTGTGAGACAGAACTTGTAAACTTGAGATCAATTAGATCAATAAAATAAACGAACCTCCTTAAGTATCCGCACCAAGATGGCGCACAACCTGAACTCAGGTTGTGTACTAGGTTAGGATTCAGGTTATGTGACATCTTGGTGCGCATACTTCAGGAGTACCAAATAAACTATTACAATTGATAACTCCGAGAATAAACAGTCATAAATAGATTTCCAAAGATAATAATCTCACTTTCAATATATTAGAACAATACTTCTGTGTTGACTCCCAATTTCTGAGTTTAGGTAAATCAGCAGATTGATGACGAGAATACAACTTCACAATATGCATAACCATGACATCAAGTTCAAAATCAGATTTTGGAAATTTTTCTGCATTCTAATAAAAACATAAACTCAATAACATTGGAAGTGATAAAACAATTTCATTTGTCAAAATGTTGCAAGCATCATACCAACAATTTACCAATCATGCTTATATAAAATTTTTATTTAGCAGTAAAATAAGCATTCTCTCTAATGTTTTAAAATTTAATTTGTAGCCAAATATATTCCCTAAATATTTTCTATCTGCAAAGTGCTATAGTAAATTCATAAGTAGAAAACTTTGAGTATAAATCATTTCTATTGGGTAGGTTTTTTTGAATCGGAAAGAGTTCGGTCCTTCCAAAAATAGTAGTTTCTCACATATCAGCATATCATTAGATATCAGTGGTAGCTTGTACAGCGCCTTGCTCAGAGCAAAAGCAACTCATAAAAACTACTCAAAATACTTACATGCAAAAACAACCTTGTCAATATACAATCTAATATTCCCAAAGACTGAGGAATGGAGTCCATAAAAATATCAAGCGGAAAATCTTTGTATATATCAAGCAATGTATCGATAGAAAGATGAGAGATGATATTAATCGCTTCTTGTTTATCATCTTTTTCATACAACATAGCAATTTTACGCAATGCAAAGGAAGGATCATAATCTTTGATGTCCAGACTTGGTGTCATCCTAGAAATAAAGATAATTTTAAGGCAATGAATTTATCTGTATATATAAACTATTTCATCTCAAATTTAATTTTGTTTTTGCAGAATTACTATCTAATATTAAAATGCACTACAATCAGTGATTAAATCTATAAAAATTCACTGATTATTTTTACAAGCTTTTTCAATTTACTGCCAATGAAAAATGTGATTTCTTGTAAAAACTAGGTTAGCTCACATTGATTTCCTTGACACTTCTGAATTCACATTATTCCATCTCAACTTCGAGCTGCATTTCGAATGCTCTCTTTGTAGTTTTCTCTGTGATACACGAGGTATGGTATTTGAGGAAGCGTTTTCCGCCATGTTTATGTTTGTATCATTTTCCTTTCCCATGAAGATAATTTATCAATATAAAAACTTCTAAATATATATTTAGCACAGTACATATTTATTAATAACATTAATTACGCCATAAGATAAAGCCGTATTATTGTCTTTGCTTCCCCCGGGACAACTATGGGAACTTTATCCTATCCTAAATGCTGATTTTATCCATTAAATTGTTTTTCTTTATATCTATATACCCAATCCTACCGTTTTTCATTTAACGAGTCATTTAATATTCCAAATAACCCTCCAATATCAGATACTTCCAATTTCCAAGCATAAAAAAGCTTTTAATTTCGTTTCGAAGAATTTACAAGAAAGTATAGTTTTCAATTTCTTCAATATACTATCATGTGATACTCCTTTTTTTGGTAATACTATAGTAGACATGACGAAGACAAAATCTCGAAAGCGGACTAAACATCTGCATAAACGAGCATATCTATTCTATTTTAGAGATGTCAGAAAATTAGATTTGATATTGGATATTACTTAATCCAAATAACCTGGAATGCTTTCCCAAATCCAGTAAGCGCCCAAATCCCGCCGAATGACAAGATGAATGAATAACTATAGCTATTCAACTATTTCAGTCCGTTATATATTGTCCATGCTTGTTCGATGTTGTTCAGACAATGGGCAAAATATTGTAACGCTCTCTGCCGCCCACCTGTGTCTTTCGGCTACCAGTCCTATGATGCATGGACTACATGTTTTTTGTTTTATTTCTTATATTATGTGGATATTAGAGTCTACCTAACGGTGACCGTACATTTGAACCCACGTATACTTGAACTCATGCATTTGCACCCGTATATCCGCGGGTTCAACAAATGTACTTGAGTTCAAATGTAATGGAACCTAACTAACAGTTCGTTGCTTGAAGTTTTTTTAGTTTGGTTCTATAATAGATACATGGTTTGACGAAACAACGCAAGTTATTTTTTGTTTCATTTATTGCAATATTTTGACGCGGGTCTGTAAATACATTTTATAATATATATTGCTACCAGATGGCCGGTTTAGAAAGGTTGAAAGCCATTAGAATTGATGGCAGAGGAAGCGCAAACCGACCAAAGTTCACCTAAACCATGCTACGATTTGTCGCTTTGAAATTATCGAATGCAACTCCAATTCATCGTCTTCATCTTGTAATCCACAATCTTAGGCACCTGTAATATTCAACCGGTATAAAACAATGATTTCATATTCACGGGACAAGAAATCATCGATATTTTTAACGTCAACTAGGTCATTTCATCAAACTTACAAGATATTTGACCTAAATTACAAGAATCTTGCCCAGCCCAATTTTTTTCTATCAAAAACTAGACAAACCAGTCTTTGATTGGTCAAAGAAAGACCTTATTTCCAAAAAAGTAAGAAATAAAGATAGAGAAATTATCCACTAAACTGAGAAATCCCAAGCACCTTCAAATAGAATAACTCAAGGTCTATCTGTCACATGTTTGACAGATGATGTATGTTCCAGAAAGAGCTGTGTATTGCTAAATATTTGAAAATTGGTAAGGTTTTTAAATATTTTATATTTCTTGCCCTGAACAAGTTGAAATAAATAGTTATTTTGTTTGTGGTCGTTTGTGGCGGAACCTGACTGCAACCCCGTTATGTATCAACACATTTTGTATCCCACGCCAGTAGTTTCTGAACATTTTGCTGGTGTTCGCTGTTTATTTACGCGTTTTAAGTCACTAATTATATATATTCATTCCAACTCAAATCCCTTGCGTTGGTCAGGCCAACCTGTGTGTGACACAATAATAAAATACCATTTTCTGCTTTTTTTGTAAATGTGTGTTAAAAAATGCTTGAAAGTTTTTATATCTTGAATTCGGATTTGTGTTTTGTTGGTGATTAGTATCCTCAAAATAACCTCTGTGTCATGTGTCAAAGAAATGTGGGAGCTGTACTTATTAGAATTGAAAAAATATAAAGTTACGGTGAAATGACATTTGATTGTTAAATGACTGACGTTTTTTAACAGTATTGTTGTTAAAAAGTTTCAGTCGTGAAATGTTTTACGTAGCATTTTATCGTAACTTCAATGTCGTTAAAATGCCATAATAGAAAGCGACTCGCGTAACCGCTTATCGGTAACATCACCGCCATTATGAATATAGAATTAATTAGAAATTATTTATGGAATCGGCGATGACAAACCTTGAAAAGGTATTGAAAGTTGTGATTCATAAAATGGTGCATGCATCTGGTGTTTTATTGCATGAATGAGGAACCGATCACGGACCAAAATTTCGGAAAAGAGCACGCCGTATTGTAAAAACAGTCAACGCTCAAAGGAACAATCTTCTCTCGGAATTTCGCGCCCTAGATGTCACATTCAATGAAATTCAGAAAGTCAAAAACGGAGGCACAGTTCGGAGGCCAACGTTATGAAATACATCTGCATATTTATTATCTTGTTGTACAATGTCGCCTGAAATACGTTTGTGTTCGTCGGGAGCTTTAAAACAAGATATGAAAAACGAATAACAGAATATTTTACAGTTAGTTAAATTTGTTTCAAGAAAATTTCCATGTCGTCAAATAGTGTCAGACAATTTATTTTCCAATTCTAATATTTTATGTTACCTAATTATGCATAGAAATGACATGAAAAAACATGTTTTATGTCATCGTGCAAAGTGATTGTGATTTAATTTAAATTTGACGTACGACTGGGATCACTCTGCCTAGAGAGACTAAAATTAACGAAATCTCTTTATGCAGAGTGATCGAGTCGTATGCCAAATTTAAATAAAATCGAAATCAGCTATTTATTTAACTAAACATTATAAATAATTCTTGAAGTTTCTTTCAAATTTTCTCGATTATCAATTTGAATAAAATTTTTAATGTGAAGGTATGTTTGATATATTATTACATTTTGCTCTTCAAGTCTTGAACATCTCGAAATAGTAACAGATTTCTCCTATTTTAAGTAAAGAACTTATTTGTTCTGCCAGACCTCCTGAAGTATCAGCACCACGATGGCGCATAACCTGAACTCAGATTGTGTACCAGGTTAGGGTTCAGGTTATGCGACATCTTGGTGTGCATACTTCAGGAGTACTGTTTGTCAAACAGAAAACAATAACACGACAAAATATAATTGTAACAACCAATTCTCGGGATGGACTGTATAGCAACTGGTATCAATACGACCATGTGGAAATCGAGATCAGTTACCAGTACCACTCAATATTTATAACGTGAAAGACAAGGGCTCTATATGCGATAAGACATCTAGGATGTGATATTGTAGGTTAGTCCGGAACAATCAATAACTTTCAATGGAAGAATAATTTAGTTGGCAATCGTTCGTGATGATATAAGCATTAATTAAATATACCTAGATATATATTCAGACAAATTAAAACATGGAAATGATGAATGACTCAAAGTAACATCTATATAGGGGCATTAAAACGTCACTGCAATAGTCAAGTTGTTCGTGTGTTGAAGTTCGGAGCAACAAAGTAGGTATAAAAAAACAATCATATCAAAATTGAGCTCAAATGTTTTCGTATGAATAAGGTCTACAAGCATCATGTAAAATATCAGGAAGAATACACATGTTAGAATGTAATTTACACTGGTTTTTCATTCTTTCAGTTATGAACCGAATTATATGAGAATGTCTGTAAGAGATGAAACGTTATTTAGAAGATGTTAAGTAAGTGAAACGCATCTTTAGTGCAGGGTAGTCCAACCTTTTTGGCCGAAGGGCCACATTTAGTTCACGAATGATCGCGCGGGCCACTTGACATGGTGGTTATGTTCTAGTTTTTACTATGCCGACTGCAGATTAATGAAACACAAACAAAGCCCGCAAACCAAAATTATAAGCACAATGAAAATACGAAGATACAGTAAAGTCAAAAGTTTTTACTACGCATATATATTTCAATGTCAAGTGTGACACCGCTTTTATCTAATAAGTTTGTCAATATTTGGTGCGATGAACGAGGTAGCAATGCAGAGCGAATTTTTCATTAGCGAAATTAGTGATCTCATGGGGGATTTGACATGGTTCATCTGTGAAAAAACTTGCTGCACAAGTGAATGCTGTTAAATATTGAGGTCATGAAAACTGCCTCTTCCAGCTTCGCAGAAAAAAGACAGGAAATCAGATTGAAATACATGGCAGACGATAAAAATAAATTCAAACATCTCTCTTCAGCAATTACGCCCACAAAGGGACATAAAAAAATCTTTCGATAGCTGAGTGGTGTTTCTCGACGAGGAATAACTTTTTATTAGAGGTTTCAATAATGGCTCAGATTTATGAAAACATTGGGATTCGAACAATATCGCGCGGGCCACTCGGAAACCTTCGGCGGGTCACATGTGACCCGCAGGCCATGGGTTGGACGACCCTGCCTTAGTGCCACCCATATATATTCCATCTGATGCATCTACGAATGTACAAAGTCGAAATGAGGAAAAGGTTTTGAAAGAAATGGGTCCAATCAGAAGATTGCACTCGAAATGTTACGGAGAATCTTTTAAATGTTTATGTAAATACGAAATGATAATTATGCGGCTATGTGCGATTCGGTGGAACCTTTTAAATTAGTTTGTTAAATTCTAAATTCGCTGGATGACATTGGATGCCACATTTGAAATATACCGGGTGGTCGCTAGCAAAGCAGAAATTTGGAAGCTCGAATGAGATCAGGGATAAAATGCATTCCTACTAATTTCTTGGACTAAGATACTGCTCTGCACAGACGACATTTTTAGCATTCATGAATGTAATATAGCATATGCCTTTAATAATTCCATTAAAGTTATTCTTTGTATAAATTAAATGTTTGATAAATTTTCTGCTTTTATAGCGACAACCCTGTAGTTCTCATAGACAAGCAACAGTAGCAATAAATAAACTGTAAAACAAGTATTATGAGAATGATTGATTACAGTTGATCTAATGACCCGTTTTTAGGCAGGTATTTCTCGATGAACTCCAATAAAGCCAACATTACGACATACTTAAAAAAAGGGGAAACTCTATAGATTCGATTTCATTATGATGACAGGAACAGCAGCATGGTTCAACATGATCATATATATATATTGCCAAACATAGCGCATATTCAAATAATTTAATGAAAAATATAAATGTATCATAGTTTAAATAAATTATGTAACTAAATTTACTGAAAAATTGAACAAGTATCTTTTTACTTCGATACTGAACGTCTAATACATTTAAAACAAGTATCGGAGAGTATAAAATAAATAAAAAAAAAACATTTTACGCCACCTCGTGAATTCTTTAGAAATGTAGAAAAATTACAGTTTTGAATGAGCGATTTTTCGAAATCCACCTATACAACATATTGGGAGAAAAAAAGATATCTTGTATTTTTGAATTCATCGTAGCAGAATAGTAGTAGCACGTTTTAACTGGCCATATATAATACCAAAAACATAGTGTATATTCCGATAATTTTATGAAAAATATATATTTATCATAGTTAAAAGTGGTTTTGTATTTCAAATAAATTTAATAAATAAATGAACAATTACCTTTTTACCGTATCATACACCGATACGGAACGTCTAATACACTTGGAATAAGCTAGGAATGGTATAAAACAACTATAAACATTATACGGCTTCTCGTGGATTTTATTTTCTATTTTGAATAATTACAGTTTTGGTTGGTCGATTTCTTGAAAACCTACAATGAAGCCAACATTACGAAATATTAGAAAAAAAAGGAGAACCCTTCTAGATTCCATTTAATTATAGCAGAACAATAGCAGCACGGTTTAATATAATTGTATATAATCCTAAACAAAGCGTATAATCTTCGAATTTTTAACAATTCGAAAAATATTCCAGTGGGGTTTTGTGGTTCAACTCAAATTTACTTAACACTCGAGTAAATAATTTGTTAAAAAGTTGTTATAATTTGCGTAAATTACAATGTAGTAGTAGTACAATTTACGTCCTCTTGCGGATTCTTTCAAAATTTTTCGATAGTAAAAATAGGTCTTCTTCAAACAGTGATTTCATAAAAATGTCAAATAAAAGCAACATTAGGACACATTGCGGGAGAAGGAGAACCCTTCTAGATTCCATTTCATTTTACCAGAACAGAAGCAGCCCGGTTTGACAAGGTTACTTATAATACCGACCGTAGCGTATATTCTTCGATTTTGTAACTTAAATGTAACCTATTAGAGGTTTCGTATTTCAACTAAATATTCTGAATAATTGAACAATTATCTTTTTAACTTTGTCATAAATTGACACTGGATATCACGCAAAGTTGGAATAAGTTGCGGATAGCTTACTTTGGAATAACAAAACAAAAAATCACGCCCTCCCGTAGACTCCTTTCAAAATTTTCAATAAATCGTTTTTGGAATGGCTCTCGGAAACGTCTTATAAGGGCAGTATTATGATACATTGGAAGAAAAGAAAAACCCTCATAGATTCCATTTCATCATAGTAGAACAGTAGCTTTTTCCACGTTTGACTATGATACACATATATTATTCATAAAATTACCGGAACATACGCTATGTTTGGTATTATATATGTGCAGTTCAAAACGTGCTGCTACTATCATGACATGCAGAAATCAAATCTTCGGTTTCTTCGCAGCGACCGTATATCGTCACTCCCAATCTGACACGCACCCTGTAGGGGTGGTAGCACAAAAGTCATATTGGGGGTGTCCAAATAGGGCTGACGAAATGCGATCGTTGCGTGTCGAATTGAGGGTGACGAAATAGGGTCGTCGAGTCAAGTTAGGGGTGACGAAATACGGTCGGTGCGTGTCAGATTGAGGGTGACGAAATACGGTCGGTGCGTGTCAGATTGGGAGTGACGAAATGAAGATCAATCATTTGACAGGAAAGGCCATGCACTTGGAAGCATGTTGACAAATGACAGTAAGATCTGAAGATTTTAAATTCACTTCAAGGCTCCAATGAGGAAATGTAGTAGAGAATCACTTTGTGCTACGATTGTTCAGCATAAAAAGAGTAAGTTGTGAATGTCCTAGGTAGCCAATACAGTAATGATTTGTCAAGGAATGTAAACTTTGATAAGAGATCAAGATATTATGTAACCTAATATGTATATTTTCAGGAAGAAAAGGATCATAAAAAAGTTGCAGTGTGACGATTTATGCTGTGTAGCTTACCAGTAAGCAAGGATATAAATTGACTAATAGGTGATGATTTATCTCAAAAATCAAAATCAACTTACACCATATCAATGAAAATTTTTGATTGAGGAACTAAAACTTTCGGCAAAAAAGGTATGTGGTGAACGATACCACGCTGAAATTGTAAGGTCGGTATGAAAACACAAATTGAACACACATATTTTAACTTCAAATAATGAGTGTTTTATGATGGATTTTTTTTTCATTCGTTCTGTCATTGTATACGAAGTCACCAGCTGCATATGACAACATAAGAGGTGCTTTACGTTTGCCATGTGAATCCATTTTGCTTGATTTCAGGCTGGTACTAATACCCTTATTCACATAAATTGGATACATATCATTGCTATTATCCAAACATGGCTTCAACATATATATATATTTATAATATTAGATATGCCAAAAAAATTTTGCAATATTTTGTCGAGTGTTTTTAAATTATTGATTTGTAATAAATAGCAAGAACTTTTTTGCTTCTGCAAAATCTACCACATTCATTGAATGCATGAATATTTCTCCTGGAACCGTTACATTTTATTAACTCCAATTTATTTTATGAGGTATTCACATTTTTGTTTCAAATAACACTTTGTCAAAGTGGCTGTTATACTTATATATAAAACACACATGCTTAGATGGTAGACAAGGCCCAAGCTCCAATTGTTGTAGGCAATTTATTTTAAAATATCGTAACTAAAATATAAATTTTTGCAGACTGCTCGAAACTCACTTCTGAAGAATGATTTGCCGTCACTAGATGGGGTTTTGGCATGGAAACACATCTAAAGAGAATTAATGAAGATATGTCTAAAAAAACATTTGAAACAGCCATGTAAACTAACAAATACTACAAAACTCACTTGAATAATCCCCGAACTTGTAATAGAACTGAGATAGAAAAAATGGAAATGGCCTAACCCTAACGTGGTATACACACTACGTTCCGTGTCCTCAATTCTCAGTACGCACACTTCAGGAGTACAGAAACTTGACTGTAATCACATATATCTTAATCTTCGTTTTAGCTGCTATTTTTCTTTAATTGTTTCCGTATTCCACGAATCCTATTGTCCATCTTGTTGTTATTATTTCGGCTGCTTTGCTTATACATACATACATACATACTTTGCTTATACATTTGCTCTAATTTTTTGAATACTTTTTCAAGTAGTTTGTTGATTTGAATGTGTTTTTCTTCTTTATCAAGTGTCAGATGTTCAATGATGTGATGATGGAAATAAATTTCAGCTGCGTGCATGTATTGAGATAGCCATTCCAATGTTCCCCATAAGCATGTTTTGTTGTTAAATCGTTTCTTTCTGTCACTTTCGTAAGCGTAATTTTTTTTAACAATATGAGTTTATGACTAGCTGAAATTCCTTCATTGGGATAAATTTTTCTAATAAGATATCCTGCTATGTAGTCTAAAATTTCGATTTCTTTGACTATGATATTGGTGGTTATTACGCTTTTAGATTTAGTATTATAGGCAGTGCTGCCATCGATATGAACCCCAAAATAACGATAGGAAAACATAGTAATAAGATAACAATGAATGAAATAAACAGAATGTATTTATGCAGTGCGACACTTGTATAATCATTGACTCTTGATTCAATTCAATTTCTTGAGCAGAGTCCTTGTGCTTCTGCCTTCTGGGTTGCATTGTGAGCAGAAATTGCTGCTTTACCTATGGATTCCAGGTAAATGTCACATTCACGAAAGCTGCAGTGCGCAAAACACCGGCCATTTGTTTCGTTAATGTTTTTACATTTAGCCTACTCATTTTATATCTTATGAAGTTCCAGATCTAAACCAAATTCAAAGTTTAATTTTCCGGTATATTCATTTATAAGGACACATGTCAAAATAAGGACGTTTGTTAAAAATAGGGACAAAAATATTTTCTGAGACAATAGGGGCCATTAAAATAAGCACAAATCTTAGAAATAAGGACGTTATGGCAGCCTTGATTATAGATCAAGTGGAGAAAAAATCTTCTGTAAATGGTACAATATTCGAGATAGAGTGAGACCAATGACATTAAACAACATGATAGGCAACTCTGACGTCACTCCATTAGACTACAGGCAAAAGATTGTATTTCATGGTACGCTCCAATGCACATAGTTAGCGTCGCCTTTCGCGACCGTTTTTCGTTCGCTTTTGCTACTCGGTGCCTTCTTTACGTGTAGTACCTGCCTTTTTGCGCCTGTAAAGAAAGAAAATAATCATTATATCTAAGAAGTTTTGCTCACTTGGAAATCTGGAATGGCAGACAAGCTGTAAAGAGTAATTCTGGACACCATAAACGTTTTTTTTTTTCAGAGAAGATTACAAACGCGATAGTGTAAAGATTTGTGTGGAACATTTTGCAGATGTGACGACCCTTGTTTTATCTTTTAAATGTTGTCATGTGATAATATTGCTATATTTTGTATTTTAACACTGAGGGCGCTTTGACACTGTCGATTTTTTTGGTATCCTGTTAGCCTATGCTGTGGTTTGCAGCAGTGCAGTTGTGATTGTTTCAGTTAGATTTTGAGTGTTTAAGAGTATTTTATATCTGCAAAAGTGCCTCTAAGTCTCAAGTAGGTTATCAAAGATGTTTACTCTTGGTTTTATGACTATTAGATTGGGATTGTTAGATATTTTGATGCTAGACAGGAGGATGATATTATGGTTTTAGTACCGGTACAGTGCAATTACAGTTGTTTTGGCGTTGTATTTTTAGTTTAATCATGAAATTGGCTATCAACAGTGCTGTTCAAATCTTGTGCACCTGTGGAATTGTTTGTGTTTTTTTTAAAGTGCCCGTCATGGGTTATTCTCAGCCTATTTTGCAAATTGTAAGTAGCTGGTTTAGTGTACCGTATTATAGGGATTATTCTGGCTGCTATTGAAAGTTGTCTTTGATTTCAGGGTCCGTCTCTAATTTTTATTGTTTTCTCATATTGTACTGCCTGGTATTTGTTATTTTTATTGTATGCTTTTCGTTTCATTGATTTCATTGGAGTATTTGGTTGTATTAAGATTGTAATTAATAAATAGAACAAAATAGTATAAATTGAAGTGAATATTGGGAGGAAACTTGACGTCAGATCATATTGCAAGATATTCTGAACTTGGATAATTATTACATAGACTGCCGGTACGCTACAAAATTTGGCGAGAGCACGCCAGGATATCTTCTAAACATAATATGTCACGCAGAAATAGAAAGAACGCTCAAAGGAAGGGAGAGGATGACTTCGTTGCTCGAATGAAGGTACTGGAGGCTAAATGGACAACAATGGAAGCGCGAGTAGAAGGAATCGAAGGAGCAGTAGATGAACTTGGGAATGATGTAAAACAGTGTTATGACAGTGCGATGGTACTTAATCAAGATGTGAGAGATTGGCGAGAGGAGCTGCAAGTGACACTGCATGGTTTTCAGGAGAACGTGATTGAGACATTAGTGAAAAGCAAAAGTGCCGAAGTCGGTTTGAACGAATCCGGAGGAATAGCTGAAAGGGCAGGCAAAATGGCACCACAGAGTTATGTGATGAGGGAGGACCAGAGTGACAAGGCAGAGCACACTGAGTCAAAAGTTACACCACCTGACAACAACTGCGGGAGTAGACCGATGCCGGAAATGGAGTCTCCACCTATCATGCCCAGGTATCCGGTTGGTTTTTCTACCCCTATGACAAAGGGTTGTACTAGTGCATGTGGGATTAGGTTCAGGCCAGAAAGACAGCCGGAGAAGTTTGATGGATCGGAGCCTTGGGGCTCATTTCTATATCATTTTAAAGCTATAGCCAAGTCTAATGGTTGGGATATGGACACGATGGGGAGCGAATTGGGCCTTTGCATGGTAGGCGATGGCCTGAGTCATTTATTAGAATTGTCTATGGATGAGCGTGAATGTTTTGAGTCGATCGTACGCCATTTTGAGAAGTATTTTGAAGTGGAAGGTGGTATTGAAGCGCTTCGAGCCGCTTTTAGTCAGCGCGTGAAGTTGGCAAGAGAAACCTATAATGAATTTGGCGTTGCATTGAGACAGCTTGCTAGGCGAGCTTATCCATACTTGAGACCCGCTGACCGAGATGACTTGGCAAAATCGCAATTTTTGCGAGGATTAGACGACAAAGTTCGTTTGCACATTGGTCTTTTGCAACCCGCCACATTGGAAGATGCAATGTCGTTGGCTACCAGATATCAATATTATGAGAAGTCATGGGAACCCGCAAAAAAGGTGATCAAACCAAGGGCTACTGTTGCAAAGATTTCTAGCGATAAGGCCGAGGTGATATTTGGAGCTGATATAGTCCAGGAGATTTTAAACCGCCTGGCACAACTGGAGGCCTTAGTTGCGGAAACGTCGAGATCCCGCGTATCTCCGACTTTTCGTACCTCTTGTTTCAGATGCGGACAGGTGGGGCATAGGATCAGTGATTGTCGCAGTCCACAAGCTTTTACACTACCGTCCACACCATGTCCCCGCTGTAAGCAAACGGGTCATTGGGCTCGAGATTGTCCAAACAACACGGGTGGACCGACTTGTTTCCGATGCGGACAACCAGGGCATATTAGCCGAAACTGTTCCCAGACCACTGAACAAAGACCAGTAAGTAGTGCTCCCACTCCCAACCAGTCTTTAAACTCCGAACAGCAGGGATGAGGTCCGCACTCCCTGCTAACATGATTTTAGATGATGATATGGACCCACTTCTCTCGACTATGATTTTTTCTCTTACATGGACTAATGGATGGCATGTCAAGGCTTTGGTCAATAACGTGCCTGTTTTGTTTTTGATTGATACCGGTGCGGGTGTCTCGCTCATTGACACCGCTGTTTACTCGATGTTACAGAAAAATTCGTACATTCCAGAACTGCATTTTTATCAAGTACCACTGCGTACTGCCAGTGGCGAGTCATTAGTGTCTCATGGTGCACTTGATGTCAACTTGACGATTGAAAGCTGGTCTGTGGAGCACACGGTTGTTGTCGCTGATCTAGGGTCACGGATGGGCATTCTAGGTATGGACTATCTTGGCAAATGGGACTGTGTTCTGTATCCCTCGTTGGGTCGCTTTGTTCTTGGGGGACAAGATGTTACTGTGCAGCACCAAACATCGGTTCCTTGCTGTCGTGTGACGGTAGAGGAGGATGTGGTAATACCGGCACGCTCTGGAATTGTTGTACTCGCTCAGCTACAGCAGCCGTGGCCCGTCCAGAGACCTAACATAGTAGCCGTTGTTGAGCCAGTGGTGATAGGCAACCTCAATTTGGTCGCTTCGCTGACGTTGGTTGACCCGTCTAAGAAGGAGGTACCCGTTTGGATGAACAATGAGACCGACTATGATGCTGTCCTACCCACAGGATCTTTAATTGGCATAGCTCAACCATACTTTGTCCGTGAAACAATGGTGGCGCCAGTCTCTGAAACGGCGGAAGAATTCAATGGATTACCTGACCATCTTCAGGACTGATTACATCGACGGAAGGACTTTCGGCTGATCAGTACCGACAATTGTTTTTTTTGTTAAGAGAGTTTAAGGACATATTTGTCGGCCCCGATGGAGAACTCGGGCGTACATCGGTTGCTCGCCATCACATAGTAACTACAACACCGCAGCCTATTCGGCAGGCTCCGCGACGTTTGGGCTGGGCAAGGAGACAAATAGCAGAGGATGCTGTTGACAAGATGCTGGATCAAGGGGTTATTGAGCTGAGTGACAGTCCATACTCGTCACCCATTGTTCTGATACCAAAAAAAGACGGCACTACTCGTTTTTGTATCGATTTCAGATTACTTAATTCAATCACGTACAAGGACGCTTACCCTTTACCTCGTATCGATGACATCGTGGAGTCCCTTAGCGGGTCAAGTTGGTTCTCGACGCTTGACTTGGCTAGCGGCTACTGGCAGGTGGAAGTTGATCCGTCGGACAGAGCGAAAACTGCTTTCAGTCTTCCGGGAAAAGGACACCTATCAATTTGTAGTCATGCCCTTTGGTCTATCCAATGCACCTGCAACCTTCGAGCGGATGATGGATCGAGTGTTGGGTGGAATTATCGGGAAAGGATGTTCTAATTATTTGGATGATGTTTTAGCCCACGGATCCGATTTTGACACTTCATTGAGCAGTTTGCGGGAGGTTTTCCTTCGCCTTCAGGGTGCTGGTTTGAAACTCAATCTGACTAAATGCCAGTTGTTTCGTAGATCAGTTACCTACCTGGGGTACGAAATTTCTGCTGAAGGGGTTCGCTGTGATTCTCACAATGTAGCAGCTATAGTCGAGTGGGAAACACCTCAGGGGGTATCAGATGTTAGAAGTTTCTTGGGAACTGCCAACTATTATAGACGTTTTGTACCAGGTTATGCCACTATAGCGTGGCCTTTAGTCCGCTTGACTCGAAAGAATGTGAAGTTTGAGTGGAGTGGTGACTGTCAGGAAGCATTTGGAATCATTAAGCGTCTTTTGACATCTGCTCCTATCCTGGCTTTTCCATTGGTTCAGGGAGAGTTTATTTTGGACACCGACGCAAGTGGCTCTGGTACTGGTGCTGTGTTATCACAATTGCAAGATGGGGAAGAACATGTTATTGCTTATTTTAGCAGAACTCTATCCAAGACGGAACGCCGATACTGTACCACTGAAAGGGAGTTGTTGGCAGTGATTCAATCCGTACGACATTTTCGCCATTATTTGTGGGGAAGGCACTTTTTGATTCGCACTGATCATGGTGCCTTGAAATGGCTTTTAAATTTCCGAGAACCCGAAGGGAAGGTGGCTCGCTGGATCTCTACACTGTTCACGTATGATTTCAGCATTGAACATTGAGCAGGGACTAAACATGGTAATGCCGATGGTCTATCTCGTCAAACCAGACGCTGTAAGCGCCCGGACTGCCCAGATTGTGTGTCTACTTCACAGGAACCTGATATCAATGTTCGTGTAGTAGCACCTCTGTATAATGCTGACTTGCCTGGGATACCAACAAGCTGTAACTGGATGGACACATAGTCACATACACGGAGGAAAGGATTCGAACTTGCCAAGCCGAGGACCCTCATCTTTCTGCAGTTATTGCCTGGAAGCGCCGTTCATATCATAAACCCCAGCCACAGGATTATATGCATGAATCTCTAGAGACCAAGCGTTATCTAGCTCAATGGCATTTGCTATATTTGACTGGTGAAATTTTGTATCGCAAGTTGATACCCGAAACATTGACTAGTGCTCCCGCCTATCAATTTTGCATTCCTGGGGCATTGAGAAGAGAAATCTTCCAGCATTTACACAGTGCCCGTACCTCCGGACATTTAGGCTCTATTAAAACATTCAAGAGTGTTCGTGCTCGTTTTTACTGGCATGGTTTTAAAAGAGATATTTTGCTCTGGTGCCGGTTTTGCAAACCTTGCGCTGCGGCTAAGATGACTCACGGGCGCAAACAGGGGGATCTACGACAACTGCTCTGCGGATCTCCCATGGAACGGGTCGCCATGGATTTCTTGGGACCACTACCACGTACCAAGAATGGAAATGAACATCTTCTGGTGCTATCAGATTATTTCACCAAGTGGGTGGAGTGTTATCCACTTCCCAATCAGACTGCAGAGGTAACAGCCGATGTGCTGGTCACCCAGTTCTTCGCAAGATTTGGAGTTCCTCGGATTATTCACACTGATCAGGGTCGAGATTTTGAATCTCGGTTGTTCACCGAGATGTGCGACTTGTACGGTATAGTCAAGACGCATACGACACCTTATCACCCTCGATCCGATGGACAAGTGGAGAGGTTTAATCGAACGATTCAGCAAATGCTCAAGCCTTATGTGAACGATCATCGAGACGATTGGGATGACCATGTTCCCTATCTGTGCATGGCTTACAGAGCTACAGTGCATGAAAGTACGCAGTTTACACCCAATCGTCTTATGCTTGGCCGAGAGATTGACCTCCCTATCGATGTCATGTATGGACGTCCGACTCAAACTCCTCTACATTCTTGTTATACCGAATATGTGGAATGGTTTAAAGATGTCACTGAGGAATCTTTTGTATGGGCCAGAAATCAGTTGAATCAAGCTGCCTTGCGACAGAAGAGAAATTTTGATGTTCATGTGCAACCACAGAAGTTTGAAGAGGGAGACCTGGTATGGTACTATTACCCACCCAAGAAAAAGAAGCTGAGTTCTCCGTGGCAGGGTCCTTTCACAGTTAGGAGATGTCTCTCAAATCACACTTATGAGATACAACGGAATCCAGGCGACAAGACGCGTGTGGTTCATGTGGATAATTTGCGACCTTTTATTCATGAAGAGACCCAGGAACCAAGTGCTTACCTAGATGATAGCCCGGCGGATTCGGGGGAACACACACCAGAAGCGCCGGATTCGGGGGGACAGACATCGGAAGAGGCGAATTCTGCGGAACACACACCAGGAGGGGCGGATCTTCAGCCTTGTGAGGAAATAATACCTTGGTACGAGTTGCCCAATCCAGAAGGACAAACTTTAAGGATGTCTAAGCGTGAGCGTAGACAACCTGCATATTTTAAAGACTTTGTGTAAATATTTTGTGTTGACTACTGCTTCTTTCGTTGTTTAATTTTTCTAATGAAGATGAAAACATTCTGTCATAATGTTCCATCTAGAAGAGGGGGGTAATGTGACGACCCTTGTTTTATCTTTTAAATGTTGTCATGTGATAATATTGCTATATTTTGTATTTTAACACTGAGGGCGCTTTGACACTGTCGATTTGTTTTTTTGGTATCCTGTTAGCCTATGCTGTGGTTTGCAGCAGTGCAGTTGTGATTGTTTCAGTTAGATTTTGAGTGTTTAAGAGTATTTTATATCTGCAAAAGTGCCTCTAAGTCTCAAGTAGGTTATCAAAGATGTTTACTCTTGGTTTTATGACTATTAGATTGGGATTGTTAGATATTTTGATGCTAGACAGTAGGATGATATTATGGTTTTAGTACCGGTACAGTGCAATTACAGTTGTTTTGGCGTTGTATTTTTAGTTTAATCATGAAATTGGCTATCAACAGTGCTGTTCAAATCTTGTGCACCTGTGGAATTGTTTGTGGTTTTTTTAAAGTGCCCGTCATGGGTTATTCTCAGCCTATTTTGCAAATTGTAAGTAGCTGGTTTAGTGTACCGTATTATAGGGATTATTCTGGCTGCTATTGAAAGTTGTCTTTGATTTCAGGGTCCGTCTCTAATTTTTATTGTTTTCTCATATTGTACTGCCTGGTATTTGTTATTTTTATTGTATGCTTTTCGTTTCATTGATTTCATTGGAGTATTTGGTTGTATTAAGATTGTAATTAATAAATAGAACAAAATAGTATAAATTGAAGTGAATATTTGGAGGAAACTTGACGTCAGATCATATTGCAAGATATTCTGAACTTGGATAATTATTACATAGACTGCCGGTACGCTACACAGATAATGACAAAGTTCAAAGTTACTAATTTTAATGTTTGCACTTAAACATTGAAATTCCATTTAAAGAGGGTGTCATACAAAACTGTTTATACTTCTTTTAACGGTGCTGTGATACAATTCCATAACACAAAGTTTGCACCCATCGAACTTGCTTTAGTAGGTGAATTTATTAGACATATTACATATTCAGTTTATCGTAGGTAACATTGATGGTACCTATTGCCTCGTAGATAGGTTTGTGTCTAAATTTAAGAATTTAGCTCATAGCACACTAATTAATATTATCTTCTATGCAGGAGGTTGCAGGGCTGAATTCAACTTGCAGCCTTACCGATCACCTGATGATGCTCATTTAGTCTGGCTCGATCAAGTCTTCTTGAAAGACTTGGATGAATGGAAACTACCTATATGTTTTGCCTTCCTCCGATTTTAGAAGGCAAATTTAATCTGAGGAATTTCGCATATAGTTCTCATTGATTGTTGGCTGTTTATATTTCCTATTAATTGTGAATTCTGATTAAAACAAAGAGTTAAAAAATTTTCTTACGTAATTTACTGGCACTTTTTTCTTGTCAATACTCCAAGCTGAGGTTATAAACAAGACAATGGAAGCAAAATATGCACACTAATCAAAAATTTGACACATTGAGATAATACATCGCGACAGCAAATACAAGTTACAATACAAGTCATACAATATGCCGCATCGCATTTTGGAAATTGTAAAATGGGCCGTAAACAGTTTTGGATAATGTATACTTGAAAGATATTTTTAAGATAGTTTTAATTTGTGACATTTATTGTGATGCGATTAAACAGTTGAATTAAGTTTTATTATTTTCTTCAATTTCAAATGCAATTACATATTAAGATTTGCAATTCACTATTATTGCAAGTTACTGTATTTATTACAAAAAATCATAAAATTCTATGTTCAACCATCAAAATCATTTTCGAACAAGCTTTGGCTAAGGAAAGAATAATACATACACTAAAAATGACTTAATCTAAATATATGCACCTAAAATTAACAAAAATACTACAGTATAAACTCAATGTTTACTTAATTACATTTGTCCTGGCGTTTGGCATCATTTTTGTGTCACCTGCATACTAAGGTCAGGCTGAAGTGATTTTATAGTACCAACTCTAACTAACGAGGTCACATGATTACGGGTTAATCTGGATCCTTGAGAATGTTTAATTAGTTCCAGTAATGCAAAAAAGTGTATAGAAAAGTACACAAACAAATGACAGAATTTTTCGACAAGACATTTCGCGCCACATTGCGTGACATAGGATTGCTTGAATTATTATTGATATTGATTTTTAGTAACTAAGTCGTTGTATGATTATATTAATATACAAACACATGGAAATTTTCTGTTTGAAATTGGTCTTTGAATTTGTCATATTGACTGCTGAGCTTATTGTGTTTTTTATTGTACTGATGGAAATATGACAAATTATTGAAATTAAACAATGTGCTTCAGAATTTTGAGAAATGCAGAAATATTGAAACTCCCATTTTTCTTCCAAAATTCCACCTCCTTCATGTACTTTGCGTTTAATTTATTTAATTTATTATAAGTGTTTTATTCAAGTATGGACCTTTCCCCGACCTTTGACCCCCGAAAAATTCTTCCTATACTTTACCATTGCAAAATTTTTCGGGGCTATTTTAAGAGTGCTTTTGCAAGTTGGCGCCTGTGAAATGAGGTATATGTTTCAAACTATCATTATGATTCATGGCATACAACAATCTGTTTTTTAAAAGTACCGTTAAAGAATTTTAGCCTAGTCTATCACAGCTATTTTTACACTAATTTTTATTACTGCAATTAAATTAAAACCACCAGGAAGACAGGGTGACCATTAAATTATTTGATTTACATTCAATTTTACAAAACACAACTGAAAACTAACGAATAGAGTTCAAAAATGCGGAAACGAGATAATGTTTACGACCACGCTTAAAAATCTGTCTGAGTGAGAAAAGTGTCTGAGCGGATGCGAAAAGGAGCATTGTTACATCACTTTTTGCAATTTGCTGATTGGCCAATGTCACGAAGTAAACAAGGAAGTCGATGCTCGGGGAAAGGTCCATTTTTTTGCTAGCTTGATGTGTATTCTTAATTGGGTCAAAATGTGAACAAAAAAAATTAATAATTAATCCAAAACTACTTCCAGTAACTTGTTTTCTGCGTGAATAATCAATTTCACTTTGAAAAGTTTGAAAAATCTTTTACATTTGAATCAAAAAAACTTCCAAAATACTATTACAATTTTTGTTTAGCGTTCGAGGGCCGCACTGGAAGTTCTCTGGGGCCGCGAGTTTGACATCCCTGGTCTAGATTGAAGTTGTCCAAAATATTGAACAGTATTTTATCATGAATCATGATTATACCCTTCCCTGAATTTCTTCTATAGTACTACCAAAAGTTGATAAACCAATTCTAACACAGGTGTAGTGAGTGACCCGTAATCTACATTTACAAAGCCATTTTAAGTATGTCTGGCGTGTTTTTTCCCATTTTACAAATAAGACCGCTTATGCAATCTTACGCTTTAGAATTTTTAGTTATTTTCCCCACGCCCTGCAGGATGTGGGAGCCATACACAACTCTACCGGAGGGTCAAATGTCTTTGCATGCCTCCATAGGTTGTTCTTCTATTTCAAACATTTATGGAGTACTCTAATTGTATTTATTGAAATCACACTGTCACTGATATTTCGCAAGACTTCTGATATCTACCCTTCTGCTACAGTGTTGTCCTGTGAATAAATAATGGGAAATTGAGGTTAGACGAATAGATGAAAGTTTTGTTTTATGTCGGCTCAATTTCTTGATTAATATACTTACTATTTGTGCTATTACTTCTTGTGCTGCAGGAATCTCAAAATGCTTGGACAGGTTTGTCCACAACATTCACAAGAAAGAGAGGAGATTTATTAATTTTTGTCAAGAATAAATGAAGCAATCTATATGATTTAGAATGGAAAAGCTAATAAATCCAATATCTCATGTAAAATGTTTTACTGAATTTGGTATATAAACCAACTAATAAAGGGCTTTAGTCCGAAAATTACAAGCATTCGATGCTCAATATACTTGAGAGATCAGACTATACAATATAGACCGGTATGAGTGAAATGTTAGGTGAACTTGTTAACCCTTTGATTCAATACGCAAATAAAAGTGAATTAGCAATAGTATGTTACAGCAATGAGTTTATATCCTCATTGGTTAGAAAAATCTAAATGGAGGTGCATGAACTATTTGAAACCATAAGTGGTAAGTAAATATGCAATTTCGGCAAATGGGCAACTACCGGTAAGTACCGTACTGAATTAATAACTTCGTAGTATTTGAAAAAGCTGGCTTTCCCACATGTACTTAACTGTGCGATGCCCGGGTGTGATATACAACAATAGTATTTACCTTACCTTTTTCCGATTTATTTTTAACTCGACTTTTCAAAATATCATTAAAATCGACAACAACTGTCAAAGCAGGCGCGAACACCATTCGTGCTATGCCTTGAAAACAGCACACATCCGCTCGTTTTCGTCTCGTCAAGTATGTGCATTGGAGCGTGTTATCGGATACGATCTTCGGCCAAAAATGCCGGAGTTGCGCATCATGTTGTTTAATGTCATTGGTGAGACCAGAACGCTATGCTGCTAAGTTTTTTTTTATATAAGGTGCAAAGTATTCATTTTCGTCACCACTTTACCTACATCTGACTGACATTTTTTGCAATGCATTGCATTTTTGATGCCTTGCTTCCTTTCGACAAGAAAGTTGTCACATCATCCTGGTAATTTGCAAGACAGACTGTGTCTTCATTTTTACAATTATTTGTTCATTTTTATCAAATTCTCCACGTCCTTCAGCAAATATTTCGATCAGTCATCAACGAACAGGGGAGTTTGCGAGCTCTGATGCAGGAGCGTCGTCGTCGTTGAGCACGTTGTCTGAACCTACCGACCTTGACGCCCGCCACTTGGAGGTGCAACATCGTCTTTGTTTGTTTATTATACGGTGAGCAGAGTTGGACATCTAGTAGTAGGGTAGTATATATTTACGGTACATCCTAGTAATATGGCAAATTTCTGCCCAGTATTCGGGGTCACGCGCGGGCATGACATACGACAGCTTTGGTTATGAAATCTCGTTACAGTGTTAGTTACGGTAGTTTTGACCGACGGGGTTGGGCAGAGGGGGCTGCCACTCTAGATGTTTTATAGCTAGATCTAGATGTTTTTTTCAATATCTAGATGTAAAATTTGGAGCCAAGATGTTAGCTATAGAATCTATATTTTTTTTCAAGGTTTTAAATATTATTCAGTGGGAAATAAATACTTGAAATAGAGAGATGTGTACCGGTACCGTACCTGTATACGGTAATGCCGGTACTGTAATACTAATAGGTGAATGAATATATACTATATATTCATAATATAGTGAAATCATCCGAAGTTACCTGCTTTTACGGTATTGATGTAAGATTGATAAAACTCATTTATATTGTATTCGTCCGCCGGTGCCATACTGCCATATGTACTTAAAATATTTAAATAACAGAATAACGAATTAAACATGTTTAAAACATGTGACGTTTTAATTAACGTTAAATAGAAAGGACGCCGTTGGTCTGATGATATCGTTGCCAAGGGGTTTTAAAATTATTAAGTTATTTGAGTCTATACCGGTAAGTGCTATTGAATTGGTCTCTCTTCGGACATCAACTTTTCAAAAAGCCATAGTGCCGTAGTGTATACTACCATAATTAGAAAAGATTGGCTTAAGAACAAGGCCTTTTGTAAGTTCTGCAGGTGGGAATTGAATTCTAGATTATGATGTTAGCTTCTTCGACATCTGATATTAGACTACTGTATTTTGGTTACTTTTCATTAAATTCAATGACTTCATATCTAGATGTATTTTCTAGTCTATATGTTTTATTTTTCAATCTAGATGTTTTTCGAGGTCAATCTAGATGTTTTTAGTCAGGCAAACTACAGGGGTGGTGACTCCTCTACGATCCATGGGCCGGGGCCACGGCCCATCTAATTGGGCCACATGGGCCGTGGCCCATCAAGCTATGGGCCGCGGCCCCGTTAGTAAAAATTCAATTATCTTACCAAAATTTTCAATTTTTACAAAATTGTCAATATTCGAACCAAAAAATAAACTCCTGTAGTATGTGTACCAGGTTAGGGTTAGGGCAAAATTTTGTTCAGATTTTTTACATTATAGTTCTATTATGAGTTTGGGGACTGTTTGTGTTAGCCAAGTGAATAGTTTCTTTACACAACTTGATGGGCCGCGGCCCATAGCCTGATGGGCCGAGGCCCAATTTGATGGGCCGTGGCCCCGGCCCATGGGCCGAAGAGGAGTCACCACTTCCACTCCAGGCAAAAGTGGCAGCCCTGAGGCAGACACGATGGCCAGTCGGGTCCAGTGAAGTAAACATCGTACCGTAACTGCTTAAATACTGAAATAACGGCTGAAAGGTGAAATGAACGTCTTAACTGCTCAAATAATGCCAAACATTAATCCTTCCAATCGTCTTTCAGTCTTGTATCTAACATTAGCTGTCTATTATTACTGTATTAAACTGCTGATGTATCCATGAATATGTCTTAGCTATCTGACTATAGCCCAGATAGACATTTCAGCTTTTAAAAACACACTTTCTTACCTTGGACAACACTGTACAACTGTATTTTATCAACTTTTCAATTCAAATTACACAAAAAATCTGAAAAACATTTTCAAGATGAGAGGAAACAATGATGCATCATCTTTTATGTGGAATCGAAGGATGTCTATTCTCAAAGTTTTAATTGGAATATTGCTAAGCGCTAATATGTTTTATTTTGTTTTGCGATATCGGGAATTAAGTAACACTGTGCGGATTCTTCAAGAGCAACAGAGACTGAATAATAAAGTTATAAGGACGGTTGAAAAAGAAAAAGAACCAGAGAAACCGAAAGAAGAAGAGCCACAGCTAGATTACTCACAGGTGAGGAGATTTTCATAAATCGAGGGTGAAACTGAAAAAAAAACTGTTTTAAGAAAATATGGTACAAATATATTTTTTTAAACTCTGTAACTATTTTATTGAAATACTTAAAAGTTGCTTCAAACAATGATTAGATACCAGCATTAGGAACGCATATTTCTTTGTAAAATTTCTACGTATAGTCTTCATTTTATTTAAAGTGCAACTCTGTAACAATTTTGTTTGGAATATTTTCAAATAAATTTGGAAATTTCATCTCAATTTGCCTTTCGGAAATCAGCGTTGTTTCATGTTTAGGCCTGCGTTAAAGTCTAAATTTGATTAAGAATGACAGTAGATCATTAGGAATAAGACTTTGAGATTTCGAGTGCGAAGTGATTACGGTAGTTATAGACTATTTACTCTATGCCCTCAGTATGATCCTGAGCAGAGTTTGATAAACGATATTCTTAAATCAATTTACAGAAAAAATATTATCCATTTTTGTACAACGAACCGAACAAGTGCAAAAATGAAAATGGTGAAGAGTTACCAATATTTCTACTAATCATTGTCAAATCAACAACTGCACAGTTTGATAGAAGACGAGCAATAAGAGCTACTTGGGGAAATGAAACATTATTTAAAGGTTTAAATATGAGGAGGTGAGGCCATGATAAATATCATACAATATTATTTAAACTGACTGAATAGCAATTAGTTAGGTTGGGTAGCTCTGCCTTGTGATGACGTGACTACAAATTTATTTCACTAAAGTTGGCATTAGAGATGTATTGATATCATTTTTTCACCAATACCGATCAAGTACCAATCAAAATCCTTCAATAGCGCTCACCAATAGTGCAAATTGCCGATATTCCAAATTTCAATAATGTTTATTAAATATCAATGTGCAACAACATTATGTTCCAGTGCATTAATAAGGACATTCAACTCCAAATCCACATTTGTGAGTTGAACGCATAGTGTGTCACTACACTCACTACTAATGGTTTAGTAAAATACTTGAATTATATGCATTGTAATTGTAACCGTGAGATTCATTTTACAGTTCCCATACCCGACTTGGAATGGTAACCGGACGAGAGGCCGTGGTTCGCCATATGGATAAGCCGCCTTATCGGCTTTCCTCTCCCCCGGGATAAATATGTAAATCTTATCCTTTTTTATCCTAACTTTGTACGCATTCAAAGATGCTCAGAACCTCCATCAAGTAACACAGGCACTATGAATCGCTAGATTAGAAATTTCGTAGCGGGCGGGCTAATATAAATGTTGAAATACATATCCTCTAAACTTCCTTTGATATCCCTTGTGACTCATGTGTCTCAAATAGATGAATAAAGTGAGATTCCTTGTTTTTCCGAGAGATATGGTCATGAAATAGTTTTTCAATGCCAATGACACTGAAGTCTTTAAGTGAATGTCCCGGTTGACTGAAATGGGCACCAACAATCAGATCTTTGTTTTGCGTTTTGATACTTCTGATGTGTTCAGATAATTCTGTATTGTAAATGTCTTCCTGTTTCTCCTATGTATTGCATGACACAGTTTTTGCAGCCAAGTAGTCAAGTAGAAGACATTTTCCGAGTTGTATTGGTAATGATTCTTGTCAAGTTGTTGTTTTGTGAGGACTGAGTTAGCTGCTTTTGCTATCTAGGGGATTTCTTGTTTGTCTGCTTTGAATTTGTTTGAATTTGAGTTATTTTTCTATCGCTTCTAGCCTTCTACACCATGGGCGTGGGGAATTGTGTTTAATGTAAAAGGAAAGTAATAAAATTGTTTATAGGATGAAACAGGATCCATGGCTTGGTTCATTTCCACATAGTTAAACTATAAAGTCCGGTTGGAAGGTTAGGATCCGGGACCATAATCTTTGACCTCTAATTTGAGCACAATTTCTAAATCGGTGGAAAAAAGTGGAACACATAATTTCTCGTTTTGCTGTTTTCAGTAATGCTCTGAAACAAAACCTAGTAATGTAGGCTACTACTTTCATACTCTTGTAAAATGCATTTTCTTTAAATAATTTCGATCATAAATTAGTTTTAAGTAAACTGAAAATATTGGTAATTGGTATATACTTCCAAAATCTAACTTTCATGTTAAAACCGGTCCTGTGTTTTTAATTCCTTTTTATTGAATATTTTTTTCAATGGTTTAATTAAATATAGTATAAGTAATGTACAAAATAAATAGTCCATACTTCATTTTATATTCATAATCCGGTTGTTGGATTTTGAGTTTCAGAATGTTTCCAGTTTTTTTCTAAGCAGTAATGGTTATCTAAAATAATAAATAAGTTATCTGAATTACATTTACACAGAACAATAAAAAAGAAAAAAAAAATTACCAAATGAAAAAACGTATCATAAATATCTTCTTTACAAATCATATAATTGATAGTTTATGAAAACAGTCATCTGGTAAGAGTATGATGCTCTTGCAGTGGCTCTTAGTGATATTTGCTCAGCAAAATTAGATTATATATTGGTATTACAATTTAACACAAAAATTGGTACTCTTGTAGTATGTGTACCAGGTTAGGGTTAGGCCATTCTCATAATTTTATTCCGATTTTCCTTGTTTTAGTTCTATTACAAGTTTGGAGACTGTTTTAGCCAAGTGAATATACCCATAGTCCCATAGGCTTCAGTCCCTTTATACAACTTAATGTAAAGTAGGCGAACAAAATTAGTTCCCTCCATATTGGTACACATACTTCTGTAGTGCCCAAAAATCTTGTCACATAAACTGAATACTGACTGCATTTTATTTTACAGGATATTTTTATTAGCAAAAGGTAATGATGAAAAAAAGCAAGCGTTATTAGAAATGGAGCAAAACGAATATCATGACATAATACAAGGAGATTTTCAAGATTCATTTCGAAATCTCACAATTAAAGATATTATGTTTATGAGATGGATGACGACATATTGTCCTCAAGTTAAATATATATTCAAGGTTGGTCTTTTCTTATCAGCTTTATATCCTGTATTTAATTTTATTCACATATCCATAATAAGTGCAAATATATGTCAATGATAAATAAAGCACAACCGGGTCTATTATAATATTTTCACGTTTTTGGATTTCTCGCCGTCGATGACAAATTACATCATTTTGCTATACACCAGTTGTGCTTTAAAAATATCATCGACCTAAATACACCTGGTGGCAATCATGCGTTATTTAAGTACAAAAATAGTTTTTTAGGTAATTTTATTAAGGTTTAGGAAAATTTGGGCGATGAAACATTCTTATGGTTGTTTCTAATAAATTAATCGCCTCCGACCATAAATATCCCTTTTGATATTATTGACTTTATAGTTATACATCTGAATATTGTTATATCTTGTGATGATGAAGTCGCTGATTTAAATTGATGTTAAGTTATGAGAAAGGAATGCGTTTTATTTTTCTGTTCAGCATTTTACTTACGGTAGGATATTTATACTCAATGAGGGGATTTCCAAATTACTTGTTGTAAACACTTGGCAACGGAATTCATTCCTAATTAAATTTAACCAAGTTTTTCGAATATGATATGAACCTTCAATCTGAATGAATTATTAACTTGATTGATAAGAGAAGATAATTCAACAAGGCAAACATGCTTGGGCGGCCAAATATAAAAATTTGATTTTTGATGAGAAACGTGATTGTGATGTACCAATGCATGAATCATATTCAACATATTAAACGACGACGCAAACATTATGGGTAATAAAGTATTGTGAAATTAAGGATATACGAAATTGGTTGAATTTTTTTTGAACTATATGCCTATGGTACTAATTCTCAAATAACTTCACACTGATGTATCAAAATACAAATGTTGTATAGTTTGAATTATTTTCCTATAATATGTGCATTTTAATAGGTAGTATTACTAAAAAAGATGCCTTTTTATGGCTGTTAATGGATAGTATATTTCAAAATATTCAACAGTGTGTGGTATTATACAAATTCAGTTTGGGCAATGAAGTGGAAAATGCCCTGCTGTGTCTCTGAAAACATAAATTCATCTACTTTGTCATGTTTGATGATTTATTGCTAGTGATAATATTATTGGTAGGCAATGCAAAGAAGTTTGCAAAACAGATGAACTTGAATGTACAAAAGTATACACACAATCAATTACCACAGTCTACATATTTTACTAGACCAATTATCAGGACAGTAACGGAGTTCTAGTTTCCTTGGATCATAAATATGTCAATCACCTTGAAAACACCATTTTGAATAGTTTAGTAATTTTGAACAGATATTGATTTTGGATTAATATTCCATTCTAGTTTTATGCAAACGGACGCTCCGTTTTCAATTTAGTAAATTGTTAATTTGCCCCACGTCAAGTTCGGTTGAGAATAATGAGGTTACGCATATCCCTTTTCACATCCCTTTTCACAAATAATCAGTATTTGATAAACATTTTCAATAATATCATCCCGCAGACACATAATTATTTTTACTTTCATAATGTAATTTATATGAACCTACCTATTCACACGGTAGTTGAGGACCATTAACTTGTCAATTATCGTTATTATTGTTATAATTTTTTTCTTGCTAACAATGTCTGGTATACACTGTTAGTTATGTCGTTATGGTATTTGAATTTTATTTCGAACTATTTTGAAAAAGGAACATAATTGAACACAGTTCCTTTTATATATCATTGACATCATATAAGATACAACATAATGAAACTCAATTTAATCACATTTGTACTTATTGTAATATCGACACTGAAACTAAGACACGTAAATATGAATAATGTGTGTTTTATGAATATAGCAATGAATTTCATCAGATCAATTTCTGTTCAAGTGATTCGAAAGCTTGCTGCATACTAACACAAATATATTTTTTATAATGTTTATAATGGCCAAAGTACCATGAAATGTTACATAAATATATTTGTGTTAGTGTTTAACTGGCTCTCGAATCACTGAGGATAGGTATTTTCATTTATGCTACATCCTTTTTTGTGCCTACCTACAGCACAATTTACACATATATATTACATACCATTGGCAGGCGCAAGAGCGTATAGGAAGGCTAAGTAGTTTGTCATGCAGAAACTCAATTTATAGCCCCAAATTGTCTTGAATAACTTAGAATAATTGTTTATACTCCTGCTACCGCATTCTTGCGTTATACACATACATACCCACCGATGCAAACACATAGGAAAAGAATATTTAGTCCCACAGAAATACAATTGATAATATTAATTCCCATTTTAGGGTACTCCCCTAGTATGTGTACCAGGTTAAGATTAGGGCATAATTTTATTCCGATTTTCCTTATTTTACTCCTATTACGATTTTGGGAATTGTCTGTGTTAGCCAAGTGAATATACCCCCTGCCCATAGGTTTCAGTCCCTTTAAACAACTTGATCTAAAATAGGCGAACAAAATTAGTTCCTCCATATTGGTACTGGTACATACACTTCTAGAGCGCTTATTTTTGTTATCTTCAAATTCCTCTGTCATTCATAGACCATATGCATAGAAGTGGGCTACATGGGTGGAGTCCTTGCTAACCTGCATATTAATAACAAATTACCTTCATCTTAAACTGTATCTATTTTAATGAACTAATTATAAATATTAAACTAAATCTATTGGTTTCCAGGGAGATGATGATGTATTTGTGAATCTCGGAAACATTGTGGACTATTTATTATCACTATCTTCAGAAGATGGAAAAGGTCTGTTCACAGGAAGTGTTTTATATCCTTCGCCACGGATAAAAGACCCCAAGAGCAAATATTATGTTCCGGTCAGTCTGTGGCCGGAAAAGTATTATCCACCCTATGTCTCAGGTGGTGGATTCCTAATGTCATCTGTAGTTGCAAAGAAAATTTTTGAGGTGAGAAATTGTTTTTTGATTCTAATAATTTCTTTAAACTGTCTTATGTCATATATGAACGAATGATGGACTTGGATATGTTGTTTTTGTTTACTTCAGTCAAATATAATTAAGATTATAGATGGTCATTTTCAGGTTTAATTGTAGATTGCTTAATCGAACAGTTTGGTGATACTTATTGCGCAAGTAAAACTATTTCTTCTGATAGCCTCATCTTATCTGTGTTGGTGATTATGAGAATTAGTTACCTATAATAATATTTTCTATCATGATAAATTCACCCAGACTTAGTAATAGGTTTAAAACTAACAGTGGGATAGTTTTTTTTTTCAATTTTTTTTTTGTGTTATAGATAATTACAATATTATACATTGTTGAACATAACACATGGATAGTTTGGCTAGATTGAAGTTTGGGGAAAATACCTTTCTCTAAAAGTAATGAGTTAATGACTAATCACTTTCAAATTTTTATAACTTTGGATTGGTTGATGCCACTAGAAAGATGCTTTTATTTTTTTCAGTCCTATGGGACTTGATAATTGACCAAAAATACTTATGTTATTATGTTATTAATGGTCCTAGACGTGATAAACGTTTACCAAATTGAACTATCTTTGAACTAATGCTCTATTATGAAAGTGGGTTCAATTGACAGCAACTCTAAATGACCTCTTAGAGTAAAAATATTATGATATTACAATTACAGTTTTATCACGTTACAGCCAATATCTATAAACAATTGTACACATGGGTTAACATAACTTTAACTTGATTTCTAAGATTCCCTTTTTCACCTTAAAAATGAATTGTGCACAATTGTGTCCTTATTGAATAATCTTGTCTTGTTTTTGTATACTGTGAAAGGCATTGCCCACGACAGTTCAGGAAAATATCAATGGATATACATGTTGAGATATAAAGACAGTACAAACAGTAGCATCCTGTGTGGTTAGCATTGATGCACTCCTATTATGATTCATTGTGGCCAGTTATCATTTGAATTAATTGATATTAATAATAATAAAGCTTTCACATGTGTGATGTTTGATCATATTCCTTTGTGATTTGATCAGAGCATACTACTTTACAACTCAATGATATTGCATTGTTTGTATTGAATAATTAAAATAAAGGCTATTACTGATGACACTCACTGAACTGTCATTTCCCTGATGAGTCAATGTAAAATGATAACTACTACGCTACTGACATAACGTTTTATATCTATGCAAATGTACGTATGTTTGAATGACGCCTTTGTTCACTTGAAAATGTGAAAGTGAATCTTATGCAAGGTATAATATTAGATATCTTCTTGAGATATCCAGAAAATTTTTAATAAAAATTTGATGGAAATGAATATTTGTTTGGAATTCTGGGTATCGTAATTTTTACTGACGATTTTTATTGGATCGGCCGTTTTCTTGATGAAGTCATCATTTGCATTAAATTATATGTGGTAAAGTTTGATATATATCATAGTTTTGTTAATAAGTAGTCGTTAAACTATTTAAAATCAAATTCACAAAATATATTTCTTTAGACATTGATGTTGGACAAATATATATGTTCACAAACTAAAATTTTAGACTATCCATACCATTGGTAAAATATGGACAATTGCACACCTTCCTTTAACCAAGCGCATGTCACTAATTCAATATTAGCACATACTGGTACTACACCCAGATTACCATGGTGAATCTGGTTTTTGAATGTATATATACTTATTCATTTACACACATGCTTATTATGACCCATGGATAATTTTTTCTCATAATGCATGTTTCATACTTGGATCTTTTTTTGCTGCGAATTTTAATTAAATAGAAAGCTAACTTATTGTTCGTCTTATTAAATTTAAAAGTAAATAGGGATTATGTTAAGTTTCGTAGGATTTGTCTCATTTCCAAAAATAAGGACAGGATCCGGATTAATTATTATCCCGGAACTTCTTGTAGTGAATGTTATGATAGATTGATAGGTATTAGAAAAAGTCATCATATTTTGACTATAATATTTCGCTTATCCAAAAATTTTTGTATATTTGAAATCGAAAGGTTTTTGTGAACTATAAAAATATATAGCTTCATTGCGACTTACAATCAGACATATAAACCCTTAAATAAAATTAGAATCAGTGTCTAGTATCTACCTTGACATGTAATTGCCAGTGAAAATATATAAGTGTTATGATATAATGCTTTCTGATCGTGGATGTCAATTTGTCATTATCAAAAAAGTTAGATTTATGTGGCAATTATTGACAATACGTTCAACTAGATTTCATCAAGAGGTTATAGCTCATTTTTACATTTGGTCTCATTAATAAAAATATATTTCTCTGTGTACCTGGCTATATTTATTAATATTTGAAAAATAAATCTTATATTCTGATTCAAAATTATTTTACTTGGCTATTTTATTTACTCGTTTGCGCATTCTCAAGTTAAATTTCTACTTATTTTGATGGATAAAGCAAAATATTACTTCATTTATTTGGCATTAGGCGGCATTAGCATTATCTATTAGTACCTAATACTTGGAAAAAACAATAAAGAAAAGATCAATCCTTGAAACAATGAAAATTTTGAGACTTTTTTCGTCATGGTGCTTTCCAACATGGCAACTGCTCGCTTCCGTTTGGGAAATAAAACAATGGAACTTGTGGATATGATTCTTGCAAGTGCCCTGTAATAATATGGCTAGAAAATGAATCATGAAATTTGTCCATACTTTGATATTACACAAGATTGTGACTTGTGAGTAATATTGAATTCGAGCTGTTAAATAATATTCTTTTTTCGGCGCTTCAAAGGTATGTGTACCAATATGGAAGTAACTAATTTTGTTTGCCTGCTTTACATCAAGTTGTGTAAAGGGACACAGACAGTCTCTGAACTCGTAGTATGTCTAAAATAAGGAAAATCGGAATAAAATTATGGCCAAACCCTAACCTGGTACACACACTACAGGAGTACTTTTTTTCTGATATCGGGTATTGACTAAATACAACAGTTTGTTGTGGTATATACAGAGTAACAAGAACAAAAGCAGAACCCAGGTCACTTGGAACACATTTTAGAGAGAGCATAACTTTTATGCAATAGGTCCTAGATACTGAAACTTTGGGTTCAATCATACACAAACAGGAGTTCAAGTATTTTCTTCATTTTCCTAATTAAGAAATTCATCGGTCATGTTTTTTTTGGGTCACTCTATACTTAATAAAGAATAATTTATGAATGGAATCCATATCATGTTGAAGGCCTTAAATATTACTGTAATGGTTTATTGTATGATGACAATTGTGATTTTCAAAATAAAAATTTTAAGTAGTAAAAATAAAAATGTTTTCACAAGCCTGTTTTATTAAGTCAATTTCATGGAAAAGTAATGAAATTCTATATAATATTACCTTTAGTTTGAACATGCTAAGTCAATTCACTCTGTGGCAGAATTATGTTGCATTCTGTGGATTAAATTATATTATTCGCCATAAATAATTCATATTGTAATTCAACAGTAGGGTCAATTACACTAATGAAAAATATTAACAAAATATATATGGCATCTATACAGGATTTGTTACCTTATGTAAATGCCAAGTTGCCTTTTCATATTTTATTCTCATTGCAGTGAGGATTCCACATGTATTGAAAAAATGGCAATTTTTATATTCAAGTAATAATAATGACTTCTTATATCAATGCAAATAATTTCTCAATAAATGTTGCTATATGTTCTACATCAAAACTCAGAAAATGCCTAAATACATAACTTGTATTGAGAGATCCATATTTATTACTATTACATTCATCTTCATCATTATATATACAGTACACAATTTAAATTGTTATCATGCAGCCTACTCTCTTTCGGCACAACAATCAAATTGTCAATTGATCAGTGATCTACAAGGATAAATAGAACGATGACTGTTATGAATAACATGAGCTACGTTTGAATTAAATTTTAGACAATTTGCTGTTTATTGCTATCACTTTATATATATTCTCCATTTGGTTGGTAACTGGACTAGAATATGAATGGTTTTATATTCTTTTCTATAGTTCAGTTCAATTTTGAATACTGTCATTCATACTGATATTAACCCATTTCAATGCAGTGTTTCATGAAACCAAAGAAGTTTTTTCTTAAGTTTTTGAATGAATTAACAACAAACAACAAACGGTTGAAACTGGACAATGCCCAGAATACTGGTAATTTGAAATCACAACCATTCTTTGTCTGTTTTGTCGTAGTGGACAATGCATTCTTTTCATAACTTAAATTTTTAAATGAATTGCGTAAGATGATCACAATTACCAAATGAAAACATTGTGTAATACATTTGGTCGGTTAAATCTTTTTTTTTCTCGCTTTTTTGAAGATAGTACAAGCATAAAAGATTTTTAATATCTTTCAGAGAATAATTCAAAATTAGGTAAATATTTTTGTATAAAGAAAATTTATCCTGTTTCGTGTGGTCACAGTCACAGACAAAATTAGTCAGTCATGTAATGGTGTACTTTGTTGTCTATCCCACACCGGATTCGTGTGACGTGGCAGAGATTTTTTTTTTTGTATATTCACTCAACTTATATATAAATATATAGGATGTAGGTGTGTTGACTTTACAATCCCATTTTATTACAAAAATAGAATGCGCTTGAGCATTTTGCTGATGTATTATCTGTTAATTCCTATCATGTTGCCTTCGGCTAAAATATTTCTTTGTTGATTTTTATTGTATGAAATTCCCCGAAAAGTTTGTATAGTTGTAAATCTATATTTTAAATCATGAGTAAACCGGTAAGTCGACTGAATTCAATATAAAATCAAATATCTGATATTCCGCAGTTTTTAGAAAGGACATGTATATTATATTAGTATTGTATTTATTCTAAGTCGTGTACACATTTTTAAATATTCATTTAATAAAGTTGCCATTTGCTTATAATTTGAATGAAGTGATTGAATGATATCACCGATGGAGAATTCTTTTTTAGAGTATACCTAGAAGCAATATATTTTGCTTTGTTCTCAATCCCACACACTAATAAATTAAGACTGAAGACAACTACTGTTGTTGAAATGAGCATTTCAGCTATTAGATATTATTGTTTTGCCTTATCATTGGACATGTTTAATGAAATGATTTATATATCCACTTTGTTGAATTACTAAAATTTGGAACTATGGTATGGTATTATTGGTATGTGACAGTAATGTAATTTCTCCTCATAGAAGCCACAGGTTTAGACTATTAAAAGACTTCATTCCGAATTTTTTTTTTGAATCGAATTATTATTTTAATTTTTTTATTGAATTTGCTTATTTTTCGAGTATTTGAGTTTGTTTTGTAACTTGTCGATTATAGATTCAAAATTTTATTTCAATTTTTTTTATATTCTTCAGGTATCTAAAGTCACTCCTATTATTCCCATTGATGATGCATTTCTCGGAGTTTGCTTGCGAAAATTGGGAATGAAACCTCAGAATCATAAAGGATTCAAGAGTTGGGGCGTCAATCGTCCAAAAGACATTTGTATTTACAGAGAAATAATGACGTTGCATAAACTCGGTAGTGACGATATGATAGCAATGTGGAAGGAATTACATAACTCAAATTTTACTAATTGTGCAAAAACATTTGAGGCTAAAAAAGAAAAAAGGTGATCTTGCCACGCTCACTACTCAACACTGTAACGCAAAAAAAAAATATGACGTTCCACGCCGCAATAATAGATTGCGCTGAATTTCCTATTGCAGTGGCTTATTTCCTCCTATGCTTCATTAGATTACGTCAACAAAGCAAAGGTTAGAGACGTTCTTCAGAGCAGTTAAAAATTTATGCTGATGAGCGTACTGCAGAGTCTAAAGATTTCTTTACACATAATCTGCGAGCATGTGTCTATAATAGAAGTGTCAATGAAAGAAGCGTTGCATTTTCTTGCATATCTGTGAACAATAATTTTTTCACTAATTGCCACTCTTGTCGTTCGTAGCTAGAATTTATTGTATGCTATATATTATATATAAAGATATATATTAAAAAAAAACACAAATTAAATTTATTTTAGTAGGCAATGCGGTCCACGGAATTCAAAATCAATGCCATAAATAAAGATGTTTCATGGGCATTTAGTTATTCAAAATTATTTTCTATTTGCAATGAATCTATGAATAATGTAGAATTTTATCGAATAAGATTTGACATTTGTCATGTTGCTACTCAAAAATAACACATACAGATTATCATTTGCAATAACAGATTTGTCCTATGAGAAAACTCTTCTATAGATGATCAGATTCAATACAATTCATATTTCACAACTGAAAGGGCAGTAATCTGATATTTCATTCATATATTTAAATCTCAATTATGGATGGCTAAGATGACTCTGCTTTTGCTTTTCTATGAACAATTATTTTAATTTTAGTTTTACTTTCATAAGTGTAAATTTAGTTCTATGAAATTTCGTACTTGGTTACAATCATTGGGGTTCTACCATTGTAGCAGTTTTCCCCTTTATATTGTTGAAAACAAACTCTTAAATTCAGAGTTGTTCAAACTTTAAAGTGTACTATTATATTTTATTCGGGTTAATCTTTTAGTGTCACCTTTCAAACCTCATGGTTGCGGACATTTTTCACATAACTTCTGTCAAGTTGCAAGACTTTTTAACCATCTTATAAATCTGACGAGCATGAGTGTCAAGGATCCATCATAACCTTTCATTATAAACAGATTATTCTTTGTATGTTTTGATCTATTGTTCACAAATTTCAAGTTGGCTAATTTTTATCTATCTAAAATCAAATACTGGTTCTGAATTTGAATCATAAAATTTCTTTGATAAAATTTCGTTTGATACACATAATATGTCTGTCTCTCAATTTGGTATTTGCACCTAAGAATGTAGAAGTCCACTGTACATCTTTTATATTGTAGTTTAATTAGTTGGAAGTTATGGCATCGCTAGTCCAAATTGCCTTTCCTCTTGTTCTACCATACTTTTCCAAAGAAGCTATGATTACCATGTCTATAACTATTGTTATTTATCTTATCACCTGATAATTCACTTCTATATGCTATGTTTCTGTATAAAATCGATCTTCGGATACTTCCATACTTAAACACTTTTTTATGAAAACTTTTTCATGCAAAGTCTTATTTCATCTCATATTTCCTTATTTAGTTTAGTTTTCTCATATCAGTATTTTTATACGATGCGGAAAATTGTTTTGTCTCTGATTGTAGTGATATTTATTTTGCAGTGCCTTGCCAACCAATTGTAATCTTTTAAATCTCAATGTAGGTTCATGTAGGCTTGCATTGTTAAATTACATTTGCTGCTTATGTTTCAAATTTAGCAGAAATTCCAATATATTATTATTGCGCGCTCTAGAAGTATGTGTACCAATATGGAGGTTACTAATTTTGTTCGCCTACTTTACATCAAGTTGTATTAAGAGATGGAAGCCTATGGACATATTACTTGGCTAACACAAACATTCCCCGAACTCGTAATAGAACTAAAATAAGGGAAAACTGGATAAAATCATGGCCTAAGCCTAGCCTGGTACATATACTACTGGAGTACCTTATTACCAAGTATATTCACTCTTGTTACCATCATTTTTATCTAGACGTGGGCTTGCTTTGTGAAAATTTTTTTTTTCATGTTTCAAAATTTTCGGGAATCCATGCATCTAATAGCTCGTAGTTAATTTCACTCTATTTGATATGCAGTTTTTACTTGAATACTTGGTAATTTGGTTGTTGTCTCAAAATTATATAATAAATTAACCTGGCAACGAAGCACTAACTATCATAATAATCTTCCCCCATTGTAATAATGGACTTGTACCCCCGATTTAATACTGCCAGCTTCAGACCGAATCAGTGTTGATATTTCCGTACTAAACACGGTAACTGAGAGCCCATCAAACATGATTGAAATTAAGTTGGAGTGTGGTACCTAAATAACTGATTTACCCACATTCATTTTTATATAGCATTTTACATGAGAGCGTGATTTAGATGAATATCTAGGTTCGCTGAAATGCATGTTGTTCCTTTTTCTTCCACATCATATGACTTTGTGTAGTTTCGATAGGAATTAAATGAACCTTATTATATAGAATAGTGAAATTTTGTTACTCCATTTCACTTATTGCTTCTCAAATATATCTTCGTACTACTGACCTTAAGCCAGCGAGTGTTTTTTGAGGTTTTATTGTCTTTTTCATGCTCTTCATCCATGTAGTGGGAGTTTGAGTATTCTGGATCACCGCTGTTCTAGTATTTGAATGAATTTTGAGATTACTCAGTCAGGTGAGATCTAAATAACTCCAGGTTAAAGCAAATTCCAAGACACGCTGAAGTTAGAGAGGTAGTTTTAAAACTATTGAAAATGTGGAGTTCAGCGACAGCGGAGTGCAGAATGACAGAGTTTCAGCCGTCTTAACAAAATACTCAATGTTCCTCCGGAAAGGACGACGCACATTGCAACGTGATTTTTTCGCTTGTCACTGAAGTTGGTTGGTCTTAGTTTACTAACTCTTACACCTATAATAATTCAGAAAAGTCTAGCGAGAAGGGATGATACTGCGTAGAAAATTCGTCCTCGCAAAATGCAAGTTATTTGAGATTATGTCAGTTTGAGGCGCAAAAGCTTGATCAATCATTTGTTTTTAGTCGATTTAGGTTCGACTGATATTAATGCATTGTGTTCGCGCTTTACATCGATATACTTACAGGTGGGGATAAATCCCGAACTGCACGAATATCCCCAATCAGACTCCCTCAGAGGTGAATGTAATAGAGATGTACCGATACCAACTAAAAAGCCGATGCGATATTTCAAAGAAGCCGATATTCCGATACTATGTAATTATTACCCCAAGTGTGCAGGGCAGACGGGTTGAAACAATAGTCTTTGAGCATTATTCATAATACACATCATTTCATAGTGAAAGGGAGATATATTCACATAATATGGAGATTCAGATGCGTTAATTGATTCAGGTGCATTGTGTACTGACGCTAGTAATCTCGGTGTTCAATTAGAAAACTCATAGGGTTTGGGTGGTAAAATAAATCAATGTTTACTTATCCTACAAAACCGATTCATTAAGTTTCTTGCGCAGGATTTTGTGCCAATATAATGACATATTTTGTATTTTGCACATTGGAAAATCCACAAATATTCGATTGGTATAATTCTTCATAATTACCAGGTAGATAATATTGAAAATGTAAAGTAAAAATTGCGAGAATATCAAAATTAGTTGAGCTTAAATAGCTAAATTCATGTCAGAATCTTATTCCCGTTTCTATTCGTTGGGGTGGGGACGTGCATGCCTCATAGTTCACGATCTAACCAAGAAAATAAAATTTTAACATCAGTATTTTACCTTAATATTTAAAATATTGTGGATCATATTAAAAAGCTAAATATATCGGAAATATCGGTCTACATTTAGCCGATACACTACTGATACCGAAAATTTGGCCGATACCGATACATCTCTAGAAAGTAACACATATCATTTGCATCTTTTTGTAAATATAATCTTACCTTTATCGAAACGTACAACCTACACGTATATAATTGTTCTTATGTTGATAAGCTGAAATTTCGACTGACGGAAGCAATCAACCGACGCAAAGTTTCATATCTTCAATATTTAGAGATTTATATTCCTTTATTCTGTGCGGCCAACGCACGAGTGGTTTTAGTTACAATGCATTGGTTAACGAAAAACGTTTCTTTGATTTCAAGAACACGGCTTTGCTAAATTATTTAATGTTTTGGTGATGAGTCTTTCAGCTTTATCGGACATCGGCATATAAACATTTGGTGGGCTTCATATTGAAACAGAATTTCCGCAGTAGACACAGTAAATTTCTGCCTAGTCTGCGATTCGGTTGTCATTGAATCTATAATTGATTCAGTTAAAAGAAATAGGTAAATTTATTGCTTCCTAGTGTTTCGACAGATAGTGTCTTTTGTTGGATCTGGGGCTGCAGTTTTACAACTTGAAATATATATATATGTGTCCTTTTCATTTCGTGCAATACTCAATATGAATAAACAAACCACTTATGGGGTAATTATTTGAGTTTTTCAGAGTTGAATCAGAGTAACATGATATATATATATTACATTTGATTTCTCTACGTTTCTTCCCAAAATAAATGAAACTAATAGGCGTTGTGCGAATCTATGTATTGATCAGTCAGGGCGGTTTTCAATGCGTTTGAATGATATATATATTCGAATGACATGAGTTGAATAATTATGTATAAGTGACTGCATCGAAAGAGTATAACTCGTTAAATTAAGAACTACTACTATGCAGAATCGAATCGAAAAATATATTTATAAAAAATATACATAGGCTATGAAACCCAAACAATAAGGCTATAAATATAGTCAGAAAACTTAGCATAGATATATTCTACATAAATATTTATATAATTAAATGAAACGACTGAGATTGAACGCGACAGCAATTTTAAAAACTAATCAAATTTTATGATGTATATTTCGTTTCACTGCGAATGGTTTGTTACATTATTTCCAGTCTGTTCATCAGCCTCGTTATTGTCATTGGATAAATAGGTAGAACATGTTCCACTCGCGATGCCCGGTAAAGCGTTTTCTTTGACCATCAACTTATTACTCTGTCGCAAGGCTGCAAAAGCTTCGCCAATTCTGCTGCTAGTTTTTTCGCTTCGCTTTTTTACTGGTGTGTTTGATGATTGCTTTTGTATCCCATTCCCAATATTACTTTCGTTTTCTGACGTTAATCGATCGATAGCTGCTTTGAAGCGTTTGGACATACTTGTACTTGTAAGTAAGGTATAAACTATGGGATTGATCGTGGAATTTATTGGGAGAATTATGATCGCAGTAACAGGGTAAATTATTGCATGAACATCGTCACTCAAGCCACCGGTTATCAGAGAGTAGACCGCAATGACGCAGACTGGTATCCAACACAACATGTCCGTTATTACCAGCACCGCAACTCGGGCATTTAACTTTTTTCCAGCGTTACCCGATTTCTTGGTAGCAACATTGGACATCTTCAATCGTTTTGATCGCTTGCTGTTGCGACCTGCTATGTAAACCAAAACAGCATAGGCGACCGTCATTAATAAAAATGCAATGAGATTGATAGTAACAACAACTAAAGTATAAATCCAGCTGCTTACGGCTGTTGACGTATATAATGACGGCAGGCATGTTGCAACGGATGCTCTGAAGTAACCTGCCAGGGATACAAACCCCATGAATGGAGCGTTTGCTAAAACTAGTCCTAGTATCCATATACCAGCAGTTGAAAAATAAAATATTCGAACATCCACTTGTAGATAGTTGAATGGCTGTACTATTGAAAGGAGACGTGTTATGGTTATCAAAGACAGCAACAAAACGGATACTTCGCCGGATAGCATGGCAAGCACACCAGCCGTTGAGCAAGCTGTTGATGTTAACCAATTATGTGAGTGTCTGTAATATTCTCCTGCAAATATCAGATCAGCTGAAGCTATTATAAATAGGTAAATGCACATCAGAAAATCTGATAAACCGAGCATCCCGATTAGAAATATGTTAATTTTCGCTGTTCTTTGTTGAATTGTACGTCCGACACTTTTATATTCTTTCGCGCGAAGAAAAATAACTGTCAGGTTCCCCAATGCAGTTACCAAAGCCTGAATCCACAAAAACGCCCGCAGAGTTTCATTCGCAATCAGGCGATTACATGATGAAACGTCATCTTTTGGAGTACACGTTAGTGAGCTACTACCCCATGTAGCAACAATACAGCATATAGTAAAGACATCTCCATGAACTTCTGTCAGCTTTTTCTGGCTTGCTAATAATTCCGGATGATAGTTGGTTACGGAGTTTTTTGACACGTCTAATATTATAAGATCTCCCAAACGGACAAAGGTACTCTCATGAAAATATACAATTTTATTCTGAGATAAGTCAAGAACGCGTAGACGTGTTATCCCACTGAATGCATCACTTGATATATGCATTATTCCGTTTCTTGGAAGATATAATTCTTCTAACAAGCTGTTTGCCAAAAATGTATCGTCTTCTATGTTTGAAATATTGTTGTCCGATATGACTATTTTTGTTAACAAATTGAATACAGTTATAAATGTTGGTATCGCTGTCAAAGAGGCATTCATCAACTCTATGTCCAGAAGTTTAGGAAGGAAGTCTATCTGATAATCAACTATCGAGTCTAATGATGTTGTATCCATGTCAGTTAAACGAACTGTTGAAAATGTCCCAAATGAAGATAGCAAGTTGACAAAGGACGTCGCATTAATTACGACATTCTTCAATTCCAAAATTGTTGATTTTTTAGGCAGGCAGAGGTTTTCATGGAGCAGAGACGTATCTATTGTACCTTCAGCACAAGATACTGATGTAGCAGCTTGGTTGCAAAAACATGGATTCAAACACGGATCATCAACTTGTATGAGACCACCTCCCAAAGTTGACCTGGAGCATCTGGATTTTATGAGAAAATATATAAGGAAGGGTATCTACGAACAAAAAAATCAGACAAAAAAGAACATTATGGTGGTAATTGGTTCGCAAATTGTTTTTATTATCGTATTATCGCATCAAAAACAAGAACTACAAAAATGTCACTTGGATAAGTAAAAAATAGTCCTTCCTACCTTCCATTTTTGTTGATTGAACAATCATTTTCGTTACATAATGTATCATTGCAAGTAAATCCTCCAATGAAATCGGTGCATTCACTTCCTTCGGGACATCGATTGATATAGCATTCATCGATTGCATCATAAATAAAGAGTCCGTTTGCATTATATCGGTGAAATTCCTCGGAACAATTCAGCTGATCTTGTGCGTCGAGGGAGGAACAATTCAAGGTATTTGGGATTACAACTAACAACGGTTCTTTAGGAGCGAGTGCTATTCCTCGCAATAAAACGATTTTCGTTAAAGAATTTCCTTGCAGATAAATCCTTTCCAATTCTCGAAGATTTTCGAACGCGTTTGGACGAATGTGTTCAATACAATTATGGCCTAAATCAAGTAAACGAAGTCTCTTTAAACCATCAAAGTTATAATTAACTGACAAGAGGTTGAATGACAGGTATAATTCATACAAAGTTGAAAACTGATCTCTGAATAGCTCATATTGAATGTTTGTTATTCTGTTATGTGTCATAGAAATTGTTATGATGTCGTTGGATCCTGAAAACGTATCATCATGTAAATCGGTAATTTCATTGTTGTCAAGATTCAAAACTGCGAGATTGTGTTGGTTCTTGAAAACTGGAAGAGTTTCTTTTGTGAAACCCATATCGTTCAAATAGAGGAAAATCAGAGAAGAAGTTGATTCAGAAATAAAATCGCGGTCTATACAATCGTATGATATATTCTTCATTCGCAACATTTCCAAATTTGATGATATTTCATCCAATATACCAACATGTATGTTCTTCAGTTGTATATTTTTTAAATCCAATCTTCTGACGTCACTCGGAACACAAGGCGGACTATTGTTTTCTTGATAGTCAAAAATTTTATAATACAGATTGACGTTGGGAATTGTCGATTGGCAAAATGGTGGTCGACAGGAAACGCAAGTTTCGTTGCAATATTTCCCATCGAGTCCAAATTTACAGATGCCGGTTGTCGGTTCACCTATTTAAGACATTTTAAATAATATTGAAATTTTTTTCACATTTCACAAGCCAACTAAATCGAACAAACTGCAAAATTGATCGACCGTTTATTGGAAATAGTATGCGTTGTCTAATTTTAAGCGTTTGTGAAATAGATTTTAATACTTCTTTATATAGCCAGATGAGCAAAGTTATTTCCATTGGCGTTTTAGTAATTTAAGATTGATTACAAATGGAATCATTTAAATTCTACTTACTTCTGTTCGTTGAACTGCAGTTGGGCTTTTGGAGATCTTCTGGAGTGACATGATCGGCGGTACAACTATCTGAAATAGGTCAGATACAAACATTGTTATTGATGAAATTGTAGAAGGAAATCGTATTTTGTTGAAAACATAAGCTTTGTCTTCGAAATATAGGCTTTGTCTCTTTTACCACTATATATGTACATATCTCGAATGTCACGACAACCTTTTTAAATACATAAGATCAAAAACTTGGAGCTCCCGTAGTATGTACACAAAAATGGCGCACAACCTGAACACAGTATGTGTTAGGTTAGATACGATTCAAAAGACTGATGCTAAATCAGTTCCAGAGTAACAACAACAATAAATATAAAATGTTATAATTGTACGCGAGAGTATATTTTATTAGGTTAAAGTGTTCATATATATCATATAATATGTAGGCTTATTTATAATCCACACAAGTTAGTAATAAGTATGTATATACTAGATCTGCCGATATCACTTTTTTGTCGATGCCGATACTAATATATGGGTACATTCCTAGTAAGCACTAAGCATAGTTTCTTAATAATCGAGTTTCGAAACATAAACTGCACATATTTGAAGTTTAGCTGAAAAAAAAACAGAAGATATAGGAACCGTTATTCTCTCACTAGTTTGGTATTGGACGATTAGAACGGCTATGTTGTGTCAAAACAAAAACGCTGTTAGGCGTAAAGGTCATGGGTTCTTAGATCAAAGGTCATTAGCTTCTATTTCATGCGATTGATCGAATCAACTGTGCAGACCTGTTGAATACACACCTGTACAATCTCTCTCATCAGATCCATCGTCGCAATCTTCAATGAGGTCACAATACTGATGTAAGGAGATGCAATTGGAATCAAAATCACCGCATTTCTTTTTGAACGATTCACATTCTAAAGTTGAAACATCCTTATAATAAACGATTATATAGAGTATAGACAGAATGATAATTGGGCAATTACCGGTACCATCTCGTCTCTCACGGTGGTCAAATTCAATTTTAGAAGTGTCAGTGCCAAATTTATATCTTGAACGCATATCGAAATTTTTAGAACAAATGCTTATGAAGAAAAGGCAAAAACTGAATATCTTTGTGAAAAGTGTGAGTCACTTTGACGCTATTCATCAAAAAGTATTGGAGGCTTTTGGCGCAGAATGGCGTAGACACCTTTTAATATTTGAAAACAGTTAACCAGTAAACAGCTAATAAATATTTTGCACAATGATGCATCGATTACATCGCATATATATAATATCAAAATTCCGTCTATATCAAATAAATTAAAAGGTGTGATTTTATTTATTTTCCTAAATTGATGATTGAAAGAAAGAAAGGCATTGAAGCCACAGGTTTATAATCTCTGGTTCAAAGTTTAGCCCGACGCTTCACCCAAAAACTAGGTACACTACAACGCACTGTAAAGATTTAGGCACCCTAAAAACATATAAGCACTTTACGTTTAAAGGCATCTCAATCAGTCTTCAAATTGGTGGTGCCTTGGTAAGTGTGGCAACCATTTTCACTCACTAACTCACAGGGAGTGTCAGTGTGTACGTTCCAACAACTCACCATTGAAGTAATAATGTTAAATATTTCATGTATAAGGTCTGTGAAGTCATTTATCAGTACTAAAACTACGTGAAACCACGACTTGCAACAAATAAGGCTTGTAATGATGAGAAAATTGTTTCTAAATACCACGGCTCGAATAACAAAAAGATTACGCTTTGATGCACTGAGTATTTATTGGGCCATCGGAACAGTTTTTGACCGATTGTCGAACTGTTGTTATGAAATGTAGTGTAGGCCGAGATCTCTTGGCTACTAAAATATAAATTACCAAAGCATCCCTCTTCGTCAGATTTGTCAGGACAATCAAAATTTCCATCGCATACTTCAAAAGGGAAGACGCAAGCTGTTTCTGATTTACATTTGAGACGATCACCACAATCTGAACAGAAGAACTTCAATAGTTTGAATTTTGGTCAGGATTGAATTCATCCGGGGACATACTATCTAAAAGCTTGATCAAGAACATAAAACTTATTAATTTTATGCCTAGTAACTAGGAAATAGCAAAAACAGGACGAGTCTTCGATGATATTTCTGGCTACAGTACAATAATGCTATTTCTTCCTACTTCCTACTGCTCGCAAACACCGAGTACTGTTTATCAGTATTGGGGGACTTAAGTTATTGACTCGACTCGGATAACCTTTAATTGAGGCTATAATATAAAATCCAAGCCTTAGTGTCAATTTGACTCATATTTATCATTTAATTGTTGCTGATGAAATTTACCATTACTCGAATTTTGACTCAGGAGTGCAGTCACTCGCCTTCACTCGGGGGTCAAGACTGTGGTGACTCGACCTGGATGCCTAACGTAAAAATGTTTTGTCCTGACTCGTTTCGACTCGGGGTTAGCGGAATTGTACCCAGCACTGTTGTTTAGACTTGTTTATTGAATTCATATTCAAATTACCGTATTCTTTGCAATTCATCTCGTCTGTCCCATTTTGACAATCAATCTTTCCATTGCACCGAAAATAATCAGACTTGCAAATGTTGTCGCACTTGAAATGATACTTCTCACAAACTAAAATATATTAACACCAGTGCTTCGTTAGAAAAATACAACTTTCTGTATCTATGCCTATATAAGCTACCACTTGGACGCATGGAGGTATTGCATTTGGGATATTTTTACATAATCATAGTTTTCTCATGGGGTGAGGTTGTAGATCGCTTGGCTAACTACGATTAGAGCTGGGCATTTCCGAATACCTGATAATTTGGGAATCGAATGGAATCTCGAATATTTGGAAGATATGTAGCTGGATGCTACTTTTTTTATTGTAACGAGTCCTCCAGATCCGGAAATTACAGAAAAAATCGAATCCATCACTCAGACTGTTCGCTGAGTGTTCACGCACAGTAAAAAACATGTTCATCAATATTTCAAAATTGCAATTTACAAACAAAACTTGATTGAGGTATTCACCCCGACCTTTGACGGACAAAAAACAAGATGGCGGCGATTCAAATAATTAACTACGATTCAAACACGATCTCTCTAATATGTAATGTTTAACGCAGTATTCAAGGAATATTGATCAATTTTAACAAAATGATCGAATTGGTTTAGACGAAGATTTCGAATCGCAGCTATCTTGTTTTTCGTGGTGAATTCCTCAATTATATTTATAACTCTTATTTCTATTGAGTTATTGATGAAAAATGTTCATTATTGTACGTGACAAGTCAGCGAACTGTCTGAGTGATGGATTCTATGTTTTCAGTAATTTATGTGCCTAAAGGACCCATCACAACAAAAAAGTCACATTCAATTGATCATCTTCTAAGTGTTCGAGATTCGATTCGATTCTAAAATCATTAGATATTCGACTATGCCCAGCCTTAGTCAGAGTAGACAAAAAATAACGTTGTGTCTACGTTGGTAATGTAATAGCTGTGGAAATAAATTTTGTAAACAACAAGCTTTATAAATGATTCTGACAATCCCAAAGTACAACAATAAATGTTACCAGCTTCGGCACAGTTGTTTTCATCTTCCCCATTCTTGCATTGTTCTATGCCATCACACAACATGTCCCTAGTGATGCAGAATTCCAATCCAGGTGGCAATTGACTGCTGTCAAACAGGCACAAGCCTTCGTCGCAAACTAGAAAAAAATATAATTGTGGTGAGCAAGTAAAAAAGTAGATTCATTCAGAAATTGGAACCATTCGCGTGATGGAGCTAAAAAAGCATGATTGAAAAAAAACTTTACTTCAAGTTAATTGGCGATCAATAATATTTCAATAAACTAATTGTGTTTTTTGCAATATATTAGCAAAGATACATAAAAAATCGGATAACAAATCATAACATAGTATTACATACCAAGCTGTGATGACACCTCTGAATCTGTAAGTAATTACAATTTTAATATTTTAAACATTCAGAGGTAAATATTCACACAAGTAGTTATTTAAAATTAAACTCTAATATACTTTTAATCTCCAATATATCATATAAAACATGTTTGAGGGGAACTCAAAAAAGCCTAAAAATCTTTTTATGTCGTGCTTAGTTTTTTATTCCTGGCGATGCTTACAGCATATCACCTTTGCTCAGTTTGTTTGGACCGATTTTTGATAATGGGTCGCTGAGTAAAGGAACTCAGCTGCATCTTGAAAGAGCGGTGTCATCAAAAAATCTAGTAACCACGTAGGTATAATAAAGTGAGAATCAACTCTTGTATTTCATAATGGTTATTCTCACTTTGATACCGAATCAAATTAGTTTTTTCAGACTGAAGCTCCACGGACGCTATATACCTATATTTAATTTTAGGCGCTCCAGAAGTGTGTGTATCCATATGGAGGTAACTAATTTTGTTTGCCTACTTTACATCAAGAAGTGTAAAGAAACTGATGACTATGGACAGGGGGTGTATTCCCTTGGCTAATACAGACAGTCTCCGTACTCGTAATAAAACTAAAATAAGGAAAATCGGAAAAAAATTATGGCCTAGCCCTAACCTGGTACACATACTACGGGAGTACCAATTTAATTCATAAAAGTGAAAATAGTCGACCGGAAAGAAATAATTTAAAAATATATATGCAAGTTATACATATTTTAAAAAAACTTAACTATTATCTCCTACATTTATTTTTGACGAAGGAAACGGCGTGAGATTCTCTTGATGTAGTGGCGTGCAGGGTGTGTACCTCCCATACCTTTATTGGGCCATATATTTTAAGTGCAACATTCGAATTATTTATAATTGGAATTTTACTCGAAAAAATGTATCCAATTATTTTGAAAAAAATAATGGAAATTCAAAATCACAAATAGAATGTCCATATATCATGTCACATATACTTTATAATAAGCAGCAACACTTACCGAGAAGTAAAGCCGCCAGAAACAGTCCGAAAAATATCTTCATGTTAACTTTCTCCGCAAAATATTTTTACCCAACGCCCTCTTTGCCTAACTCCAGAATAACCCAAAACATAAGAAACTTTGAGTTTTATTGTCATTTTCCTACACTTTAGGCGACATGCTCGTATTTTTTTGTACATAATTTAGTACAAGAAAGTTTATATCCTTTGCCCACGTTTAATGGTGTACTGGTCGAAAGTGGCAAATTAGTATGGGGAAACGCCCGACCTCGACTCGAAAATTACTGTCAACAACTTTCCACACAAAAGATTGCCGTTCGCGAGTAGAGCCATAACAAATTTTGTAAAAATTCGCTTTTTACTCCATCCAAAAATTTCAAAAAATTCATAACCAATCAAGCGTATCAAATTTTAAAAAATCGATTCACTACTCAGATCAGCGGCTTTTGGCCATTCCAGTTCTGAACTGAACTTTTCGCTTCGATTTGGTATGAAACTTGATTTGTAACAGCACTAATATCATATCGGAGAACTCGATTAACGAACGAGTATTGAAATAGTACTTTGACTTCAATAACATTTTTGAATGCTTATTTATTCTTGAAAGAGACGCATAAAGACAAAGAGCAACGGGTTTTTCCTTAACCACGAGTGGGCATTGATAATAATCTTAATACATTTCTCAAAATTTTTGTATCAATTTGCAATAATAGTAGCATTCACCTATTTTTGGACCTTCAGATGTATGTACACCAAGATGGCACCAGTTGAACAATGCAAGAAAAAAATAGAAAAAAAAAGCAAAGTTTAGATATGCAAATTTTTTTTTGCGTTTCCTGCAAATATAAATGCTTGGTTAAATATCTACATAAAAATTGTATATGCTCTGAGGAATACGTTAACGTTGTTTTTGCGGCGACGCAGAACAGACGCAGAACGCTTTTGACACATCTCCGTTTCCTCAAAAATAAGAACAACCAATTATTGTTCTATTTTTCCCAACTTTTTCTGGAATGTTGTCGGTGCAGAATGTTGTTACTGCTTTATAAACCAATACATGCAAATATATATAAGCAGGCTCTCTATTGCCGATAAAATTAAAATATTCCCATTCAATGTTCTTGTTTGTTTTTTCAAAAATAATTTATCACTGCCATCGATTACAAATAAGAAACTAAGGAAATTTTATTCCAGATATTTACCAATATAAAACACAAACAGACTAATTTAACACAAACTCACGTGTTTCAACGAACCTGAATGCAATGAGATATGATATTGTATTCCTGTCATAAAAAAAAAATACTATAACATCTAGAAAGTTAATCTTTGATTGTCGGTTTGATTGATTTTTCGGCGCTCCAGAAGTGTATGTACCTAATTTTGTTCGCCTACTTTACCTCAAGTTGTGCAGAAGGACTCAATCCTATGGGCAGGGAATATATTCACTTGGCTAACAAAGACAGTTCCGTAATAGAACTAAAATAAAAAAAAATATGAATAAAATTATGGCCTAACCCTAACCTGGTACATACACTATACGGGAGTACCGATTTCTTTGCAAAAACAAAACAATTTTTTTTTAGTGAAACTCAAATGGTATGGATAGCATAAGAAGTCATCATACATGAGTTAAATTATCCTTCAATATTTGAACTGAAAGTTTCAAAATTTCTAAGCTTAAATACCGATGGTTTGTAAATATCACGATAGTTGTATCTCGACATCACATCATAATTCACTTTTTCTTGTTTGAAATCAGTATTGAATGCATCAGTATCCACCCTTGATCTGGGTAGAATCGTGATACGTTAATTCATTTTATCGCTGGATAATTTCAAATGTTATCTATTAATATTGTATTAATAGTTATCTTAGTAAGACCTTTTGTTTGTCTTCGTCATTCAGGACAATCATTAACGAAAACTGCACGATGGTAGTTAACGTACTGTGCAGTTTTGCCTTCCGTACATAGTATTCCAACATTAGGCTAACTACCGTAAGCATGTGCAGGCTGACATGGACTTAAATATCCCTATGTAATTATATAGTTAGAACGTGATAATAGATAGCATTGAATCCTTTATTTTGTGTTGTGTATCCGATTAGGGTGTAATTGTACGGAACTGCTATTTCTGTTTAGTTTAGAGTTACATTCAACATAACATGAACGATTTTTGATTTCTATGTGATCCATATTTCAAAGCAATTCTTATTTGCTCCTTTTCTGAGTGCAATAACAACAAAATTCAACTTAATTCAATGCTTTTGATCATATATTTTCATTTGATTGAAATGCGATCCAACGTCTGACATCATCATTTATAGAATATAATACAATACACATTCTTTATGACAATTATGAACACGCTTTGTTAAATTCGAATAAAAAGCTTCATTGAAGTTAAGATTGTTTCAGACATTTAAGCGAAGGAAATTTTACTTGAAGGGTTAGTTGACGGTAGATTATGTATTAATATTATGCTAGACACAATTGTATGCAATTGAATATATTACAAGTGAAAAACAAGACGCTTACCAGCAGTTTGGCAAAATGGAAGGCTGATTCCACGACATCAATTGTGTGAAGTACTGGTTAAATTAAGTATCTCAAATGCAAGTCGAATATTAATCTGGGTGATGACGTTACCCGATTGCGATAATTGCATGGATGTCTGAGGATTACAATCTTTTAGTGCGATACCAAAGTAAACAATACCATGCCAAACTAGTCAACGTTATCAAGCGACTACCTTAGGGATTAGCATTGGTTTATTAACTTATAATGTAATAACTAATTTGGTTCTGTAATATGATCTAAGAGAAACATTGAAATGCAATATTTGGCATTCAAACTTAACCCTCATTTGAAAAGATTGTTTGTAACTTTACTCAGATTGTGTTGGAGGTGAAAAAATGGTTAGTTGTTTACCTGAATGCTCACAATAATGCAATTATAAAGTGCTTATTTTCTAAATATATTATTATTTACTGACTACTTCACAACTAGCTATTCCGAAATTCTTTTTATAGTATCTGGCAATCATCAAACGTATGCTTGTTGACCCCAGGTATTGCTTAATATAATATTTGTACACGATTCTTGTTATCGGAAAGTCGTAAGTCATTCAGTGGACCAACGAGGTGTATGCTCATAATATAAGATTATGAAAATTGTAGCTAGCTATTAAGTAAATAGGTAGTTTCATTTATGAATATGGTATGATATGGAATTTTGATAAACCGAGTGTAATTTGTCAGGGCTGGTGTCATTTCCAAGAAAGATTTTATACGATTAATTAGTTTCTTTGTGTTATCATCGCCTATTTATCTCTTAGCGCGATTTAAACAAATTGGTTTTGCATATTGATTCACATACATTCAAGATATTCGGGAATTCGGCAGCGTCCGCTAAATCGCAGTATCACCGTGGTTTAATTTTCTATTTTAAAAGACAACTAAAACCATCTCATTCAAAAAAAAACGAAAATATAATTTATTGTTAAATTATTAACAATCCTAAGTCCCGAATTATGAAGCTATTTCCTGTTTTTACTACTTTTTGTTACTACAAACTTCATATAATCAAGCGTGATTCATTGATGGTGCATTCAGCATCGAACTACATCCTAGCTTCAAATGGAATTAAATTTGTAACAAAAATATGTGTGCGATTATTGCTTTTTGTGAATGAATTGCTGTGAACAGTAGGCAGCAGCTGTAGTGGCAATAGGATGTCATATTATGGTTCGTAGAAGCAATTGTATTATTCCGATACGAGATTTAACAATATTTGTTCGTTCATAAATAATGTGGTTTCTCAGGAATCTCGTGTCCCTTGTTGTCACACTTGTCCTAAACTATACGGTGGATTCGATTTCATATGCTGACTTCAATCATTTGCTCCACAATCTATGTTTACCTTAACTCATAACAGTGGGACAAGTGCGCTAAGAAAGGGACAAGTGTCGGAAGAGTGGGGTGCGATATTATTAGAAATAATATATACTAAAAACCGACAGAATTATTTTAATATGAGATTTTTGCGAATTCACGCAACCCCTTGGAAATGTTTTGAAGTCAGTATAGGGTATCGCGGTTGTTACTTCCCTTTTTTGCTAATTGATCATTAATTTGCTCTCAATAAACATAAAATACAGAGTCTCGAGTAATCAAATGCAACATTATACTAAATTCTTGTTGTCAGCAATTCTAATAAATAATATGATCATCCCGTGTGATGACAAAATCTATACTATTGCTTGTATATCACCAGGGTAGCAGTAATATTTACTTTACATATTACTTTCAGTCTGCGATTTTTTGTTATAAATAACCGTAAAGTAACATTTAATATTTATGGTCGATTTACCAAATGTGCACTCTTAACAATTTATCTATGTTTTCGTTCAATAATATTCGAGATAACGTCTTTTGCGATACGAATTTATATAGCTTAGTTTTTATTTAAATTCTCACTAAATTTTTTATAATCAAATCTGTATTCGTTTTACTTCATTTAGAACTAGAAATAAGATCAATAAAAATGAGCGAAAACGGACACGATAAAGACGGTCATGGCGATTCCATGGAGTTAATGGAAAAACAAAATAATGGAGTCAAATATAAAAGACCATCTTTTGAAGAGGTGAGCCATGTTTTAAGTTTTTCAATTGAACCTATTAGCCACGAATGTATTATTTCCTACATATGATTTGCCCCAGCGGGGTCACGAGGGTTAAGATTGCAAGCCCACCAAAAATTGTGAATTGTAAGTTATTCATATCATCGTTTTCTTTTGAATTAAAAAATTTTAGCTTCAAGAAAATAGTATTTTTGTGTCCACATTTCACACATGTAGAGCATTTATTATCCGTACTTTTATTATGCTTCAGGATGAACCTCCTCCTGCAGTCAAAAAACTCTCGGGATTGACTGTGGTAACAGCTGTTCTCTTTATCACTGGTGAAATGACGGGAAGTGGTGTATTGGCGTTGCCGAAAGCCGTGAAAGACGCTGGATGGGTGGGTACTGAACGTTGAGATTTGACAATATAAAACCTAATTTAACAGAACTTGTTAATAGACTGCCTTTTTGTGTACCAAATTCAAGTTTCATCCTAAATATACAACACTGGCCCAAACCAAATTCGAATTATTCGAATTTCATGGGTTCAAAAGTTCAGAATCCAAAATATCCTGATTTCATTAATCAGTTTTCATTAATTTGACACCACATGTTATCTAATTTCAAATTGGTGGCTTAAAAAGTTTTGGGCAATCTATCTCTTTTATGATTGTAAATTCGAACCTGTTTACCCAATCCTTACGTTTATGATTCTGATCTACCAAGTAGAGGTAGAAATTAAAACATCATCTATATATTATTTATATATTATATTTTATTAGCGTGTTCCATATTAGATAAATTTTGACAATAGCTTGATTTTTGAAAACTACTCAAGATGTTTACTCTCTGATATTGCAATGTAAAATTTACTTTTTCAACTTCTTATGTGTGTTATTGGTGATAGGGACCACACACATTCGCGAGATAAAATTTTTGAGAGTTACAACAATAATTGTTTAAAATTTTCTCATTACTTTGTTTATTAATTTTATTACAAAATAAGTGGGCGCGTGTGCCGAAAATGTTATCCTTTATTCGTGTCGAATCAGTGATATTTACGAGCGTTCTAAATTTAATTTTATTAATCCGTAATGGGGTTTGGAATAGACACTCCCTTGTTCGGGTAAAATTGTAGCCAAAGAAGTTTTTGTGTGAAACAGGGCGCATAGATTAGTGCGCTAACAGATTCTAAAAATGAACCCTTACAACTTGGCTAGTTGTCGTACAATGGTGATTTTTAAATGATTATGTTGTTTGCTTCAATATTACTGAGAACTCAACGAATAAAACAGAAGATAGCTACTCTAATCACATGACTGAGTCTACAAAACTTGACAAAACTAATTAATTTCTCATTATCGAAGAGTTTTTTCATGAGTTTTTGGACGATAGTTAACTTTTAACACTTAATGTTCAAGTTAATATTTTTGCTTTGAATTAAAGTTTACTGTCTCAAAAACTTTTGTGCTAGAGATCGATCAGGAAGATATAGTGCTGGATTCATTCATTAATATCTTCTTATTTTGATAATTCTATAAAACTGGAGTCTTTAGGACTTTAAAAACAATTAGTTTATAGTATATAATGCTTTGGGTAAAACTATCATTCATATGCCGTTTTGTTATCTTCACGGTCTATTGTCATTTAAAGTTATTTTGATTTGCATGCAGTTCAAACAAAACTTATCGGAATCTTGCTAAGATCACGTCGCAATTTGATGAAACGCTGACCACCACAACTCGAAATTAAATTGGGCGATCACAAACAAAGTCGTAAACAATTGGAGAAACTCAAACAGATAATTTCGTTTGTCATCTTGACAGCGCGTGTGATCAGCCCAATAAACATGATGATTTATATTTATTATAGTTTTTTTCACAAAATTTGTGTTTGCTGAATTTATACTTCAGCTCGAGCTTGTCTTAGATATTTCTGGACGAATTGTAACTTTGATTCAATGAGGAATTTTCCAGTTTCCTTTGAAGAAATTCTAACATTAGCTACATTATTAGAGGATATCAAGTTAAATTGTAATCTTGCGTAACTAAAACTTTTTACCGTAACGTGAACAGTAACAATATAATTGCGGTTAGTCATTCAATTGGGCATAAGACGTTCATGGATCATTGCAAAGGCCCAGGCCATCTAGGGTGTATATGTAGCATTGAAGTATTTCTCACCGGATATAATTAAAAGCTACTACAGGTAGAATTCACCGATTATTGTATTTTTATGAATGTCTCGTCTCTCTTTTTATGAACTAGCGTCTCGCTGCGGTTTTCAGCATAATAGTGCTTTGTGTACACTATAAATTAGGAACGCTGTAAAATGCATACATTGAAATTTTCTCACGTATTCTTTATTAATATGTGATATGCAAACTTTTGGTAACTATACTGGAATGCTATTTTTGTGTGTTCTGTGTTTGTTTTATTATGTGCTATGGTTCACCATTGTCATTGTCGCCATTAAAATACACAACTAGATTAAGTATTTCGCTGCATAATTGAAGCGTGTTATCATTAACATCTTTTTACAAAATAAATATAATAAAATATAATTGTAAACGAAGTAATTATAGAAAAACGCGGACTGTTCCTTGGAGCATAATTTAAATCTAGTTTTGGACCGGGGAACCTGTTACTGTTTGGTATAAATGTTTGAACTTTGAAGGCCAAGCCAAAAACGTTAAGTTTTTTTTTCATAATTACTCTGTGCAATTCATAGATTTCCATAATTTTATATTTTCAGATCGGTATATTTCTGATATTCATGTGTGCCGGAATTTCCTCGTTCACTGGATCAGTTTTGGGAAGATGTTGGGCTGCGATTATAAGAAACAGACCTGAGCTTGGTCGCCATTGTCAAGATCCGTATCCGACTATAGGAATGGAAGCTTTCGGAAAAGTTGGGAGGTAATATTTACTGAATTGAATCGCTGGAGAGCCTAGGCTTCAAGCCAAGACGTCATTCTCTCAGTCAGTAAAGTTACAGATTTGCAACCAATGGATTACTAACTTGTAACATCTTTTGCTAACATTATGCCAATATGACATTATCTAAATTGAACCTGTATTGCGGAGTAATCAAGTTTTTTAATCGGTGCACACTAAACAAAATATTTAAAAGTGGCTTTAAGTTGTAAGATTCCATCAGCGCGTTTTTTGCACGTGTAGAACGTTTTCATTGGTCGACGGAAAAGTACGACGGCACACGCCCATTTGCGTCTGTGTCGCCTGATAGCTTGACATATATCGAATGACAACTTGCGCGAGGTTAACTCCGATCATACATTTATTTATAACACAAAAGCTTTTCCATTGGCCCTATATATTACCGCTTTGTTTTGTTTTCAGAATAATTGTCAACATTTCTGTGTATTTTACATTATATGGTGTGTGCGTAGTCCTGCTTCTCATTGCATCTGGAAACATACAAGGACTTTTATTCCAGGTGGGCGGTCATCGTTTTCTATGACCTTTTATGACCTATCTCTATAGACTTTTGTATTTATATGTATGTAAATAAATAAGGATCAACTTAATAGGACATGGTGTCAAATACCACCATAGTGTTCCGTTCACAACCCTGAGTTTTGTATTAATTAACTTCCGAACATATTACACCACAATTATTAAAGGACTCAACTTGTCAGTTTAATAGGGCTCCATATGTGACCATATATCAAATCAATTCGCGTAAAAAATGTAAATTTTTCTATTCGACTTAGAATCAATATTTTTTATTTGGCAGCATTCTTATTATTCTCATGTGTGTTACTGTTTTGTCATGGATGATTAATTTTTTTTAAATTTATATTTATTGGAAATTAGGTGAATGTCGATATGTCTCTATGTTACTGGGTTATGATAATTGGAGGAATATTAGCTCCGTTCTGTTGGATGAGCAGTCCGAAAGATTTTTGGTGAGATCAAAAGAAATTTTTATTTTTATTTTTGTGGCAGGTATTCAACACTGGTGGCATCTATTATACTTACAAACAAATTTTTTCCTCATATGTCGTCTTCCGGCTCCTCAAAGAAAAGATTCAGAAAATTAAATTATGGCGTCGCCATGTAAAGCCCATACTAAAACCAAGGAAAACTATTGCTCTGTATAAATATGTGAACATGTTGTACGCTCGCGCTAAAATAATTGCTTTCAACGAGCTTCGATATTTCCGTTTTCTGAAAACCTTCAAACCAATAATATTCATCATGATTGGATTCGGTCATTTATTTCTCATGGCGATACTGTATTTAAATCAATAGATGGCGCTTTTATGTCACTGTTAGCGTTCAGACGAAAAACTGCAAATACATTGAATTGAACAGGAAAAACGATTCATGCGTGTCACAAATATATAAGTAAACACACGTTCAACTTGATGAATGGGTGTGACAAACTTACTCTACACTAAACAAAGATCTTATCAGACATGATAACATAGCGTGATATAATGCAGACTGAATTTGAGAACGACGTGTATATTTGAACTCGAATATAGAAGATTATAACTTTAATGTTGGACATTGACATTGTGATACATATACATTCAAAATAATTTATAACGATTTGGCCGCTTATACGGTATAATTGACAGTGAGTGACAAAAAAGTCTTCATTCTCATGATAGAATCAACTTGGTTAGTTTGGTAATGGTGTTATCGTGGTATCTTATAGGAAAAATGGCTCTGAAAATATATTACTAATTTTTGTGCCTCACAATTTCTGCAAGAAAACAAATCAGTGTGATCACTGATCAGACTAATGCGGTTTGTTGACAAATCTCTCTCTGACACGGTCATGAATCGAATGCCAAGTTGTAAACTCGAATCAGGAATTTTTTCTTTCAAGCTCTGGAAAGTTGAAGTGAAATATTTAAATTATCATTGAACAACGTATCAATGTTTACTATCTATTCTATAAATGGATTCACTTTGATTACGTTCCATAAACTCTGCTTCCTTGAATTAGTTGAGTCAACTCTTAATTATGCATCATTAAACTATTGAAAATGATATTATTTTAAAATGATAGGGATACAATTTTAATCTATTCACCAAATATCTTAAATTATAAATAACCCAATAAAACCAAAACTTTGCGAATTGTTTTGAAATTTATCTTAGTTGTAAATTCCACTCGTAAAAACCAAAACGTTCTTTATTTAGTAATCTTGAATGTATTAAAAAAAGGAACGGTGCCACGGCTCTCTTTTTAGCCAGAAGTGAGACAATATTCGCACGTATTTGGCCACACCTTAAAAACCGATTCTTGATCAAAAACAGACTCAAGTTATCTCCCAATCTGGACGAATCTTTAAAAATGCGCCAAGCCATATGTTGGCTTATGTTGTCACAGTTGTACTCTGAAAGTTCGTATGGTAACATTTTCTCTTCGATCATGACATTTTTTTGCGACGTCTCGATCGTGTTTGGGCGTCGTGCCAGTATTTTAAGGAATGGAATTCCCACTATGGCTTAATTTAAAAAACTGTAACTGTTTCTTGGTAATTAAAACAGTGAAATTATAGTAAAGTTGTACTACGTGCACAACAACAGCCGTTTACAAGCTAGGTTCATATATGTCCCGCTCATGTTAGTTTAATTCGAAATTTTAACGTAAATTTCATTTTTAGGCCAATTGCTCTTGGTGCAACCTTAACAACGGCTGTGGCATGTGTGCTGATTTGTATTCAAGCCATTATGGACATTGAACGCGCGAAAAACGAGACTGAAGCCTATTACACAGCGCATCCAGGTATAGATATTCTGTAGATAGCATCACTATAATAATTGTACGCCCAAAATCGAAATTTTGTTCATTAGTTTTCTGTTACACATTCAAATATAAAAAGCCTCCGATTTAATCATGTAGCAATCTCACAGACTGATCGCCAAAAATGTGTCAGATGCATAAGGATGTTAATTTAATTATTTTTACACCCGAAAAATAAAAAATAAAATCTATTAATTCATATGTTTATATTTTTGGATCAAATCATTAATTCATTTTTGTTATGTCTCCGCCTCGCCTAATGAATTGTTATCATTTATGTTCCAAGAATTTACTCAATTATATTTAGCGAACTTTTTTCTTTTTTAACTTTTTGAACCAATTAGGAAGGAAATAGATTCTGATATATATTAATTGCTTTTTGCTTAATATGTATATCTTTCACAATTTGAAATCAATTATGTTAACCGTAATGTGTTTCGGATCTATGAACCGGTAAATTAATTCTCCAAGTCTTATAGTTTGCAAATTTACGACTAATGAGGCAAATTCAAAACATCGTCCAATAATTAATCAATCACCACACCGTTACTGGAACCATTTGACAAGTTGCGTTTCAAAACTGCTATGAATGGCGAATTATATGAATTGTTTCATCGTAATTGTAAGAAAAATGCACTTCCATAATTTTTACATTCAGTCAGACTAAATCTAGTGATTCACCATTTATATCGGAGGGAGCCTTAATTTTGACGTTTGTACATCAGCTTTGGATTGATTGAACTACGTACTTCACTGAATCATCACTGAAACATAAATTAGTAGACTCACTGACGTCAAATGCCATGGATAGAATTTAAGGAGAGAATATGCCTTTAACAATAATTTCTGGTGTTTTAAAGGTGCATTATTGGAGGGCAAAATCCTCACTGGCATTTATTTCGTGCCAAAATATGGACAATTGTACATTTAGGTCTGGTATAAATAGACAACGTATTTTCTGAAAATGTTAAAATAAAAATAACATATCATGCCACATACGAAGGTGAAACGTATCAGGGTGGTGGTTATGCTTTTCATCGTATTTGAATAAAATTTCAATTCAACCTCCAGACGGTAAGTTACAGAGTATTGAATGGAAAGCAAAAATAAAATAAAAAAATTTGAACGTGATAAGCCATTGACATATAATGGAATAAGTTAGTCTGACTTTTTCAAAGAAAAGTTCTATATTCTGATCAAGTTAATATATCATACGTGAATTTATATTATGCAATATTAACATTGTTTTAGTTGAAATTTTCAACATTAAAAACGGACTTTCATGAACTCGAAATTAAAAATGAAATCGTTGCCGTTTCGTTGAAAGCTGCCACATTTTCTTTTTATCTTTCATAAGATCTGTGAAATGTCGTAAATTCCATATCAGATGACTCTCATGACCATTGCCTTACCGAAGTTATTATAGAGAAAAAAATCACGCATTATTTAATGCATGAATGAGGATTCCATATGAATCGTTCAAACTGCTATTTCGTTATGCCCTAATCTCTCCATTTTCTGCAAAATCACTGTGATCAGTCATGGGTGTCATTTCCAAACAAAATTAATATCAATTCAATACTTGAACTTTGAGTCAAAGAGGCGCACCAGTGTAAATGAAATTGTATGTTCGAATCGAAAATTTTGGGGAATTTCTTTTCTATTTTCTTGTCTGAAAATTATAACAATAGTGTGTAAGCTATTAATATGTAATGATATGTAAGTTTTGTATCGCCATTCCAAGCATATTCAAAATGGAATTGCCTAACTCAAAAATGCACGAGGGATAACATTGAGAAAATTGTAGAAAATGTCAGAAGTATTTCCTTAAATACAAATAAACTCAAGAAAATAGTTGGGTACTCCCGTAGTGTGTGTATCAGGTTAGGGTTAGACCATAATTTCATTTCGATTTTACTTATTTTAATTTCATTACGAGTTCGGGGACTGTCTGTGTTAGCCAAGTAAATACAACCCCGTCCATATGCTTCAGTTTCTTTACACAACTTGATGTAAAATAGGCGTAAATTAGTTAAATCCATATTAGTACATACACTTCTGAAAATCCATAGTTTGTGCATATGTATTTGTTCAAATACACATTGCCGGTTCCACAATAACTTTCTGGCTTATGGTAAATTGGATGGCAGTTCCACCAGACAAATTGGCGTAAGATATTTCAAAACTAATTGCATAAAATTAACTATGAACAAATCTGACTAGTTGGTAAAATTGTAAATTACATAGTTGAACAAATTCCAATTTATTTACTACAGTAACTGCTAACGAGTTTCGTTGTAACATTTTTTTTGCAAATTCCACCCCGCTGCAATTTATCACGATTATGTAATTTCATTCAAAATGCAAATGGCTGCAAACTTTTCCATGACATTAGCATATAACATGATCATTAATTAGTCTTTTTTATTTAAACTCTGCCAAATATCAATATTGATCAATAAATGACAAGTAATGGTTCAGATTTAGACATTGCTACAAAGGTATATCTAACATATTGACAGTAGAAACACAGTTATAAATTTAAAACAGAATTGAATAAATGAAAACGTACTGTTTCTTATCTATCAGCATGAATACTGAAGCATGGTTTAAATTTAAAGTTAGTAATCGATATTTAATTCTTTTTCAAATACAAAGAATGCCTTTATTGCATTCTTCTATTAGATAAAATTTCGAACTCTAACGTAAAATTGGAAAAGTGCCCACAGTTTTTAAAAGTACGATGAGTACGCTTCAATCATTTTTATTTTTGAACTTGACCTTATTTGTACATATATATTTATAGAATCTTTTTTTATAATTTTTCATTAATGCTAGTCTGATTGATATTCAAATGAACGGATTGATTGAATAGAGAATGCAAAAGGAACAAACACGTTTGTCAGTATGAATCGTAAAAAAAAATCAAAGTGAATTTAGATAAACCTACATGATATGACATTGTCACAAAATTGTTTGTAGGCTAGCAGCCATACATAAACTATTTCAAGTGAACGTGCCTTACTAGCGGGGACACTGAAGGTCGTGACCTTTTTTTATAAATGTTTTTATGCTAATTTCCACCTTTTCAACTTTCATATCCACATTCAATGACCCAACAAAACACTAGGGGGATATTAAGTTAAAAAACTTGAATCTTGCTGTTAGAATATGACTCATGCAATAATTCAGAATAAATTATTTAATAATTATAAGATGCGTAAAATACGATTCTATGTGCTTCAAAATATCGGTTATTGCTACAAACCTTCGTATTTCGCAGAATTTGCAATTTTTCTCAACGTGTAGTTAACAAAACCCTATTATGTGTTTATTATAATAAAATATATAGGTATTTCTATGCCCCAAACATGGATATAAATTTAAAATATCCAAAACAATATTTGATATTATCTTTTTCGTAGTAAGGTAGTAGTACAAGTTTGTACAACAATACGTTTACAATTAAGTACAGATACAAGCGTAGACAGTAACTCTGTCGTTTCATAGCGTTTGTACTTCTAATACAAGCTTGGTTTTACACAAACAAAGACATATTTTGTTTGTTATATCTGCAAATATTATTCTCGCCATCTCAACCATATTATGAGAACTAAACATATTGAGTGAATTTACTGTGGTTTCATCATCATGCAAAATTACGAAGAAATTTAGTTAGTTTCATTTCACCCCAGTATGTGATTATTATTGTACAGTCATACTTGATCAGAAGCTAGCTTCAGTGTGTCACATATTAAACCTTAGTTGATGATAAAGGTGATTTATTGACGATTTTCACGATCTTTACAGTAGTAATAGTATTGCATAATATTTGTTTGTCTTGCTTCGGTACACACGATATATGTCTTACGACAATACATGTCCTTCTTTTTATCACGGCCCACTATTTTAGGCACTCTTTGTAATTCTATCATGCAGCTAAACAACGATTTTCGGCGCTCCAGAAGTGTGTGTACCAATATGGAGGTAACTAATTTTGTTCGCCTATTTCACATCAAGTTTTTAAAGTGTCTGAAGCCTACAGGCAGGGGGGTATTCACTTGGCTAACACAGACAGTCCCCGAACACGTAATAGAACCAAAATCGGAGTAAAATTATTGCCTAGCCCTAACCTGGTACACATACTTCGGGAGTACCGATATTCATATGAATATATTGTTATATTAATTAAGGTGTGGCGAATTTAACGGCGACGCATTTGTAACAATCTTGTTGATTTACTACTTTGGCAGATGTCATAAATCAAACATGATCTGCAAGATTGCTTGGCGCGGGGAAAGACTGTTGCTTGCTCGCCTCTGCGACTTGCTGTACATACAATCTTCATAAAGCCAATGACCGCATGCTTTTTTTTCTATTTATTTACATAAAATGATATAGGAAGTTGAAATCGCTTGCAAAGCATATTTTAATTGCATCATACATAAGAACCCTATATGATAATTATAAATTTTGCGTAAAGCGGTACATCTTGATCTTGACGGCGCACAAGTTTCCACCTTCACCGTTATCCTCATGTAGTGTTCCCTTTGTGAGAAACTACTTTGCCGCTGCGTGCTGATCGAGTGAGATCGAGCTATAACATTTATCGTATGTTTTGGCAAAAAGATTACTCATTGTTTTGGTCTGTGTGTGACGGCATTCCGGGAAGGATTCTTGGCAAAATCAATGCATTGTTTGCGTTGGCAAGACGCTTAAGTTGACATTAATTTTTCAAAGTATAATGTATCGGAATCTTCCATAATTAGACATATTCATTCAAATATTATTGCAACCATAACAATAAATTTAAGTAAAGTAAACGAGTTTATAGGACATTTTAAATTTTGTGATGTGCGACAAGAAGTTTCTGCACCTGTTCAATAATATTTGAGACCCAGAAGTTCATCGGGTTCACCCATGTGTGTTAATGTGATCAATCAAGGAAAATGAAATGATTGATTTTGCGAATTACTGGAGTTGCCCATTATCAAGCCCAGTTTGCTAAAATCTTCCAACAGTATTTACAATTTATTCAACAATAATACTTGTTGTTGAAGAAAAAATCAAACCGTGAGGCATAAGGTCCGAATGTCATCTGAAAATAATGATTACAATAATATTTAAAAATATTTTGAAAGCGTATACATTGTACACTCCAAAAGATACACTGCAAAACAAGAGTACTTTTACTACTTTTTTTGAACAATGCAAGATACAATGATGTATTCAATAGAAATCAAATCTAGCAAGGTTTTTAATGGACTGTCCAACTTAGCCGAACAAACTTTTAACTGAAAATTCACTGCTTTAAACATAGACCTAACAAAAATTGCTATTTTAGAAAAACCGCAAATGTCATTTCTAATCCATTAGAGCCACACATTCATGTATCAATTTCAAATAAGACATTTCAATTTTAATTTAAACTATCCTAACTTTGAGAGATGGTACAAAAATCAATAGTTTCAACAGCATTTTATAGTACGTTTAAATGAGTTGAAAGGGTTCTTAAACATATGCACAAGTGCTTTTAGGCAGTGTTGAATATCGTCAGAGTTTTAGATGACCAAATTAAGTAATAGAACAATTTAAAACCGTTTTTTACAAACTGCATAATATAAATTTCGTGATTGCTTGATTTGAATTTAAAATTTCCTTGCAAGCCTCCTAATTTTACGTCACAAATCTTAAAATAGCGAATTGTGACGTCACAATATTGATTTTAGTAACTAATGATTCTTAATTAGCTTCTGTCCAAACTATTTCCATGATTACGTAAACAGAGTTATACTGCAGTTTCGACTCGCTTCTTTCATTCAACTTACCTAAAGTCGATCCATTATGTGTTTTTGAGTTTTCCCTAAGCAAGATCAACGTATAAATGAATAGTATCATAATAATTATAAAACTGCATTTGAAGAATCTGCAATTTATTTCTTGCACATTTTCAGCACAGATAGTAATATTGTTTCAATACCCAAATATTGTCATAATTAATTGTACGTAATAGTAATATTTCAACTTATAAATTTAGAATAAAAACACGGCTTATCAAATCAAAACTGAATTTAAGCTAACAATTTTTCTTATTTCTAGATCATGTATTCCATCGAGGATTTGACGAATTCTTCTTGGCGTTTGGAATGATTTTGTTTTGCTTTGGTGGTATGGCTGCATTCCCCACAATTCAGGCTGATATGAGAAATCCCGAAAAATTTCCGAAAACTGTATTGATCGCAATGTCATGTGGGTATCATACTTCTTTTTTTTCAACAAACAGACTTCAAAAATAGTTGTATTATATCACTACCGCAGTTTTTATGAATCCCAGTATTCAATTTTTATGGGATATTCATATAATTTAGTTATTTATATATATTTTTTAAATTTTTTTTAGTTGCAAAACAATAGGCATTTTAATGTATAATTTGTTTGGAGCTTTCATTTGTAAGGTTAAAGCCTCAACCCGTGACAAGGTCCTGTCCGACATTCATAACTAGACTACGAGTTTCAAAATATAAATGTTCCCTTGTTCAGTATAGCCTACTAGATTTTAATTTTAGTTGGGTGGTGAATTCTTAAAACCTGACTGATCGGAGTTCGATTCGAAGCCTTAATATGCGCCATAGCTGTGCCAGGCAATTTTCATTTATTGCTTTGCGTTTACTCACACCCTTTTTTTTCTCATGTTATTCTACTTCAGAGCTCTTGGCGATGAAGACATAGGGTGGTGTCATGTTATAATTTCGCGAATATAACTGTTTGGAATTCCGTTAAAAATTATTATCAATTCAAGAATAAATGTTAATTGAAAACGCAAAATGTGTTTGTTTATTTGTTTTAATATTCAGTAATATATGTTTATATTTTTGTCCGAACCATATATTATTATAAGGTTGTGGTATATGTGGGTGGTATTACTTTTGCATAAAAGCATATAAGCGCTAACGCGAATTTTCCCATGTGAATTTCTGTCTAATGATTGATATGAACAGATCTTCACGCTAACTAAACCATAATTTATGTAATTGTGGTGTACAACTTATCTATATTACAAGTTAATTTTGTGCATAAATGTGTAAAATTTCTTTTTTTTTTACAAAAAATGAAGATGCAATCATCCATTTATGGCCAAACCTTGTTCTCCTCCTTGAAGATACCCAGCTATTCAATGTCAGTCACCCATATGCAAACAAAATGGCTCATTAATAACAAATGACTTCCACTCCTTGTGTCAAAGTTTGCAATAACATATAAACAAATGTTGCGGGTATACTTGGGTATGTCCTCCATGGTATGTTTGTTTGACATAAATCGGTTAAGTGGGTTCAAGCCAAAAATAATATTAATAATATATTGAATTCGTTCTTTAATATGAATTTTATTTAATTTCGGGTATTTAATATGTATTTGTGATATTAGTTCCTAGATTGTGTATATTAAACACAATATATATATAATATGTCTTTTCATTTTTTTACATTTTTAGGAAATCATTTTGTTAAAAGATGGCGCACAAAATTTTAACTAAAGTTTTTACTTTTAAATTCGTTTTAAAAACATGTGAACGTATTCACTGTTTATGAAATGTTGTTTGTCAGACTCCAAACATGGCGTAGGAACATAAAAAGTTACGGAGATTTAAATAAAATGGTTCTTTCGAATTTGTAATACCTTGGAAGACGGGTCGTGTTTACCTTTGTAATAACGAACACTTAAACATCTTCTATAGATTTTTGCTTGAATGAAAAATGAGAATCTTCTAATAATTTTCAAAATGAAGTATTTCAAATTTACTAATTGTTTTACTATATACTATTCCAGGCATATTATGTATGTACATCCCCGTGGGAGCAATTGGATTCGGTGTGTATGGAGATTTTGTCGCAGACAATATATTTGATTCTCTGACTCCGGGACCTCTTCAGATCACTGCTTCAATTCTCATTACTATGCATCTTACATTCGCTTACGTTATCATACAAAATCCTCTAAGCCAAGTATTGGAAATGCCGCTGAATGTGCCTGACAGTAAGTTAGACGTGAATGACGATAAAGTGTTTGTGTGTATATTAGTCTCAATCTAACTCGTTTGAGTAATTTATTCTATATGCATGACGAGAAAAGGTAGACGTTTTTTACATTTTTCAATTACAGGGATATTATTTTATGAAACTCATCTCTAAGCGAGGTCGCATCAACTCGTTAAAAAGTGCAAGAACTCGGTACGGGTGTAGTTTCAAGCTATCAATGACATGCCAATACGATTTTTCAAGCATAGAATAATACATCTAATAATGCGAACGGTTTCAAAGCCTAGATGACACCATGTCGGGTCAATTGATATTTAAATACAAGTATTAATTGATTTACTAAAGATATACAATATTCTATTTTTAATATTTGAATTATCGCCCAAATATTGGATGCACTGAAAACAGAATTTACCCCCTCTGATTCTCTGTCTAATTTGGATCATAATAATTTTTTTGTTGTACGTCCTACTCATTCTGTACGTCACCATTCAAGGGATTGGCGGTAATATTCATTGCGACATATTTTGTTTCTTTATTTTTACTTTGACGTAACGTATTGTTTAAAAATTCATCGACTATAAATATCATTTGCGAAAAAATGAAAATCTCAGTTTACGTTAGCAGGTCTTGTTTGTACGTACTTTTGCCAACTGTGAAATTGGATATCGATTTTGTGACATTAAAATCCACTCTAAAAACACAACACTTGCGCGTATATCTAACATAATCGTGTTATAAAAATATCATTCGAAACTGGACTTAGGTCACCGTGACAAATAACTGGAATTAACGTGACGCCAAGTACCTTGGAACCAATAATGTTGTAGACTGAAGATGACACCGTGTTCCGTGAGTTGGCATTTTACAAGACTGTCGGGCCGTTGCCAGAAAATAACTTTTCGAGTTAAAATCTTAACGTAACTAACGACGATTACTCAATTCTATTGATTGATCTTGAATCCCCTGATATTCAAATTCGCCTGCCGTCAAGTTTTTTGTTTCCTTTTTATCCTCTTTGACGACGGTCGTACAGTTGACCTCTTGTCGAGTCCCGCATAAATCGATATACAGTTGGTCTAATGTATGACGTCAGAGAACAACTTGCGTTTTATCTTGAAAAAAACACAACAGAAGACCTTAAACTGGAACTGTATAAAACATGATCCTTAATATAAAACGGACAACATCACTAGTATTAGTTTTATTCCATTAAAAATATAAAATATAGGTATGCACTACCGTGTTTCCCCGGGAATAAAACTGGGTCTTATTTCAATGTTCTTACGAAATATAACACTAGGGCTTATTTTCGGGTGATATTTCGCGGTATTAACTAGGTCTTATGTTAAGGGAGGGCTTATATTGAAATCCTTTTTAAAATTCAGGCTAGGTCTTATTTTCGGGGAAACACGGTATAGTGGTAATCTCGAACTTGGCTGCTGGGAAATGACGACACAATAATTACGTAGAATTATGTACTGACGAGGGAAGTTGTGAGTAAAAATTTGAAATCCCCGCTATAGCTTACGTGATGAAAGGCTGGATTACTACTTGCTTGACGAAGACAGTCAATCGAGTTCGCGTGCTCTGAGAACCATTACGAAACTACTTCCCGTGTAGAAAAATTTATCTTCAACCGGAACTATTTTGCCTCGTCAATTAGATAAATGTCCATAATGAACTCCGTTTAACATCGAAATTATTGAAAATACTTTATTATTATATTATTGTTATTAAATTATTATAAATTATGATCGGATGTTTATATCGAAATCTCATTGTTTCCTTTTATAAACTTTGGCAATATTGTAGATCGACCGGGCCGGGATTTCCGGATCATGTTCGGGTCAAATTTAACCTTTCATTGGAAACAAAACATAGTTCTAAGTCATCCATTTTGTGAAACAGATACAAATACAAGATACAGATACAGATACAAACAAAAAATATGAACACCATGAAAATATTTCGATTATTTAGATTCCCTCCTCCTGGTTCCCGAATAACTATTCTTTGATGTCGGTGTCTTTCGCGCCGGCAGAAGTGTTCTGAATCTGAGCTCAATTACCGTTCGTCTGAAGGATTTTTGGAACTTTTTGAAAAGGCTTTTACATTGCGTAGTTATCGATATGCCATATATATTTTACGCTTTCTCAAATATTCATTGATCCCATTTTCTGAATCGTAAACTTGTGTATTCAAATCACAAGGAAACAGTTTCAAGTTAAAGAAACAGTAGAATATAAATTTCTGCTTTATTCAAGTATTTTCGTAGATATAATATTTCATATCCATTTACCCTTTTCTATTATTATGAAGCTTGAAATTTGAGATTCCGTGGAAAAAAAGTACAGAATGCCACCAAATTATAATCGCACGTCTTTGTGACAGAACCCGTAACTGCTCCTTTACTTTATTTAGATTTATTTACTATCCAGCCTCAATAAAAATATTTATATTTTAGAATTTGGACTGAAACGAGTAGTTATCAGAAGCCTCATTACGATCTTCGTTATATTCACTGCTGAAACCTGCCCCAGATTTGGGCATATCCTGGCGTTGGTTGGGGGAAGTGCAGTCACCCTGAATACTTTCGTTTTCCCGTCGCTATTCTTCTGGAAATTAGGCAGAAGAACTGGCAAACCATGGAGTGCGTTGTGAGTATTTTAAATTATACAAAGCCTCAAACTAACAAAATATTTCCCTAATCACTCTGTCTTTATTTTGAACCTAAAAAGAAACCCCGTTTTAGTCGAGTCCATCTTGCTACATCTCTATATTCCAAGTCAATCATCATATCAATTGGCCAGAGAAACAGGGTCCCTCATTGACGAAAAACATTTTTATTATAATAATGTTTCTTCATCCTGACTGTAGCATTTTTTATACGTGCTTGATTATTGTTGTTGTTTTGGTATTTAGTCCATTTTGGTATTCAGAATTTGGTATTCCAACTCAAATATACATTTGATGTAAAATAAGCTGAAAGTTCTTTTTATTTAAATGTAATTACGGTCGTTGGTCGTTATTTAAGTGTTTTTGTGACGAAATTATATTTTTCAACGCTTCAAACTTACTGCACTATTTCATGGTGTTGTTCTTTTTTTTCAGAGAAATGCAAAGATGGGAGATTCCAGTTCATATACTCATCATAGTCATAGGAATTTTTGGAGGTTGCTCTGCTACATACGCCGCTATCAAAGCTATTATAGATCCTAACGCATTTGTACCACCTTGTTACGTCAATATAACAGCCGCTTCCGCCGCTGCTTCCGGGGGCGGAGGTCACTGAGAACATGGATGTTATAATCTGAAATAATAATTAAGTTGGGTTGAAAGTAATTTTATAATTCTGCAGTTTTGCCAATTTCTGTCGAATCTGTTTGTACTCTAAAGTGATCCTTTACATTTATAGGAATACATGGCAATTATTACAATCAAATTACTTTTAAACAAACGATGCCCTCGATAGCAACGTTTTGCCACTGATTTAGAGATTTAACAACCTTCAGAAACGCAGGTGCAGAGTTCAGATTCTAGCATAAAATTTTGAGACTGAAAAACCAAAATGAATAATATGTCTGCATTGTTAGTGAAAGTATCGTTAATTTAAAAAAGAATGAATAATATTACGACAAAGAAAAAAAAATTGAAGATTGAAGATTTTAATTGGATTCCAAACAATCTTTTGCATAGTTTAACCAACTGAAAAATCCATATTTATATTTAAAGAGAATTCAATTAATACTATCATAAATAATCGGACAGAGGCAAATTACCGTATTTCACTGAAACAAATGTCCTTATACGATCTTATAGATTTTCATATACATTGTCGGTGAACTAATATTTCAACATTTCAGACAAACCAAAAACAATTTTTGCAATTGAGATTTGAATAGTAATAATACTCGTTCTTTTTTTAGTCGCTTTTTTGGATATCTTTTCAAATATATTAAGTTATGCAGAAGCGGTCGTTTACGTGATACCTCGTGATTTAACCAGAGTTTACAAACGCGCCTATAAGTGCCATTCAGTTATGGGCTATATTACGGGATTTCGAACTTTTGATTTTATACCAAGTGTTGCACAGTTGCACGAATTTAATTTAACTACATGTATCCACTGAATGCTTCCAATAAGCATGGTGCATTTATACGAACACTGCAAAACTCATCGTTGACTCTAAGATGAGTCTAGTAACTACATAATTATGCTCGCCTACAGAATTTATATCTGTGTTAAGTGAGAATTGAATAACACCTCAATTTCATCTTTTTATGATCATGACATTAGTATAATTTTAATTTTAATTTATTGTTAGATATTACGTGTGCAAAATAGAAAATTACCATAGTTAAATATCGAATGAAATTTTTGAATATATTTTTCACTTTTTAACAATTAATCTCCATGATCGTCGAATATGTTTTGACGTACAGCGCTCGTTTACAGCTACTTACATATGCTGCGTGCCATTTTTTTTAAAGACGATTTTAGCAACAGAAATTAAAATTCTGGAATTTTATGACCTTCCTCATAATTTCCAAACCATGTAGCGCATTGAATAATTAGGAATTATTACATAACTTTATAAAGACCAGTGAAACCAATCGTTTTCTGTAATTGGGCTTCTAAATAGTGCCATTTGAATTTTGTAATTCTTTTTTTAATTTTAGTTGTGACGTCATACTGATGATGTCACAATGTGCCTTTGATTGTGTTCATATAACCAATTTGTTTTTTTACCACTAAAAAGACTATTTGTTTTTGCTAGCTTTATTAAAAGTTAGTCACTCAGACGTGTAAATCTGCCAAATTTATAAACTAGTTTATATTATTTTAAATGTAAATCCGACTTTAAAATGCATATCGAAAATTATTTGATGTTATTAGGAAAAATACATATGAGTATTTCAACAACCAAATAATGCCAAAAAAATAACATCTTTTACACGAACGTGTAACGATAGGAATTCTTCGTGATTCAAAAGTGAAGCTCCGATTCGATATATCATAAAATATTGATTGTTGATAATTAATATTCCTGACAGAATGTCATGCGAGTCATCAGAGTAAAACTATTTGAATTTTAATTATGAATTCACCTTTAAAAAATTCGTGCACGAACTGAAGTTTTCAGCCTCGATTCATCAAATTTGTTCAAACATGATAGATGCTCATTTTGTTCGACGCTTCTACAGTTTATACTTGATTCAATTCTAATTCTAATGTGAGGCTTCCATTGACTAAGTCGTTTGCTTTTCTGTGAACAAAATTTCTTTGTTTAAAAAATCACTTGCGTCAAGGTGCTGCATTTTAGCTTATACATAATTTGATAATTTCAATAAATTAACTCTGGTTGGATTAGCTGAATTTGCAACTAGTATAACGGACTGTTGATCGTGCGTTATTCTTTACCATAATATAATTTAGTTTACCACGATTTCTAATTTTTTAGGTGTTGTGTCCATTTTTAACTCAAATAAATTTTTTCATGACTTTTTCCGCCTGTAATATACTACCTATTGACACGTAGGGGTATTACCACATAATATATGGCTATGTGACCTCACACAGGGTAAAATGCAACTTATAAACCTAATAGAACAAAATTGAATCTTCTGCCATTTTCGTATACTATTTAAAGTTGTAGCTCGTATGTGCCATTAATTTTATTTTGAAAAGTCTTTTGTGTGCAAGATTTTTGGCTAAAATACCCATAAAAATGTGTTAAAAATATAAATCAATTTGTAAATTTCAATATATTACGTTAAAGATAATTTTGTATATACACCAACATTTTGTATTGAGAAATTTATTTCCAACTAGTGACTGGCAAATTACTAATGTATTGTGAAACACAGCAAAAATAATATTACGTATTTGAAATAGTATTTACATTCAGACATGACATTAGCTGATTTATATTCCATTAAGTCGCTTTACAATCGTGTTTTAATTCATTTCTAAACTTTTTCGAGAAAATATATTTCAGTATAATTTTTATTTCAATTGTGTAAGCATTTTCGTGTTTTATTTTTCCGAAGCAACTAGAAACAAACATTTTTTATAATAAACTGCTTATTTAATTGACATGACACTGCGTATGTGATTAGAACTGTTATGCGCTTTTAGGATCAATAACTTCCACAGATAGACAGCTTCTGAGGTCTCGTGACGCCAACATGCAAACGTCACGGAAATGATGCCATTTCGTGCCAGGACGACTGCCACACGTCCTACATTCGCATGTTACCTCTCTCGTCCAATCAGATTGGATTGCACAAAAGGTCTTCATCAACTCTTGGTGATGATGATGCGAATTTCGTGACCAGTAAGCTACGAATGATTTTTTCTTTTCCTTGTACTATTTGTCCATCAAAATCGTGTCACGGCGTTTTGGGATTTCAGTTTTGGAGAGAGTTGTTGCAGAGGACGCATTCGAACGCATTTAACGCTAGTCTGAGGTTACAAATGCTTTTCTGAAGCAATTTTCAGCAAGAAATAGACGATTGATAACTTGAAGATTTTTTCATTAGCTTTCCTGTGAAATATGACAGTCAATTAGCGCTTATAATAATTAGCAATACCTATTTATTTAGTGCGGAATGTCTGTTGATTTACAAACTTATAAGAGAACTTCTCACTTATGCCGGATGGTGATACGATAACATATGTTGCGTAGAATTGAAAAGATTGAAATATACCTCGAGGGAAAAGAGTTTCAAATGTGTGTAAATCATAAACAAATACAAATTCGGTAAAACAACATTTTTAATTCGGCATTCGGGTACTGTATTGACTGGACTGTTACTTTGAAATTGAAATACTATTTCGTGTTCAGCTTGGAAGTAAGGAATAGGCATTTGATAAAAAATGCAGATTTTTAGTTAGAAAGTCGAAGTTTTTCAGTAAAATTGTCTTATAGTAAAATTTGATATTCGGATTTGTTACCTCGTTTTGTTTATCTGTTGGATCGTCAATGCTGAGTGTCAGTCAACATCTTCATGATATTGATATGATAGTAACCTCGTGAAAGGTAAATAGTACAGCAGACTCGATGAGCAAAATTCAAAATTTAATCTCCGCGTCTCAAACGGATTATCTAATTTTTAGAAAGCAAAATATTCACGACAGAATATTACAGATTAAATTGACAAAATGGTGTAAGTAATACAGTATTACGGCAGTACTTATGTCTAATTCATTATTGTAATCTTAGGTAATAAATATAATAAAGGATAAGTAGGCAAAAGTATGTGCTAGTTATGTATGGCCTGAAGTAGATCGGTTTCAAACAATTAATTTGTCAATGTTTTGAAATTGTGCATGAATAAAAATAATTTTTTTTTGATAATTAAAATAAGATTAAAACGCCACAGGAAAATAAGTTTTTAATAAAAATTTTAAATATAATTATTGACTTCTAGTTAATATTATCAATCATTTCGGACAGTAAATAGATTATAATCAGTTATATCTTTGTACAACTTGATGATCTCACGGTGTAAAAGTGCATAAGTAGTCAACATGTTTTGAGTAGAGGAGCAGAAATTGTTTTTGAAATCAAGTTTGACTTCATTTTGTTTCGATATTTTATGTTAAATATAATCTAAGACGTACATACAAATATGTAATGGAAAAATGGAAATGCATTTTAAGCGCAATACGTTTTTACGCTTTTAAATTTACTTACAAACATCGTAATACTCGCATCAAATGAATTATTTCACACATCAGAGAAAATTGAAAACGATGAAAAGTATTTAAACTTAGTTCTCATGTCTAAATTCATTTATTCAAAGAGAATCGTTGATACCTTCAATGCTTAAAAGCCAAATTATTTTGACATTACCTCGGATTACGTGAACAAATTGCCAGACTTGAATATTGAACGTCGTCTGTCTTTATTTATATATATTAAATGACACGGTACGATTCCACTGAGATAATTCTTCTTAGAAAAACTTTTAGAAAAATACAATATTCGTAAATTTCTATTACCTACATTTATTCAAGATACGATCAATAAATGCTTAGCTAACTAAATAAAAGAATAAAATTAAGAGAAGTAAATAGCAGATTAGTCCATCCAGTAATCATTGACAGTACTTAATCGATTGTACTTAAGTTTATACCATAAATACATTGAATAGCTTAACAAATAAATTAATAACTTAATAAATAAAATAATTCAAAAACGTTTTGCTACATACCAAATGTATTTTCCTATGCTTACAATTCTATTTAATGTGCTACAATTCGCTTAGACAACGATAAAAAACTTGGTGCGTTTACTGAAAAGCGTTTTCAGATTTGTGTATGGTATAAGATTTTGGTCTCAATTCTAAACATCCTAAGAATATCATGATTAGTATCTAACGCAAAATATTTTATAAAAATAAGGAAAAGTTCTAAGAGTACGTTTCATTGATTCACTGTTTTTATGCAAGACATTAAAATCATCTAATTATTAATTGGATGTTTATTGTTCAAGAATATTTAACCAACAAAACATAATTTTATGTTGTCTGCATTGAAATAATTTGGGCTTTTTGAGGAAAATGACTGATGCATGTTCCAGCGTCTGCTTGTATAACCCACGTCATGTATGTTTTTAGGCGAGACGTCATGTTTGGTTATAGTTTAAAGATACACAAGCTTGCTTAACATTATACTCGTGAAAGAAATATCCCCCTCCGGCAGCATAAACAATAGAGTTTATACCTAATGCTTCCATACGAGCTATAGGGTTGTTGTCGTTTTTTTTTTGCCTTCAATCAAAATGGTTCTTTGTGTACACACTGCGAGAAATAGAGTTGTGACAAAAATGAAATGAATTTATATTCTATCTGGTATTAATGAAATATAGTATTGATTCGAAAAATTGTTATTTTTTAACAGATAACTAGACTCTAGGTTCATCATCGAATCTTTACACGGAATACTATAACATGGCTGAAGCGGACTTCGATTTCGATTCCTTTTTGGGTAAGTTAAATTTGAAACATTTTGTTATAAACTTACAAAAAACTACTCCATTTTTATGCAGTTCAGGCTGATGAAATTATGGCAGATCAGCCTTTGTCGTAGTGATTCCACATTTTATTAGATAATAACTACGAGACTAATTCAAATGGAACATGGATTCAAAGCCAAACTAAAATTTACTGGGAATAAACAAAACTGTTCTATGATGAATTTTCTATTTTGGTTATTAGCTTTTTCATAATCGCTTCGAGAAACGTATTGGACGTTTGTATCTATCAGGACTTCGATAAATTATAATAAAAAAAATGATTGAAATTGTAGGGAGGGGTTGTATTATTGATAATTCCATTACAACTTTCATATACAAATACCGAAATATATTGAGAAAACTGTAACGTTTAGGAAAAACAATCTTTTTTAATCGTTTGAGATTGAAAATAAATAAACAAATTAAATCAATATTTAGCAAGATCTTCAAGATTAGATTTAAATTGTTCAATATTTTTATTCGCAAAGTTTTTCCCAATGGAGAAATAAATTCTTTAAATAATTAAAGACATGGAGCTATGGGACTTTATATTTGTAATCTCTTGAAGATGTATATTCGTAAGTTCTTCGTAAAACAAAGTAAGTTCAGATAGAAGGAATATCATCGAAGTATCACTCGCGACATTGCTTTGTCTTACATCATCTGGCGACTAATTTGATTGATATCGAATTTCATATTCAATACGAATTCGAATTAACAGACAAACAATTATTTTAAAATATGATGTGTAAAAATTTTCACGTGTTGTCAAAGTTTCATTATTTTTTGCAGAAAGTTTACAAAATATGGACAATGGAGAAGACGATGGTGCGAGCCTGAGCGACATACTGTCAGGAGGTAAGTTATTACATCACAATTGCAAAAAAAAACACGATCGATGAGTCGATAAGAATAATAATATACATTCAGATTTACGACACTGACATATCGCTAAACGATTTTGTCCGCAAAATGACACCTCATTATGTTTGATATTCCGGTGTGAAATATGATATTGACGACAAGATCAACGAAAGTAACTCTATACTGATAATCTTTATGGGCCATTATCGGGTCCGGATACCTTGGATAAGATTTCTTTCTTAAGAGCGCGTAGTTATAGCATTGTACCTAAGTATGCTGAGTCGCGGGTTGAAGATTACACACACACCCATTTCCTCATCAAGGATTAAAAGTGAAGCAGACAATGTCGGATCGAAATATTACGGCCCTTTTGAAAATAGCAACGCTACACGTATCAGATAGTGGTTGTTGCACATCGTAGAAGTGTAAAAACGCGTCGTATGAAATTATCATAAAGATATTTCAATAGGTCACATTCTTAAACAGCATAAATAATTTAAAACCACCCACATAAATCATTTCAAAATTTCATTAATTTCTAGTTATCTAATCCATATTTTTTTTTATCAGAATCTAAAAATTGTGCGGATGAAAGGAACGTCACAATGTCTGTCTTTATGATTCTCATTGTTATCGTTGGATTGTTTGGAAACGCCATTGTATTTTTCGTCATTCTTGTTCTCAAAGAATACAAAAAATCTGTATCAAACTGGTGAGATATTTTGAAAGTAGTAAATTGAACCAATTGAAGAAAACACAATGCAAAGATGATTGTTTTCTACATGTTCAGAGCTGATTAAAACCTAGTTGAAATAAAACGTTTGCTTAAAGAATAAACTTTTCAGATTAAGTGGTTAAAATTTTCCGCACAGTATTGTCTTTGCTGGGTAACACTGCTAAGAGAGGGTTTCAAAATAAGAGATAATAATTCAAAATGTAACCGTAGACTTTCATGAAACATTTAGACTCTTTCAAGAAAACAGTATATATTATATCCAACAATAATAGTTCAAATGCCAATAGAATCTTTTTCCTCTTATTTACCGTACTTGGTTTGGCTTGGTTTTGATGGTTTTTTTAATTCAATTAAAAATTCACTATAATTTTTATACAGTCAGGATTATTTCTTTTATTTTTTGCCTGCAACTGACAGTGACCTCGCCTAAACTTTTTAAAAAAAAAATACAATATTTAATACTCAATGGAGCTCATCAATTCAGCTTCTGGTATATTCAGGTACGTTCTGCAGCTTGCTCTTGCCGATACTTTGTTTTTGCTTATGCTTCCATTCACCGCTTCTGACACACTTGCTGGACAATGGGATTTTTCACAAACACTTTGTAAAGCAAAAGAAGGAATATTATTTGTAAATTACTACGCAAGCATCTTCTTTTTGACAGTAAGTGTTACGGATTTGATTGTATGTAAATTCGTTCATATTATATAAATTAAAATGTTACTGAAGCAGACAAAACATCGCAGAATAAAAATTTTGGGTTCAAATTCCATGCTAAGCACATCAAGTGGAAGGCACAAACTTCTCAAAAACAGATCTCAAATCTGCTTCGTTGATAGAAGCTGCAGAGCGCAAATGTTAAAAAACAATCCAAATATCGCCATCAGTTTGAGTAACAAAAATTCATAACTTCAAATGTGCGTGTATTCTTCGATATTAATTTTTCGAAAGTAGAATTTCTAACGAATTTCATCGACGTTTTGCAACTCATTCATTTAAATTCCACAAATAATTAGGCAGTTACATCTTTTGTTTTGACATAAAATGATCAATGACTTGTATTGTCAGGTATAAAAAGAAATGAAATATTATAAACTTCAAAATGACATTAATTTCGTAACTGAAATGAATGTCTCAGAATGTCATGTAATATTTGAAGAAATGAATAATTAAAATTTATACATGTTCTAAAACATAATACTTTCTCGTGTTATGAGATTATGGCACATTCAACCCACTATCGTGATGCTATCTCATCAATCACTTCTCTCGCTCATATAGATTCATTTCACAGATCTGTCAATATAATATGTTGTTACATAATTTATTACATTGGGAATTTACAATTTTAATGTCATACGTAACCACTTTGACAGTGAGGCTTTTGAGTATTATTTTTGAACAGCAATATATGCTAAATCCACATAAATCGTCTCTGTGGCATTTAAATTTTGATCTGATTTATGTTAATTTTTTATTTATTTTTTGGTATAACTATTTGCTAACACCACAAAATTGCCTTTGGCAAGATTTTTCAACCTCTCGAGTTTCATCCGATAGAAGTGGCTGAAATGTGAGCTTTTATGGAAAATAATTCTGAGGCATCGGAATCGGGAAAAGCCTCTTATACTAGCTGTAATGGGTTATTATCATCAGTATGGACTTCAATGCATATTAGAGCAACGTGATCCATTAATTTGAAATAGTTTGGTATTCGGAACTAATATGCAAATACACCTATTTATACAGATTATGAGTTTCGATCGATACATGGCTGTCACAAAATCGGGAGTTTCGAAATGGGCCGATATTCTCAGGAGGCTAGACAGTGCAGCAGTCATTTCTCTCGTCGCCTGGTTAATCAGCATTTGTCTTGCTGTCCCAATCTATCTCTACAGCAAAGTAAATCTTTGCAAACAATGTTCATACGACTTCCCACTTACTGATATTGAACGATGCACTCAGGTAAAAACAAGTTACTTTCGATCAATCTTTGATCTGCACGAATTGAAAAGTTTATTCCTTCAAGAAAACATTTCAGATCGAATTTCACTGTTTACATCTGATTTGAAAAGTAATGCGTTAGATCTTCCCCGAGCAGCGACTTCCTCGTTCATTTCCGTGACAATGGCTAATCAATAAGATGTCAAAGATGACTTAATAATTAAAATTTAAGCAGTCGCTCAGACACTTTTGCACTCATGCAGTTATCATGCATGGTTGCTGGTTTTTGTTTTTGCATACTATTTTTCAGCTTCTAGTTATGTTGTCGAAATTTGAATATAAATCAAATAAGTCAATGATCGATTTTATCTCCCAAGGAGTTTTAGTCAAGTCGCAATAATTAGAAATTAGTCCCGAAAAAGCCACGATAGTATCGAATCTCGAATAATTGGAAGATATGTATTTGTGTTGGCTGTTTTATTGGGTCCTTCAAACACATAAATCAGTAAAAACACTTATTTTTTACTCAGACAGTTGCTGAGTGTCCATACACTCAAAAAAATAAGTCACATGTAAATTTCATTTCAAAAAGTTGACATGAATAAAAAAAAATACGTTTCGATCCGAAATGCTCAGCCCTAATTAGGACTCAGATTCGCAGCAAAGTATTGTTCGAAGTTATGTCCGACATATAAATCAAAATAAAGATCGCTATTACATCATCGGTATTATTATTGATTAGGCTGGAATCAACGCAACTTCATGTCCTGAATGGATTAAGGGAGAAGAAAACGCGACAATTGGTGGAGGATTAACAGAGGACGATTTTATAAAAATATTTGACGATGATCTATTCAAAAACTTCACTGATCAATTAGAAAGCGACTCTGCCAAATACGAGAATTTATGCCGGTATATATATATATGTTATAGTTTTCTGTGTTATTACCAACATTTTATATATATTTCAGAATTTTTTTTATTCAATTATTCGACTGATCATAAATTGCATTCCTAATTTTAGTGATGAAACAACTCCGTATATGTATCGTGTATGGTTGTATTTGAACTTATCTCTTCTGCTCATCCTCCCATTTGTTCTGATTTGCGGATTCTACGGGATGATTTTACGCACCATGATGGGAACAACTGTTACTGCTAGCACAAGTCAGGTGAGGTTACTTGCCAATGCAATGGATTAATATGTGACTCTATGAGAAACTAGTATGAGATACTTAACAATAAAATTTCCATTAACTATAGTATCACAACCACCTAATTAAATTGTCTCTTAGTATGTCGGGTTTTTCTGACTTATTCGCCTGTGATATTGGTTTAATGACGGTTGAAAACAGCGGCCGTTTTTAAATCAATCATATTTAATCTAAGCTATTCAACAGCCTTGCTATCTTTGTATTATCTTTGCATCTTTGTATTATGTTCAAAAATGGCACAAAAGCAGGATTAGTAGACAGTCCCGTAGAGAACAAATCAATAGCGCAAATCATATTTAAATTACAAATAATGCACATTATTTCTATGCTCTCAATATAATTTAAGTACATTACGGGCTTAGAAAAACCTAAAATTCCCTTTAAAATTTAATATTACAGCAGCATAAAATATGAGCCGTCGGTTAAATTGATATTTTTATTTCATTTTGCAGAGACAATATCGCCGTAGGGTAACATTCATGGTTCTTGCTCTTGTGTCTTTGTTTGCCGTTTCGTGGGTGCCTTGGTATGCAGTGATGATGGCTCGTATTCCTGGTTTTCCTCTAAGTCCAGAAGGATGCGCCAAACTTGGGAATTTTACTAGGATACTGTCGTATCTAAACAGTGCTTTGAATCCTTATTTTTACAGGTAAATATTTACTGTATTTTTTGTTCTTCCCGCTCAAATTTAAAAGTATTATTCTCCAAGCCGGTGGGACGTTGCATGGGGATGGTTACGGAACCTCGAACGATTACTTGTTTTGGTTAACTTCTTTCCTGAATATGATTTGTATTACTTCGTCGACTTAATAGAAGACAAGTTAGAAAAATGTCATCAAACGAATTTCGTTTTTTTTGTGCACTATTTCTTATATCTTTGAAACCCTGAACAGTTTATTGAGTATGCGGTTCCCGACTCGGTTGACAGCAGCTTTCGCAAGAAGTCGTCGAATGGGGAGAAACGTATCAGGAGGATTCGGAAGTCGAAATAGATCAAAAGTTTGTATAAATTTGAATACAATTGATTTATGATATCGAACGATGCACACTGGTCTTTACATCGTTTAATAATATGATTTTGTGCTGAGTTATATTAGAAAATGTCGGTAATCGATTACAGAAAGTCGTTATTACTGTATCTCATATCGAAATCATTTGCCGCAAAGATATATTTGGCATGTGAACGATTCCGCGAAGCTATGATTTTGCGATTTATATTTCAAACCAGTGTGCAGCGTTCGCTGTTTAATTTCCAAAGACGAGATATATATGTATGGTAAATGTATATGTGCTGATACTTTGAAAATATTCATTTTCAAAACTGTTCAAATATTGTTGTTTCACAAAAATGTCAAAGTAGCAAAGTTGGCTTAAACAATTTATGTAATTTTTGTGTTTACGCCTGTCTCGTGCTTTGGCAAATCAATTGTCAAATTTATACATCTCTTTTGCTAGCATGGCCATATGTATATAACTCCTCTTTGCTGCATGCCTGATATCTGTGCAATAAACTTCAGCAGAAATCTCTGAAGTTTTAACTTTTCTTCGCTGAAAGACTGAATTATTAACGTGCTTTTCTGCATTTCTGCGTGTTATATTTTCTATGTTCTTAATTTGACATAGAAAATAGCACATGTGTATTATATGCTGTCACTGCACTGAAACATTTGCCTGTTCGCTTCTGCAGTAGCATTTACTAAGCACTAATACTTCAACAGTCATAAGTGAAGTTCTCGGTCGTAAGGGAATTTTTATTTGCTTCTAATTGTCTATCTAACTTTTCTATCTCTAAAAAGAAGACTTTTCCAATCTAGATAGAATATATTTTTAAATGTATACCTCTACAATTTAGGGGAGAAACCGTAGAAGCTATCAATAACAGTTTTAACATTTTGATGCTTGTTTTAAGCGATTTGGCAAATATTTATGTTCCTGACAGCTGAAGTCTTGCAAGGCTAACTTTACTTTTGGCAAATTACTCTAAATCTGAAAAGTTGCATGTTTTACTTCCGGACTTTTCCAATTTGACAGAATGAAAATGAATTAACACTGACCTATAACTCTTAACCTTTTCACCTATGCAAAAACAGATTGGTAAACAATTTATTTTATTTATGTATTACAGCTTCATGGGATCCAGGTTCCACAAAAGATTTCAGAGGGCTCGCAATACTGCCAGCCGTAAATCCCGTCTTTTCAATTTCTTATCTCGTGTATCCTGGACTGGCCACGATCACAGCAACAGTACGGGAAGTGGAACAGGAAGGAATATGCATGGAAGTGGAAAAGACATGAAAATGAGAAACATAAACGGACATTCCGACGATGAATCTTTCAACACAAAAAGCAATTTGCGTACTGAGCGTACGGTAGTCGACACTCAGTGCAACTTACCAGAAAATTTAAGATCTTAAATATACTGTTTTGGTCTCGATCAACCTCTTTGGTATTCGAAGGTCGCTTATTCCAACGTGATCTCTTGAATATATCCTCGTTACATCGTTGTTTGTACGTAATGAAACGAAAAAATAAGGGTACTCCCGAAGTATGTGAACCAAGATGGCGAACACCTGGACGTAGTATGTGTACCAGGTTAGGGTTAGGCCATAATTCCAGGTACAAATACTACGAGAGTCACTTGGCTTCCCCGAACTCACAATAGAACTAAAATAAGGAAAATTGGAATAAAATCATGGCCTAACCTGGTACATATACAACGTTCCGGTGTCCGCCATCTTGGTTCACATATTTCAAGAGTACCAATATAAGTACATGAGATTAAGGGTAAATGAGTAAATTTGTTTCGATTGTGTGAAACTAAATTTTTCTATATTTTTTTATCATATCACAGCCAAAGACATTTTCAATATTGTTATTAATTTCGTCAAATTGGACAATCTTTAAAGAAGAAAGCTGACAATTCATAAAAATTGCATTCTTAACCACTTTCATGAAATGACCTCCTGCGCAGTTTATTCACTCATATCGCACTTGCACATTTTGGCCTGCATGATATCGATCTGCTAAGCTTTGAGATATATGAACGAGATTGTTTAGACTTTTTTGCATACGTACTTTTTATTAGTTCTGAATTACTTCTTTTTAACATGACCAACTTATAGAAAGTCTTCAGTCATTAGGAGCATTACTTTGTAATACAATATATACATAGAGAAAGAATTCAAAGAACACTCGACGATATTGTTAATTTTTTTAAAAGTTCATTTATAATAGTTTATATGTTGCGATGAAACAACTATAACGATGTACGAAATATGTATGTATTTTCATATTATGCTTTTCCAATGATCATTACATAGGTGTAAGCCCTGCCTTTCTTCTCGTTAATAAATGTAAATTTTCGAAATAGTCGTGTGTTGGATTTTCGCGAAATAACGAAGAAGCAAAGAGAAGATGCATTACCATGGACACTGACAGAGTATGACGGTGGATTCCCTTATTCACCAACATCATTCCAGAATTTTATAAATGTTCACGAAAATTTCATATTTTGTAGTAAATAATAATAAATAAGAGTGCGAATGACCAAGACTACAACTAACAGTGGAAAAATAACAGTTTTCAGATTTCAAGTGAATATCACTTGTAGTTAGTTATACGAGGCTAGCTACCTATGCTTTCAAATAGTCAATGTGGTCGCTCCCCCTACGAACCCCAAGCTTTTTCATACTAAAACGTCGCGTGTTGTTCATACTGATTGTTTCAAAGAAGATATATATATGTATGTATGTGTGTGTGTGTGTGTGTGTGTGTGTGTGTGTGTGTGTGTGTGTGTGTGTGTGTGTCTGTCTGTCTGTCTGTCTGTCTGTCTGTCTGTCTGTCTGTATGTATGTATGTATGTATGTATGTATGTATGTATGTATGTATGTATGTATGTATGTATGTATGTATGTATGTATGTATGTATGTATGTATGTATGTATGTATGTATGTATGTATGTATGTATGTATGTATGTATGTATGTATGTATGTATGTATGTATGTATGTATGTATGTATGTATGTATGTATGTATGTATGTCTTTTGGTATATGCAGAATGGTGTTTGTAGGAAACAGCAGGCTTTTGAACAGATAAAGCATAATTTTCAGATCGCGAAATTGAGTTGAGAAATATTTCTGATAGCTATAGAATAATGCAAAAAAGATATTAGACAGTTGACAGCTACGGCGTTTTGCTTGAACGAGATATAATCGAAGTTGAAAATATTGGAAGAAAAAAAATTTAAATTTCCACGTTTGTCTGTACTCAAATTTTTTATTGAATTATACGGAGTTACACACAGTTCACAGTTTTCAAAATTTTTTATAGGAATATCAGGTACATTTTAAAACATCAACATATCTTTGATACAGTTCAGATCAGATCTTTGATCAGATACATATATCATATCAATGCTGTTAGGTTTTGGGAATCCGGAATTCTATAACAATCATGACAATTTCATTCATTTGATTGATCGATGATTTTGTTTGACATTCCAAAAAATGTATTTTTTGTCACATTTTCGATGGAAAATCCATGGAATATAATTAATAAATCAAAATTTGACGCAAAATCAAAAGTTTTTCTGGGAAAGTTTCTGACTAAGAGTGATAGGTCATTTTATGAAAGTAACGTGTGCATTGACGGCCAAAATCTTGCGTAGGATAGCTTCGGGAAATACAAAATTTGAAAAATATGTGACACGAATCTTTACACAATTCGAATAAATTAATTTCAATTGGCAAGCCGAACGTAATATATCCAGATCAAAATTGTTTCTACTGTGTGCGTGTTAATACAATACATATCATACTAACATCACAAACCATCTTACAAAATATTATTATTATAATCATATTCAATCAGTGAGTGAAACGCAAGTCTTTAACAGTTTTATTTTTGGGTTAATAAAATTTCAAACTAAAAGTTTTATCCAGAATCAGAAATCAATAAGTAAATAATTCAGTAAAAATTGGTTGGATCTGAGTTGCTCTGAGTTGAGTACTGCTCATATACTCATCTCCAGCAGACCTATTACGCAGAGGTGATAAGTTGCTCTTCTGGAGTGAAAACACTCAAATTCAAGCACTTAAAAACTTCTATTCTGTGTTCATGATATCACTGATAAATTATTAAATTTAAATTTTCAAAACTGGTAAACATATTATTATATGAAGAAAACTAAATAATATAGAATTCTGCACTTTTTTTTAAATTCGATTGAAAAACCTGAATTGAGTCACTGGAAATGGCGCACAATAGTTGATTTTTTTAACACTTGTGAAATTCCAATCTATCAAATCAAATCAAAAAACTTTATATTACTGAGTATGTGTAATATCATTCGTGTTAGCTTGGTTTTTAATAAGTTTTAAATCAATAAATAATAAAACTTCGTCTAACTAAAGAAAACAAGAGAGCAATACTCAAATATATGAACACGAAAGCCAAAACGAAGTAAGTTCAAATCTTCATAGTACCGGTGCCTCATCAAAAAACTTTCGACTTGTGTGACATCATCACACAAAATTTCAAAGTAAAACATTATTTTTGAAATAAATAACAGCTGAAAGTTTCAAATCAATAGAACCAGTAGGTAGAGAAAGGCGATTTTTCCTGAACAACAATCACAAGAAGAAGACAAATACCAAGAAGAATACTAGCAGCAACAACATGGTAGCATAACGATCTATGGGCCTGGTTCATGTTCAATAAAATGGATACATATGGCGGTGATTTGTACTTGAATGTGTTGATAAATATGTGTGAGTGCTTACAGGACAAAATAAAAAACAATCCCTTAGTGTCGCATCGAAGTATTGGTTACTATGCCATATTGTGGATGGACTAATCAAATTTCATGACTATCAATGTGTCAATACATTATGTGCAATACAGTATGCATAATATACAAATTTCTTTCTCTGTATCATGCAAAACTTATTTTTATGAAACGAAAATCTGAAGGTGCGTCAGAATGAAACTAAAAATCAATTAAACCAATACATCAGTTCTGGAGATACAAATATCTCTGTTATTTACATATTTTTCGATTTCCCAAATTAATTTTTGATGGAATACTTAAAACTACCTAATCATGCAGACTCATCCATCAAATTGTTAGTCAAAAATGGAATGGAATGAAACAATTAATCGTGAAGATGTAAGCAATACGTTTTTTCTCTCTTTAAAAATAAAAGAAGAAACGATATCTAGATTGATTTTAGTTGGCATGAGTTTCAATTTAAATGAGACCACTATGGAAATATAATCACGATTCATTTTCTTACAAAAATTAAGATGTTCGTTTAGTAGTTTCGTTTGGAAACATCAGACACGCACATTTTTGACGTTGATGAATTGGTATTTTGGGGTGAAGAAATGATTTTCTACAATCCGAAATCGAAGAACTTCCCAAAAATTTTTACAGATAAATTAACATCAAATACCATGATAAAACTTCAAGTATATATAAGTTAGTATGATATGTTAGAAATTATGTTTCAAAGTCTTTTTGAAATTGGACATTTTCATATATACATTTTATTACGCAAAAGTTTCCTTTGTTTCTTTGAACATTACAGATTAAAAATGTATTGCTCAAAATAAAAGAATACATTTTCAGATCTTATTCAAACATTTTTCACTACACAGGACAAAAATTTAGTTGATTAAATGTATTTAATCAAAATTTACGTTTACTTTTTTTTAAATATGACTCCGCGTTGATTGGCTTTGTGACTGGTTGATTTCAACTAAATATGTATTACATTGCCGACTTTAAATTTCGAATAAAGTGAATAAGCATTGATTCGGTGTCTCAGTTTCCTTGGTCTTCTTACTTAACATACTTTTAAATAATATCAAACTTGATTCTACAATTTTTTTTTTTATCATTTTAGGCAAAATTAAATTATTCACTTTGTTTTAGCATATTTTCTAAAAATAATTAATGTTGCCCATTCAGCGTTATATCAGGTTGTTAACCACCGTCTTTACAATCGTGTTATTCCAAAGTATTTATGACAATACCTGGAAAGAGACTGGTTGAAAAATCCACACGCGAATCAATAAAAACTATTAATTATTTTGCGCCATTGCCAAAAATATTTCACATTTCGTGTGTTCAAGTAAATTGTATGGAACGTTTTATACTTCGTTACTAACTTAAAATGCAAAACGTTACTTTACTCTAAAAAAATAAGCAAAATAAGTTATACTAGAGAGCCATAATTAATGAGCAATCATGCGATAGTATGATATTTTGCTAAGCACAAAAATCAATGACATGATAAAAATAGGCGATCCCGATCAAAACAAATCTTTTTGATTAAAGCCTGCGTATCATATGCTCAAGCTAATTAATATTAGTTAGCAACATACAATAACAAATATGTCCAGAAAAGTTAGCTATAGATCAAAATTGCCATGTTTCATGCACACTTTAGGTATTAAATATTGCAATTATTGAGTTTCACAAAATCGCAAATAATTCTTGGTATGATTTTATTTTGTTATAATTTTTAATCGTTTTAATCGAATCGTGAAACAAAAATAATTATTAGATACTATAGGTTGTCGGTTACATTACCACGTTTTTCATTCCATTTTCATATTCGCTTTAAATTCATGTTGTGTTTACACTTCATTCCAGAGTTTGTGTGCTTTTATGCTCTCAATTAAAGTATTCATTTGGGGTGACATTCATTAGATTGCTATACGATTGCTGACTGATATTTGTTCCTGAAACCATTGAACGTAATCGATCTCGATCTGAAGACTCTCTTGAGCTCATATGTTTACAGTTGTATTTGAGCGCAAAACTCGCTACTATTATTGTAGAAACTAATCTACGATTTTTAAAATACGCTGTGGATAACCCAAGTATAGTTTTTGTTTTGTCCATTTTTTTCACAGTTAGGTTTAAAATTTGTGGCGTTGCATTCTTGAAATAGACGAAAAAAAATTAAAGCAGAATTTAGTTGGTATTCAATTAAAACTTGTATCCGTAAAATAATTTAGCGTAGCTTCAGGTAATATTTGAAAAAAATGAGAAATATGTTAATTTTGTTTTATTTGATAAAGCATACATAGAACCGTCGTTGCAAACACATAGATCGTGCAGCAAAAGCAAAAAGCGTAGCAAAATGATCGAAATTCTGCCTAAACTTTTTCTTCTTTAAATATTCAAAACCGCAATCTCAATCTCAAAGTTACTTTTCTTCTGCCATTTGAATATAGCTGTTTTCCCACTTCGTTTCAGTGATCCATCTATCTGCGTCATTGCAATCATTGATGAGATGATCATTCAGAAGAAATATATGTTATATGACTCTCCGCCAAAGTAGTTCGCAAACACGACCTCGGTAGTTTGATAAACTTTTTGAAGCGTTGCTGGCTATCCATTACTGAAGCCTCAAAAACTATAACTGCCAAATCCTGTCACGGTCAAATATCAAATCGTCTTGGTGGTCGCAAGGTGGCGATATCGTGTATGCCAGAGAACTGTGATTTGCAAATACATGTGTTGCGAATGTGAAATGGTTACTACGGATTTATTATATTTACCTTCTTTGTGTTATTAGTATGTTGAATACGACGAAACTCGGCTTTTCCGACATGTTTTTTGATGGTGATTTATCCGTGAAGCTTTTATACATTTATCCTCTGTGTGCCGAAAAGATTGATGGCGTATTTTCGACCTTGCAAAAAACTTGAGAATAACAGCGTTTTTCACGTTTTCTTTGTGAACCAGTTCTGATATAGATTTCAACCGTAAATTTGTATTAAGTTTTAAATGTTTATTTCATTACATATGACAATTCAATTCTATCGTCCAACTATATGTGGCATTACAATCTATTGTGTGCTTATACAACATCTGATGGACTCAGTTGGAGTTTACTCCGCTAAGGTACGTTTGATAGCACGTAGAGATCAGGAACCCATTTTTCCCTACACAAACATGGGTACTTCCGCAGTGTGTGTACCAGGTTAGGTTTAGGCCATGTTCTGTTCTAAGTTCGCAAGTTCACAAAAGACTCAGTGGTTGATGCACACAGATTCAATACAGCATAACATAAGACTTCAACTATAACGGTAAGACAAAACAAAGCAGTACCGCACGCCAGATAAATATTCGACAAGTGCCTGGGCGGATCGCGTATGAGTCTGGCAGTTGATTACTTTCTCGGGACTTTTCGTCACACGTAAACAGTGGCCAGACGTGTATACAACAGGTCATAATTTTATTCCAATTTTTCTTATTTTAGTTCTATTACGAGTTCAGGGACTGTATGTGTTGGCTAAGTGAATATCCCCCTGCCCATAGGTTTCAGTCCCTTCACACAACTTGATGTAAAATAGGCGAAGAAAATTAGTTACCTGTATATTGGTACCCATACGTCTGGAGCGCCCAGGCATTCAATGTAGGTTTCTTATAAATACAATGGTGCATGTCCACAACAATTACCCCGTTGATCTCGTGATTCTTATCTTTATTTGTTATTTGGTGAGAATAATTTTGGACAACCCTCTGGAGATAATCTCGCTCTATTGACATTCATTCAACGAGACAAAAATAAACTATTATGTGAATAACTTTCATTGACATAGCTCCATCCGGAGGTGATTATACGAACTGAAGTCTATCAATTTAGCCCCTATGGCAGGGATGGCGAAACGGGTCAGTGGTTTGCCATCCCTGCCATATGGCCTACTCTAACCATTCCGTTTTGTCGGCAAAAAGTCTACAATCTCGACACAGGCAGTAAAAGCTTGCAACAATACTCTCTATAAATCTGGTGATGGTCAGTGAATTAAGCAGATTTTCTGTCACTGTTTGGTGGCGTTTGCTTGTGATGTCGCGACTTGGTAAAAATCGATGCTTTCTTTCGATATTGGAACTTGGATATTGGACTTGGAATATTGGACTTGGAAAAAATCGATGCTTTCTTTCGATATATTTTGTTAGTTGAGTCATCACTTACGCTTGCTTCAATAATAACTTGGTGCTTATGACAAACGGTTGTAAAAAAATTGTAAATATATTAAAGTGCAAAATACTGAACAACTGGTCATAATTGGGAGAGATTCCATTTTGTCAATTTAATCCTCGCACAAGATCAAAAATACAAATCACGAAGTTTGTTGTCGCTGTTTCCGCTCAATAAAACAACTAATTATCAGAAGTTATTGTTGGGCGGCAATTAAAACTTATTATCAGAAATCAAACGTTTCGTGAACTCCCCGATGCAATTCCTGAAATCTCGGTGCAATCAATACGTAAGAGGGCAAGGCCTTTTAGTTTTACGATATCTGCAGGGCATTGAACAGTCGCTAATATAATATAGTTACATTCGATGCTGTATTACATGTCACACTTTTAAAATAAAATAACACTTATTCGCCAACGGATTGTCGTTCGCCAGGATCGGAAAGATGCCCCGGGCAAAAAGCCGTCACATGAACTAACTCAACATCCAGAATTGTCGTCAGTTACGAAACTCATCACGCAGAAAGCGCGTGGCATATCAGTTGTCGCTACCAGACTAATTGCTATTGAACTTGTAGAAAGGATATTAGGAATTTCTTTTGTTGAGATTCATTCAAGAATCAGGCGCGCAACCCGGGATGCACTAGCTGTCGATACTTTTTGGACCACTGGAACGAACACCATATTTGATATAGGTTTTACTTCACTACAGTCTGCAGTCTACAATATAGCCTATGTAGCATAATTCACAGATGAGGTTAAAAGTTGCCATTCGTGAGCCTCAAATAAGTTGTATCATTTGAATTCGTTTGCTCATACGTGGAGAAAGGATTTAATTAAGCAGTATGTCACTATTTTATACGCTGGTTTTGTGGAGACAGTTTCCCTAGAAGCGCTGGTTATATAGTTATGAGAATACTGTAATTTATCGTTTTAATGAATATTTCACATTGAAATTTAACAGTTGCATCATTTATGTTCTACTATTCACAGTGAAAGGCGATTTTAAATAAAACCAATAAGATACGCCAATTTCACTTTTCATTTCTGTTTTGACGTGACTACGGACGGAAACTCCGACTGTGATCATGACAAGCAGAAGACGCAACGGGGTGAGTATAATATATTATCTAACTCTTGCATTCGTAAAGTAAGCTTTGGAGAACTTCAAAACCTATTTTAATCTGGAAATGTACAAAGTGTCTTGTAGAAAGTATGACTCGACCTTTTTCAAACTAAACTTTGACAACAATAGCCTATTTTGACCTTAATTTCAAACTCATTTCTAGTGGTGGTAAACATAATTATGATTTTATCGTTTGTAATGAAAGACCGATTAGAGAATGAAAATATGTTAATATATTACATACATTGCAAAAAATGTATTCAGCTTCAATTTTTCAACAATGAATCGTTGTTATATTTTCAGCACTCCGGTCCTTACAGTAGGGAGAGTGGATTGAACAGTGATGGAAGTCACACAACACCAAGACATCCCTCAGCTCGCTACAGTTCATCCGCAGCGGTATGCTCATAATTAAAGCATTTACTTGCAATGAAACAATCTCCTATACATGAAATATATTAATGGGTTGGACCCAAGTCTTCTCAATAATATTTTATCAGTTTTCATATACTTTTGCTTGTGTGGCAAGAAACGGAAAACATTGGGCACGACTGTTTATCAAAGTATTTTGCCTGGTTGTCATTTTTATGGCATTTCTTGACGAAGACTAATGGTTTTAGTCATACAATAAAGCTGTAAAGAATTCCCGTGAATGTATTGGCTGTGTGTTTGACATTTCAACACGTGAACCGTAGTTTGTCAGTTGACACAGAAGAAAAGGACCTGTTGTTGAACTATACTAGTAAACAGATTTTTACCGCGAAATACCAATTAATTTTCCCCAATTAATACCCCGTTACATCTAAACTTATTTTTTCTTAGTTATGACCTTGACAATAAAATTAGAATAACTTGTTTATACGTCACGTCGTGTTCACGCGTAACGAACAGGTTATCGTTTCATAATTGCCTTGTTCCATTAAAACATTGGATGTAAAGTTCTTATAGCCTCGGGGCATGCGTGATTCACTGTAACTCATATACTTGAAATACTGGTTCAGCTGGCATCTTCAGAATTAAAAACTTGCTCGATGTTTTCTTTATATAAGAATTCACGTGACCGCGTAAAATTTAACAGCATTCAGTACTTAATTTTGTTAAAACGGCGCTGCTTCTTTATTTCAAATATATTAAAATTGGAATCCGAACCAGTTAGGTAATGCTTGATTGCACAAATTCATTATTATTTCGCAGTCAAGTATTTGTGATACTTTCACATGCCTCTCCGACAGAAGACAATACTTTTATTAAAAACATATCTGCTGGCGGCAAATACATTAATGTTGCCATATTTTAATATACACTAATAGGAAGCAAAACCTTCTGAAGTATATACTGCTGATAGGGACACAGACAGACGTCGCTCCCAAACGATGGCTATTTTAAATTACCTTTAATTCCTTTAAAGAAGGATTATCCATAATTATGTAGAACCAAATTGAACTCGTCTTCTGTATAAACTAATTTTTCTATTGTCATGTTGAATGCTACAATAACAAATACATGTACTTTAGAATGCATGTAAAGTAACCCATTAGGTTTATATATATACGAGGTATATTGGAAGATACGCACACTGTATAACATTTACATCATTTTTTTACTTTTAGAACAATACCGACCAAGATTTTTCGACAGCTTCATATAGAGAAACTGATGATATGGACCACAGCACTAGTTCACAGTGAGTATAGAAAACGTAAACAGTGTGAATATATAATTTAAAAAAATTGTTAATTTTGTCTCTGCATTGCGCTGCTACTATTTCAATGCGATTACTGCCCCCAGAATGTAATGAGAATAAATCTACAGCACATGTTTGGCAGAAATTTATTAATCTTTTTTTTTCAAATTAAGCCGCCAATCAAGAACAATGCCAGGACCAGGACGTCGATACCAGAGTGGATATTCTGGGGATCCTAGCAGTACCGCATCCTCCCACAGCTTATCGAGAAGTGGAAAACGCCACAGCCGAACGACAACCGGAACTGACTCCACGGTGAGTAAATTTTAACCTTATTTCGTAAATAATTAATCGAAAAATCTTGAATAACAAATAACTATTTTGACTAATACAATTTTAGTTGAGCGACAATTCATCAAGATCCAACGATTGGCATAACCAACGATCAGACGATGCGAGTTCATACACTTCAGGAGAGAGCTACGGTAAGGAAGAATATGGAAGATACACTTTAAAATAAACCCGATCCAAATAAACCTCAGTCGGGCAGCATGTCATTTATTGAACAGTATAAAGTAATAAAACATAAAAGCAAAATATATACCTGGAAGGCAGTCTGAGACAAAAAGTTCACAATAAGCGTAACAAGCGCACGTCACGACAGCCACTGATGCGTCACAATCACTTTATAGTACACGACGTAAACAAGTCTGCAAAATCACAATGCTCTCGACAAATTAGCTAGCAACCAGATTGGCGTGAGGATGCCTGAAATTTCAGCTTTTCATATGTATGCCCTTGCAGTTTACAGAGAGTCACGCGCAACAGACTGGTATAATAGTCCCATCCCATATGTTCATTGGTAAAGCGCGGGATCAAAATTTATAACACCCATTATTTGCTTTCAAGCACAAGATTTATTATTTTTATATCATTATCACATTCTAGATACGGACGACACCGAACATGGACGTAGACGTAGTCATAGAAAATCTGTAAGCATAATATTTTAAAATGAACATATTTATTCATTACTATATAATGTAATAGGATATAAATATGTTTTTTATTCATTCAGAGGGATACTCATCACTCATCTGACTATAGTGGGAGATACTACCCTGACCCAATGGATGTAAGTTGCATTTTTTTGTAGAAAATGGAACCCAATGTACGTTATCATATTTCCAATATCTTCATATTTTGTTTAGAATGACGAGATGCGTCGCCTGCAGTCCGGATACTCGCAAGATACGAGCACAGGAACGGATACTACTCTCACAAATGGGGATGATCAGCAAAACGACATTGATGAACTAGCAAATTATTTTAACCGGTAAGTTAGGTAAATGATATACACAAAGAAATAGCATATCTATTAATACTTCTCAATGGATAAAGGCGGGCACAGAGGTAAGACGACAAACAGCAAAATTATGTTTTTAAAAATTACTTATCTTATCCAAATATCCATATTCTAACAAAACTACATTACGGTTTGTTAACGTGCAGTAGACACTTGTGCAGATATTCTGACATTTTTTTTGTGTACAGTGATCGAAATATTCAACCTTAATTTATGTTTCCTATATTTATGTTTCAGTCGCTTGGAAGACATGCAAAAGCAAACCTCGCGATCATCAGCTAGCAGGGGATACTCACAACGAGATAACTACCCAGACGATGTAACATCGACGTACAGTTATAATAATCAAAACCGAACTGAATCTTCTGACCGTCCTTCTAATTACAACAATCGCACGATCAGACCAACAAACAGAGCGATATCAAGCACATCCGAGATGACACCGACCAATAGCAGATCGGTAAGTCAGCATAATCTTTTTGCAAACAGAAAAAACAAATACATTTGTTGGATGATGTTGGAAATTCGATAGCATTTTCCGCAATGTTATCTCTGTTGTCTCGCTCGTCAACAGCACGAGTACACTTTAGTGGTAAAAAAACAGGATATAATCATTGCGCGCCGATGACGTTTTGAACCTTGACTTTCCATTCCATATTATTGAAACTACAGTCCGAATCTGTCTGAATTTTTGAACTTTATATACCTGTTCATTCCACCTTGGTTGGGACTCGTGGGCTCATTGTTTCAATCGTTACAGATTGACCACACTACCAGCGGAACTAATAGCACCATAACTCTTGCGCGTGATGAAATTGAAAGTCTGCGCTCACAAATATCGCGAGGTATGGACGGCAGAGACGACAAGTCCAGTCGTACCGGCGACATGACATCATATTTCAGTAAAAGACTTGAAGAGTGCCAACAGCAGGTCAATATCAAATTGTTTGAAAAGTCACTAAAACAAACTAACACAACTTAGAATGAATATCAAACTAACCAAATAATTGGAGTCACATAATATTTGAAATTCCGATTACGAATTTCAAATATTCGTGAAGTAAAATTAAAAAACAAGTTCATACTGGCAACTGAAGCTTAAACATCCCAAAGTTTCTTCTTGAACGCCAGAATCACAATTGAGCGCGCGGGTGTTCCTTGGCGACAACTGATATCGCTAGCGGAATACTTTTCACTTTTACTTCGTGATGAGTGGGATAAAAATTGTGACGCAAAAGATATCAATACATCTAGAATCCCAATAAGTATGCTCTGAGCGTGAACATCTGGCCCGAAACTAAAGTTGACCATTCGTAATAATCAATTTATTTACTCTTTTACCTTCGAATTCAAAACATAATTAGGGTGCCGATAAATATTTTTACTGCTAAATATTTCAATTGTGTATTTATCTATTTTAGGTTTACAATGCTGTGAATTCAGTTCAATCCCAGGTCGGGCAAGTGAGGGATCAAGTAGATGGCAGTATGAGAAGGGTAAGTGCCAATTGGCAGATTTTGATTGTTACAATCTTTTATGTCATATTCAATTTATTTTTTATTTTTTCTGGTTAATATCGTTGTTAATAGAAACAGTGTGGTAACGTACATTTATATGTTAGCCCTCCTAGATACGACTATGAATTCACAGTGGTTTAATATGTTTTCTTTTCTGCAGCGTCGAGGCAACGATTGGGAATCACGTGAGGAAGAATCATATGATAGTAGCGATAGTGGCATTGGGCCAAGAAACTTGACGATCAGGCCACTCACTAGAGCGCATGCCAATGCTATGGCAGGTACGTAAAATCCCACAATGCGTCACAAACACACCGAAGCCATAATAATTAAATCATTTTTTTTTTTTTGCAGAGCGTCAAGCATCCTATCCAAAAGGTGCGTCATATAGGACAGATGTCCAAACCCCAGTCTTTGAACCACCAATGTCACATATGGACGATGATGACAATTACTTGGGCAGCAACATGCCAAGTCACCCTGAATCAAACATGACGCCAAGCCCACCACCGCCAGAACCAATCTCTAAATCCCTAAAATCAGACATGGTTAACGATGATATGCCGATTCCATTTCAAACAAACTTTGACGAAGAAGAAGAATGGGACGATTTTGAAGAGGTTTGTTGTTTATCTATCAGGATTCATTTTCAAAACGCTATTAATCTAATTAGGTATTCAATGATAGCAACTATGAAGCTGATCACTACTTTCTAATTAAAGCATTCAGCGGAAAGCCTGAAAAGTTATTTTATAAACTTTGGGTAAATCTCAAATTATTTTCTTTATATTTCAGTTTATCGACGATGACACACCAGCTCCAGAGGCTTCGATTCCAGTACCAAAAGTCGGGTTCAAGACTAATAACTACGCATATCAAGCTGTTTACATTACCTACATATTGTCTTTCTTGGCCTACGTTTACGTCAGAATTACGTACACACTTGACGCACCCGGTCTGAACAGAGTCTATTGTATCGTCGTTGCCTCCCTTGAAATTGTTACAGCACCCTCTCTATTACTCCAGGTATATCTATTTGGAACTAAAATTTTATCTTTTTTAGATTTTAGTAGTTATAGTGTTTGGGTAAATTAAATAGATGACATATTTAAAACTTGCACGATTGCAGAGATCATAATAGAACCATTACCGAGTCATCAAGATTAAACTCACGTGATCACATGATCAATTGTGTAATCTTAACATTACTCTTTCAGGGATTATGTCTTTGGAGATGGATATCTCGTAATCCGCCCCCTGGCAATGCTTTTGAACGACCGAAATTTCATACTTGCCGTATCATGGTGCCTACGTACAAGGTAATATTATTTTCAAGAAAAACGTAATAGAATGTAGATTACAATTGTTGAGATTGTGACAAACGATTGAACAAAATTGAATAGTATGTGCATGAAAACAATTAATTTCATGAAAAGTTTTTACAAAGCAAAGTGGGTCGTCAATCAAGAGTTGATATATCAGTAATAGCAAATTCTCCAGTGACCAACGACGCTATAAAAGTTTCGAGTATCAAAGTTGATAAAAATATAGGTGTACAAATGGTACATGTCTTGGAAGCACTGTTATTTCACAATTTTTATCTGAATAACGTGTAAATGGTGTTTAATTCCCATATTTCAATCAAAAATAAGATTTTACAATCTATCCCTTTTTATTTTCACAGGAACCTCTTGAAGTGGTCGCCGGAACCATACACGAAATTATTCATATGGAACTTCCACCAGGTCTGCACGTACACGTCTACGTACTTGATGACGGTAAAAGAGAAAATCTTGAAAATTGGGTTTTGTCGAAAAGAACAAAGCGGTAAGTCCAAATAGGATTCGGAGATCGATTCACTGACCAATCTTATAAATCTAGATTCTAGAATATTAGTAGCGATTGACTGGAAATATATTGTATGCGTGAATCAGGATTAGTACTTAACTTGAGACATAATGATTAACGTAGATTCAGATTCTTTTTAAAACTGAATGTTCGGGAAAATTTACTGTTCTAACCAACGCAATTTTACTCTTTAGTGGTATGTACCTCCATTACATTGCTCGTCCCAAGTTGCCTGGAATTCCTCATCACGCGAAAGCTGGAAACATTAATCATACTCTCCACTTCATTTTCGATGATGCACAGACTGAAGGAGAATGTGTTGCTATTTTCGATGCCGATTTTATGCCCAGGTACGGTGAATAAATTTTCGACAATATATACGTGTTATTTCCTAAAATGTAATCTCAGTAGAATTGTTGTGATTTAGACATAGGGCTTGTAATAAATACCTACTGTATTTCCATGAAAATGTAACACAAAGTCATTTTTGAGCAACAAATTAATGGCGAAATTTCACATAAAATATCAACCAATAACAACCGACCGACAACTGCCCGCGGGCAATCTAACTTTATGTTATGTAACGCTGAAATATACTGTTACTGTTATGTTTAAAAACTTAACAGCGCTCATTAACGCACCTGACGTCCCATTCATATTGAAGTTTGAAATTTTTACAATGAATTTTTCATTTGATTTACAGGCGTAACTACCTGATGCAGGTTTTACCGGTGTTTTCTGAGAAGCGTACCCGTCCACTTGGTCTAGTACAGACGCCACAGTTTTTCTACAATGTAAACCCCGATGAAGACGTATGGGACCATCTTAACGTTTCATTTTTCCATCGTATCGAACCTAGTTTGGACAGATGGAGTGCTGTCAACTGCTGTGGAACAAATTTCATCGTGAGAGCTGATGCTCTGAAAGATGTCGGTTATTTCCCCGTCGGTTGTCTTACAGAAGATACGTTGCTGTCTCTTAGGCTTTGTACAATGGGATGGGGTGTAGCCTACCATCACGAAGTACTTGCTATTGGTCAATCACCTCACGAAATCACGGAAATTTTCAAACAACGTTCCCGTTGGTGCAAAGGAAATTTACAGATTTTCTTGGACGAATTCCCACTTATGCAGTCTGGTCTTTCACTATCTCAGCGATTGTTCTACAGTTCTTGCGGTTTCAACTATTTCTGCGCTTCGATTTCAATTCCGTTTTTTCAGCTTGTACCTGCGTGGGCTATCTTCTTCGGTCTCTGGCCTGTATCCAAAATCGGTCTCGAGTTTGCGTTTGCTTTCTTTATCTACTACATTCTCGGAAACATTCTCTTGCTTTTCCCGCCTCCACGTTTCGGAGTCAAAGACATGTGGAACGGAGAATTGGCATCTACGAACTTGTGGTTCACGTACTTCAATGGTGTGCGTCGTATTGTGGGAACGAAGATTTTGAAAGGAAAAGGTGAAAGATTTTTTCAGTTTACAAGCATTACTTATTATTCAGATTTTAGATAAATTTAAATAAATAAACATAATTAAATAAACATAACTTGATCTATATGCGAGTAAACCAACAGCCCATCCGTCAGTCACTAAAACATCTGGCTAGCTATTCATCTGCTTGAAAATGCCACTTTAGTCTTTCTGAATAGTAATATCCAATTTTGTTGAAAACCAACACTAAATATACTTTTTGTTTTCAGGTGAACTGACGTTCAAGACTACCAAAAAGAAGGCTGAGGGTGAAGATGAATTATCAAAAGTAGGATTCAGAAAAGAAGATGTTCGTGCTTGCTACATGCATTTCATTATGTTCACCATTATGTTGGTGACAATCATTTATGCTATCGTTAAAGGTACGTTTTTACAAATAGATCCCGCCAAAGTAAACGAGGCGATTCAGTTTGCCGTTGCGCAGTGGCTTCTACAGCTTTTTCCGGAGTTATGACTATATTTACAATTCTCTGGACATGATAACAGTAAATATAGTATGATAGTGCACGTAGTTGAAAAAAAACTATTTATGCGCCCGTCTGGAAACATCACGCAGAAAAGAAAAGAACGCGTCGATTTTTACCATTTTACAAAAATTCAAGTAAATATGAAATATGGCTTGTCGAGTTAACACCCGCGACCATTTCATACTCAGACAAAGTTGCTTGCTAGATGTCAAACTATTTTCTTATTATACAACGTACAATAATTTTTATTTTTTAGCTATCATCGCCGAAGATGTGAAATTCTACTTCTACTACATGTACATGATTGGTATGTCCTGGGCTATGATCAACATGGTGCCATATTTGATTGTAGTAATCTACTGCTGGTACCGGGTTCGTATTCCGGGTCTGATGGTTGCTTGTTTCCGTAACATCCAACTTTTGCTGAGAATCGTGTGTGCTGCTCTCATTTTGGTGCAGGCTTTCACAACAAGAAATTTGACAGAAAACTTTATCTGCGGTCACGAATATGAGGCTACGCTCGGTAAGTAGAAGAACGATTTATTTTTTCATTTTACATCACTAATCTCTCGTTGCCACTCCAGATCATTCATATTTCACCTGATTCTAGGTTGTTCCCTTTCTTTCGGCCAACTTCTCTGATCGTATTATCAACTATTTCACATTGTCTTATCTTCAATATTTTTTGTAATAATCTATATTAATCTAGGATTGAGTCAACTCACTATGGTCACCACTCTTGATGAAGCATCTGGTCTTGACGTAGAAAGAAATGCTTTCTGGCTGCTCGGTTTGGACGACGATTTCTATACAATGCAGCAAGTAAAAAGATCAGCTTGTGATGATGCAACTGTCCCAGTTATTGTATTTTTCATGCATCCTTCGCAGGGCTTAGTGTTAGAAGTGGAGGCTGGGCATTACATGCCTGAGGAAAGAATCGGTAAGTCGAAATGAAGAATTTTTCACCACTTTTGCGTCAAGTTTGAAAACTCTGGTTCAAGATCCAGCTAGCAATAACACCAAGGGTGTGACGAAATAGGTACCTAACTTGACTGATCCCAGTTATATTGAAGAGAAAAAAAAGAAGTAGTGATGATTACAGCTGATGATATTTTTGTCTGATAAATTCAATAATAAAACAAAATATTCTATTCACAGGTACTTGGGAGGAATATGACGAAAAGCTGGATTATTACGCTGAACATCTATCGGAGATTCCTTCCATAATTGTAATGGAACCTTCGTTACTTATGCACACATTTAATTCGAAAACGGAATATCACAATACAGAATATCAGGTATGCTCGCCACTACAATCAATATGGTCAAGTTGAAGACGCCAAAACAAAACGAATTAACCATTTTTGATTAATTTTCTACTTTTAGCTCGCCTACGCCGCCCGTGTTGAACAAGTAATAAACAAATTCCCAAATTCTTGGGTTTACGTGGATGCCGGTAATGCTATGTACTTGCAATGGACTGTTAACTTGGAACATATTATATCTGTGTTGAAAAAGATGCCTGCAAATGTGAGAGGATTCTCAGTAAACGTCGGTTCATTTGTAAACAGCACGTTTAATCGACAATTAGCTGAGGAAATTCATTGCCAAACTGGATTGCATTATATTGTTGATACATCTCGTAATGGCGGATCATTTTCAAGAAGGTAATTACGATTTTGGATTTATAGTTTTATACTTTATGCTCTTCATTTGTAGCCTACATGTCCAAAACTGAAAACCATGTGAATCTATAGATAATTATAATTACGTAAGGTTACTTTCAACATAGCTTTTTTATCACGTCGTTGGTGAAGAGGATCTGCCAAACAGCAAACGTGGCTTTACTTTCAAATTCAGGAATTCCAAGTCGTTATCTGTATATTCCCATTTTGGTATGAAAGTGTATTCCATACAATATTAAGCAATATTATCAAGTTACATACATTCTCAGCCTTCGTGACAAAAAAATTATTTAAAATTATATATTTTTTAGTATTATATTGTTATTTTCAGATCGATTGAGGAAATTAACGAATGTACATACGATCCACCGATGGTGGAGAAAGGAGACACTCCAAGTTGGCAAACAGGGGCAGCGTTGCGTCAACATCAAGCACAGCAACTTGCTAATACCATAACGATCGAAGAACCAGAAATTGCAGTTGCCATTGAAGACGGTAAGTTGGTTTGGTTTGGACAGAATGCCTTATTTCCATCGCCGTTATTTAGTTGATCCGTTACAATTCAAAGGGGTGGGCAAAGACTGATATCACTCAATCCTAAAGCCAGTTTTAATTGTATATACTCTTTGGATAGAGGTAACAAGTTTGTCACTACGCCATTTTTTGATTCCATAAATATACCGAATAATTTAGCAGAAAATAGTTCTTTGACAGTAACGAAACTACGTTAATATTATCTTAGAATTGTTAGATTAAGTTGATGCGTTTGGGTTAAGATCTATTGCGCCTTTACTCCAACAAATTAGGTAAAAATATTTTGAGAAATACATGATTTGCGAACCATAAGGTCGTTTAAAGGAGGGGTCGGCAACCTTTTGACGCTCGCGGGCCAAAATTAAGGTTGCAAGTCATTGGCGGGCCGCACATATTTTTAGAAAGTTGAGAAACCGAACGGATGGTACTTTTTATAATAAAAATCAAGCAGTGATACATCTCTTGAAGAGAGTATAGATTTATTTCCTCATTGCATCTCATAAAATCCCATTTGAATATTGTACGCGTCATTAGACCCTTTGCACTTAGCATCAACTTTTCTGCATTTTGTTGCCATTTACTTAATTATATTCAAATTATATGCTCATTAAACGAGTAATTGTGCATTATATAGTTGTTAGGTTATAATATCATTTAGTCTAAAGAATATATTCGTCAAAACGGATGTTTCGTTACTATAATTTAGTGAAGCGTCGCGGGCCGGATTATGGTGATCGTAGGGCCGTAGGTTGCCGACCCCTGGTTTAAAGGTTAATTTTATTTAGATTTTCATTTAACTAACTGTTTCATTTTTTTTTTAAAAATTAGAGGACGATTCGACGAACTACGATATTGATATTATTGGTAAACGAAAGAAGAGATGGTCACTGGATGGAACTAATGATGGAAATGCGCCGGTTTACGCATACGATAACGAGGCTGCTGGAGGAGGTAACATGTTCAACATTTTCTTTGAATGAATAATTTTCATTTATAGAGTGTAACTGCACTAATATAGTTTTAAGTAGATTCGATGAATGATAATTCATGTAAAATATTAATTAGGTGATGTAGAAAATTTTCACCACCAGTTTTCCAACCACGGTATTTACAAGTTAAACATAATTTAAAGTGACGGATAGTTTCTCAATAGCATATCTATCAGCGCACTTCCGATTGTGCCTGAATGCAGGGAAAACCTTGCATGCTACAAATTCTTATTAAAACCCACAAAAAAATTGGATGAATCTAGTTTGTACTCATTCAAATTTAATATAATAATAATATTTTTCACAGTCAACCCTGGAGGTGGTGGTGGAGCCGGCGGCGGTGGGGGAGGAGGCGGAAAACGCGCTGGAGGAGGAGGAGCAGGTAAAGGAGGAGGTGGTGGTGGTGCCGAGGACTACGGAGACCCAGGTTTTGGGGACTACGACGGCGATTACTACTACCCAGGAGGTGACGTTAAAGCGAAATCCTGTATTACACCTGAAGGCCAAGAAGGACTGGATGCATTTGCCTGGGTCAAGACGCCTGGTGAATCTGATGGTCGCATGTTTACTGCCGGTACCTTCCATCCGTGTCTCTTGGGTCATATTATTGAATGCACTGATACTTGTCCCCAATATGTACCTAAATTAAGTGGAGAATTTCAAAGGAGCGATTCGTGTAAATGCATAGACGACTAATTAGATCCGAAATTTTAACGGGCGATAAATACAATTTTTAAATTAAAATTGAAGTTTTAATTCGAGTCAATTATATATTATAATTTATCTTTTCGAAATCTTTTTAAGTGATGAAGTGCTTTCCATTACGTGGATATTCCTTTTATTGCATATAAATATCGTGTGCCTACAAGTTTTTGTGATGCTCTTGTGTATTTTGCAAAGGGATCGTTAAGTGATGGTTTTCAATAACTTGAGAAAAGCGCCTTTATGTTGAACATTTTACTCGTTTTCATAACATTGAGGATATTGAGTCATTCCAATTTGGGACGCTCCAGAAGTGTGGGTACAAATATAGAGGTAACTAATTTTGATCACCTACTTCAAATCAAGTTGTGTAAAGTGACTGACGCTTATGGGCAGGGGTTCACTTGGCTAGCACAGGCAGTCCCCGAACTCGTAATAGAACTAAAATAGGGAAAAACGGAATTAAATTATGGCCTAACTCTAACCTGGTATACACACTACTTGAATACCCAATTCGGTGCACTAAAGATCCATTTTCTCTCCTTTAATTAATATATAGCCTGCTAATGTTTGCAAACTAATCGCACAGTAAAAATCAAAATGTATACATCTGTCCAAACAACATATATATTTACGCCAGGAAATCCTGGATAATAATTCCAGACGCAGGAATTCCGTAGCCATAAACGCCAGAACAAATCAGTTACGTTATTGGTATCTCGGCATTCGTAATTTGGCATGCACCATATCGTTGACAAAGAATGCCAATTTGACCAAGATTGCTAGAGTTTGATCCTATCAGTAAGGTACATCTCATACTTTATACCAGGGTGGTCCAAACTGCGACCCACGGGCCGCATGCGACCCGCCGACACATTTCCGCGCGGCCCGCAAAGCAATTTTGGCATATATATACTACTAAACCATTGGCAGATATTTGTAATTATTAGCAAATTTATTTTGATTTCTTTTTAAACTATTTCAACTGGGAATAGTCCTTTTCCTAATAGGATTGATGTTTGTTAAAATCACAGAATTTCATTGTTGTATCTATAAACGTCAAGACGGTGCCTATATGGGAATGACGTCCTGTGATCGGTAAAATGAGAATGACTTGTCTTGTGCAGATGGAACCAAGCCGATGAGATGAGCTCGCGCCAAATAACTCCTCATTTGAAAAAACCCTCTATTTTCAAGCGTTGGCCATGTGACAGCAGTAACGAACCGCAGAGCTGACTTAGCGCCGCGCGATCCAGTTTTTTTTTTCATCTCGTCTGAGGTCCCAACTTAGACGGACTTGGCTGTTTTTTGAACGTAGCACTAGGCCTGCTCACGCTACAAGTAATAAATTTTTACAAATATAACAATTCATCATGCAACGGGTGTAAAAAAGGGTGACCGTAGTAAACTGAGAGGAAACGTATTTCCTCACCCACTACAACGTTAAACCACAGTGTCTGGTGTGTTTCAAGTAATATCCGTCACGAAAGAATATCATTTTGAGCGAAAGTACAAAACCAAACACGAGAAAATATACCGAAAATACCACGGTATTTCTCGAAAACCAATTTTAAAATATCTAAGCCTGCTAAGGCTTTATATATCTCCCTTAAAAAACTGATTAGAACGGTAAACTCTCATTCTTGAATATATATTCAAAGTAAGTAAACTTGTTATGTTTTGATCACTTCTGGGTTTTCTCCGACTGCGGCCGCGAGACCTTCTCAAAAGTTTTTGCGGCCTTTCAACCTCGCAACCTTGGACCACCCTGGGACAGTAGTTCCCATATACACTCAAAACAAGGCCCCAGAAAAGTCAGATTTTATAGGAACAAAATTCGTGTAGGAGTTTCACAGATATATATATATACTAATATAGACTAATTTATCACACCCCAGATAAAACATTGGGGCATGAATATCAAACGCCAATTCCGACCGAATGTGGTTTTCCGTTAGGTTCTCGCCTAAACTACTCGTCGATATTTTAATTTTGCAGAACTTGATGCTGAATTCAGCGCGCCCCATTACAATATCTGACAAATATCCAAGTACTGGGAGGCGCTTGTACACAAACAAAATCGCTATATTCGTTGTATAAATATTATGAATTTCCAAATGTGAAAAAGAAAGTTGATTGCGAACATTCGAAAGCAATACTGCTCTATATATATATAAAGATAGGTATTTCCGTATTAGAGATCAGTCGCAACTATACCAAATTCCTCAAGTTTGTAAGTATTTTTTAATATTTCTTGTTCGTCCGGGCCGTGCGTATCCTTGTCTATTACTGGCTTGCGGGGACTAGTTTGTCTTTGATCATCGGTTATGTTTGGCACAGGGCGGCACAATTTCTCAAAATCGAGTTTTTCTATAGACGCCACGAATGATTCCGGTGTCATGCCTATTTCAGCAAAAATACTCGAGTGCAGTTTGCTGCTAAAGTCTGCCGGCAGTGACCCGTAACCGAATTGCCACCTTTCCCGCCTTTCGTGACTCGTTGTTCCAGTACGACGACGGGTATGTGCATTCTGTCCATCGCGTCTGGCACGTGTTCTCGGTGGTTTGGTTCGCGATTTCTTCATATTAGTTTTCTCATTGTGCGAAATTGAAATATCGAAATCTTGAGAAGAACCTGGTTGGTAGGATTTCGGTCTTCCTGGTTTTACGTATATTGGCACTTCCATGATAGTTTCGCTTCTTACGAGCCCACTTGCTTTTATAGGTTGTGGATTTATAGGGGCTTTTTGATGCAACTCAGTTTGATCTATGTTTACCGTGTTGGCATCTCTAGTAACTTTATCTAGCTTACTTTGACTCCGTATAGCGTCATGGGGAAGAGAATGTTTTTGGCTGCTATTCCTATTCAAGTTGCTAAAAGATTTCTTGGCTATAAACAAATGCGCATCACTTGCACTACGTTTCTTTTTTGATCGAGGTGGTGGGATCGGCATGCTGGTAATTGCCTGGCTTTTGCCTTTCTCTGGTAACGTTGCTGTGCAGCTGAGACTTCTGGTTATAGGTTTACGTAAGTTTTTAGATTTTATACTCGGGATGGATGCCGTAGCATATTTGGTTTTATGATTAGAACTTCCTCTTGTTGCTGCTTTCGTTTGATGCTTGCGACGACGTCGTTTCTTTTCCGCCATTTTCCTACTCGAATATCTTCCACCTGTCGGTCTTCGTGACATAATGTTCTGATGATGCTGATAATCTGACGACCCTTCCATGTCTGAAACATAATCGGAGGTTATACTTGGCTTGCTTATCACTTTTGCCGTTCTCCTATAATCACTAGTATTGCTTCTTGTTCTTGAACGAAAACTATCCATCATGTTTTCATCCTGTGGAATATTCCGCCACTTTGATAGTCTCATATGTTCAACGTAGTAATAATCCGGTGGTGGACGCGTGTTAATTTCTGGCACACTCAAGTTATGTGCATTTCTTAAATTTTCTTCATCAGAGTATTTCCGATTGTTGTTATAAATTCCGTTATTCCCTTCAAATGCTTGATTCGTCCGACCCTGGTTATTCTTATTTCTTCGAATGTCATCAAACTCGTTTACAAATCCGGTTGGAGGAGCTTGCACTACTGGAGGAAATTTAGTTACTGGTTCATTATTCATGCCAGGCGACGAACTGTACCCAGATTCGGTATCCCCACAACACTTATCTCTCCACCAATCAACGGTTAATCTCTTTCTCAGCCTGTAATAAACAAATATATATAATATATATAACCTGAATACCACAACAAAGTTTTTATTAACGTTAGAAAAATAAAGCAAATTTGCTCCCATTCAATCAACGATGTGTTACACTTGATGATAAATGCCTGTTTAGTGGTTACCCCTACTTAAAGTGGGGCTTTGCTAAAAATCGACTTGTAACCAGTAATGCACAAATAGCGGTCCTAAATTAGTAAGACAGTCTTAACTAGGAATAGATATATCTATGCCATATATCTATCGCTATTAAGACTGTCAGTGGTGGGATTCAGCCGTTCGCACCGGTTCTATAGAAACGTCTCACGGAATTTCATGAGATCAGCGAACCGCTTAGCATTACTGGTTAATGTCAATGACTTTTTGTAACAGACCCGGGTGAAAAATATGACTTTTGTGATGGAACCGTCTGACTAAAAAATTGAATCCCACCACTGAAGACTGTATATTATATGGCATCAACCGCAATTTGGATGGTTTCAGGCTCTACATTACATTGTCGTACGACAAGAAATGAAAAATGCTTACCATGAAAATATCCCAAATACAATAGTTGAAACGAGGCATACTGATACAATTGAACTTGTCACTGACTGCGATGAACTTCCAATGTCTGTAAAAGTTGAATAATATTTTTAAGCAAAAAACATTTGGTGACAAATTCCAACAGTTTTTCATGACAGTTGATCCCGATAAACATGCTTCCAAAATCATACAAGTTTTAACACGATACATTAATTCAAATTTTTACCTGAATTAAATTGATTATCTGTGTCTTCCAGATATCCTATACGCCAACTCCGCTAACATTTTATGTGTAGGCTATATATATTTACTGCACCATGTGGTGCAAACGTATACCATCGGCATAAAAAGATTCTATATTAAAATCTCTGCATTTTTAGTTATTAAGTCATATTACTAAAGTTGTCTTAAGTTATATCCAAGTTAACTCGAAAATATCTGCTGATCACACATTTTTATTTTTTCCAAAACACGCTTAAGGGTGAAGTGAACATAACTTACTGCCGTAAAGGTATTTTTTCTTTAAATGGATAAATAAATTGTCATTTTTACTTACCAACATTTGTCATCATATCCAATTTTCTGCGTTGATTATTGCTTAAATGTGCTATATTTATCCACAGGTATCGTAGTATACTTGCAATTTTCTAAGCAGAATCAAGTTACCTTACGTACAAACGCAGCAATCAATGTGTTGTCATACACAATTTGAGCCTTCGTACGGACTTAACGAAAACAAAACGAGCTAATACGCTGCTATTGTTGTACTTTCTTTGTCCGTTGGTAACTGAGGACGTCCCATCAAGTATCGTATGCCGCGTCAGAATTAAGACATTGTACTCGACTAATTTATTCACAATACAAGCTTTCGTGAACCCTCGTCACTATAGATCAACCTTTTGTAAATACAAAGGTGGGGACATCTGTTATGTGATATATATATTATTTAATGTTTCATACACAGAGTGTATTGAGCCGTTATAATCTACACTTTTAATATCGAGCGAGCTACTAAATCCAGGTGATCCCATATAATATGTCAAATATGAAGCAATGTTATTTTTCCAACTCGTCATAAGTACTTTTCAAGTATGGATTTCGTGGCGATAGAAGCACTCGCTACAGAAGCCAACTGTCCCCAAGCTTTCGTTGTAGCTGATAAGTGACGAAATCAAGTGAAGAGCTATGTAAATTGCGTTCAAGTGTCTCGATGAGGACGTGTTTGGATTATAACCCACGTAGCCATAAATATTTCTTCATTAATTTGAACGTACGTGGAGAGATTTACATACGGTGTTATTCCACCAGTACATTTCAAAATTATCCACAGTGCTGTTCGCCAAAATAAGCTCACACCCTTCTTACGAAGAAGCATTGCGACGCAATAATGAAATGAATACCTTCTGATTTGTGATTCATTGATGCTCAGCGCCATTTCATTCAAACGGGGCATCTGATAATGTTTTATGAATACTGTGCAGAGCACGTGGCTTTTTGCTTGTACAAATTTTTAAACGACCCAAAATACTTTGCACAATCAATATTTTCAACACAATCATGTTTACCAGGGTGGAAATCTGGGTTTCAAGCATTTGTTAATTATATACTCTTATATTTATATCAAATTCAGAAAAATTTCATGTTTGCATATGTGCGCAATATGTCAGTATCAATATATATAGTATGTGAGGCGTGAGCTATATGCTTGTTTCTGGCTTTGCTTGATATTTGGGATCACATGGCATTGTTTATACCCGACTTCCGGTTGGTTTGGTTTATAATATGTATATCGTCACGCTAATAACCGAATTGCGTAAGTTATTTTTGGCGATTTTGAGTTTTTTATAAAATAGGTATTTATGTAATGCTGCGCACCTGTTTGTTAACTCAGATTTTATTTTAGGAATTCCGAAACCCATAAAAATGGAGATTTAGTATGACATGCACATTTGTGCAATTGTTTCGTCATAATGAATTATCAGTGTTACCGCGGGACTATTGTGACGTCACAAAGGCAAAATAACCTCGGCGAAGTATTTTCAAGTTTTTGCATCTCGGATTCTAGCTTACCGCGTATTAATTTGAATTTTTACTACATTATAGGAAGACGTGCACTTGTGATATTCACTGTCCGAGTCCAATTTACCTTGGTTGGCTTTTATATTGGGTGCATTGCTGTTTTATTCTTTATATTTAATCTTAGTCTTATTTCGGTGAGTGTGCAGAACGTGTTATATTGATGAAATATATATTTTTAAACATAAAAAATAATGTAATTGAAACTGATTAGCTATTTTGGGGATTAGACATTGTAGATACTGAGAATTACATTCGTTTTTGGAATGTTTGGTTTTCAGGACTGGTGCATATAGTGAAGTTGCAAAATTGCGTATGTCCCCAAGTCATAGACACATTTCTGCCTAAGTGACAGTGCGCCATTATGACGTCACTTAAAATGCGTCATACAAATTAACTTAAATCCGGCTACGATCAAAAAATTGAACCATGGCAAATTATTGACTCTCAATTGCATAACAAAATCATTAGGAAGTTTTTTACGTTTTTCTCAAAACTGCTAAAAATGACTTACGCAATTCGGTTATTAGCGTGACGATATGTAAGTTTTGTGTAGATAACAATTCACAATGGCATGTGGATCACAAACTACACGGCACTTAAATATTGTTGCAATAGCATTTCTACGTTTTTAATAAGCAGAACAACGAGACGATGTGTTGATTTGATTAACAATTTTCTTAGTGCGAAACATTTTCAATTTTTCGTATCAATCGCTAATGTTTACTCAGACCTTCTGAATAAACGGTTTTGAGAAAACAAAATTGTACATTTCTCAATAATCTTCAATTGCATCTTCGCAATGTTATCGTATTGGAAAAGAACGTTACAGCCAGATAGCACTATGCATCATCCATAGATAGGTAATATTCACAACTGATCCATTTGCAATATTTGCTGCAATCCAGCCTTTATTTGTTTTTAATACACGCAACTTCGCTACAAATTTCTCGCCAATGTACAACATCCATTCAGAAAGTATGGTAAGAAACTTATGGAGTGTGAAATGAAAATATTTTATATATATATCTTTCCGATCACACGTGCAAGAAAGGTGGAAAACAACAACGGTCTTCTCTTCTATAAACGTTTAAAAAAGGATATTATAGCTGAAATATATTGTTTAATTTCCTGTTAAGAGAAATAGTCATAGAGCATTGGCAAATATCATTGGTGCTTTGACCTTTGGGAGTAAAACTACTTCAATTCCTGATACTGATTACTTGGCGCTCCAGAAGTATATGTACTAATATGGAGATAACTAATTTTGGAAGGGAACCTGTAGGCAGGGCTAGCTTGGTTAACACAGACAGTCCCTGAACTCGTAATAGAACTGAAATAAAGAAATTGGAATAAAATTTTGGCCTAACCCTAACCTGGTACACATTCTACGGGAGTACCGATTACTTAGCTCACACGTTATAATCCATTAAAATCTTCCATTAGCATTACTCCACTTGGACAACGGAGGCTTCGATTGTACGAGGCTTTGACTTAAACTATAATCCATTTTGTTTTAACCGTGTGACAGAAGCATCTGTTTTTCAAACTCCGGTTACTTGTTTGTCGCCTTTAGTTTTGCTTTTTTGAGTGTATACACCCAACTCACGGGGCCTAAACGGCATGGCATATATATGTTACGATAGGATAGGATTTACATATTTATCCCCGGGAGAGGAAAGCCGATAAGACGACTTAATCATATGGCGAACCACGGCCTCTCGTCCGGTTATCATTCCATGTTGGGCATGGGATTAGTTAGTTGACTCTCGTAGTATTTGTACCTGAAATTATGGCCTAATGCTAACCTGGTACACATCTACGTTCCAGTGTCCGCCATCTTGGTTCACACACTTCGGGAGTACCTTATCAAATACCTACGGAGTTTGTCACTATTATTAAACCAGCTACATGTTGAGGATCAGGTTTGCTCATACATTTACAATTCAGGCAAAAAGAGATATTTGAAATATTGCACTGGGATTCAGCGAGTCTCTGAAATGTTCATTGCTTGATCACAAAGGTGTGTCATGGGGATATTAATAATCATCTGGGCACTACGCTTGTAGATCAGCGTAGAATACAACCGGACCCTCCTTTTCTGGGTGCTTCCGTAGTATGTGCCCCAAGATGGCGCTCAGTGTTTCGAGAAAACAAAGCAAAATATATGCAGAGTAATCACTAGCGACTGCAATATTAAATTAGCTATTTACGTTTAATCTGTGAAACAATTGAAAATTATGTGGAAATAACTTTAAATATTCCTATTAAAATTAACCTTTTAAATCATAATATGTAAACTGGCAATAAATGAACAGAAAGACGTACAACTTGAATTTTTATTTTGACATTCATGCTGTGAACATGGAAGTAAATGTAATAGACGTGAACAAGCTCTGTAATTATCAGACGACGTTAATAATGACGATGTGCGCTAATAACATTATTAGTTAATAACAATTAATAAAAAAGCAGGCAACAAAATTATAGCAGCTAATTCTCATTCAAAGCGCCCGGTAGGATATGCACAAAATAACGAAATGAAGATTTATTCCGACTATTTACCCAACATCCGCACATGTAGACTGAGAAATAGAAAGACAGGCGAAACGTTGCGTAGAATTTAAAAAAAAAACAATTATTAGTGTACGTTGCCAAGCAAAAATCGTTTTCAACATTCTTTCAGTGCTCACATTCAGAAAACGTGGAAATACCAAAACATATAAAGCACACAAAAACTATCATAAACGCTATCCCAATGTAGCCAAAATATTTGGAATGAACAACAGGGGGAACAACAAATTAGTATTCCACTGAATGCTTTTTGGTAAATATTTTATATTCAGTTAAAAGAAGATTTTTCTGATAGGCTAAATGATTTTTATCCAATACCGCTACTTGTGGCTAATGTAATGTTTCAAACATGATTGTTCAGGATTGAGGGCTGTTGAAGTCACGGATCCGCGCAAGCTGTCACCGTACAGTTGAAGACGAACGTGAATAGATGTAAAACGAACGATGCCAATTATGTTATTTTAGGAAGATGTTTCATGAGTCTACCTACACACTAACACAATTTAATGTAAAAAAATTCTGCGACATCTTATCAAAATCAGACATGCTCGAACAAACAGCCATCTTCGCATCAGACAAGCCTTTTGGGCGGATCACATATATGGGACAGATTGGCAAAACAGAAGGATTTTAGATAACGAAACGCACTGCAGGAAAATGCTATTCCCCGAATTGTTACCGATCCAATATAATGAGGGGTCACCAAACTTTTGTGTGACTGCGGGCCAGTTATGACTCAAACGGGCCGGACAAATATTTTTGTGAATGTAATACAATAAATTCCCAAAAGTTGGGAAACCCATCCAATTTATTCAACAATATAAATTCTACATTTCTGAAGTCTTGAATAGTAAATTCTATATTGCAAAATATAGATCAATAACATCATAGCAAAACAAATATACAAGACTTCTAGACAACTATCCTGAGGTTAGCTGTTAGCAACACAATTGCTGTCATGAATATCCGCATGTAAGCAGTATAAAAGTTAGGGTGACCTATTAGCGCAAAATGCACTATTAGCGTACTATTACTAACGTACTATTAGCGCAAAATGCACGTTTGACGTTCATTTTTGCACGAGAAACGTACACAGCAACCAATGTCATTGCAGCAACAGACTCGCCGAAAGCACGCGCCACGAGTGCTTCCTTTGCAGAAAACGTTGCGTACCGATAGAGAATTTTAGCCTGTTTTATCACAGTTATTTCTAGACAATTTTTGATTACTGCAATTGAACAATAACTCCTAAGAAGGCAAAATGATGATTGACATCTTTGATTCATACCTAAATTCCGGAATCACGACCAAAAACTAACGAATAGCATTCAAAATCGCAAAAACGAGGTATTGTTTGAAACCACGACTGAAAATCTGTCAAGTGCCAAAAGAGTCTGAACTCCATGCTTGCCAGACTGGCACTAGGCATGTCCGCCTGTTTAGATAGCAAGGCCTGCCCGCATGTTTGTCGTCAGTTGGAAAACAAATTTACAACCCAGAAGCGCCGAAGCACGGCGGAAAAAGTCATGCAACCAATTTGGTCGCAATTTCGATCCCTGTCCCACGGAACACTCCAAAAAAGCTGGCGGAACACAGTTTGAGAAACGCTGGTCTAGTCTATCGCAGCTCATTCGGGACTAATTTTTGATTTACTGCAATTAAACTAAGGCTTCTGAGACGACATAATGACGATTAAATTATTTGATTTACGATTTTAGAAACACAACTGGAAACTGACAAATACCACGCAGAATCGCGAAAACCACCCATGTTTGCTAGTTGCAGCCATGCTTGAATATCTGTTTGCGACTGCATAAGTTACCGTTGGTACGTCATCGTCTACTTATTGTTGATTGGACCTTGTCGGTATTGAATCATTACTTATCGATCTTAAGATCGGCAAGTATGTTGATAGGTATTTGTCTGTCTGTTAGATGCACGCGATATCTCACGAAAGCGAGGTTGAATCTGCTCCAAATTTTGCATGTGCATTCATCATATCCAGAACCAGAAACCTATCGATTTTGGATGATTTATGTCGTATAATTAGCGAGTTATTATTTAATTAGTAATGGGACACGCTGTGTCACTATAGAGTCATCAATCGAAACCGCATTTTGGATCGGGATATTCTCGTATTCATAAATATATTTGTCAATAGGACAAAACATGAGGCATAGTCACGCCTTACCGATTCGGTAAGTTTAAAACCAAGCGTAGTCATATCCTTCGACCGTCTCCAACCATCTTTGCGAAATTGCTGTATTGTCGAATAAAACAATCTTTTAAAATACGTAAACGTATAGACTAAATTTTATGCGTCCTTGGGCATGTTCATTTTTCTAACAAAAAACTATCAGAAACCGGGCTCGGCATTGGTCTGGCAATACTCTAATGGAGTTGGAGAAACTTCATAGAACAAGCTCGTGCTGCAGTGTATATTTTAGTTATTAGCATAAAAAGCAAAGATATTGATCAAATTTTAAAAGATTAAAATGCTAACATATAGTTACAGAAAAGAGAGTGCAACAAAATCACAATTTTACAGATATTTCAGCACAATGAAAAAGTTACAATTCAAAATTATTTGGCTATAAGCAGGCAAATATACATATATATCAAGTTTTGAGTTCATTTGTATTATTGAGGAATGATGGAATATATTAAGCACAATGACACCAGCAGTAGTGATTATTCAGAATAGGATGACAATATTTTAAAAATTAAGTGGTGAGAACTAAAGAAGAAACCCAGTACTTTACGCAAATTTACTTCATAATGTAAACATACTGTTTTCATAAGATTTCAACGACTAGCTCTATTATTTTCATAGCACTGAACTTTATATTTTTCACCTTGTTTTTAAAATATTTTTGGATTTTGCAAATTAAATGCACAATGCATTACAGGACTTGAACACTGCATTATCCTTGTTTTAACATGGAAGATACCATTGGCTGTCTGTTGTATAGGAAATATTACAAGGGCCAGAAATTAATAGGACTCTAAATTTTCAAGTTGAGGTCAAGAAAACCAACAGTGATGTACAGAAAGCCTGATAAAAGAAGTACAACGCTGACCAATGTATGAAATATAGATGAAAATGATTCATGGATGGTTATTGATGAAAGGTAAAAATCATAAAGTGAAAAGCCAAGATTGCTGACTGAGACACAAAACAAAAGTGGCTCATCTTATTGGCAAGACAGTATAATCCAATGGTTGACCAATGAACAAAACCAGACTCAAACCAGATGTCATTAACATGTCTTATGAGATTGCATTCCACATATAACCAAATGCTCGACTATCCAAGAAAATCAAACAAATATTCTTAAGCAAGAAAGTAAATTCAAACTGAAAACATTACTTGAGCATTTTATGATGAACACAGCACCAACCTGTTGAAATACTCATTGGATGACACAAGATTTTTTTAGAGAGATCACTTTTTAAAATGAATCCTTGTTTTTCCAAAACATGCTTAGTAATTTTGAATCAACATTTTAACAACTTCATTGTAATAGCCAGAATTTTATGAGTGGAATGTCATGGATTTATTCATTTCTGGTATCAACACGAGTTAGTTCGTGATGCAATGCGAAGAAAGGGATATGAGAAAGGCCTGTGCAAAATTTCACATCATCTACTAAATATTCTGACTCAGTTCCTGTACCATAGCTGTGTTGCAATCTCGACACAAGATATGTCCATCCAGTGGAAAACATCCCTTTCCTTCCTTTTCTGAAGTCAGCTTGGTTCCGCATTTCTGTTGAAATTAATAGAAATTTTGAAAAACTAATAACTTTACTCAAAATTACTCCACAGCAACCAAAAACTTTTTCATGCATGTGTAATTTAGCTTTAACTACCGTATTTTACAGACCATAAGGTAAAGAGCATTTTGATCCTTATTTATGGATCAGGTTTTGCTTTATACTTCATTGCCTACACCCAAAAACAGAACCGGTATTGCTTTAAAATCCGCTGCCAACCCAATCACACTATTATATTGACAGTTCACAACTGGCATAGAAAACAGAATACATTCAAAATTAAGATCTAAATTCAATACTATATATTATTTCAGATGTAATTTTACAATTTTACTCTGAAAAAGGCTCTAAACAGAAAGGCACCGATGAGGAATGAGCTACATGCTCAAGTGCGATGCTTCAACCTTATATCAAATTCAACCTTATATCTGAGATTTTGAAATACTCAATGCTCAGCAGTCAGCACATAGCTGTGGAAGGTTGAAGATTGTTGATCTTAGCGCAAGTCAAGTGAAGTGCAAGATGATATGATGAAGGTCAAACCACCAAGTTACCATTTTCAATACCAATAATCACAGAGTGCTCAAAGATACGAAACATCTCAAGCATAAGCCCTATACAAGGGGGGGGGGGGAGTCCTGTTACAGCAAGAATGTACTCTCAACTATAGACCCTTTCTTACCTCGCACTTATAACAATTAACATGGAAACTTCTGTCCAGCGCTACAATACGAACAGTTTCCTCCTGTCCTGCTTCAGGCATGATTGGTTGCTGGCAAACGGAACATCTGGGAGCAAATTTTCTGTAAAACAAAATCACAATAACATGTCATGCCGATGCCATATTTGAATAGCCTAATGAGGGCCATGGAAGCTGAGAACAATCCAACCCAGACACCGGGTTCAAAGATATTTGAATCAGATTCCAACCTCTGGAAAAATCAATTTTTGATAACAGAAACTTTTGACTGTTGCAACTTGAAAGCCTTCTTTGACAGACGGTTATGAACTTGAGTTAAAGTACAAAAGTTTTGGACTTTTTTTAAAATCACTGAAGTATGCAATTCTGACTCAAAATTCGTTCTGAAGAGTTTGAAAAAACAACTTCAGTGGAAACATTCCAAATTTTGACTCCATAATACTGGTCTTAATGTTTTTTCGTGGTTCAAACTCAAAGTTTTGAACAGAATGATGATATTTATCAAAATTTCGTACAGCACAGAAAGGGGAAACACTTCTTAATTTTCTTGATACAATACAACCAAACAACACAAATCTTATTATCATAAACATACTGATGAAAATCTTCAATGCAGTGAATCTGATTAGTGACATCAACTGTGAACGGAATTCCATCCAAACATTTTCCACAAACAACGCATTTGAAACATGCAGGATGATATGGTTTCCCTGTTGCTCGTAAAATCTAGAGTAATATTAAAATGATTAGGTTTCATGCTAACAATGACAGCTACTATACAGTACAAGTTCTAAAATGTAGAATTTCTCATGTCATCATCAAGTTCAGCAAAATGAATTAGATAGGCTAGAATCTTGTTACGGTACCTATGTATTGAGAATGAAAAGTTTACTTTACTGAGTTTCAACAGCATAATCAGTGAATTATCCACTCAAAATATGTTCTATCTATGTTATGCATATTGAATGATGCTGTACTTACAAATTTTATTTAAACAAACTGGTAAAAATAATGTGCTAATAAATAATGTGCTGTATTCAAAGTTGGAAACAAAGTCAATCAATAGTAATGCACTCATGTTAACACTGAATAATTCTCTTTATTCTATATTATGCAAAAAATACAGAGTTTTATGATTAAATCGATATTGACATGCAACATAATAAAGTAAAAAGAGAGTGAGCACGTACCCTGTCAGTTATGATTTCAGAACAAACTGTGCATTTTTCTAGAGAACTCATGTAACAATCTTCGCAGAACGTTTCCTTTTCAACTACATAGAACTGAGTGCCATGGAGTAATTTATCTGAACAAAAAATTTGGTTTTGCGCAACATAATGATTGAAAAATATTTTTACCAAGCATTGTGATACAATAAAGGCACATAAGTTGCCTATACAATCTAGAATTTTTGCCGGAAATTCAATGTTCAATGAACTTATTGTCTATTTCACATTCGCAATGTATTGGTATTGATCAGTGATCACGAATACGTGCGTAAGAACAACTTCCTAGATTTAGATCATTGAATTCCTATAAAACTCTGTAACACAAAATTTTAGCTAGGGGCAAATAAAAAATAGATTAAAAGAAAAATGAATTCTGCTTGCTTTCAAATAAGGAAGTTCATTCAAAACTTGGAAAGAATTGCACAATTTTTGACAATGTTGCTCAGTTAGCGGAAGTAAATATCATGAACTTACCACAAGTTTTACAGCGAAAGCAATCGACATGAAATATTTTGTCCATTGCCTCACAACCTGTTTTTTCCCCTTCGACTATACCATTACATTTTCCACAATAACCATACATATCTTTGTCCTAAAAAATAGACAGTCATTGTTCAACATATTTAACAATGCTTAATATATTTCTTTATTAAAGTATTCGATATGAGTTTGACCTAGCGCGGGATACACTAATCAGCACACCACACCCTTGGTAAAGTGACAATTCGAATGGTTACAAAGATTTTTATTATAACTAATTTTAATTCTGTATCATTCTAGTAATTAAAACTGAGAAAATAACCCACCAATGTAAGGCACCAACACAATTAGCATTCATAAGAAAGCTTTATAAATAATACAATATCAGATTAAAACTTATATAGATATTTAGGGTGTGTCACCATAGGGCTTAAAATAACAAAATGCTCGTGTGGAACCAAATGGCTATTGTGGAAATTTGAACATTTACGCTAACAATCCGACCCGATGAGGCATATTTTTATTGCCAATTTCTAAATTTAAAAGCATATGTGGGATGCACCAGTAATTGCAATATGGTATCATATCAAATTAACAAGATTGTGCAGTTAGTTTCTAATACAACATAATAAGTTGCAGCGATGCAGATTTAATATTTTCCTATTCAGGAAGTCATCATGGTAACAGATTGTCAACATTGCAATAATTAGATGGTAGTTTCGATTGAACAGAATAAGGAACAGGAAACTATGAGAGTCTTTGAAAATGACACTTTCCTAATCAGATATATATCGAATTAGGAACATAGGATCTTTATATTCGATTCTCCATTGCACTGGTATAATCAAGAGTCTAATTGCATATTCAATAATATTGCAGAGAAAACCAATTACCGGAATAACATGATTCCAAATTTAACAGAATAGATTTACAATTCATAATTCGACAGTATGCATTTAAAGTGAATAAATACACACAGCAAAGACTCATAAAAACTAAAATTTAAAAAAAATATGAGTCTTAGTATTCTGTTAAATCAGGCAAATTATTTTTGCAATGAGCATTCTGACTATGGCACAATTTGTTTTTTTTCTCTTACCCCAGGACTGTTCATTTTATCGATAAGTGATTTTGTATAGAAGTCCAATTCATCTTCCTTAGATCTTGATGCATCGGAAGATGTTGTGGATGTAGCAAGAGGGGTTGACGATGATATTGAATGAGCCATTTGACCGTTACTCTTTGACAACACACCGTTTGGAGTGGTTTCTTCTGTATCTAATTGAAGGTCAAGACTCTGCATTTGAAAATGTAAAAGCGTTAAAACAGTTTAGTCTACCTGCATATTGATCTTTCATAATCATAGGCAGGCCTATGCATGCAATTATTGATATGCATTTTGATTCTATACAAGCTTTGCTGGATCGATTCTGAATAAAAGAAATAATTCTTTTAGAGCATAATTTTTGTTGGCTAGTTCAGACAATTTGATATTTTTGCCATACTAAGAATTTTACATGGGAACGAGTTTTCACTCCCTGGATAAAATATTCAACTTTATAATATTTAAAAGTTAATAAAATAGTACATACAACAATATTGAACTCAGTATATGGGTCTGCAACTACATTATCTATTTCAAAAATTGATAATGAGTATACATACTGGGAATGATGGTTTCGTTTCTTCCTGGATTTCTTCTGGTGGAGGTGGTTTAGGCAGTGGAATGTTAAAATTTGGCGGAGACTTTAATGTATCTGTTGGACTTGTTATAGGTGATTCTCTCGATTGAGATCTGGTAACCTAAATGAAATTACAATTGTTACACGAAGGTTGTTAGAATGTAATTTTAGAACCTTTTTCAGGAAGTAATTTAAAATATTTATATTATCCAATCTATCTCATCGACTGGAGCATTCGAATTATATTTAATCAAAATTGATATGTTACATTGGGTGGAAATAGCCCAACTGAATTGCATGAGCCTACAAAGTAACGGTATGGTTTCGGATGGTACCGTACTATTCCTGTATTCAGGCTCGTTCTTTACAAACGTACAAAATCGATGCTACATAATACTGTAATATGTTAGAAAAATTTAAGTGCTGCTCAACGATTGGAATAAGGTGCCAAATGTTGAATGTTATATTTTATACTTCATCTCCTCTAGTTTTTCAATAATACAGTAATAGGGGAAATCATATAAAACATGTTTAGTTCAGGATTCAGACTCTGCCACTAGTGGGAATCATACGATGATCACTGATCCTGTGATCAGAATTATCGTATCCTAGTCATCTGTAGTCTGCTAAAAGATTGGGGTCTGATATTCAAGTTGAACGAACCCTAAATCTATCAATAAAAGCAAATTAAATATACTGGTAAATAGGAATTTCAAGTCAACAGGAAACAATCGAATGCATTCAATACTCAGATTATGGTAAATCTATAAATGTTGACTTTACGATTTCTTAATTCAGTAATGGTTATTGGCGGCTGTGGTTCCTTATTTAAGATATCAAAAGACGCTTGCGTAAAAAACTATAAAACGCCACATCGAACTCATTTTCACTTCCATAATAAAATCTAAGAGCTGAAGAGTGGCCCACGCATGCCATGTTGTATGAGATATGTATAAACAGAGGCAGCTCATGCGATTCTGTAAAATATTTACTTAAGATTTTAATCAAGATACCTCGTCCCCAATATTACACAAAACTGCACAATGTTTTAGTACGAGTCCCGTCGTCGATACACAAAACCGGTTTAACAATACTATGAAAGTTACTGAGCTCTGAGAATCCGCCCCTAATTCCACAAACAACGCTTAGCTTACGCAAACGAGACGATGGCAGACCCCGCCGAAACGACAATATCACACGCTCGAGTGACTAGACGACAAAACATTTTTTTGGATTTCCATGTATGGAGGAATACTTTTGGTTTCCCAGCGCTAAAAGTAGACTAAATTTCTCTCGTGCGCGATTAGCGAATTTTTGTTATTGTGAGAAATGTATTTACCTGAACTTTACGCAACCGCTATAATCTATGGGTATAGGTGTGAAATACAAAATTATTTACATTAAATTTACCTAACCCTGTTAACCTGGAACATCAAATATTAAAATTTCTAACGATGGATTATCGAATAAAACAAAACTTACCTTAAATTTAAGCATCCTGATTATTAAATCTGAGAAACTTCAAAATACAACAAAGCTTGTTTGTTCGCACTGCCGCGGGAAGACACTATTCAAATAAGGCAGAACGTATCGATATTCAAACAAGACAAATACGACCGTGACGTGGGATGACGTGAGGGCAAGCCCGTGATTGATAAAGCGCAAAACCTATGCAGAAACTGTGGGAATGTGGTGATATGATCTATGCAAAAATAACATAATATAATCAATCACAACTTAATGGGTTGTTGCACCGAAAATACATTTCTCGATACTATTGATTTAACCACCACACGCATAGATGAATTATTCGTGATCCGAGCAAAAGTTTCATGATTTCAAGTAACTGCTATAGAATAACGAGATAATAGACAATAATGAAATATAATAATGCGAAAATAATGGATTTCGATAATATGCAGTTTCATAATAAGGTATAGTACGTCCGTGTGTACCGATATACACCATTTCTATACCATATACCAATTGTTTGCTTTGTTTCAGCGATAACAGTGAGCAAGTACAAACCATCATGAAATACAGCGACAATTCATATTACCGACTAACTTAACTAAATACCCACGTTCAAGTAAAAATAGAATACCATTTTCAACGTAAACCTATATATTACTGTATTAAAGTAGAACGGTACTCACAAGCTTATATTATAACAGATTACTCGGCTATATGACTTTCTACTAACACTATCATTTACGGAAGCTAGTACGGAACAACTATTTCATTGTTTCCTATGCAAACAATATTTTCGCTCAGTTATTTAATTTAGACTCCAAAAGTAAATTTCTAATACGGCAGTTAGGTCATATTTTTCAGTGCTGTTTCTACACGACTTGGCAGTAATCAGCCAAAACTTTTAAGTCTTTGTTGGTCTGGTTTATGTTACATACCGAACATACTAAGATTACGCTAGCTATAGCGATTCATAATATCGTATTACGTTTCACGAACGTCGAAAACAGCGCAGCCCAATAATGCAAAAGTTGGACTTTATTTTAGATATAGAATGATTCATACACTTAGCGGAAGAATTTGATTCCGGTTATTCTCAAGTCCTTTGCAGCTTAATAATGGTTTATTATGCGTGGAAGATTTACAGAGGTAAATAATAGTTTCGATTTCGTTATTATGTTTGTTTAGCTGTGATCACACAAAAAGCCAGCGAAATATCATGCGGTTTATCAAATCGCATTAGAAAATTTGCTGAAAATCGTCTTCTTATTAGTACAGTAGCAACATATTCAGAATATACCAAAAATGGATCTTGTGCAGGCTCAAATTCATATATACAGTATACGACGTTTTTTTTTTTATATGTTTTCCACTCTTAACAAATCTATGCACAAGCTAGGTGAATAGCTATTATAATTTGAAAGAACCGGAGTATTTCCAGTTCGGTATTGACAATTTACTTTATTGCACTCAGGGTGGGGTGGACGTCATGGGAATTTGGCCAAACGTCTGATGGTCCAAAGATGATTTAGCCTATGTGAATTGTGCATTTTTAAAAATAAGGTAGTATAAGGCAAGTCAAAAAGTTAGTTCCGCATTTTATGACGCATCTAACTCGCCGCTCCGGACGAGGTTCTAAACAAGGATTAACTTCGACTCGAATTCACAAATTTAATTCTGCAGTGTTTGGTCTGTCCATGGTTTGAATAACTAAGGAAGTCTGACCTTGGTTGCAGGAAACGTTATAGAACGCGGTTTGCGTAAATGTGAAGCTAAACTTTTAAACCTCTAACACAAAATCATGAGAGGAGTAGTTTCATCAATTTCCAATGTGATAAATCCTACTATTCGACGCCATTAAGCCATGTCTCAACAATTCCGTTCCGATTAAGGCCGATTTGCGTATAATTCCTGGGAAAGCACCAATATCTTATCGCAGTATTTTAGCACGCTATTGCGCACGACCATATAAAAATGCCGTAGTTTTTACATCAGACTTCGATATAGTGACGTTGATACAATATACACAAGCAATAAATATAGTCGTATCACAAAAAATTCTTCAATTGAGCTTGTTTAGATAAAGCGAATGATTAGTAGTGTAATTTCATAGCAGAAATATTCACCCCATTTTGAACTGGTGTTACAGTTGTGTTTATTTCATAAGCAAAATCTTCGTATGGATTGCTCTTGACATCATTCATAGCATTTTCTGCAACACCCAGAGCGTTCAATTCGTCATCAAGCCAGGATAATTCAACGGCCATATTCTTTTTTAAATCTGAGAAGGTACAGTCGAACAAAATGATTAAAATTGAAATAATACTCAAATTTTACTCTCGCCTATACTGTATATTTCCATTGTTGTGCTCAATATAATTAGCTGTCAGAAAAGGTTAAATATTTTACGATATTACTTTCCCTGCCTTGAATATCTAACCTGAACTAATTTATCATGTTGATTCGCTATTAACTATGCAGAAGGAGTAATGTAAACACTGTTAAGCTCCAAAAGTTGTAAACATGCAATGACATTAACTTATCAACACTTAATCTGGAACGATGACTAATAACATATATCCTTCTAAAGTCTTACTCCGCTGTCTTGCTTGTTTCTTGTCTTATTCGGAACAAAATACTTCTTCGAAACTCTTACTAATGATTTGACATTTTTCGAAATCAATATTTACTTCTACCGACTGTAGATGAAACTGAAATAATGTTTTTACCTTTATGACACAACTTTCGTCACGTTTCGACAATTTCACTGCATGGTATGACAGGATATAGTTCGGCCCTAGAACAGGAAAAACGTCATCAAATAGCACTTATGGATATAATAACTTCCAATACACTAGGATTGGTAGATACGTTTTGGCGGCTATTCATACATTGACTGTTGGATATGTCGCATTTAGGAGAAATAACTAAATGAACCGGAATCCAGACTTCATTTTACTGAAAATTATCCCGCCAAATGTCATGTAATAGAATTTTTTTTCATCGTGTAGAGAACGATTATGAAATTTGGTGTCGAGTTTGCTCTTACGAAATGTCATCGTAAAAACACTTTACCTCTCTCCATGTTCACATAGTTTCCCATTTTAAAATACTGTATTTAAATAAATGTACTGGTAGCGAAAGAGACATCAGACCTCAGACATCAATCTTATTCATGGGCTTGTTTGCGGCGATGTCTTGGCTGAAAATGATACTCGAAATAGTATTTTTTACCTCCATTTGTATGAGTGTGACATTTTCGAGCAATAAAAATATTCTAAACTATTTTATTTCAAAAGTAATGTGAATATTATTATATATATCTGTTACTATACGCAAACCGCTTTTATCAAGGGACTTCCCATGAAGACGGAATCTCGACGATTAGATCCGCATGAGTTGCTATTTGACGGAAGAGGCACCGAGGAATTTAGGCGGAAGTGAGATAGCAATATTGGCAAGCAAGTAAAATATCCTGTCGTAACCGACAATATACTCACAAAGAAGGAAAATTCAACGAAAAGACAAAATAAATATGTGGTATACCAATATCTAAAAATAGATACTCGCCTAAATCATCGGACTATAAAGCGTTCAGTATTCGTCAAATATTATAAATGATACAATCCGAGATCAATAAACTTTGTAGCCGGCGACAATTAATATTTCAGTTATCGATTGTCCGGTAAACCATTTCTTTTTATCGATTATTATCGATAGAAACTATCAAACATTTCGCTATCGTATTCTCATAGAAACTATTTTACGGGGCCAAACTTTTATTCTCGAATGCATAACGATATATATTCGCACGCATCGCTCGTTTTACATCTTTTATAGGAGGCGAATATAATCGACAGGGGAAAACCAGTGGAGGAGGTTACGAAGATTACTTCAAGCTCGCTTTGTGATGATATAGGTCACAGTTCTCACGAAATATTGCGTTGATCGTTGTTCCATAGTAGTAGATTAGACAAGACGTGTTGTGCATTTCATGGAACGAGAGGATGGTTTTACGTCAGAAATCACTATTCTTTATCGTTTCTCTTTTCAAAAATATCTTTGTCTGAATATCACGTGTTCAATAGTAGGTCAATTAGTTGTTTCAATATGAAACGCATTTATTAAATCCTGCATTCACTCTATAGCTTAACATTTATGATGAGATGAATCCATTTAGATCCTTGAACAAAATGTAAACGTGATAAAACTAGAATTACGTCACGGAGGCATACACGAAAATGTATAAAAAATATATCTCAAGTAAACTGTGATAACGCACAAAATATGGCTCGATCCATTTTTAATGCAAGAACCCTGCGGACGCTGACACATTAATATCAACATATACACCGCTTTGAAGGGTAAATAACTACGAAAAAGTACCAAGCGGTGATTTAAAAACCGCTAACAAGCTTGATTAGAAGTGAAAATCAAGTGCGACTTTTGCGAATATTAATATTATCAATTCTCATTCTGTGTCTAAAACTTATCACCGCTAAAGACGATTGTTAAAGACGACCGACACGATCTACACGATCTGAAACACTGCAAAATCTTCTATATATTATATACACACGACTATTAAATCTTTAGTTGACTTGATTTGATAGATTGAGTAGCGTACAATTAGTTTATAATTATTCGGCACTTAACTACCAACTTCCGCCGTGTAATAAGTTAACACTGCCCGGGCATTGTACTCGTCGGTAATTTTTACCTACACGGAACTAATTAGCGGGAGACACTCTCACTTTTAAGAGAAGCTGCTGTTAAAACATTGCACATATGTTGATATCAACAGCTTCCTATGAAATTTAAATACAGCCGTGCGAACTGATTGTATTCTATATAGGCTATTATATAATATAGCTTAGCCTCAATATGATCAACCTGTCTCAATATTACTTTCGATCATAATGTTATCAAATTAACAAGTAAATACTACTCGCAAATAAATTATCTGCAAGCGGGCCTTCGTTCCTGCTTTTATTTGTTATTGAACACAAAGTGGCCCTATGAAAAGTTTTGCTAAATTTTACGTTTTTTTTTTCTATTGTGAAAAATACACTCCATTCTGCTACTGATAAACCTAATAAATCTAACTTCAAATTTTCAGCGCTTCCAATTTGGAAGAAGGCTATTACTATTCCAAAAAGGCTATTACATTCATAGATTTAATTTTCTCTGAGTTCTGTGGGACTCGATATTTCACCCTAAATTTTGCTGCTTTATTTTAATTTATTGGTAACACTTTTTGTTCCGTCATGCTTGTTCGTCGATCTTTCCAGAAACTCCTTTCTAAGCCTAAGTATTAGTACCGATAGGCGATCTTCGTGTCCAAGCAATTAAATTTTTTATCTGATATTAATACCATAATATTGCGCAACTAAAGAGACCTTGCGTTTGTGATACATCTTTCATGGATTAAACAAACACAAAATAATACATCCAACCAATTATAAAATGATGCGGGAATCTTAACCTATCGCTAGATATTCTATTCAAATGCCGAAGATTTTTAGTGAGTTGGTATTTCAAAGCATTCAGAAAATTGAAAGTAATTTTTTATAATACGCATATATATATATTTTTTTTTTGACTTACTTGCTTTAGATCACTTCAATTTAGGAACTGTTTTCTGAAACTCATTCTTATTTCAGGACTCGTTCAGAATTTTATCTGAGACCTGAATGACTCATGGTGATAGGAGACTATAGTCCGGAATTTTTCTTTTCATATGCCTTGCTTGCAATTTTGCCATGCAAACGAGAACTGACAAACAATAGTGAGAAGTTTCCATTGTTATATTCAGATTCAGACACGTATTTAATCATGCAAGAATCAATATAAAGCAAAAGAAAAACATTTTAAACTAAAAAAAAACGCGAAACATGGATTCACAGCAATTGAAGCGGGTTTGCAAAAGACACTACTATAAGTCATCTAGTCGACGACACCTTGTTGCTGCATTACAGCAGCAAATATAGCAATTAGATATAGCAAAAAAATGTGCATGTGCGTGATAGTATAATCTACATATGAAATAAATTTGAATTACAAATTACTGCTGAGTGATGCATAAACTTATATGCAAACAGTTATAAAGGGAAGCCGTACCAAAAACTACGGATATACACATGAAGCAACCGAATAATATTTGGCAGCGAATAACCAAAATACTATTCCTATTGCTATATCAAAATGATATGTCGAATTTATACCTCATATTCTCCGTTTCCAGTACACAAGGACAAGGGATAGAAAAAAATACAAAGAAACGCAGCGATTGCCTTCGATTGTACAACATAAAATTTGCCGTTATATTTGTTTAATCACAAAATCAATTGGCGTTGATATGAATCGCGTGATGTCGCTATGACATGTATTTTGCCAAAGTGAGTTGCTACGCTTGTCAATACTGCCGCTAGTGTCCAACCCTCTTCTGCTAACATAGTTACACGGTCAGATTTTGATGCATAAGATTAATAACTTTAGACATTGAAATAAGGAGTCATCTGATCATCCACAAATTAAACTAAAAAAATTCATTTCAATTCTCATATTAAAACGTTGAATATGTCTTTCTAGAGTTACGAGCCAAGTCGAGCTTACTATCGTGTTTCCCCGAAAATAGTCATATTTTCAATTTTCTTCCGAAAAATAGCACTAGGGCTTAGTTTCGGGGGATGTCTTATATTCTTATTTATCAAAAACAAAATTACAAAGTAGAGAGTTCAAAATTTTCAAATATGGAAAAAAGATGAAAACCGATATCCATTTACTTATAAATAACACGTTTTTATTCAAAGTAACCGCAAAACATAGATTATCAATCATTTAAAACGAGCAGGAGAGATTTCTTTCTATCGACTGGGTCAAAAAAAAAACTTCACGTTATTGACTAGGTCTTATTTTCAGGAGGAGGGCTTATATTAAAATCATTTTTAAAATTCAGGCTTGGTCTTATTTTCATGGAAACACGGTAAGCTTACTTCGGACTTTAATTCACAAAACTAAAATCACAAACAATCAAGTAACAACTCGAAATAAAGCGATTTTTCATCGCACAAAATTGATAATAGTATTTCAATGAGCATCGAATTCAAATGAATTTGTTACCTTCTAAATCGATTTGTGATCAAACTGGTGAACATGCTTAATTTAGCATTGAATTTGAATATCAAACCCGAATGGTTGATAAAATTGTCTTTGTCTGAGACGTTTTGAATATCCAATGCATTCAAACACAAAGACAGAGATGGAAAAATAGAAGTTTGCCATGCGACCGATAAAGATTAGCTGTGATTTGTTGAATTGTATCTGTACTATATATCTCGTATAGAAGTATCGTTAGTACCCGAGCCCAAAAGACCCAGGTATTATATCATAGATTCATATTGGAACGCAGTATGTGTACCAGGTTAGGTTTAGGCCCTAATTTCAGGTACAAATACTACGGGAGTAACCTGGCTAGTCCCCGATAGAACTATAAAACGTAAAATTGGAATAAAATTATGGCCTAACCCTAACCTGGTATACATTCTACGTTCCGGTGTCCGCCATCTTGGTTCACATACTTCGGGAGTACCGAAGTATCTGATATTAAGCTTCCGCTTATTGCTACTTCCCTATCTATTCATGCAACACTACCACTTATACTTATTTAATATGCTATTGCTTTTAGGTTATCAACATTGGGTTGCTGGAAGTAGATTTCCGTGATTCACTAAAATTTCTATAATAAAGTTGCGATCAAATAGTTGATATTTCACATTTTAAAACCTTGAAAAATTTACTACATATAAACTAGAAATGTCGTGTACAAAATACGTAATATTATTTTAGCGTTTTCAACGCAAGCGTTTTGTTATTATTTCCATGCTTGTCAGATAATACTGTCCTCATTCATGTTTACTACGACCGACCTAAGAATAAAACGTACAAAAGTTGCATTTCGAGCACATGCCTTCTTGAAAAATTATCTAGTTTCGCTATACTATAAAATCACATACAAATGAACCAATTATCCTTTTCTCAGAATATTAAATAACGTATTTTGAAGAGGGACTCGTTACCTATATAATGATAATGAAAATTCACAACTTGCATCAAGTTTATGGTAAGTTAGTGTTTTGGGCAATAGGTTCTAATTAAAAAAAATGACTGAATAATAATGACCTCTCGCTTTTTCCTATCAACCGGGGTGTAGTAAAAAAACTATTAAGTTCATTGTATTCGGAAAAAGTTTTTTTTTATTTTATCTCAAGGCAGATATTTGGTGAAATGTTGAGCATGGGATCTGGGCCCAAAATATTTACTTCATGGATGCACGCTGTGATGGGAACAAAACTTTGTTACATAAAAATGCTGATGAAAAAGAGCTGCAGTGACAGTAAGAGCAGCATTCTTAAACTGACACAGTCTAAACGTGACAAAATGTTGCAAAGCAAATGAAAGAAGGAGACCGAGGCTACTGCGCCTAATAGGCCAACGGCTAATAGGCTAACGTTTTAGGGGTCGGTCGACCTTGTTGACCTTGGAAGTATTCCCCGTCCCCTTCCGTATATATTTTATGCTTATTGTTGTTTGCTTATGCTTACTGTGTTATGTACTTGTATCGGAAATAAATCATTATCTATCTGTGTCGCACGGGAAAGGTAATTGGGTAAGAATTTTAAAAATTATGCACAACCTCACTTAGTCAAGTTTACACGATTTGGATCACAATCCTGCCACTGAGAGTATCTCTAGCTATAAAGGGTAATCCGGGTTAACTCGGGAAGTGTTTGATGGGGGAAGGGAAAGAACAGACATTCGCTTCACATGCCTTATTAATCAAGCATGTATATGGGACATATTGCTCGCTTCCACGAAAAAGGGGAATTCAAGCCCAGGATAATGGCGGCCATGTTGCTGAGTGGAAATAGTCGAGCTATCTCGGAACAGTGTTGATGGTGTTCGACCTTCAAAACAACGGCGATGCGATATGGTCAACTTGAAATAAATCAAAATAAACTCGGGCAAGTACAAATCGGTTATTCTTCTGCGATTGTCTTCTTTCTATAAGTGGTTCATAATAGCGTGTGTTGCTAATAAATAAAATTCATTTTATAAACAAATTAGGTGCAGTAATTCAGTATCAAATTCATTCGAAAAGTGAAATGAGCACCTTCAATACAGTTGGTCGTCGTACAAACCATCCAAGTAAACGATCATTAAAATTTATCGTTAAAACCAAAACAGGACTAGCGGAGGAATTCCAGAGAATTGGGGTATTATTGAGAATTGAATTTTCCACGTAAAATCTTCACATTATGTATTCAATTTATCAGTAGGTATGCCAATTTATGTAACATGCGGAACATGTTTAACAGAAGAAACATGGAGTTCATTCGTTTAGATGTAAACATACCTTATGCGCAATAATATTTAATAAATTGATGTGTTTGATGTCTGCTTGTGTTGTTTATATTTATATTTGGTCGTTCGATTTCTTTTGTTATTTCTCGACACCACAAAATGTAACAACATACCCGCCCTTGCACACCATTACCAGTGTAATTACACAACGAATGTTTTATTGATCTTGTGAGTGCCATGGACATGCAAAGCTATATATCCAAATCTTAAGCATGATCGTATATTACCGGTATATGGTGATAAATATGAAAGAGTTCAAAGTTCAGGTCATCTAGGGTATTAGTACCAAATTCCAACCAATAACTTGGCATAGCTAATGGTGGTTCGGGTGAGCCTCCGACGCGACATGCTCCCCGCTTTTGCGTAAACACAAAGCGTTTAAAAAAATGGAGTAGACACGACGTCGCCACGGTAGCCGAGTCGGAGCAGTTTGCCTGTCTTGCGTGACACAGCAAACGGTAACGACCAAAAATTTTGCACAGATTGTCAATGTCGTTTCGGCATTTGTGGAATCGCAAACAAAGAAAGACTTACTCGCATGATTTGGTTGAATACAATGGTTACTATTAGAAATGAAACGATGGTTGGTGACCTTACCCTCTGATACAATCATACGTGGAAATCTTGAATTGTTCTAAATGAGCAAAAGGATTAGTTAATAACAAGACTGCATTTAGCGACCCTAAAAGTCGTTCTACTTTAGCCACTATGATCTTCGACGCAAAAATGACAAATGTTTTGTTTGTCTTTTACACGGTAAAAAGTTTGAAGAGTTATGGGTCAATTGTGAATTTCTGTTTGACAAGATGACCCAAAATTCTACAGCCGGCGCCGACAAAGAGCTTGCTAGCATAAAAATAATCCAGGAATGTCGAATGTTGCCCTAATGAGCGGAACAAAACGGTGAACTGTTCATTTAGCTGGGCCATTAACAACGTGTTTTTTCAGCAGTCGCCAGTTATTGATGGGTGTCATTTCTGTATTTTAATATGGGAACATTTTCGAGTCGCTATTGTACATCGCATAACGTCTTATCCCTATGTAATATTTTTCATTTTTAAAATTTTACTTTACAGATTTGTAAACACCATTTTTACGTGGCATATTTTTGTACCGAATATATAAGAATACCAAGCCTTTTATTATGATAAAAAAAAAATTTTCTGCGCAATTATGTCTTTTTTGGATATGAAAATTATATCTATCAAACTGAAATTTATAAAACTGATGATGACACCGATAGTATTACCGAATACCAGAGATATTTATAGTTAGAACTTGTTGGGAATGCCCGTTCAAAATGGCTATTGTTGTATTCTTATCTTCAACTTAACTTTAACTTCCACGGAGCAAATACCCAGTATACGAACGTTATTGTACGCTTATATAATATGAGTGTTTCAAACTTGCAACTTGACTTTTCAACCGTGAGTGACTTTTGTAATTGAAACTAAATATATGAAGCGTGCCGTAATCGACCGGGAAAGAGTTTCAAGGATGCATAACAAATTAAACTTGCCAGTTTACATTTCCAAATTTGCGTTTTATTTTCTCTGTTGATTGACAATCGTCTACGTGCATGGTAATTGTAAACCACGAGGGGTATGTTTACTAGTTTAAATAGTATCAATTAAAACATGGGTAAACAATGAAAGACATCGTTAAAAAATTTTGGTTATACAGTCATTGGTCCGTTTGCACCTGTATCCGCTGGCTTGGACATTAATCCAACGATACATCGACAGCAAGCAGTGCGCCTATAAACATACCCCGCGCCCCCGCCCGTGATCAGTTTTCTCTCACGGGGGAAATGGGAACGAAATGTATCATGTTCCCTGAAATGCGGGGCGGTGTCACGTTACACGGGAATCACATCTCGTGACAATAGCTTGACACCTTAACGAACCGACAACCGAAAAATATATCGTGCAGGACTACGCTCGGTTTTCTATCGTCGCTTGAATTAAACCGGAAATAATGAGAAATGCGACACCATGAGGTTGTATTTTGAGAAACATATTTGTGATTTTATTGAAACCCATACACGACATAATTGTGACCTCGAAATCGATCGGGCATATATATCGCTAAATGCTTCATTTTATTATAAATAAATACGTCATGTCTCATAATGAATTGTGGGATGAACATTAGTTGTCAGTCTGAAAAGTCAATTATCAGTAGCTGTCATTTCTATTTTGAAAAAAAAATGTTCCGGACGAGCTTTATCCATCTTTTTTCCCAAATTAATAAAACGTGACCGACCGGTACCTTTACTCGATCATGTTATATTATCGAAATACTTGACATTGCTTTTTCACACGCTTGTGGCCAAGAGACCATGTTATCACGCTAGCTTCTCTAATCGTCAAAACAATTCTGTGATGACTACATAACAATTCGCTTGGCTTTACACTTGCTCTTTTTGGATTATTACTAAGAATATACTTTATGCGGGTCAGATGCGATGCGGTACTGACTAATTTTCAAATATTGATGTGAGACTGCCTCGGTCAGCCAGAACGTTTTGCAAAAACAGATCTGGAAGATGAATAATGATAAAATTAAAACCTACCTGCAGATATTGAACTTAGTGGCGTTTGAACAATCATCACTATCAATGTATATAATAAATAAATCTTAACGAACATTATTAAATCAAGAATTGCAACTTTACAGAATAGTTGAATGATCATTTTTAGAGTTTTTCAAATTTCAAAAGTTTGCCCCAAATAAGGTTTATCATAAACAACTATTATCACCAAGGACATATAATCGGGATACATATTTAAAATCTTTTCAATTTGTTATAGACCATCCAAGTTATTATTCGATGAGTGCTGCGACATAATTTTACAAAATTATGCATTTTCCCCAAAATCTATGGTATTAAATATATACAACACAACAGCATAGAAAAACGTCTTGTGATATTTTGTTGTTTAGGGGGTTGATCTTCACGGCGTCTGTTTGAAGAGAACTGGGTAACGACCAAAATGATATCACGCAAACTGAAAGAGAATTTCGAAAATAAAATTAATTAATAAACAGCTTCACGGTGGTAAAGTGATGCCTTATCGATAACAAACACTGTTTGTGCAAACAAGGATAGGACGTTTTTCTACAGTTTAAACAATACACGACCCTACCTACACGCATCTCAAATATAATACAGCGCTTTGTTCCAGAAATCAGAGGATACGAAATTTATATTATATTTATTCTGAAAAAGCTCATCTAATACATTTATATTCTGATCTACACATGAATTAAAGAAGATCAATGATAAAATCTGTATAGGCAAGAAAAATTGACGACATTGTAGTTGACAATATGGATAACAGGTGAGACTATTTCGTGTATTCCTTAAGTATTTTTGAATAAATTGACTCAGATATATTCAGGTTAATTGCGTTTCATATAACGTGAAATCGCCAAGTCACTTAATTTATAATCGTACGCTTTCTCCTCTCGTGGAAGCAACGTGATACTAGATTATAATAACTTATTTTCGATCGTATATGTGGATTTTTATTTTATATGCGCTTTCATACTATTAACAACATGTAACCGAAAAGACAAGCTGCGTCATACCTTTGAATGGCAATTCACATCAACGAAATCCAACTTTATGTTACGTAAGTTTACTCCAATGTGTGCTTCTTGAATATTACTCAGCATTTTGGAACAGTAAATCATGTACGATTGCGGTGTGCAGATGTGTGACTGTAAACAGGCGCTGACATTAGTATTGTTTTCTTAGGACTTGTCATTAAAGTACTCCCAATTAAGTCGATTTGCTCAACACTTCAGTTAGATTGGGAGACACTTCACAAACGTTTGCTTTTGGCATCATATTTGTGTTCATGTGTTTTCACTCTTATTTTTAGTTGATTGATAGAATAACGTAAATTTACATTGCACATTGAAATCAGATGATATGGCATGTCTGTTTATTAGGACAATTGAAATTGGTAAAGTATATGGAATCTCGATTGGAATTGACAAATGATCGAAATAGTCGAACGTTATCTTTGTCAAGGCAAGTCTCAACCGGCATTGTTACTCCGTAGGCGGATTCCAATAAATACTCTAAAACAGTCGGCTGAGACTTTTCGATACTAATCTTATTCATTTATAAAATCTTCGTTGTTTCAAGTTATAGCTTGTTTGCACTCAACTTGTATGGAATAAATATATGTATGAATTATGAAAATTATACTAGCTTTACTAAAAATCTAAAACGTTTGCATTTACCAAAATGTTCCGAGTCTAGTATTTTGCACCTCTTTTCAGTAAAGTTCAAAGTATAATTTTGAATAACGTGACCAATATCATGAAAGATTTGAAATGGGTAAATCAGGCGATACAGCCATTTCGTTAAGACTAAGACGATCAAGTCAAACTATAAAAAAAACTTATAGATAAGAGTAAAACTTTTTGTGGCAGGTAATTGTTTCTTTTTGCGATTACTTTCTGAAAATCATTTTTTGCATATATAACTCTATTTTAAAATCTACTGTTTAGTAAATTTTTTCTCGAAAAGACAGAATAAATTAAGTCTAAAAATTATAAAATTGAACAGATTTAAACCAAAACTACCATCAAATTTACATAAGTTGAGATGGAATGTTCGAATCCTTGTTATCTGCATGAGTGAATTAAATATTATTGTGAATACAAAGCATGAAAAAATATATATAACTCGAAATAATAAAACACGTTTAATGACAGACACCTTTTTTCTTTATTTGACTTGTTTATTATATGCTGGAACGACCATTTCACCGAAGTATTATTATTGTTTCTATATTTTTCGGAAATAAACATTAATCACCCATCGACATGTCAAGAAGTCATATACGCCTGCTGAGTAAATTACTTCTATCACTAAATCAGTTTGACAAATACACTAGATAAAGTTATTGTTTCTGACAAGCAGCTTCGCTATTTATTATCGAGTCACGTCAAGAGTCGAATATAATCTTGTCTGTATATCAATTTTATCACGTAGGATGAGTAGCACGGAAGCATTTAATAATGTAGAACCTTATATTCCTGTCACAACCTGGATCTACCAAGTCACGTAAAAACCGTAAATAAAATAGCTTTCTTCGGTGAGAATATTCCGGTACAGCATTTTATTTCGCAAAGATTGTGGTTGTTTCCAACTATCGGCGACAATAAAACTTCGAGGTGTAAGACCTAAATCCACACAAATCATATGAAAACATCAATATTTCAAAATATCCAATAAAAAAAACTCATCAATTCTTAATGTAAGATATGAAAATGTAAGGTTGAACGAAAAACAGTTTTTTCGTCACAACTTTGCATAAACGATCGTCTTTATGTCATCGTATGGCATGGTTTTTTCGTTGCAGTTTCTCAAAGGTCCGACTTCGTTAAAAAAGTACATATTATTATGAATACGTGTCGGGCGATTGGAGACACGTTTCTAGCGCTTGCTTTCTGTAAAAGTAATAAAAACAAAGGATTCCTTATATGTTCCAAAATAAAATTTGGATACTAAAACCAATCTTGAGACATTGCCTCTAAAATTTCACTGTTGACTACTCGTAATTTAATCTTGATATCTCAATTTCTCAGTATGCATTGATTTTATTAATGTTGTAGCCAATACAAATAAAACACCTGTGCAGTGTAGATGCGAATGATGCTCATTTGTGATAGGGTTTTTGCACTTATTTTACCCCATATTTTTTTAATCCAGTCTTCGACGTCCTCCCAAATTTTGACGCCATATCATCAACCGAAATACATCATCCTAAAATCATGCTACACTATGGAAATTTTCTATTATGAGTTTCAATCGATATACAATATTCCCGGTTAGTCTTGAAATGCAAATAGATAGTGAGATTTCAGCATTGTAATAGGAAAATTTTTTTATAAATTTGGTCGACATTTTGAATAAAGTGTCATATTACATTTCGTGTCAAAAGCTGTTTTCGCACCTTCTGTTAAGTGGTCCCACGAGTCGCAAACAATAGTTTGTAAACTAGAAGGGATGGATGGGTAATAGAAACCGTGAATGAATAGCAGACGCGTATACCTGTGTTTCGTGAATAAAAGTTGACGGTAGATTTCATACCCTCTCCCGCGTAGAATACCCAAACCATTTGGTAATTTCGCGTGCAAGGAATCGTCTGTCGCGGTATTATGTGAGCGTGGTGTGCATGGGTATTGAATTATCTATCAGATCGTACTTTTCCAGGTGTGCCTGAATTTTCACAAAACGACCATCTTTCTTTCTGCGACGGGGTGTAATCCATACCACCCGAAAATTTACGGTTGACTAGATGAACAGAGCAACCGGATAAATTGACAACAATCGACGCAAATCATTTCGGGATCTATTTCACCTGGGATTGTACGGCCGCCAAATGGGGAAAAATGTCAATTTTGATTGAATTTAGGCAACAAGTTTTTTGTCTGCTCAACAGAAAGACTATTTGGTCGAATTTCTTCAGTAACTTGAAGCAGAAACGTATAGACTGGAATGTAGTACAGGACATCAATTTCAGTTTTGTGGAGCAATTTAAAAATAGAAATAATTTAATTTAATAACAAATTATTAATTTCAAAGTATTTAAAACGTTAAATATCTATTTAGAAACAGTTTTCCTAAGATACACTACCAGAATGATTTATTTCGATTGAATAGTTTGTGTTGGACAGAGAAATAATACAGATCCAGATTTTCTCTTTGAGTCGACACAAGGTTATATGTGTCATTTTCGTAGATAGAAAGAGATATACAGTGTTTCGATAAAGTCTGTTTAGTGTTTACAATTAGCAAAAATATATCATTTAACCTTGTTATATATTTTTAAAACTGTAACGAGATTTTTTTGGACACCATGTATATTTATATTTGTAAGGTCCTCAACAGCTATTTAAATCACTTCAATAGAATAGGGTTTTTGAAAATGCAGTATCTGATTTTTACCGCAGCTCTCCACGTCGGCGCATGACTAAAATTATTTAATTCATCAGTTTGTTCCAGTCTTAGTATTATAAATTAACTATAACTCCGGTGGCGCGCAGAAAAAGTGTTACATTTTATTACTATCCTATCAGCAGTTAGCATGTATTTTTTTGGTACAAAACGTATATTGGATCCAAAAAGCTCATGAACATAATTAAACTCTTTAAAACTTTTGCCATTGAATGGATATGGATATGGCTTGGTGATACGAACGTAAATATTTTGTTATTAGATGAAAATAAGCATTGCAACGAAGTTATTTTGATGTATGCTGAAATTTCACTGCATAAAATTTTAATTCAATAGATAGGTTGAAGAACAAAGATACCACAAACAAGTAGTTAAAATTCAATATTTAAAATATATAACGTTGCTGGTCCTCATAAGGTTGAATGACATTGTACCAATTTAAAAACTAAGTCAAGTTTCATTACATTCGCTTTTTAAATGTAAGGTGTGTATAATTGTTGTTTTTTGTTCCCGTCTGTGTTGGGTTACAGCGTTTGCCACAACCCCTGAACACCTTCATTGTAGATTCGTATAGTTTGTAAAGCTGATGTAAAAACCTTGATGAATTTACACCTCATCTTATGCCGTTTACGCGGTGTATTTCTTGAATTGGCTACATTTGAATCCACTTATAAAGTATTTATTGATAAAAGTGATATAAAATTTCATTCGAGTGTGAAAAATCTTTATGGCTTGTCCAACAATATAATATAAGAACGCTTTTAGCTAAGTTTTGAAGATGAAAAAAAAAAATGGTGGACACAAAATGGGAGAGCATATCATTGTGACATGCAATACAAAATCCCGACAGCGACGTAACTTTTCCACGCTACGTTTATTTTGGAGGAAGTATTTCCCTGACAGGCCGTGAATTAGCAAGTAGCCATGCGATATCAGATTACGTGTGGTTACATTTTCAGCCAAGCTTTTTACAATAAAACTGCGGTACTTAAGATTTGGCGTGTTATCTAGCGTAAAGGTCCACACAAGTACTTCAGTCTAATGTTTCGGCAATCCAGTACTTCCGAATTGTAATATTGTGATGATTAGTGGTTGTGACATGAACTAAATTTATAGATATCTCTTTCGATTTGTTCTATTTTTGAAATGTTTTGGCGACTAGGTCCTCATTTTGCTTTATAAATATCATGATAGCATATATTTTCATTCAATACTCTAGTATCGTAAATTAAGTTATATTTTACTTACTCAATGCTGTTATTGCGCAGTGATAATCTACCAACTTCGGTCGACTCAAATCTTCCAGCGAGCAATACACTCGACCCAACAGCTTGCCGTGATCGCCGGGGCGAGGAATTTGAACCTGAGAATATTTTGCCCCAATCTCGTGCCTTAGACATGACCTTGATGAGTAAAGACGTCGGATCTGTGGACTGCAATTTGCCGAACAATAAAGCAAGTAGTTTTTCAGTCAAAGACATTTTGGACCTACCGGTTTCGGCTGGAAGAAGTGGGCTTTGCCACAACCGAGAACATTTTTTAAAGGGAGAAAATGGAATTCAGTCCGGAATGGGTCGCCATAATACAGATTACGGACACGCAAGTGAGAGAGGTGGTCTCAGATTTGGCCAAAATCAACATCTGGAATCGAGTGCTTTGTACTCAACGCCCTTCAAAGCTGAAGAGTTACATTACACCTTCCCTGGCAGAAGTTTGAATTATCCATCCACGAATTGTCAATATAAAACCTCTTCTTATCCAGAAAGTTACCGAGAGACGCCGTCATATTTTGATAAGGGCGAGGATATACCGACAAATCCACAGAATTTAACGCAAGCTGATACCGTTAGTGTCGAACAATCTGGACCGACTAAATACGTTGAATATTTTGATTTCGACAAAACGTCACCAACATCCACTCAACCTCCGAAGTACGCGGAGATCGGTTATCTGGAAACTTCATCGGGAATGAGATTAAATTCTGTCGGGTCGCCTGTAATGTCAGGCTCGCCATGTTCGACAACGAATCACGATTGCTCTCCTTACAACTCAGTCAGCTACAAACAAAGTTGTGTTGAGAATAGAAAAATCTTGGAGTCAAATTTTCATGAACCCCGAGATATTTTATGTGCTGGAAAAACGGATATTTCAAGGTAAAGTTTATGAATTGAACTATTGAATAAAACCTGGAATCAGTTTCTTTAACAGTAACTTAGATATAAAAACCGTTTGTGTTTGAATTTGACTTATTTTATGTAGCACATCAAAACAATTATTCTTATTTCTGCTTAAAAGTTTGTCTCCATCATAGGAATTCGATTCATTTGCCAAAAGTCTATAGTTACTGCAACTAACATGCGCGGAAATTAGAAATAGATAAATTTCCTATTTTTTTAACATATTTAACATTTGTTAGATGGAGATTCTCTGATTAAATGTTCGGAAATTGGTAAAAACAATAATAGACAAAAACGAGTGTAAAGTGATAATTTATAAATCATATCCTCAAATGACGAACCAGATGCATTAGTAGAGCAATTGTGCAACATTTTTTGCGACAAGTTAGGAGAAGTTGTCGGTTGCGTAAATAGCTTCCAATCTCTGCTCTCATGGACGCCCGCCTGTGCGGTTCAACATCTCATGCTCCGAAAAGACAGAGAGCATTGTAATATTTTTTTTCTGAACAACTAGAAACATGCAATTAATTCTGCGTATCATTTCAATCACTAATATCTTATCCTCAATGGTTTTATGCTCACACGTCTACAATTTTACTTTACATTTAGTTGATACAATATGTTAGTATGTGCGGATAAAATTGGACAAGTTTTTTCATTCTGAAAATTTCGTTTTGAAGCGAGTTCAGAATAATTCCCTCTTTCACTAATTTTTGATAATCTATCATTTTAGTACACAAAACAAGCTTGATTCTGATGGAAAAGAAGAATATCCGGTATCAAATAGTGAATGGGATTCACAAGTCAATTTCACGAAACTGATTCCGCGTGAAAAGGAAGAGACAAACGAAGGTAATCTTTGAACTTAATAAAAAATGATAATTTCATATGTGAAAATACAACCACTTTTTAAAGGTCATATTGTTGTTTTTAAAAATTATCGTTATAAAGATACACGTTTAAAAATACGAATACATGGTGAATCAAAGAATAAAATTGCAAAAACTATAACAGTAATCGGTCCATAATTTAGAGGGGATTTAAATTAATGTCGGTCCACAAATGGCAGAATTGCAAGTTGAAGTACAGTGAATGTGTTGGCAAACTGTTAATGTCCGAATAGAGGTGTATGAAGATATGAGAATGTTTAAAATCTAAATGAAGACCAGTGTCAATCAGAATCAAATACATATTCATAAATTGCATTAGAAGCGATATTTCATGTTAATTTTTTGAAGATAAATTAATGTATGTATTACAATTTCGTAGCTTTTAGCTAATATTCTATGGTCTAAAAAGTATTGCACAAACTGTCTTTTTATGAAGTATTGCCGAGGAACAAAGTACGACCGTGAATATTATTTAGTCTGGAATTGTTCACCTGACCCGACCCGACTTACAACTCGACTTCAAATAAACAAATATTGAGGGCTCCAATAGTAGAGAATTGAATCTGCTTTGCCTCATCTGTGTTGGTCATCTCAATTATCCAAAGAAAAATACTCATTTGACAGTATTAAATCAGTATTGTTGATGCAGCATCGGCCACCAGTGGAGGTCGACATGAACTTTGGTTCATTCATGAGAAAAACATTTCGTACCGTTGATGCGTATGTATGTTTTACTTTCTCAAATAAAATCACGTTCTCGCAAGCAACATGCGACCGTTACTACCACAAAATCGCAACATAGAGCCGACTTTCTGCGCTACAGTAGCTTATCGTGAATGTAAAACAAATATTCGCACGATTTCAAATTATTGTCGATCGTGCTTTATCATATTCGACATCATTATGGGAACCACCTTAACCGACGAACACGCTTTCTTGTTTACTAGACAGGTCCTCATAAACGAACCATTCCAGTATCCAAAATCATGAGGATTACGTTTGGAATAAAATTAGAGTTTCGCAATTTCCTTAAACTGACGCATTCGTAAAGAAAAATTCATACGCTTAGCGGCGCAGAGCTGAGGATTTAAGATGAACAAGATGAAACATTAAATATGTTAGTTATATTCGCATTCTGAAAATAAAAATGACGGCTTCCAAACCGAAGCATATTTCTACGAATAAAATGCCCCTCATTACGTTTATGCCTTGTACGGAACAGACGTTTAGAACCTCATGAAGAACTAATCTAAAATCGTTTCGAAATCTTCTCTCGCGGTATGTTTAGTTACTTTTCTCACATGAGTAGTATTGTTCTTAACTTTATTTGAAATAGTTTGAAAACACGCTATAGATTTCTCATTCGATTCGTCTGTGCTTTTTTCGTCAATTGTACAGTGAAATTTAGTAAAAGCAGTAACTCAAAAGTAACATTTTGCCCGGACCTTTGACCCTCTCTTTGCCCCATCAACCTTTTTCATTCTACCGCACAGACATACTTTTTCAAACGTGGTCCAACAATAAAAATGCAAGCCTCTGTTGCCACCGTGACAGTCCAGAGTATTAGCTACTGTTTGATCAACAGTTAGTGCGACATGCACAATTAGATCTGCCTGTCTCGATCTAAAGGTCTTGAGATATGAGGTCGTTTCAACGAAATTGCTATTAATTAACTTACTTTTCAAAATTTAAATTTCCACCGTATTTGTGACATCTTCGCTCAGTATTAACGTAATAAAATCAGCTATAGTAAGTATCGTATGAACAAATGAGTACAACTTCACTGGCGCCTACTTTTTTTAAATATTATTTTACGGGAAACCCCTTTGCAATACCAAATTTAAAGAATGATACTCGGAGGTATATAAATTTTTACAAACAGCAATTTCGCATGTATTCTCGTCATAGCGGCACCGGATTAGTCGTTTTGTCGGCAATTGAAATAACCCGATTTTCACAATTATTAAATTCGAGGTTTAAGTGCCATAATGTTGGGTGCTCTGTTTGGGGTTGTAATATATAAAGAAGAATATGTTTAGGCTTTGACGGAAACAGTTTACGTATTCTATTGTGGATGAATATTCCAGAAACAGTCATTTGGGAATGACCAAATTTATTTTCGAAAAGTCATTCAAGAAATCAGCCAATGGTGATAAACACCACGACTTGTGTGGCTATATTTGCCCAACTCTTCCGTAAAACAAAACGAGCTAAACAAGTATAAACACGAACTGGACGGTATATTTGCATAGCAATGTTTTCATATCCAAAATGGGACAACAGGTCGACACGCACGATGAAGCCGTTGGACAAAATGGCCGTACTGTCGACTTTATTCTCCAAAGACACGAAAATTATTGTATTTCTTTCCTTGTTGCGATTACTAAAACAATTTCTTGATTCAAGGTAGGGATTGGAAAATCGTAATCCTGTGATTTTTATATGAAAATTTGCTCATCTAAGATTATATTAAATGCATGCTTGCATCCGATCCAAGAACAATGGCAGAGATAGATAGGGATCGTGAGACGTCAAAGTGCTTTGGGGGTAACATGTCATTCATTAAACATATTTTGAGAATTAGATTCTATCTTAAGCACTGTGAAGGATCAACAGACGATGCAAGAGGTATGTAGGTGATAATCGATAAACAGAAAATATCTTGCGCTTTGTGGATACATTTGATATACGTTATTATGTCCAATGGTTTCAGTAACCTAGACTTTGACTTTCTATATACACTATGTATAAATATTTTACTCCATCACTATATTCTGTCGCACATTTACGAACATGGGGTTATTAAAATGAGTTGAACTTGCGGTTACCAAACGTTCCCACGCGCCGCGCCACTTTCTCCGTCCGTGAAGTTTTCACTTCTCGAGTTGTTTGATGTGGCTACATTACCCAACACATCTTAATGTCGTCTTTGGTCACGGTCACCGACGCCATTTAAAAACAATGTCGCGTGACGTCATATAGAACTTTCAAGACCGTCAAAATAGGACCATTTTGATACCAATTTCCAAGAGTTTAAGGTCAATGGTAACCGCATTTTGAGGCGTATTTATAGAAAGTTTCCCGATGAAAATGTTTGATCAGAAAGTAAATTCATGAACGTTTCAAAACAAGAATTTAAAACGTGATAAATATAATTTTCAACCTTGTTTAACAGCCGATGCAACATAAAGAGTGCCGGACAAACTTGGTCTCATCGCAACATTGATAACAAAAATTTCATAACAATTATTTTGCTTTTCAATTGTTTATGTTTTGCATTAAAAATTGAGACAAACTGGCGGCGAGTAAATGCTTAGTACAAATTACCTCATGCATTTGGATGAAAATAATACTGAATTCAACTTGAAACGATGTTTTGTATACTGGGCGTGAACGATGTGCATTAATAAACACATAAAAATGAAGGAACGAGTCAGTTGAGAGATACGAGATAAGACTGATGTCTATAATTAAAAGAGGATTCATTAGGCATGAATCAATGTCCACTACCTCATCTCTTTCCACGAAATAGAAAGTATATCAAGTAAGCTTTTGTTAGATCACAGTCTAACTTTCTCAGACACAGCATAATATAACTTAATAGAACAACGAAAGGACTTGACGTTTAGTATATACAACACCCTAGTACCCTCTGTACCTCATCAAATATGACAAAATTGAGTAAACGCTAAACAAAACTGGAGAGTGTGTCCGGTCTGAAACCTGTTTAGCCTTATTGGCTGATTGTAAAGAACATTGTGTGTTCCCTCTGTGTGAAACACGTTAGGTGACGAATTTGATGAAACCATAAGAATCATATTGTAATTCCAAAACATAGATTTGAGATTGTACTAAATTATTCTCATGATCAATTTCTTTGAATACGCTTCATCCATTTCAGATTTTTTCTATGTCACTGTGGCATAGAATCAGTTTAAATGGGTTACATTGGTGGTGTTAAGTGAAAGGTCACATTGTCACTTTATGGTGAACAAGGTCTCAAAGTTTATGCAATGTTAAAAATAGCGCCCGTATCGTTGACTACTTTATATACTGATTTCAAACCATGTCATAATAGAGAAGGAAAAAAAAGAATACAATAATCTAATAACTGTGTCTTTCTCTTTTCTACAATTACCCAATCCATAGGTAACTGGCGATAATCAGAGACATAACTCGACTTGGGCTTTTGGCCTAACATCTGGCTGTTGTTTGAGATCATCAATAAACATTTTTTCCCGACAAAACGCATGACGTATAAAGGCAATGAGAGATATTTAATTGGTAATGCTGAGTGGTCGTCTCAATTCACGGGTTAAAAACATTATTTTTTGTTTCGCTTTTAGAATTGTACATAAAATTTGCTTCAAATTTTATTACAGACGAAGCTCCCGATAGCACTTCTTGTTCGGCGGAAAAATCACCACAAACTGAGGATGAAAATGATGAAGAACAGCCGAACGATTCTGAAAGCGAGCAAGGAAAGAAAAGAAAAAGAAGAGTTCTGTTTTCTAAAGCACAAACATATGAATTGGAAAGAAGATTTCGTCACCAGAAATATTTGTCTGCGCCAGAAAGAGAAGCCTTAGCCAATGCTATTCGTCTAACTCCTACACAGGTATTCCAAATAATTCAAATGAAATTTTAAAAAAAGTATCGATAGTCGCGAATAATTGCTTCTGATTTCAGCAGCATGAAATTGAGCCGAGGATAAACATAACGCTAACATAATGACTAACACTAATATATCTTTTAGACAGTGTGTAGAAATCACATGAGTTAATCAATATTAAAATTAAATTAAAATAGTTTCATGTCCAACTTGAGCTTCAAATTTCTAAAAAACGTTAGTTGAATCATTTTATTTTTATTTCAAAATATATTTAGAATACCTACTCGTGTTGTGATAGTGGAGAACTAAACTTTATACTAATTATATACACAAAATTTCCAGGTGAAAATATGGTTCCAAAACCATCGTTACAAAATGAAAAGATCGAAACAGGACAAGGGCAGCGGTCTGGGGGGTTTTGATCACATGGGAACATTGCAGTCACCCAGAAGAGTTATGGTTCCTGTGTTAATAAACAACGGAAAACCTTGTCATACCTCAAGTCATTATCCCGGCCTTTCAATGAATCAAGACATTCCGATGAGTCCCTCATCTGGTTCGGCAGTGTACGGTCCGCCATTTTACTATGAGGAATCTTCGCGTGGATATTCTCACATGCCGCTTGGCTTAGATATGAGACACTCCCTATCAACCGGAGCACATCCTGCGACCCACCCTCACACGCAATACATCACTGGTAATCAGCAAGGTAGTTACGGTTATGACCCTTCTCACTTATCAACGTACCCTCAACGCTACTCTTCGGCACACACAGGCTCATCCAGCCAATATGCATCATGCAGTCCGCCTTATCAGGGTTCAAGTGCTAACTTGCCCGGACAGAGCAGTAACCATTGTGGTTTAGAATCACAATCTATGCCACAACAATGGCCTACGTGGTAAAACGCATTTATTTATTTGTATTGTAAACTAGTTGAAATATAATGCACTCGTTACGAAAATGCCGGTTTAAATTAGGAAAGATTCACACAAGAATCTAAAGATTGGGAGCCCAATTTCAAGCTTAGGTTCACGTATATTTTTCTCATCTCATTGTCTCACTGATAGGACAGAAATTTATCCCGAATGGCAGCTTACTGAGTGAACTCTTCAAGCATTTCAATACACAATTCAGAAATATTTGAACTAAAATACCCATCTTTGTCGACAGCGGAAAAAGCTGAAAAATTTTTTTTTAATTTATTGTTTCTTTGGACAAGCATTTTTTCACAAAACAAGCGATTGTTTTGAAAAAGTGTGAATTGAAATTCACGATTTCATTCAAAGACTATATTTTCTTGATATATCGAGATTTTGAGTTTTTTCACCCGAGTGTTACTGCATCAAGATTGCGGGCAAACCTAGGTGTTGGTAGCTTGGCACTCGTGGAAATAACTCATTTGACATTACGTTAAAAACCATAATTATTTAACCTTCTAATTTTGCTTGCATTCTCATTACATTTATATTTTTATGGTTTCAATGATATGCCGTTATACGAAAACAAGAATAGTTGTCATTTCGGAAATTAAACACCGGACCAATTCACATTACCGATAGACGATGTTCAGGCGTCAATATTATTGGCATCGAATAACCCAAAGAAAATAACAGTAACAGTTTCATTTTAATTGAAACCAATGATTATATATATATATAGAAAGCTCTAGCGATTTTAACTTGCGTGTAGTAATCAAACATACCGTTCGAACACATGCGGCTTTAAGGTTGAAACTTGATATAAGAAATTATGAATATACTCATGATAGAAAACCAACTGAAATAACTTCCGAACTGTCCCATAAAAATGAGCATGTCTGGTATTTTACTTTATTTTCTTGCTGCTTATTTTTTCACCAATGAACGCAAAATAAAAAAAATCGCGGCCATTTTTATAATATTTATTTGTAATTCTGCTCCTTCTGCTCGAAATTCTATCAGAAACAAAAAATAGGATTTTGTTGCTTTTGTATTGTCTTTATTTAACGAATAAAATGTAAGTGTAATCTACCTAAGCAAGGTTTATATATGGATTGCGTACTTAAAAAGCAAGTTCCATCGATAATCCGTGCTTGGTGAAATATAAAGTGTGCGTTTTATATCGAAAATGCGAATTTTCTTTCTATGATAGTGCGTAGTTTTTTGTGTTTTTATTTTTTTGCAATAGGTTAGTTACAATCATTTCTTCAATGTTTTATGCAATTCATGTATAATTTCATAAAATACATTAAACCTCTTGTAAAATTCTGAAGTATTATTTTGAACAAAGGGTAGACTTTCATAGAAATGGTGGAATAATTACAAACAAGGACGAATCGAAGCAATCCAATCTTTTTGTATTCTCAATATAATAGCGCCACGGGCTACTAAATTTCTTTAGGTCAATAAAAGTTGTCTTTACAAAAAGATGAAAATATGGGTACATGATTTGACACGCATGACGCTGACAAAGGTGTTTGCGTTGATTATTATTCCATTTTCATAAACTAATCATTAATTTCCAATGAAACCGTATATATATCTAGGCAAAACTATTAACAATCTATCAATTTCAAAAACAACTGTGAATTATGACAAAGAAATGTGAAATAAGAGACGAAAACGATTATAACGAATTGAAAAAACATTGAACGCCAATCATCAAATGAATAATAATTTACTCAATCAAATGTTTAATTTAATGTTTTTGGATGAGAATCAAAAAAGAGGGAAAAGATTTGATGAACGTGATGAAAGTTGCAAAATGAAAAATCAGCTCTGTACTCGAAATTATCTAAATAAAAAAGGGTCTTCCTAACATGTTTTACGATGATGTGGACTACGCAATAATATAAATAATTCTAAAAACAAGACAAGTTCTCTCGCATTAATCCAAGTACATCAACAGAAAAATTAACTCTCCGATTAGAAGAGAGTACTTTGTCATATAAGTCGTTGATTCGCCTGTAAAAATCAAATTATTGAGTGAACAAATAAACACCGAAAGTAACAAGAACAGAATATAAAATTTTTTACCTGCATTAACATCGGTGAAATCAATATAGACAGATTCAACGTATACTCTATCACCAACTGTGACTTCACAAGACAACATACCGGATGACATTATTTCTTGTTCTTCTTCTTCCGTAAATACTTCCGGGATCACAGTTTGGGTTGATTCATCAACCACGGAACCTAAATATAATCAAATAAACCAGAGTTTGTTAGACTGATTAATAAATGCAGCGTTCCTAAATTATGTATAGTGAGAAATTGACATCGTATCAGCTAGTTTTCAGTGAAAAGTCCAGTACAATGCAGTCCTTTGAGCGCCAGTTCAGAAGGCGTATCTCAGAATAATATTAATATATACCTACTACTACATACCCACAATACAAGACTAAAAAGTGCGGAATGGTGAGTTACTCATGGGAAGTTGATATGTTCTGTTTCATGATCGTATAGAATTATAGATTGTTGCTGATACGCGATTTACAAAGGTCTGCATAATAATATCAAGCTGGCATTAGTGTGTAATTTATTTTGATCAACCCACCCCAAAGCAACCGATTATTTTTTCATGTATACCAGAGGTTCCGAATTATGTGGTTATAGAAATCTTGATGAGGTTGGCTGTTATTTACGAGATCCCACAATAAATTTATGAGAATAGGAACAAATAACAAATTGTTACTCACCGATTTACGTTCATGAGTAAATTAAAATTACCTTATTTATGACTCGGATGTATTTGCTGCTTTGTATTCAAAAAATATTTAAATTGCAATTTTCAAATTTTATTAATGCCATTATTACTTCTTTGGACAGTTACAAAATTAGCCAAGTCAGTATTTAAATGAGTTGAAAAATAGCTCGCGGGCTCAGGGGCTCCGTGTGGAGCACTTTGGGAACCTATTATGATGTATATAAAGTACTCAAAGAGTAAACTCAATAGGACTTTGCGATTTACATAAAATAAAATGATACCATTCATGGAATCCGTATCTGAAATTTCTATAATCGTCATGTTGCTGATTTCATCAATGTCTTCACTTGTCGTTTCGTCAGTCTTTGACTGATACAGTAAACTCACATCCAATTCGATAGTCGATGTAAGATTGTGTAGTTGGTCTCTTGTCTAAATAACACATTATGCCGGTATAAATGTGGTAGGCTAGCACTGACATGGCACATCTGTTGTGACCGAAATGTGCACAGTTTGGCAAGTGACTAAGTCAAGTCAATGAAACAGGTAAGTGACAAAGAATTTCAACAAAGCGTAAGTTCTCGGGAAATGTCGTGAAAGATTTTAATTTACAACCGGTAACCTCAACATGTGAATGGATATAAAGTAGTTCATTATAACTTTTGACTCAACGAGCTCAGACAAAAAGAGCTTATTGCGTTCATTCGTAATAATAGCTAGAAAGTCGTGCTAAAAGCTCCCCGAATACCAAACCTGAGGGGTTTCGGTAACATTCAATAAATTTGTGAAGCCATCGTCCTCATTCCAAAGCCATCGTATGGTCGCAGCTGGTTGGCTATTAATGACAGAGCAAGACACTAGATGCGACAATTGCATATCGAGCCCAATGCCAATCGAACCGTCATTCCAAGTCATTTCTCGGTACGGCGTGTTTACCGTCATGTAAATGTATTCTGGTTCGACTATAAAATATAACGTTATTATAAAGATGTTTTACAATTGATGTAGGATTTACATATATATCCCGGATAGGATTTACATATTTATTCTTATGGAGAGAAAAACTAATGAGACGGCTCATTCATGTGGCGAACCACGGCCTGTCGCCCGGTTACCAGTCCATGTAGGGCATGAGATTAGTTTGCCAGTTATTTGTTTCCAGAATCCAGATGCATAAACTTGATGGTAGTGGAAGCCCGAACAGACCACAGGTTACGTGAGCCACCCCACTACTGTACTCGGTTTATATTTCTACTTCCAGCATTGAACTCACCAAATGTTTCCAATCGAATGCTGACGGGTTTAACTCCAGCAACATCACATGTGACAACGCCGGCATCAGCTTTGTTATAGTTGAGCAAAGTAAAACTAAAGTTCCCTCCTTCTGGATCAGCTCCTTTTATATCATATTTAGATCGATCAGCGGGATCCTATAAAAAATGTATTTTCTAACGTATAAACAAATGTAATATAAAATGTATGGTTTGAAATGTAGTAACTCCGAATATTCATATCTTGACAGAGACAAAAATTTAAAAAAAAATAACATCGACTAGAGTTAGACAGTCATGACTAGATTTGATAGAATAATATTCGTTGTCAAATAGATTTCAGGAAAAATAAATTATCAGCATGGGCTGGGAATTTTCAGTCGTATATATATATATTCGAATCGTTCCAGACAAAATTTCGGATCGCCGCCATCTTTTTTTGTCCGTCAAAGGTCGAGGTGAATCTCTCAATTTATCGAAGCCATATTTTTATAATGCAATCCTGGCATAAGACTCTTTTTTTGCAGCGAGTTATTGATGAAACGTGTTTCCTATTGTGACCCATTACAATAAAAAGTTCAATACATATCTCCCAAGTGTTTGAAGTTCGATTTTATTCGAAAAAATATACGCTCCAATTCTGAAATTATCAGGTATCCGAAAATGCCCAGACCTATTTATCATCAATTCATCTTACCGAAAACACCGTTGTTGGTGGCGCAACGTTGGCAATCTGTCTATCATTATGATCCCATCGCACTGTTTTCTCTTTCAGGTCCGTAGCTATACAAACGATACTAACATTGAAACCTTCGGTTGCGTATAAAACTTGTCTCGGTGGTGAGATACTGATCTGTGTTGATGTCACTGAATTAATAATGTACAATGATATATGAATTAGCAACGTCAATGAAACGCAGTGTCAATATAGAAATCAATTACGCCATCACAGTTTCTAGTACGCATATTGTGAGATTGTATATCGGAACTCCGTTGACTGGGAATTGAGATAAGCCAGTGGAGTGCTTACATCAGTATATAACCTTTAATTTGCCACACTGATGATCGTTAAGCAGAATTTCAAATTGTTGAATATTCAAACTCGTTGTAATCAAATTTATCTTCTGTATTTTTATAATTGATTAGTTTGAGGTAAAAAGAAGGAAGCATATTTTTTCTTCAAAAATTTATATCAACGATAAAGGTAGCAGAATATTATAAGTACGTTTAAAGTTTCTACAACAAGTGAGTTACAAGATAAACTGTTTAATTATAAGTTTAATGTACCACGTGAAATTCTTTCAACTCCTTCACAAATAACATAACAGGCAAAATATTCGAAATAATTTTATCGTGCTATTTTTATATGCCACAAAATACGAAATAACTTTAACATAAAGTCTTTGAGAAAATGTGACTATCACACTATTATAACTGAAAAGTATTACCAAGATTATTTGAGCAAATTTCAGCTGTCAATAGCAATAAGCTCGACATTATTAATTTAATAAACTTCATTTTGATTTGCAGAGTTGTTATCCTGTGTACCTGGCAGACAAACATAATAAAATGAGTATTCTTTCTTGGTATAACTGAACGTTAGTATCGTGAAAGACATCCCGCTGGCATTTTGGCGTCCATTGACTGTCTCGAGCAACACAAAACACTATTAAAAATGATCACCCGTACAAACATACATTCTTAATAACGACAGTGACGTAAAATATTGAGATGTTAACTAATTTTAAGAAATGTAAGTAAATTTTACCGATTGGGGATATATATATTTTCGTTTGGGAAAAAATGAAACGTCTTTACAAGCCGCCGTCTTGGTGATGAATTATAAATATAATGACATATATGCCACAATGGAACTTGAGGGAGGTAAAACGTCATGTAATTAAAATGAGTACTTTACTCATATTCAACTAAATGGCACAAATGAAATGAGCACACACACAATCAGCCCGCTACTACATGCCCGTTTTCTCGAAAAAAGACTAGCTTTATGAAGCAATATCAAGGTACCCTGGTAGCCGCGAATGGCAAATCAAAATTAATTTGATAAAAATTATTATGTAGCTAGCTGTTTATTTGTCTGTTTCTTATTGTCGCTCACGATAGAACGACCTGACCTAAATTAAAAATAATTTAACAACAGGAAAAATATATATATATTCATTATCTTTCATTTATTGGCATGGCAACGCCGACCAGACATCAACTATCGTTGACTTGGTTGTCTGCGATGCATGTCCCTGTAATTAAATTTATAATGATTGATGGGCAGGACCGGAGACTTGCTCCCCGCATTTTGTGGACTGATTTCGTTGATGTTTTAGAAGTTTAGCAACCTGGAGAAGAGCAGCATGATTTGCGGCACATCTTATGTACATATCGTCACGCTGATAACCGAACTGCGTAAGTCATTTTTGGCGATTTTGAGTTTTTTATAAAATAGGTATTTATGTAATGCTGCGCACCTGTCTGTTACCTCAGATTTTATTTTGAGAATTCTGAAACCCATAAAAATGGAGATTTAGTATGACATGCACATTTGTGCAATTGTTTCGTCATAATGAATTATCATTGGTACCGCAGTACTATTGTGACGTCACAAAGGCAAAATAACCTCGGCTAAGTATTTTTGAGTTTTTGCATCTCGGATTCTAGCTTAGTGCGTATTAATTTGAATTTATACTACAGTATAGGAGGACGTGCACTTGTGATATTTACTGTCCGAGTCCAATTCACCTTGGTTGGCTTTTATATTGGGTGCATTGCTGTTTTATTCTTTATATTTAATCTTAGTCTCATTTCGGTGGGTGTGCAGAACGTGTTATATTGATGAAATATATAATATTAAACATAAAAAATAATGTAATTGAAACTGATTAGCTATTTTGGGGATTAGACATTATAGATAATGAGAATTACATTCGTTTTTGAAATGTTTAGTTTTCAGGACTGGTGCATATAGTAAAGTTGCAAAATTGCGTATGTCCCCAAGTCATAGACACATTTCTGCGTAAGTCACAGTGTGCCATTATGACGTCACTTAGCTACGTCATACAAATTAACTTAAATCCGGCTACGATCAAAAAATTGAACCATGGTAAATTATTGACTCCCAATGGCATAACAATATCATTAGGAAGTTTTTTACGTTTTTCTCAAAACTGCTAAAAATGACTTACGCAATTCGGTTATTAGCGTGACGATATGTCTCTGCCATACTATCCACTGTGCGGCAAATGTAGTTAGCATAATCATGGCTGTTCCACCAGCCAACTCTTCGATTGCAGACGAAACACATCCCGTCTCCGTTGTGAAATAAACACTGTTAATATGAACGCCCTCTTGTGTCGTTGCATCAAACTCAAGCGTAACATCCATTTCACGTTAAAGAGCTTCTGCCGCCTAAAACTCCGCAATTGCGCCTAATTCCTTTGCCATGAGTTCGACCGCGCTTCGTTTGGGATAGTTTCGGGTTTGCGACCTGAAAGTCTTTCGAGCTCTCCTATTGAAATAGGTATATTAGCTATAGGCACTTTGTTAATTATACAGGTGAACACTTTTTGGTGAACTACTGGAGAATAAATTTTCTGCCTTTTTCCGAGAACTAGTAAATTTCACCACTGTTTCATTCAAAAGTAAAATATGATGTTCTTACGATTCTATCTTTTTCTTCATTTTATCCATGAAATACCATCTTTTTTCTTCTCACATATGCCGAGTGCGTACTTTTTACGAGGTGCAATTGTAATTTCAGGCACTTTAGTTCTTGGTGTGAAACGTTGCGATTTAATTTACGCTTCAGATTTTGGATAGTTTTATTTCGATTTTCAATTATTTTGGTGGCTTGATTTTTAACTTTGTTTGTAATTTTGCCTTTTCTTAAAAATTTTAATGTCTCTTTTGTACTTCCATCTCAGTTGGGCATTAGAAAAAGTAAAATATGATTTGATTTTGGTTCTAGTGTGACGTTTTCAGTGGAGTGTAGCATTGAGTCCGAATAGTCATCATACGATATTGAAGTTTGAGCACTTATATCAGGACTATAATCCTCACCTTTTGGACAATCAGTAGACATAACGATCGTTTTGTTGTTCATTGGCACTTTTTGGACACCTAGTGGACCTTAGATCTAAAAAACCGCTTTTCTCTTTGAATACCGGACCAATTGCTTTGAAATTTTTAGTGGTTAAAGATGAAATTTTTCTCCAGAAGGCTCTTGCTTTTATTCATTTCAAATATTGCTGTTAGCTCTGTGAGATTTGTTTTTGTTTGCTATGACGTCACTGAACGTTCTGCGGTCATCGGATGCCGTTTTGTGTCCGACTATACTACTTCGCGGACGCTATTTTGTGTCCGACTGTACTGCTTCGCTTGGTGTGAATATATTTGTAGACTGTGATCTGACGGTACGGTAAACCGTACTGTACTGCGAACAGAGGTGTCCATATATTTGGGCGTAGCTCTCTTGTTGGACACGTTTAGTGGACATAACAATCGTTTTGTTGTTATGTTGTTCTTTGACACTTTTTGGGCACCTAGTGGAAATATTAAAAAACCGCTTTTCTCTTCGATCACTGGACCAATTGCTTTGAAATTTTTAGTGGTTAAAGATGATATTTTTCCCCAGAAGGCTATTACTTTTATTTATTTCAAATATTTCTGTTAGCTCTGTGAGATTTTTTTGTTTGCTATGACGTCAAGGGCGTTCTGCGGTCATCGGACGCCATTTTGTGTCCTACTGTACTGCTTCGCTTGGTGTGAATATATTTGTAGACTGTGATCTGACGGTACGGTAAACCGTACTGTACTGCGAACAGACGTGTCCATATATTTGGGCGTAACTCTCTTGTTTTTTTATCTGATACATGCAAAGGAACAGTCGTGACTGGGAAAAATTTAGCGCAGATATTGCGGTATGCTTCTGCTTGTCTGTGGCCGTTTTTGGACACGTAGTGGACATAAAGATCGTTATGTTGTTCTTTGTATCGTTTTGGAGAAATCGCTTTTCTCTTTGATTATTGGACCAATTGCTTTAAAATTTTCAGTGGGTAAAGATAAAATTTTTCTCCATGAGGTCATCAAAACTACGTGGCGCTACGTGTCCATATATTTGAGCATAGCTCTCTTGGTTTTTTTTTTCAATTTGACTAGTTTAAGAAGTTTTTAAGAGAGAGAAAGAGAATTTTTTTTTTGTCAAACCAGAAAACAGAATGATACAATAAAAAAAATAAAACAACACATAATACAGTTTTCGGTATACGGTCATCTGAGTCAGTTACCACCCAAGGCAAATACTTGAATAAATAAATTGAGACGGGTTCTGTTACAATATGAGCTTTAATATATAATAAAAATAACTATATACATTATATAAGGAAATAATCTGATCTGAAACAGTACAGGGGAATTAATAAATTTCCAAATTCATTGAATTTATTTTCGTGGATGTAAGTTTGGTACTGTAGCCTATAGGATGAATTAAATCACCATTAGGAAAACCAAGTTCGACAATTATTACAACGAAAAATAAAAATCTGATTGATACAATTTGCAAGTCTAGAAATATATAACATATGCATTACAGTATTATAATTTTATTTTTAATTTAATTGGATGCAGATGTAGCCTACAAAAATTTGATCATAAGTGCACAGATCAACCATTGGAATGAGAATTTTGAGCACGTCAAAATGCAACAATATAAAATTAATCTTACAGAAGTACTAAATATTTATGAATAAATATTACAGATGAACTATTTAAATTTTGACAAGATCTTCAAATAAGCTACAATAATTCAACATATTTATTTTTCGTTCAATGAGTGAGGCGTAAAGTTTAGGATAAAAATTGCCAAATTAGTCTATCTATTTTATAATTTCACAGTGAAAATTATATTTATTATAGTGAACTGAATGATTCATTGCACACGGTACTACATGAAAATATACGTGAATGAATTATGGAGTTCTAGCATATGTGTTCAGAACGAGTATCAAGATGACAATTCATTTATCACTGTGAATTAACGATTCATTACAATACAGTACTACATGAAATTGTATTGGAATAAATTATGGAGTTCCAGCATGTGTGTTCGGAACAAGTATCAAGATGACCCTTTTATTGCAGTGAAAGATGATATAATACAGTTTCACATGAAAATATATGTGAATAAATTATGAAGTTCCAGCATGTGTGAGACAACCCGTTTAATGCTAGCAACCAATTTTGGCGAGTTATCAGTGATATCAAGATAGTTCTCCCTCAGTTTTGTTTCAGTAGCAACCCGGCTTTTTTATTGCAGGTGATGTTTATGAGAAGGATGTGACTGTTTCTGAGGTTACGGTACTGATTAACGGTGTCGGTAGTATCGAATAGTTTTCCAGAAGTGAATTTTTCGCCACGCCAGGAGGGCCTTGTTACAAATTTCTCTTATTCTTTTTAGGAGGCATCTGTTTGATACGCTAATGCACAGTATACTAATTGAAATGAAATAAACCTATTTGCTTCCAGACGAGATTTCTGATAAAATGCGCAATATCATCAACAAAAGTTGTCAGATCCTAATAGGCGTATCTGGAAATATTTTGTAGGGATCGTAGCGAGAAATGTTCGTGAATATTTTTTTTTATTCAAACTTCTCATATATTCAAGAAAAGAGGACATTTAATAGTAGTATATTGTTAAATATCGAATCTGTGTAACCGTATTATTATTTATTTACGGTGTGATATCGGAAAGATTTCGAATTCTGGCAACTGTCAGTGTGGAAACGATTGTCGGCGAATCGGCAGATTCAGCGCAAAATTCGCGCGTTTTTAGTTTGACATTAGAATAGGATAGGATTTACATATTTATCCCGGGGGAGAGGAAAGCCGATAAGACGGCTTATCCATATGGCGAACCACGGCCTCTCGTCCGGTTACCATTCCAAGTCGGGTATGGGATTAGTTTTACTACTACTTTATTAGTCTTTTACCATCATTTTCTAAGATTCTTGAAAAAATAATGTATAGTAGAATGTCAAACTACTTTGAAACTAACAATGTTTTCCACTCGCATCAATTTGGTTTCCGCAAGCATCACTCCACTGCTATGGCTGCTAATGTTTTGGTACACAAACTGACCAATGCGTTTGAATGCAAACAACATGCAATTGGAATATTTCTTGATATCTCAAAAGCTTTTGACACCATTGACCATTCCATCCTCTTAAGTAAGCTCTATCACTATGGAATTAGAGGCGTTCCATTCAATTGGATCAAGAGCTACCTTCAAGACAGGAAGCAAATTGTGCAATATGACAACTCATTCTCTACAAATATTTGTGTCATGAAGCACGGAGTTCCACAAGGATCTTTACTTGGCCCATTATTTTTTCTAGCTTACATTAATGACATGTCCAGGTGTCTGAAATCCTCTGAGTCGATCATGTTTGCTGATGACACTAACTTGATTCTTCATGGGGAAAACCTTGAAGATCTATTCACAGTTGCAAACCAAGAACTAACCAACATTCATAGATGGATGTTAGTTAATAAATTATCTCTGAATGCTAACAAAACTAAATTTGTATTATTCCATCCAAGCAAGCATAAAAGTGTGAGTTGTTCAAAAAAACTACTGCTCAATGGCAATGAAATTGAAAGAGTGAAAGAAATAAAATTTCTAGGAGTTATCTTTGATGAAAATCTGTCATGGAAATCACAAATAATGCATGTTATTGGTAAAACAAAAAGAAACCTAGCAGTTTCTGCCAAAGTATCCCAGTGTGTTGACCAATCAGCTCTACTAGCAATGTTTCAATCATTACTACTTAGCCATATTCGATATTGTTGTTCAGTCTGGCTTCATGGTAATAAAACACTTGTCTCAAAACTGCAGAGTATTTGTAATAATTTTCTAAGAATAGTTTTTGGTAAAAGAAAACGTGAAAGTGTAGACTCTTACTTCAAATCACTAAATATACTTAAGGTTGAAGATATGATGAAATTTGAAATACTATCTCTAGCTCACGACTTCCATAATAATGCGCTGCCCAATTGCTTTAATGACATACTTGTCAAAAATACCTCCAACCGAAGAAGTAGTTCTGATTTATTCGTACCTTTCATGAGTAAATCCGTGAGTCAGCATTCCTTGTCTTTTACTGGTCCCAAACTTTGGAATTCTCTTCCCTTAAATTTGAAGACGTTAAAGTCCAAAAAATCTTTTCAAAAACAAGTCAAGTCTCATTTAGTTTCCAAATATTAAATATTAAAAATTACTACTGGTGGTATTCGATGACAAAAACTTGGGACACTCCACACTTGCACATTATTGTTTTAATGAAAATGTTGAACAGCTATAATAATATTGTGCCACGACTATAATAATATCTTGCCACGACTTGGCCAGAACTAGTCCAGCACCAAAGAAATGGTATTGTGACATGCATGAGTATATATATATTTTTTTAAATATATAGGTAGCTAACGTACTCGGATGATATTTTCTTTAAATAACTGCACACATTCTATCACTTCACGCTCGTGTTTTTATCTTTTTCTAGCTGTGATGTCCCTATCATACACGCTTGGTCTTATGTTTGAGTGGTGGTATAAGGGTTGTAGATAGTACAATATTGTTCCTGCAAGGTTACTAATTATTGCAACTAGGCGAGCAGTAGAGCTATGTTGGATTCTCCCCTTCAGATTTTAATTTGCTGTGGGTCATTGTAATTGGATGTGGTTTTTATATCATTTATGTATGCATGCGTTTTATGTTAAGGCATGGTGTTTGAGTTGACTTGTTGGCCAAGGTATAGATAGTAAAATTTTGTGTGTTTTTTGCATGGTGTGATAAATTTTTTTCTGTCCCAAGCAGAATGTCATCATAGATCATCTATCCATCGCTATATAATGACAATACATCCCATTTAATTAAACAATTATTTTTTGCCTGTAATAAATAGTTCAGAGCGTTCCCCTTCACCCAATCATTGAAACATCTACTCGCAGTTTTATTTTTTGTTTTTCAGGTTACTTCAATGTGATTAAATGAAGTAAAACACATAAGGAAAAAAACAAAAAAAGACTCCCGATATCCTGTGAAATAACAACCTCATTCCCATATCCTTGTCTGAAATCAATACCCAAGAATGAAAAACCTCACTTAGACCCTTTGTAACCAATTTATTTCCACATCCTACTTTACTTAATTATAGTAATTTTACTGTTACCGGTAACTTAATTACTTATTACAATCTGGACTATAATTTGGCAATAATAGGCTCTAATTTGGGGAATGAAATGGTCTCGCCCACCTCTTCATGCACCCAATTCTGGCAACTTTGGTTGGGCAACTTGGCATTTGACTCCAACTATAATCAGCTTGGCAATATGTTTTCAATAGAATCTTCCTTTTATATACCTAATTAACGATTAGAAGAGCGATCAATTTGGCAATGGCAACCATTACAAAAATATCAATATGGTGTGGCAGATAATTTTCTTTTCTAGTATTTATTTTTTTGTTTACTGTATAGTATACCCTAAATTTATCGCGTTTCATTCTTACTTAAATAACTTCTCAGTGGTTGTGTGTGGCTGGTGGGTGCATGTGAGCGTGTGTGAAATAACTTGATAATTTTAGGTGAGTAAACACGTACCACTTCCTCTTGGCAAAACCTTTCATCTTATATTTTGTACGTTATAATCCTTATCTAAGGTTTTGTTTGCTCCCCTGATTTCATAATCAGATTTTATTTATTTGTTTTTATCTGTCAAATGTATTGTTATGCTGATTATGGAGTCGAAATAAACTTATACTTATACTTACTGTATTGTTTGTTTTCGGAAGCATGGACTTGGTGGTGGAGGAAGCCGTAACCGACCAGCGGTTACGTGAACCACCCAACGACGGCGAGGAGTCCAGCAATCCTCTCGCACATAACCATCCCTGCATGGGATTCGAACCTGCGAACCCACGCAGAGTAGTTAGAGATGCGGTGGCGAGCGTATTCCTAACGCTTAGCCCGTTGAGCCACACCGCCGCGCCATTGGTTCGTTGTGAGTGATAATTAACTATGTTTTGAATATACAAGCCTCAAGAAAATTCATAATTATCAAGTTGAGAAAGCAACATACAGACATACGGGTCCATACAAACTTTATGAGTGTGCATAGCCGATATCATTAATTCGCGATACCGGTACGTACGTACCGTATAAGTTGAAAGTAATATTTACGTTAGACTTTAGAGGCTTCAAATGTTTGAAAATTTATGCGTTAATAAAAAATTCGTGTATTTTATCCAAGTTATGTTCAAATTTCAGACGGTACCAGTACGGCTGACAGACTAGTCGAGTTGTCGGTGTACCGTAGTCGAGTTGTCCGCCTCCCCGGTAGACTACGGTACCTAGAAGACGTGATGGGTAAATTTTGTCGTGAAAAGCGCGTTTTATAACATTCCTAGCATAACAGTCAGTCAGTATAAAGTTATAAAATATTAGTCTCCCCAAGGACCATTTGATCATTATTTTGCTGCACAGGAAGTGGACTCGTGCATCGTTTTGACTCGCACAGTTTGTGGAAGTTTTCATTATTTTACATTCAAAAGTTATTGCCTGATTTTAAATTGTGTATGTTATTCAGCTGTTTTCGGTGGATGGGCGCGTACTTTCACCTCTTTTAATATAGTCGCCGAACTCAAGTGAAATAGTTAACATTTTGCTGCTCTGTGTGTTTCACCTTTTCGAACTTATCGATTTGCAAGTCGATTCAGCTGCAAAAAAGAAATTTAATGCTGCTAAAATTATAAATTTTTATCAAAGTTTGAGTGACGAAAACCTTCCCAACTTACCATCACATGCCAAAAGAATGACCTGCTTGTACGGTTGTTTAGATCCACATTCTGACATACATCTGTGAGCAAACATTTTCAGTCATGAGTGCGTAATTGCGAATGCGATGTACCAAATTGAAGCAATGTTTTAAATCGCACTCATCTACAAAAACACAACTAACTTATGTTGCCATTTCGTTTTTATATATATATATTGCAATGAGGCTGTGCTTTCCAGATAAGCAAGTAACTTTATTAGTTACTTTCAGCTATTTCCCCATTGAAAATTCTGCTTTTAATTGCTGGGGTATTCTATCACCTAACTATTATAATTATTAATTTCAATGCATAACAAACTGTGATGCTATGTGTATCTAGAATGAATTTTGCAGCCTAATGTTCCCAGGGCGATTGAGCGTGCTTGAATCCCAGCAAGTCTCATTAGCCCTACGCTATTTTTAGTCAGCTTGAAACTTGATAGAGGCCGACTCAGCAGCTAAACATTCTTCATAACTAGCCTACCGCCTCACCGATATCCACAGGATTTGTCTGTTTTTTTTTCTATGCGAATTATTTGTTTAATTTCTACATTTACCGTTTACGAATTTCCACTTTAATATTAATGAGGGATATGTTTTATACATTTCACAGCATAGGCTTCATGTGAAATCAATATGTCTGCCATAAATACAGATGATGAAGATATTATGCGTCGAGCTAATGAATTAGTTTATCTTATGCTTATACGTGAGCAGAGTAAAACACCTGTGAAGCGACCTGATGTCATGAAGCATGTACTTAAAGAACAAAAAACTGCATTCAACAATGTTATGAAGGCTGCAAATGATAAACTTGTAAAAGTTTTTGGAATGGAGATAGTTGAAATTGGAGAAGGAACAAAGAAGGCTTACATTTTACGCAACAAACTTGATCAGCTTCTAGTGCCTGGCCAAGACGAAGCTAAACGCGGTCTTCTCTTCATAATTTTGACTCTGATATTTATGTCAGGGAATGTTATGCAAGATGGTCCATTCTGGCATGCATTGAAGAAGCTGGGGATTGAACCCACAGTTCGCCATGCTGAATTTGGGGATGTGAAAAAGCTGATAATGAATGAATTTGCAAGACAAATGTATCTTGATGTTACACGCACTCCAGGAAGTGATCCACCTCAACACAGCTTCAAATGGGGACCAAGAGCATATCAAGAAGTAACGAAGTTGAGATTGCTTGATTTTGTAACCGAACTGTATGAAAAATCAGATTCCACTGTTTGGAAATCTCAGTACAGGGATGCAACACAACCCAGTGACTGATTTAATAAAGTACTTGAGATTTTCACATTAAAGTCGATCCTGATAAAAATGCAGGGAAGGTTATTCAAGAGTGAAATGAAGGAAGCTGAATCTTTACTGAGCACAAATATGTGCAACTGAAACTTTGTTGCCTTATTTTAATTATTCTTCAATGAGCACAAGTCAACCTACTTTTTCACAACAGAGATAAACACAATCTCAGAGTGAAATAATACCAATAATGTTTTTGATTTAAACCACCAGCTATTAATTTGAGATATTTCACACTCCTGCGCATTATGATTCTCAGAATAAACAGCTATCAAATATATGTAGCTACTTGAACTAGATCAGTGTTTCATATCTTTTCAGTGCTATAGACCCTTTTTGATGACAAGTTGCCTGGAAGTTGTGAACCCCTATCAAAACAGGTCAATACTGTTATATGCAAGTTGATATTATTTGTACTCTACATAAATGAGATACACAGGAACAGACTGTGTCAAATGTTTTGTTGAACTTCATTTTTGAAAAAAAGCCTTTTTATTGATATGGGCGAGATTTTCTACTGTTTTATTTAGAGGTGCCCCTGATTTGTTGACTTTTGTGGTCTGACTGGAAACAAATGTTAATTAATTTCAATTTGCTATTATGCATGCAATGCTCGTGGGCACAGATTGTGCACAACTGACTGATCTAGATAAATTAAAATTTATCACACCTTGCATTTGACACTAGAAGGAGCCATCATTAGTCTGGGAGCTTTACAATTCCTAAATGCTCCATGTGCCAGCATAGCCCCCCACTCCCCAATTTGTTACAAGCCTGTTGGAATAAAGATATCTTAGGCCGCAATACCAAATTATGGTAAGAGCTCACGCTCACCATTGGATGCGAGCAGGTGTAGTTACTCTTGCAAAAGTCACTTTCATTGAGATCCTATGAAATATCGATTTTGTTTTACCGTAGTTTTGGAATTTACATTCTTCTTTTTGGGTATGCATACTTTTTTTTATTTCATGTGTGTTTGCTGGAGGAACTGCACTAAATCTTGCAATGTCATGTTTACTTGATTAAGGGTTAAGTTGAGCACAGAGACTCAGAATTGCTTAGCGGATCAGGAAACAGAAACCATAAAGAAATTTACAGATGTTTCAACGAAATGGCCAGCATCCAAGGATATGAGTCTAGGGGTGGGCAAAATCGAATATTTATTTCGAATCGAAGTCGAATAACGAATATTTTTTATACACAACAGGAGGTCCAGAACGTCGGTCGATACTCCCTTTGGAAATTAATAAAGACATTGAAAAATCGGCTACAAAGCGTTTTATTTACTGGTTAATTTCGTCATATTTACTGATTATTTTCGTAACGTGACCGTTTTTGCGGCGATATATAATCTATATTGCCGCCCTTTCTGTTTTTTGCAAGTATTAATTCTTTCGGGTCGGCGGACATCGAAGTTTATATTTCGGATTTACCCGTGCATTCACGTTGGCAACAGCTGTTAAAACCATTAAGAATTGATTTCAAAACCCAAATTAATATTATTCCATTTTTTATCATTTGTGTTGGCTTTCATATTACTTATCAACGTTTGTAAATTTACGGTAATATCATTATCGATACCGGGACGCAGATATTTATTAAGACAATACCGCAATTAACTTTGCTATGCTTTTCTGTGGTGTCTATGCTACTTTACAGATAAACCTCGCAAAGCTGCGATTGCGTCAATCCCGAATGTTATTTAAAATAGTGACTAAATAATTCGGCAATAAAGGCATTTCTGCGTGGCCATATGACGTTAATAAACAGCACTTCTTGAATGATAATTTACATATGCAATCTAATGCTGAAAAAAAATTGCGCTTTTGTGCCTAATAGATGGACAGGCGTCAATTATAACTAACTCTTTCAAATTCTGACGTTTTCTTTCAGCAAACCACGCGATCATTATAGCTTATATCGTTACAGAGTAATTCACAATTATTATTACGGAATTTGCAAATTCACTTCTACTTCTCTTGACGATTTTGATAATGTCACGCCCTATTTATTACTGCAAAAATGCTCAAAATAATAAATATAACGAATGTAATCATTTCCGATGATACAACAATTCGTAAACAGTGCGCGTTGTTACATCGAAATTGCATGCCCGAGTGAAATGTTTACATTTTCGAAACATTACTTGGTCAAGAACGAAAGGGATCACTAAAGAATTATTTGAAAGTACATTAAAAGAAATATGTCCTGCCATTTCTTTTCTGGTCATAGCTTGATCGTGTTATACTATGTATGGTTTCACGCAAAAGTTAATTCAACTTTTAATTTTCGTTAAACAAATTTATGTTTGGTTAATGCATGAAACGGCTAATCACGTGCCGCCAATCATAAGGAGTTTAAAATCTGGGATATTTATTTTGAATATCTGATTTGACGTTTCTAAATTTAGGGAACGGTGCCGGCACCTTTTTTGCAAAATAGGGAGTTGATATGAACGATTGAAACGCAAAGAAAACAAACAAGAGAGCTGTGCTCAAATATATGGACACGTTAACCAGAGCGAAGCAGTATTTACCTTTGACGCCACCGGTACCATACAAAAAATTCCGAGTTTCGCGTAGAAATAATTTACAGAATCAAACCGGACAGCCAGTGTTCCCATGGATAAAATAATACAGCGAAATTGTAGACGAAATATCAGATTTCATGCGAAATTTAGAAATAAATAAAAGTAAAAGCCTTCTGGCAAAAAAATCAATCTTTACTCACTGAAAATTTCAGAGCAATTGGTCCAGATTCGAAGAGAAAATTCGATTTTTTAAAAATAATGGAGACAACTAATAACAATAACAACGTAATATTAAAACGATCGTTATGTCTACTGAACGTGTCCAATGGTGACCGTACATTTGAACCCATGTGTATATCCGCGGGTTCAATCAATATGCTCGTGCTAAAACCCATGGGTTAGGTTAGTATGAGTACAAATATCCGTAAAACCAAAAAAAATTCCATAGGTGCAATGGCATGCAAGTGCAATTGTCGTGGGTTCAAATGTAATGGAACCGTGTCCAATAACACCACAACGCAAAGACGATTTTTCAAATTTGTCTGTTAGCGAGCGTCGTAGGTGAATTCTCGCGCAATTCACGATCGGTTCAGAGACGTTCTGTGTCCAAGTGAAGCGGCGCAGATCACGTGGTACCCCATATTCGAATAGTAAAATGCCATTCGAATAATTTAATATTCGATTCGCTATTCGAATATTTTGCCCAGCCCTAGACATGACAAAATGGAATCACACAGTCACACCACTTTACCCTAAAAAGCCCAACCTTATCTAGTCAGTGATTAGTTGAAAGTTAAAAAATCCACTTGGGGGGAAAACACGCAAACCGCATTGATTAAAAGTAAAAACATATGATCTTCTCCAATCCCCACACACTTGTGATGTAAATTACAAAATTTCCCATTCCTGCTACCGTGGTTGATAAGTCTGGTATTTTTTTAACTTGTTGTTGTCATACTGATGCAGACTAACAAAAACATTGGCAGAATGACGTCAGTATTTCAATGCCAAAAGAGTGGTATGTAATTTTTACTAGTTTCTGCTGTCCGCAAATAAAATGATGAAACTCAATTGGCAACTCACAAACAATGGGTGCCAACTTCCTTAGCTGAGCATGATACATTGACATACCTCCCTTTCAAATATAGCCTACTCCTCGATACACATTGGATATCGGTTCCTAAGGTTTTACATTGCCACAGATAAGTGGTACATAAATATTTTTTTTTAAGAATGTTTGTTCCAAGCAAGGTCATGAGAACTCAGTCAAAAATGAATGAGAGGGCAACTGACACTACGAACAATGATATGTGATGTGTTCCCCAGTAAATAAGACCTAGTCAATGACGCAAAATTTTTAACCAAATGGGTATCGGTTTTCATATTTTGTATATTTAAAAATCTTGTAATTTTGATAAATGAAAATAAAAGAAATCCCCCAAAATGAGCCCTAGTGTTATTTTTCGGAAAAAAATTAAAAAAAAAGACAGTCTTATTTTCGGAAGAAACACGGTAGGATCAGAGTACAAACTATTTATCAGCTCAGTATTAATGTGGAATTGCATAGAATTTTTTTGTCTAGTAGTCCGGTACACTGACTAAATGGATGAGAGTTCACAGCCTATTGAGAATGGCGCTGAAAACTTTGTTTGGAGGGACAGGAGCCAGTTTGCAGTTCTGACAACAATCATATCTATTGAAATCAGATCAACGCACCAAATATTTAACAGTTGGGATTCATTTATTCAAATCACATTTTACCAGATTATTGTTCAACAGTTGTCCAAGTATGATTTAAATATTCTTCAATATATCTAATTTTGTTCAGTTTAGGTCACAAAATGAAATAGTAGAGAAAGGTTCAGAATACTACTGTTAAGGGCATTTATCAAATCTTTGAAAAAAAAAATTTCCGTTATTTGATATACACAATCCTAACTGAAAAATTATTTTCCTTCCAGGGTACTAAAAAAGTAAATTGAAATCGATTCTTGAGTATTAATTTAGAGCGGTAACAAATAACTGTGGCAAAAAAAGCTCGTGATACGATGATAGATATTCAGGAGTTGAACAATGGCACAATGAATCATGACTCATACTTTGACAATAGAGCGTGAGTCTGAATAAATTTAACAAAGAAATTATGTAATGATCACACCTCGATTCAAGTGTAATGAAACACTTTGGCCTACTTTTTGATTTTACCTTTACGCTTATAACCCAACTATCACACGACTATGAATGACTGAGCATGTCATATTTCACTCATCTTTTATATAAGTCCAAAAATAGCTTAGTCACTATGGAAATCAATGAGGCATTACTGTGATGCACCTATAGTTTTGTGATCAAGCAAGTGTGGGTCGTACATGTCAGCTTATAGACTAAACAAGCAGTTCATTGACCTAACAAGGGGACGAGATATTAAACAAAATTTATCTACGATTTAAACTCAAACCTCGTAGCAACAAAGAACATCACAAACAATAGTCAGGAACAAAAGAGTTTTAACAAAACATGAGACTCGTTGGTCAAACAAATGGGGCAGTTCGTTGGTGTGTTGTTATAGGTTACTATTGGCAAAGTGCAGGTTGTTAAACACAAATTCAATATAAATAATAAGAAGTATCACAAACAGAAATGGAACGAAAATAACAATGAAATATATGTGAATAAAACCAGCATAAAACATTTATTAAAAATACGGTCTTTTTAAAATGCGTTGAATGAGTGAGCAATAAGTTCTTACTGATGATATGCTTGGTTTGGAACCATTATTGCGTATCGAAGGTAACTTAGGCGTGAATTGTTTCGTGTCAACATTGATTCCCTGAAAAACAAACGAGCGTAAGACTTGCTATCTACTCATTATGAATACTTATAGCAATGTGATGAACTCTAACCTTCATGGCCAAACTTTTTGGGCTCCTTTTCATGTACCTTAGTAAAGACATCCACACAATTCCAGAGAAGAAATACATACTGCCTGTTATTATCCAGAAAGCTTTAGCATCCTTAAAAATAAAAACACGATTTTACAATTCAAACAAAGCCCAAAATGGTGAAATGATGAATGAACCTGGAATTCATGCTATTCTATGTTAAAAAACTGACATTCACAAAGTGAAATAAAACTACAAAAATGACTTGACATTTTGAAATATTCTACTTTGATATGTTGTATTCATATCTAGTTTTGACTTACTTCTTCCAAAGACGAATTTAAATTCATTCCAAATGCCACACCAACCATTCCACAGATGGTCAATGCAAACATTCCCATAGTTAATTGAAGTTCATACTTCAGTAACATGTTCCGATGACTGAAAATAATTAACCAATGATGAATATAATAAAGAGGTTAAAACAAGGTATCGCAAATAAATGCAGCACTTGGATAAAAGCATTATCATAACACTTGTTTGGCTGAAAAATCATTTACTCAATTTATGCTTATGACAAACAAAGCAAAAATCATATTTTTAGATTTCATTAGCTACTTTTACTGGGCCATGTTCAGAGCCAATGCATGATTAAACATCATATATAAAAAGAACACTGGAAAGATGTAATATTCAAGTAGTTAATATTCTAAAAAAATTTCTGCCTACATTACATAGTCATCATTTTACAAATTAATGTAAATTAAATAAGCTAACCTGTCCAAATTAATCAATATTGCACTATTTGAATCATCAATGGCTTGCTTCAATTCTGTAACTTTATTTACAATTTCTTCACCCTGAATAATAGTGATAGAATGGTGTTGTGAAAGTATATTGAGAATAAGAATTACAAAGAGCATAACAAAAAAAGGAACATATTAAAAATTAGATTACAGTAAAGCAAAGGTTTCCAAGACAATCCTGCCTTGGCCTATTTTTAAGCTCCTAATCACTCTCCCAGGCTATGCATAAAAACTTTATTTGTATTTGTAATCAAATATTCAACAGGACATTTGTTTGTGAAACGCGTAACTTGTACCCTAGATTTTGTTGGTTTTGAACAGTTTATAACGTATGCGTATATATGCATTACAACAATACTATATAAGGTAAAAAATAAGAGGGAGGAGGCACTAAAGCAATATATTTCTAAAAAAACAACTTCCACACATCAGAAATAAGCATCACAAATTAGCTGAAAAATTTTCTCTATACACTACATACTGACCTCTTTAAGATATGAATCCAACAGTAATTCCATTTCATCAAGGAGATTTATTCGAAACTGTGTTTGTTTCTGTGTAGGTTTGATATGATGTAAATGGTTATCTGTGTGATCGTCATTGCCAAATATTGCATTGGGAGTAAATACATATACAGTGTATAAGCTTGAAGAACTAAACAAGAATATAATATGAAATGGAAACTGTTTTTTAAACATTCTAAGGTCTAGTGTAATATATTGCCAAATATTCAATTGAATATACAAAATAAAAGTGAAACAATAATTAAATGAATGAAATTTCCTAATTTCTAGTTATCGCTTGTATAAAAGATTCAAATTTTGCCCTCCCTGAAACTTTATAGATATTTGAATATATTTTCCAATGATTGACCTGAGTCCCACATGACTTATGGATGTGACTTCCTGATCATTCTAATTACCTACGCTTAACTAAATATCAATCAATGAAGTCATGAAATATCCAAAAACCATAGAATTTGCATATCTTTTTCAATCAATTCCATTTCAAGATATTAAAACGGCAAAACTAAGTTGATTGAAACATGGATGGTGAAAAAATGTCACAATATAGCTAACATAGCTTCGTCCATGTCAGAGGTGTTCAAAAATAAATAAATAGGTTGTAATACTGTATACTTATATTATATATTTATATTGAAAAACTGCCTCAACTTATTAAATTAAGTATTTTCTCATATAGCTCATAAGTCATAATAATAATGAAAATTACTCGATATTATCACAAGGTTCGACACTGATACAAAGATCTTTCAAAATAAAATGAAAGTGAAACAATAATTGAATGAATGAAATTTCCGTATTTTCTCATTGCTGTATATAAGCATCAAATTTTCCTCTCCCTAACACTTTATAGATATTTGAATATATTTTTCAATGATTGACCTATGTCCCACATGACATACAGATGTGACTTCCTGATGACTCTAATTACCGACGCTTAACTAAATATCAATCAATGAAAAGTCATGAAATACCAAAAAACCATAGAATTTGCATATCTGTTTCAATCAATTCCATTTCAAGATATTAAAACGGCAAAACTAAGTTGATTGAAACATGGGTGGTGATAAAATGTCACAATATAGCTAAAATAGTTTTGTCCATGTCAGAGGTGTTCAAAAATTAAATAAATAGGTTGTAAAAATGTATACTTATATTATATATTTATATTGAAAAAATTATTTGAATTAAGCATTTTTTCATATAAAAAAAAAATTACTCGATATTATCACGAGGTTCCACACTGATACAAAGATCTTTTAAATCTTCTTCATATTCAAGAATATCGTCCAACATCTGACAATATTCTTTAACAATCGTTGAAAATTTGTTCAACCTGCAGAAAGAGAGATAAATTTAGTAAATAAATAAGAAAAACCATCACAGCTCAATTAAACGTGGTAATCTATCTTACATTGAATTATACTGCAGTAGTATATGTACAAGAGACCGATCTACATCCATATTAGTGGGATCAGTCAAAGTTTGAAGAAGTTGTTCAATAGTTGGTTCTAATTCCTGCAAATCTGCAGTCATTGAATTTATCTGGAATGTCATTAATAAAATATTTCAATAACGTCATTAGAGAAAAGTTATAGAAGACGATTTTTAGGACCTACATTTAATGAGCAATACTGGTCAGTGGTAGACAAATAGAATAGTGGAATTTCCTTATGTGATATAAAAGATTATCACAATTCACAATGACATAATATACATTCCCCTAAAGCTTGAATCATTCTGTAAAATATAAATTGAAGACAAATAAGGGAAAATGTGTTGGAATTGAACTGACTTTTTTTAAAGTGTATTTCAAAAAAGTTCAATTTATCAACTTTTTCATCCAAATATGGCATGGCATTCTGTACCTAACCGTTTTATATTTTCAATTATAACTTACTAGAATAACAATATAGTTCGAATGAATTAACTTTTTGAAGAGAAATATAGGTGGGTAATTTGGTGACTGTATGCAGCTACATATCTAAAAAGCCATTCATATTTGCTAATTCATATTACATTGTTACAAAGAAATATCGCTATAATTTTAACATTGGATAAAATAAAGTAGGCGGAACTTACACCAAATGATAAAATTGCTTCTAATACTCTATACTCAAATGGCAAGTGCTTCGTATGAAGTTTATTCTCTGTTAGTGTGTCTGGTAAATTCTTACAAAATAGTCTGAGTTTGTCATCTTCCACTGATTGTTGCAACTTCGGTGAGCTCAAGGCTGGTGAATCTATCAGCAGAAGAGCGTTTTGGCAGATGACAGCTTTCAATTTCTGGCATATAATTTAGGACAGACACTGTACACCAGAATGAATTTCAATATGACTGTACCAGAAGAATTATCAAAAGCATGATAAAACAACGCTTACATAAAAATATTTCAAAGCCGCAAATACCAGTAAGGTGGTAATATAAAATATTGAATAAATTTTTCATGAGGTTTTCACGCCCTCAACTCTTCACAAGACAAATGATAATCATTCAAAGTGGATTGATTTGCTCTGTCCAGTGTCCAGCCTACGTTAATCTTGTGTTACATGAATAAAACATTGTTGTAATTACTGACACATTTTGAAATGAGTTATGAACTAGTATTTGCAATGTAGAAAATTTCATTTTTTAATTCAATAAAAACCACATTCAGGCATTTTGTAAATTCAAATTACTTTTTCACCAGTCTAAGCTTATATTAGTGGTATTACATTGTATACATTTTCGTGTTTTTATGTGCATTGATACGGAAGAATGAAAAACAATTGGGTGTAACTTTAGACGCTAATTGTCACATGGTCTTTTATATGGCCTAAGGCTTACAACATGTTCACTGAGTGAATATGATATCTATATCACATGATTTGTCACAAGTTTCAAATGTATTCCCTAGATATGTGTACCAGGTTAGCGTTAGGCCATAACTTTATTCCGATTTTCCTTATTTTAATTGGGGACTGTCTGTGTTAGCCAAGTGGATATACGCCCTGCCCATAGGTTTCAGTCTTTCTACACAACTTGATGTAAAGTATGCGAACAAAATTAGTTACTTCCATATTAGTACACACACCTTTAGAACACTGATTCAAAATATTACACAACAGATAAGTTGGAAAATTATCATTTTCTAGTTGAAGTTTATCCGAAATACAAAATGCTTAATACTTTTGAGAAAATAATTTGATATAAAATACAGAAAATATGTGAACAATCTACCTGAATTCTTAGTATCATTTTAGAACTTCTTGCGCAGAGCATGTGAGAGTGTTGAAATCGTAAATCCCTCGCAGACAGACCAAGTTCATTGTAGAAAGTTAACTTCGGAACTTCTGAAAGGTAGAATTGAGTTGAATGAAAAAAATGAATCATTTGAGATTTTTTCAAGTACCAATACATATATGAAAGAAGCCACTACAGTATTTCCCCGGAATTAGGACCTACCCTGAAAATAAGACTTACCGTACCCCGAATTTTAAAAATGACCTTATTTTTTTTGGCCTGGTCGATAGCAAGAAATCTCTCCTACAAGTTTTAAATGATTGATAATCAATTGTTTTGCAGTTATCTTGATTAAAAACATGTTGTTCATAAGTAAATAGATATCGGTGTTCATATTTTGTATATTTGAAAATCTCGTAACTCTTTACTTTGTAATTCGATAAATGAAAATATAATATAAGCCCCGAAAATAGGCCCTAGTGTTATTTTTCGGAAGAAAATTGAAATAAGACCCAGTCTTATTTTTGGGGGAACTCGGTAGTTTTTGAAGGTCCAGAATCTCGATGGTTCATCTACACATTTTATAACATCTAAGATCAAAAACCATACAATATATAGGCCTACAACCAACATGCGCAACAATATTACCATTACCAAATCATAACACACCTACCATAGTTTGCAACACCTCCATCTGGATCGATATGATACTGAAAACAAATTTTTTGAAAGTAAGAACAATTAACATTTATAAACATCCATGTGTGAATAGTGGATATAAAACATACAAAAATACTGGATTAGTTCAGATATTTGAAAATATGCACATAAACCAGGAATACTGAATTTTGCAATTGATATACTATTAATTCAAAAGCAAAGATCAATAAACGAAAGCTGTGGCTAGCAGGTGGATGATTGATTCATGATATGTATTCAAAAACTACTGTAATCCAGGATATTATGACTAAAGGTAATGTTGATATATGGTAATATACGCCTACCAGTGAATAATAGATTCATGTGTGAAATGAAAACAATGGAAAGTTCCTATATTTATTGTCAGGCTAATGAATACAGACAGGAGGAAATAAAAATATATTATCTTTATGATAGTGATAGTTGATATGAGGTCCAAAATCCAGCGTTAAAGTCAGATGATAGGTATTGCCGTACATTTAACTCAATTTTTACAACAAATTTACAATTTATACTTGTTGTCTCGATGAAGCTGAGGACGTCAAGGAGAATATACCTAAAATCATTTACATTGCATAGCCATACTATACTGAGCGTGATATAATGAAATACAAACACTCACAACTTGAAATGTTGATTTTTTCTGTGATAACACAGATGAGGTGATTCCTGAACATGTCCTCTGTATTGAACCTATAAATAATAAATGGGAAACTTGATGGCACAACTTTATTTTGACAAACCAAACCAGTATTCAGAATGATAGCATTAGTGAAAACCTCTTTTAGAGTTTGTACAATAATAGAATGAACAAATTTGAAATCCATATAATATTCACGGATTGGATACAATAATATGTGACAATTTATCTGACACCAATTACCTTCAACCCATATTTTTACATTCCACGAACTACAAACACTTTCATTTTTGATAGATAATTATTTTGTTTGTACGCTTCATACATGTAAGTATATAAGCCATATAAGTAGAAAATGCATTTGGTGTTCAGTTTATACCAAACAATCAGATATTCAGTTGTGAAGCTAATTGATGAAAGAATACTCACCATTTAAACACCGTTTAGTATGAATGAATAAACCCTTGTATGTTTTATTAGCACAACTATGACAGAGTATTTTTCGCATACAATGAAGAACAGGAGTTCCACCAATATTCATAGTTCACATTATATTTATTTATACAAAATTATGATCTAAAAGTATTAGTGCAAGGTTAATATCAGTATATCGCAATAGTATATATATACTGTACATATAATCAATCTATTAGGCTATCGAAATTATTAAATAGCGATTAACTTTTGATTTCCTATTATAACTATAAGTCTACTACATGCATGCAGTCATGTTGACCAAAAATCGTCTATGAATTGACCATTGACACTAATATGAAGAATAATTCACAGAATTTATAATAAAATAGTATACCATCAACATTCATATTATTGAATTCAAAATAGATTATTGAACCAGAACAACCCAGAGTTTCAGAATTTGTTTGGTTACTGTGAATTTATTGTAGATTTCGTGCATTTTATAATAATACCAAGAGTCACTTATTTCCAATGCTATGAAGTCATCATAAACATGATCAATTTAATATATTTGAATAACTGACTCTTCTGCTAATAATATATGAAATGTCAGGTAAATTTCAATAGAGAAAAGAATTAGGTAATTACTGATAGTTACATCTCGGTAATAGTAAATAGCATCGATCATTAATGTGCAATAATGAAGTTTAACAGTCTCTGTACTCACACCACAATAAAAAACAAACAGTATAAGAGGTGCAATATATCCCTGAAAAAAAATTGTGCAAAATATTGAAAAGGTTTTATATGAATTGAATAGGTTTAAGTTGACATAATCTGTTGGCGCTTGGAATGTATTGTGCAAAGTATTGAAATGTTTTTTGTATATATGGATTGAATAGGTTTAAGTTGACAATGACATAATCAGTTGGTGCTTGGAATGTACAATAAATTAAATATAAAACGAGCTGAAATTTTTATAAGGTAATATCATAATTGGGACTTTAGTGAAAAGTACTTGTCTGAATCACACGCCGAAGTGGCACGTCCCCTTGATTGAGTTTGAAGTCCACGTTTGGCACGTCCCCTTGAAGTTATTTTAATGTATAGTAAAAAGGTTTTGTAAAGGGATCTAAATTATTATTTGAAATCAAATTACTATCGCTGGCGTTGATAAAGATGAAAATCAAGGCGATACATACAGATGACTATGGATGATGTTTAATATATTTATCCACAACGTATTCCGAAATTGAAATTTAGAAAAGCTGATACATTTTGAGTGGTTCTCAAAAAGAAATTTACGAGGTTTATTTTCTTCATTTCTATCCAAATTTTATGATTTAAATCAGTCATCTTTTGGGTAGAATTAAATAGGATTAGAATTTCAAACAATTATCATGATATAACAAAAAATAGTAAAATTTTGTTCCTGTGTATAGTTTTCTCAATGTTCATGTATAAAAAGAAAACACAGTTCAGTGAAATATGTGCAATGTACCGTATAAAAACTTTATGCAATAGGAAAATAACATAATCGGTTTAAAAACAAAATGTGTATGAAAGGTTGCAATAGATATGTGCTTGAGCAGAAAGATACAAAAACGATTTCTGCAGACGTCCACCTTAACCATTTGAAATATTTTCACAAAAATGAGGTTATTTTACAAAGAATCAAAAATAACGATATACCGTATGTAGAATTTGGCTCATAAAAAAGATCCAGAAATACAGAATATTTGAAAACAAATCCAAATGAGTTGACGAGTTGTAATTTACAAGTAATATGCTATTATCCAGTGACAACAGCATAATAAGCTATCCTTTGCATGTTCCTCAAAAAGCATATAATTTTTCATTAAAGAAATTGTGCTGAGATAAATTTGAAATACTAGACTACTTGGATACAAGTATCCTTGACAGTTTTTACAACTAAAAATGGAAGTGGAATGAAAAATGCAGAGGGTATCAGTCATAAGATTAGGAATATACATATTGAAAGTCACACATGCATACTACCGTAACTTTGTATAGCTAAATAAAGGTATATAATATAATAAATTACATTAATAAACTAGACACCCTATTTATGACACTTCAATATACTTATATGTTTAGAAATTAGTTCACTACATTGAATAATAACCTACTAGGTCACTTATTATATGGTGTAAAACTATACAATGAAACATTTCGATCAATTATCATCATGATCAGTCTCGAACCACATCATATCGATAAGGAAGGTTGCACCAAGAAGCAAAGCCTTTTCTTTCACATCCAAATCCATTGGGAATTGAATCCCAAAATTTGTAGCATCGGTGAACATTTCTTTAGTAAATCCAGCATACTGACGAGCAATTGTGCCAATGTGCTTAGATTCATCAGCTGAAAAAACTTCAAAAGGAGTATCGGCTGTACAGCATGGGCCAGAACACACGCAACACGGACCTTTGATAATCATAATTGTTTGGTCCTGAGCATTTTGTACTGCATAACGAGGCTTCCAGAAAGAACACATCTGCACAATCCTACCAATCTTCACGCCCACAGGTGCTTCAACATCAATGGTATATGCACAAGTGTCACCACTAACACACCAACAACAACCTGCACAGCACTTGAATTCACGATGAGCTCTTATTACTTCTTGGCCAAGGTTATCCACAATGTGCATGTCAAATCCACGGGAAGAACCACAACAAATTCTGTGGCAGAATTCAGACTCTTCATATGCAAAATAGCATTGCTGGCCGAGTGAATTTTTTATGGCATACTTGTTCTTTGTTTCTATTCCTGTCATTGCTTCAAACAGCTCGACTTTTTGATGAACAAGTACTTGGTCGAGCTGGGTCAAATATTCAAGACCAGGTGGACAGCCTAACATTGATTCTGGTTTCACCATCCACTGTGGTTGGGCTACAACGGCCCCTGCTGGGGAAGCCATAGGTATATGTGATGAATTCTGCATCTTTTTTTCTGTGACAGCAAATGGATGGAAAAAGCTAAATTAATCTAACTGCTAAAAAAAATGTTAAAATTTATTGTATAATATAATCCATGTAAACCTACAATTTTGGCTTAGTCAACAGCAAAGCAACATATTAATAATAATAGCCCACTTCCCTAACTTCAGAAAATCTTAGCATCTCAGTCTCCTATAAAAACTCGGCAATCTATAATCCCATAGTTGATATCAAGAGAGGAGTGTCATGATTCACATCGTGAATGCAGATCTTTCTTGGTGAATACCACAATTGATATCACTAGTGCTAATCTAATTGCTAATACATACAGTAATATCAACATCTGGAAATGGAAATATGCAATATTTAATACATTATTATAGATCAGAAAAGTATAGTTAAAATACAGCATGATAGTAGGTAAGGTAGTAAACAAAGAGATGTTTGTTTATGATAAACTGTTTATATTGAATAATTAATATGATAATTAATAATACAGCAATTATTTGTAAAATTTTCCAATATTGACATAAGCAAACTATACATTTTTTTACTATATTGTCCTGAGCCTGAGAAAATATTGATACAGAAATGGGCAAAAAGTTCAAATTTTGTCAACATAAACTTATAATACCAGGCATTTCCAAAAACCACTTGAAAATCTATCAATATTGAATGGATCTTCACAGGTGTTTCAGTATTGGAATTATGCAGTGACAAAACTTTTTTTTTATCCGAAAAATATTTCAAAACAATGATTGATACTAAGATACTGAGTTAGATATATAAACTAAGCATTATACCATCTATATACACAATTTGAAAGAAAAAATCTACACATTTGAATACAGAATATCATAAATAAATCAATAAAGTTCAGGAACTGAATACAATCTAGGAGTAGTTTATTAGGAAAAATACATTGGTTTCTGGATCTCTCTTTCAGTGCACTTGTTTTAAAGCATGAAGCTGTACAGATCAGGCAGGTAGCAATCATTTAAGGTAAAATGTATTAATATATGATAATCTTGGAAGAATCTGATATGAGCACAACTATGCATTGAAGAAATAAATCGCTTTGCACAAAGCATAGGCATACATGGATGCCCAAGGGGAATTGAATACTTATCAAATCGGTTATATGAGATATAGAAGACACCTGATTTTAGGGAAGAATTTCTAAGAATTTCATATATTATGAATCCCAAAATTATATTAAAAATAGAAAAACAATCAAAAAAAGTTTATTTCAACTATTTTTCAGCGCTAAATTCAATTATCATGAAGCTATATTGATTTGAGCAAATTCCCCTGGTAAACATAATCCAATTATAATATATTCGATATCCATATTTAAAAATATTATTTTGGAATGTATTTGGAGTAGTTAAATATTCAGATTTGGGCATCCTTCGGTAAAAAATTCAATGAGGGTAATTGGTTTGAAGGATTATATATCAGGTTTCAGTGCAATATATAGAAAACATCAAAAAATACAACATGAACTGTGAAATCATAATGAAGAATAAACTTGTGTAATGTGTAATAAAGTTGCAATATTGATTGTTATTTCATAAAAGAAATTGAAAATAAAATTTCCACATTATAATATTAATAAAATCATGTAATGGTAATAAACATCAACCTTCAATATGCCATGAACACTTCTAACTATATAAAAAAATGCAATATTAGTTAACGTTGAAAACATTATAATGAATGAGAATTATTTTTATAATATCTTCTTAATTTTTCATGTGAAATCACTGATTCTGATTTTCAAAGAACATCATGTCAATGAGAAATGTAGCACTCAACAACAGAGCTTTAACTTTGACATCCAGATCCATCGGAAAACTAATTCCAAAATTTGTGGCGTTGGTGAACATTTCTTTGGTCAATCCTGAGTATTGACGGGCCAGGGTGCCAATCTGTTGAGACTCATCCGCAGTGAAAACATTGAACGGAACATCCTCAGGACAGCAGGGACCAGCACAAATGCAACATGGCCCTTGAATCACAAGAACTGTTTCATTATTGGTGTTTTGAATCGCGTATCTAGGCTTCCAAGATGAATAAAGCTGAACAATTCTTCCAATGGGAACTCCTACGGGAGACTCCACAGAAACAATGAATGCACAACTATCACCTTTAATGCACCAACAGCACCCGACACAACACTTGAATTCACGACGAGCTCTGATTACTTCTTGATTAAGGTTGTCAACAATATGCATATCAAATCCTCTAGCATTGCCGCAGCAAATTCTGTGACAAAGCTCAGACTCTTCATACGCAAAATAGCACTGTTGGCCGAGATTATTCTTGATTGCGTACCTGTTCCTGGTCTCTATGCCTGTGAATGCTTCCAATAACTCGACTTGTTGGTGAATAAGAAGTTGATCAAGCTGGGTTAAATATTCTAAGCCAGGCGGGCATCCCACCATTGATCCGGGCTTTGCCATCCATTGGGACTGGAAATTGGTACCTTGTGGTGCCATTGGCACATTATTGCCAGTGCTCTGCATGATTTTAAGTTTAGGAATAAAACGTCTGAGAATGTGTAACAAAAGATAATATATTATCCATTATAGTATTTTTTAACAATACGGTCTAATTATGAAAATAGTGAAAAAGCTTGTTATAGGATATCGAAATGTCATATTTGAAAATGAAGCTCTAACTGTCTAATGAGAATATCAATCACAAGAATCATGGATTTGGATGAAAGTTCGAAGATTGAAAATGATTATTTTCTAATAGATTTATTGAAAAACAAAACAAAAAAAGATTCCAATTACCGAATTAACAATAAGCAGCAAAGAAATTTGCCTTTGAAAAGTGTGATGGCAGGATGGGTTTCTAAAAGAAGTATCGTACAGTAGAAGTCTAGTACGGTAATAGAGTAGTACCGGTAGCCTACCGTACTGCCGTAAGGTCGCTTCATCTAGCACAGGGTGGTCCAAGGTTGTCGGTCTCACGGGCCACACTACAATTTTTGTATTGTTCGCGAGTCACAATAATGCCAAGAATAGGTAAACAGTGCTTTACGGAGAAAATGCCGTTATAGTTTGACACCGACAGAACTTGCAGACATATTAAGCAAGCATTGTGGTATTTTTTCTCCCATATCTGGTCAAAAATTTGTTTGAATTGGTCAGCTTTCTTTTTAAACTCATGTTACAAGATAACTGAAGATCTATTGATTACCAAATTTTACAAAATTTGAGATACAGGAGGGAAATTACTAAATTTTCTGACATATAGGCAGCATTTTTTTGTACTACTGTTTAGGCTGGTTGCGAAAAAACACCCGACAGGAATTTATTGGTCGGCCATTACATTAATATTTAGTTACCGTACCGGTATCACTTATCAGGCATAGTCAACCTAGGCTAATAGATTCCTCAATCGATTTTTAGTTTGCTATGAAGCCTATTTTGTTAGCATATATTCCCGACCGAAAATATAAAAACCAGTTAACCATTAAGACTTGCCAAGCACATCATTCAACTTCGCTAGTTGTCTCAGATAGCCATAACAGTACGGTATACCGTAACACTAGTTAATTCAGTGACAGGTGACAGCGACGCGTGCCACAAAAAATGAAGCGGCGGGCCACCGCCACATGTGGCCCGCAGGTCTGGGTTTGGACCACTCTGATCTAGCAGACTTTTGAACTTGCCCCCCAAAGTTCACTGTTTTACTATGATAACGGTAATCGATCGAGGAATACCGGTATAAAATGTCCTTTGAAAGATATCTAGACTATAGGTCCGTTTCAGTACCGGTAGAATTAGATGAAAATTCTTCCCGTATCGCTAATTCGGAGTACGGTACATTCCGATAATTAAAGGACCGGTACGGTACCTATTAATTACCTCAATTACGGTATGCCAACACTCGCAGTTCTCTCTCTCGAATATCTGTTACGGTACCGGTATGTTAAAATATTCTCACCCAAATGTAAATAGAAAAATAGTGTGATAGTACCTATCTCGTGACGCGTATTGAACTGCAGTTTCTTGTTTTCTTCCTCGAGTGACGGTCGCTACAATTGTGCCTGAACGAGCTCTGTTCAATATATACCTAAGTTATAACCATATCATTTGTGCGCTTTTCAACTTCCACAAACAAAACGAGATTCTGCTACCAAACTTGATGCCTGAGGCTAATCCCCCACGGCCATAAAGTGATAAGATTTTAATGATCAATACCTCCTGAAATCAATTTAACGAAAAAACAATCTGCGGGTAGGTGGATTCTATTCTATCCACCTACCCGCAGATTTTTTTTCGTTTTTCAGGCTACGTCACAATCATCAAATGACGCGGCGTCTGCAGCTGCCGCAAACTTCCATACCATGGCCGCTACGGCCAAACCTATGGCGACTGACTTTTAAACTGCCATAAACCAATGACGAGCTGCCGTTACCGCGGCAGCAAATTTAAAACCAATGGCAGGTAAAATTTGCAGCCGTAACCACGGCAGGTGGGCCGTAATAACAGGGCTGTCTCTTATGGTGCAAATATTAGGAAGTTGGAACGTTTTTATTATGGATACAGTTTTGATGGATTTGGGGTTAGGGTTTAAGTAGATATAATTCCGCATGATAAAATCAAAATCTGGGACATTAATTTGTGAATATACCGTTAATACTGATTACTGAATGGCGCTATGAAACCATGGCAAGAGCTGCCGCGGTTCGTTCGTGGCAGGAGCTGCCATGAAGTGGTAAGAACTGCGCCTCCTATTTTCTCTACTTTTTCAGCAATGACGTAACAATTAAAAAATAATGGAAATTGAACTCTAGATATTATCACCCTAATTAATTATCAGACACAGTCACCATCATGGCCCGGCCTCCATTGTGAAAATTATCTGGAGTATGAAAAATGTGAAGATACTCCCAATTAAGCTTTGATATTGTAGTACATTCTGTGTCAATTTTGTAAAGCAATTTTGTCTTACAATGACCACAGATAGAAAAGAAATGGATCTAGTGGTCAAAATTACTGTTGAATCTTCATCATGCAGAACTTTTCGATTCAGCTTGACAGCAGTAAGACCAGTGGACCCTACTCAAAAGGTAGGTATCATAGGTAGGCTTACCATATTTCTGAAACAAAAAACCGGGACGGCGCGGATTTGACAAGCCAACCTTAGTTCGATTCCAAAGGCTTACTAATAGTTTAAAGGTTTTCCATACCATTGTGGGTAGATTACGGGCATCAAAATGAGCTGTGAATCCTATTAAACTATTCTCTATTGGTCCTTGCTTCAAACATTGGAAATCGTTCAACTTTTATATTTTCAACAATTATAAAACTTGCACTTTGTTTCCGTCATTTTGATGATACAACGACAGTACAGTTGGGTGTTGAATTAACGCGCGGTTCATACTTCAAATCACAACTATGACATAACAATTTTTCTCTCAATCTGAACTAGTTAGTGAAGTGAGACGCAAATCAGGGTAAATCAGCTGCCTCCGTTAAAAACAAAATTTTGTAATGATATCAAATGGAAAAATTATTACTGTCATACTGCAAAACCGGGACATTTAAGTCCATCGCCGGGACGGCGGAAAAACATGCTAAAACCGGGACTGTCCCGGCTAAACCGGGACGTATGGTAAGCCTAATCATAGGTATCACTCCATAAAAAGATAGGTATCAGTAGTAAATGACTAAAAAGGTAGGTATCAGTAGTAGATGACTAAAAAGGTAGGTATCAGTAGTAAATGACTAAAAAGGTAGGTATCAGTAGTAAATGACTAAAAAGGGGGCTCCCGAAGTATGCGAACCAAGATGGCGGACATCGGAATGTAATAAGTGTACTAGGTTAGGGTTAGGCCATAATTTTAGGTATAAATACTACGGGAGGCCCTTGGCTAGTCTTCGAACTGATAATAGGACTAAAATAAGGAAAATGCTAATGCTAAACCGCGCAGCTCTAGGGGGGACGTTGATCCTGGTGTCACTGCATTATCACAACTTACAGTTTCAACCTGTCTTCATTTCCAATATATATTTATATTCAATAAAAATTCCAATAAAGAGATAAAACTCGCCTGAAACACAAACATCCGCGAATGAATATGTAAATGACTATGGGTGCAAATGTCCATGAGTGCTATCTATATATATATATGCGGTTCTAAAATCCGCAAGCGCAAATGTATGTTGGTTCAACGTCCCCAATGTCGTTTGCGGGTGCAAATATACTGTCACCTCCGTTCAGAATCTGCTCAGCTCAAAAGCTGACTTTACATTATTATATACCCCAATTACTTGTAAACTTAACAGCCCTTGTAATGAAAAAAATGTTTTACATCCAATATTACGTCAACAGACGCCGCGTCTGTTTCGATTTGACTAAAAAGATGATCTGATAAGTCAGTTCCCAACCTTCTTATCTCAATTTCCCACCTCCGATTTGGGCTGAGTTTTTATTTCCCATTACATATGGAATCACTTGGAAAGAATAATTTTCCTGTCAATAATAATTGGCAAGACTTAATAAAGGCTTGCAATTGGTGTAGAAGTTTAAACCCCGTGAAAACATTAATTATGCCGTCTAGCATCCCAAGACAGTAACGATCCGTGTAAAGAAAATCAGTGTTATCCATCGAATAGAACAACTCAACGTTTAAAATTACAAAAAAAACGTGTCAGAGTTTACATTACACCGTCCATTTCAATTTTAACGCCTCAGACTTGCTCGGCAGAATATCATCACACACCGCGAAACAAAGTTTCATCTATGTCCCACCGATTTTATGGAACTTTTGGCCTTTGCTATTAGCAAGACATCTACAAATGACGCATTCAATATCATCTTTGAACTCATTTGGAATTGCCCGTGTTGTCGAATCTTATCCTGCCTTTATTTTGCAACTTTTTTTTAGCAAACTAATAAGCAAATGATGTTTGAAATATGTTGCCTCATTTGATGGCGCTACATAGAACCATTGGATATGGTCTTAGTGCAAAAAACGCATTGCACCAGTTGCTCAAAATTTTTCCTTAAAAAAACCTGAAAAGTAGCCGAGGTGACTATGATCGTACTTTATTTTTACATTAACAATTTAGTAGAATGGAGGGACGGGTCAAATATTTGTTCATCAGAGCGCGTGCATATCTCTGAGACATTTGAATAAAAGCTGTTCTCTTTTGCGGCTCTGCTACGAAAATCTTCTTGCGTTACTTTTAAAGCATTGTTGCTCGTTCGAGACATGTCTGTGAGGTTGTTATCGGCCGACCAAAGATCAAAATGAGTTGCGTAGCTCGATCAGAATATCATGGCCAACAACGTGATATTTTACTTAAGTTTCGATTAATTGAATGGGAACCTCTCCGATAAGAGATAGACACGCAAATAGGTGACATACCTATAAAATTTGTTTATATAAATAAAATTTATTGATGAGTCAAACTGAGCAACGGCTGTTTATTAAATATTGAATATTAAAAATCAGCATGCTTGCATATTTGTTTTACCTTTTTTTAAATATTAAAAATGTGTAGTGACACAAATAAATCAAGTCGTTGTATCACTGGAACGAAATCTATCAAAAACCAAGCAAAATCGCTTTGTGATTGCTTTTCGAATTTCAATATTGTTGGTTAAAACTTCGGTCAATGGAGTATCGTTCGTTCCAACATGAAATAAATCAAAGACAGGAAGATTTCTGAATAAAATTGGGAAAGAAGTAAGCAATGACGCTGAAACAACACTTTCACATGGATTCGATGGCAGCATAAATTCACCCGGACAGCTTGATAAGTGAAACAGTCCACACCTTATTTAGATTTGAGCATAGGATATTGACAGTTACTTTTCGTTCTTTTCTCAGTTGAAAATTTAGATATATTTTTTTTGAGTTCAATATATTTTATAGACTTTTAAAAAAAATGCCAAACAAGATTAACATATACTCAAAAAAATTATAATGTATAGTTTAAAATCTACAAATAATAAATTGCACTTTGAATATGTGATATTTGACCAAGATGGTATTAAATCATAGTTCTTTATCGGGCCTTGGATGCCGTGTCAATGTGACCTATCAAATCATATTTTGACCAGCACGTCATTTTGACCAGCAAAGTGGACTAATATTCATTTTGTGCTGCCCCAAGTATAAGATTTACTTATCCAGCGGTATGTGAACCACCCTATGGCAGGGAGGAGTCCAGCAATCCTCCTTGCACATAATTCCCCCCCATGGGATTCGAACCCACGTGGGGTAATCCGGAGTGTTTTAAAGCATATTCCTGACGATCAGCATGGTGTGTCACGCAGAATTCCTACTCTCTTTAGAAGTCATAAAATGTTACTAATTTTATTACAGTGTGGTGTATGCAATTATTCTACTTACCCCTCTTTAATAAATTCACTTGATTCTTCTTCTAAAAATTTACTCCAATCAAGCTCCTTTCTGTTGGGTCCAATGAAAGCAACATTCATAAGATTGATGGCTTCATCTGCAGTAACATTTAACATCGGACACATGTTGAGAGCAGCATACAATGCTATTTCAGATAATTTTTGATTTGGCCATACAATTGCATCTGTATTGAGGAACAAATAACGTTGCATTATGAATATGCATAAAATACTTTATCAGGAATATCTAGACTTGACCAACTCAATTATGAATTTCTTTGATAACAGACATTTAACAACCTCATGTAAGTTCAGGTATTCTTCAGTGTGCAATAGGTTTGCTTGGCATCTACAACCAAGTGTATCCTGGTGCAACTAAAACCCAAAGAGGGTTGTGATTCAGATTATAATCAAATCGCCTTATTGACTACCCTCACTCTTGATCAGTGGTTCTCAAACTTTTAAGCATGCCCCCTTTTTAGAATTTGTCAAGTCTCGCACCCTTCCCCAAAAATAACTAGCTAACAATAAGCTACAAATAAGAGATAGTAAGGCAAAAGTATGTTTTATTGAAAAAAAAAAATTGATCTAGATACTCGAGTTAGCTGGAAAACTTATGGTACAATGAGCACATAGCACAATAAAAATTTACCCAAATAAATGTAATTGAAAAAACAAACCAGTTTTTGCTCTGTCACTGACAGGACATGCGAGTTCTGCAAATTCAACTTGGTTTAAAGTTTCACAAACATCACACCCAACTGGCCATGAAGGATCATCAGGTTGTGTTGGCCAGGTGAAATCTGTTTTCACCATGTTATTATGTCTGAATAGCTGCTTCAATCTCGCAAAGTACAAAATAATAAAGTTTGGTGTCAGGCACATGGACTATGATATCATTAATGTTTTTATGACTATGAATTTTTAACGTTTTAATAGTAAAGTTGAATGTCAGAAAATCTTCATTCAACAGAAAAATATCTGGTAGCCTATTATACACCAAAGTTTTTGTGCTTTGCATCCAGGAAAATGATAGTTACAGTAGGAACATACCCAGTGATGGAATTCAGCCGGTTCGCACCGGTTCTATAGAACCGTCTCACGGAATTTTATGAGATCAGCGAACTGGTTAGCTTTACTGATTACTGTCAATGTTCTGTTTGTAACAGAACGGGCTGAAAAAATGACTTTTGTGATGGAACCGGCTGACAAAAAATTTGAATCCCACCACTGATTGTACCTCAGAACTAACGAAATCACTTTTTGCCTTCAAATTGGTCGATCAGAGATAAATGAAAAACATTGAACTCTGGATAGAGCAATTATATTCTAAAGAATTATGTGATAGTTATATTATGCTTTTGTAACTATGCAAAAAGGGGGTAAATATTTCCAAGCTTAATTTTATTGGTTGTTATTGAACTTGTAACTTGGTGAAAAAAAAAATTCTATAAAGTTTACTTTTTTCTCTTTGCTATAATAGAATAGATACTCTATTTTTCCTAACTTACCTCGGTAAAGACACTGAAGTAACAACACTATAAATAATGCAATCTCTAGGTATGTGATCTCTGATTTCTTCAGCAACAGTTTGTACTTGGCAAGGTAGGCATGCGAGAAATACAAGATGACAGTTCTGTACAACCTTTTTGTTGTCAAAAATACATTCGATTCCAGATTCACGTAATGAAACTGAAAATATAATAATTTTATACATAACGCAACGAATAGGAAAAACTGTTAGATTTTTTTCAAATCATAAAAAATTTTGTCATTTCACCAATAGAATAGATTTTAAATAATAGAGTCAATCAGTCAATAATAAGGCTCCATTAATGAATAGTTCAATTGCAAGAGCAAAGTTGAATCAGTTCACTGGAGGTGCAACAACAGGAGTAATGACCACGTAAGTGACTTGGACATGCAATTAAATTCCAATTTTCCGAATCATTTTGTCGAGATAGTATACACTTCATAAATACAGCTGTATCTGCTACCAATTTCGAACTAAGGCACCATTTGAGCCTTCACAGATTTAACTAACATAATATTATAAATATAGTCGCCAGCTATACAACTACTCTACATTTCACCAGTTGTATTTACCAAGTTCATGAGGTCTCCTTGTTGATATCATAATTTCTCCTGGTCGGACATCAGAAAAAGTTGTAAGTGTTTTAACAATTTGCGTTCCTAATCTTCCACAACCAATAAGTCCAACCTTTATTGCATCACGATAACTTAAACGTTTCACAAACTTCAATGTTTTTCTGTTTACAGGATGTCGAATCTCAGATAAAATTTCTCTGAATATAAATAACCAATCAGCCTCTATTGGAAATAAAGTCTCTGAATTGACTTCAGAACTATCTCATATCCAGTCGAAAGATTGTGATTCACCATCTAGGATCAACCCTGTCATTTCAGTGAAATATAAACTGTTAGAAGAAAAACGAATAAGCGAGAGGGTTGCTAGACTCCTCGCCATAGGGTAGGTAGTTCATGTAACCGTTGGTTGTTCTATGCATCTGAAACAAATAACTGGTAAATATCCCCTACTACAATTGTACAGAAAAAACTTGGTTAGCCATGCGGTTAAACTGTCTCATCGTCTTTCCTTGGCCTCTGAGATGACATCATCAAAGGCGTACCAACTCCAAAAGAGACCATGAATTACAATAATATTAAAATTTCAAAATAGAAATTCTCACCTTATTTCATTCAATTTTGCAGTGAGGTAAGCAATGTTGGCGCAAATACAAACAGTGAAGGCATGAGATCTTGCACGAAGTGGAAGATATTTTAATTCATCGGCAGATAAACCACTTTCAAATCCTAGCGTCTTCAAATCATGTGTTATATCGTTGATGTTTTTAAATGCTGTCATTTTTGTGACTTGTTCAGGTAGCCGATCAGTAACCTTTATTATAATAGCACCGACAGGCGTTTATCGCAAAGAAGGGGACAGTGCGAGCGAGAAATGGCGTCCTAAACCAAGGCAACGTGATTTTCGCTGTAGCAATATCAATCAAATATTGGACACGTTAGTGGACATAACGATCGCTTTGCATTATTGTTGTTCTTGTTGGACACGTTGATGGACATCGTTTTGTTATTATGTTGTTGTTGTTCTTTTTGTTATTTGCTTGTTTGTTGGCTACAACGGTACAAACGCGTAAGAAGTTATCAGCAAATATATCAAAGCTATTATGGTATTAGCTAGTCGTTTTTCTTGATCCGTTCCATTCATTCCCATGCTTTGTCGTGACACATTTATAGAAATAATTGAAAATTGTTTTATTGCTATATATTACAATTTTATTGAAGATTTAAATCTGAAATTCCCCTAACCAGATCGTGATATAATATTAAAGCATTGGAGCAGCCACCAAAAACTTTTAATTTTTCAATCAATAAAATATGGGGATTTATTAATTGATTTGTTATATGCAGTATTACATAGTTTAACAGTATTCTTGCCGCGACGGTGTATAATTTAATTGCGAACGACAACAAGAAATAAACAAACTCTTTCGAAAAGATTAATATACGTTCATTACAAATGATATGTTCGGAACTGCGTTATTGAAATTGCATTGAATTACTTCAACGAGAGTCGGGACACAGCAATGCAAAAATTGTGCATTCAACACAAAAGCGAAGTTTATCAAGAAACACATTTAATTATTTCTCGAAATAAAATAAGTTGCAGATGCAAATAGATCAAGGAAAGCCTATATTAAAAGTGAATACCACAAACGTCACCATATTTTTCATCAATCAAAGAGGAATTAGATTGCAAACTGATTCCAATTATGTTCAATGACATATGAACTAAATAATGACAGTTTATTTTTCAGAATTTCTTGATAAAAATTGTAAATGAATAACATCTCGTCAAATTTACCACGGCTTGTTTCGGAATCTTGACATATATTTCTTCCGCTACCTCAAATAATTATTTTTAGTCACTATATTATATACGGCACTCTCTCGTGCCCATATTATGCACACCACCTTATTTTTATATTTCGTGTCACTGGACCACAGCATTTCACGCTCACGCTCATCGGATCATGTCATTTGCAACATAAGAATATCAAGACTTCAAAAATACTTTTCAGTGTCGGCAGGATTACAGGTTGCTGATATGTGCTGCTAAATTCTCATGATTAAATAATGCAGCCAAGTCTGTAAAATTCATTGACAATGTTTCAGTCCCACTATGCTATATGCATTGATTTCCCTACACCCCCCCCCCCCCCCTATAGGGGGTGAACACCCCCCCTAAAATTTTAAACACCCCCCCTAATTTTGAGGTGCGATTCCACACTGAGGGGTTCTAAACCGCAGTCTGGAGGCCAATTACGGCCTGCGTGACGATTTAAAATGGCCCGCCGAACTTGAGTGAAATAGTTTAACCCTTCATGTGGTACCTTTTGAGTTTCAGATACCGTCTATTGTTACATCATTATCACAGTTTAAGCACGTTTATTTCGTAACAACTGAATTATTCCGGTATCTTATGTATAGGTATGGGTATTATGATTACACACTGCAGTATTTTAGATATCAGCCGTATATTAGGAAAGCTTAAAGATGTCACAAAACGAAAACTAGGCACTGAAAACAGACGTTTTTTAGATGAATGACAGCGTTTTTATTTCTTTATTGAAAAAAATCAAACTTCAGCGATTTGTCTTCTTACAAAATATTTCAGTTCTGAAGGAATACAACATTATGCGACATTACGATCAGTTGGCGAGCGTATTTCAAAATTTAATTCATACAAAAGTCAAACAAACAAATTAGAAATGTGTAACAAAACAAGCCATAAGTAGCCATTCATACAATGCCAGATGAGCAAGTAACTTCATTAGTCACTATCAGTTGCAAATTACTTGTTGAAACGTAGTAGTATATATTTACGGTTGAAAGCCGTGCTTGTTATCTATTCCCCGAGAATTCTATCAGCTAAATATTATAAATATTGATTTTATTACATAACAAACTGCGATGCTAGGTGTATCTAAAATCAAGCTTAGAGCCTATTTTGGTGCCTATTTCTCAAAATTTTCTCAGGGCGCTTAAGCGCGCCCTGCACCCCAGCCGTGTCGTCCCGTACTTTTCCTCGCTCCCCTTTTCTGGCCCTACAAATTCATTCTGCTGTGGATTTTGTCTCGCCGTCAATCAACTTGGGGGGCCCCCCATGAACATCGTTTCTTAAATACATACCATTTTTTTTAAGAATACAAATAGCCTAGTTTTATCTCTAATAGCAAATTATTTACCACCCCCTAAATTTTGGAACACCCCCCCTAAAGAGAAAAGCTGGGGAACATACTGGCTATATGTACTGATGGAAACTCGAAATTCAACGATCATTTTCAAAACACCCTACCGTTGTGAATCTATAACACACGTATGCCGTTTATTAATTTATTCTTCTCAGTAAAATTGTCGGGATGTGTTTTTCTACTTCTATGAGTGTGGGTGAATAGGCAGTAGGCACAAACGCTGGTTACAGCACTTGTTATAGAGCTTTCTCTAGATTTTTCCGACCTTTCCGTCGCCATTGTCCGTGTTGTTTATTTTTTTTATTCGTGTTCTGTTTTGTAGAAGAAAGATCGAAATAAAATTGTATTGTATATCCACCGACAAGAAGACATCAATAATAAAAGGTCCGCCTCAATGAGCTACAAAAAGGAACAACAACCAATATATCCGCATAGTATGTGAGTGTAAAAGTACTTTCAGAAATAATGTGAAAACGTACAGAAATGCCATTCAAAACAACCGAACAAAGCATCTACTACTGGCTTTGCTACATCTACTACTACTGGGTTGTTGCCAAAAACAGATGAAGTAATTCCGGTTCGGGTGATTTTAAATCCCAGTCCGTTCCGATCGTCGTCGGGTGCGGACGTGTCTGCTTGAACAGTGGCGTAGCAGGACTCTCGTGCCCCTCCCCCGCAAAAATATTTCGTGGAAATGACCCTAAAAACTCTCGGACATAAGCTAAAACAACGCTTTTTTTATTTCGTCAAAAAGCATAACATGTCGCTATTAAAAGGCAATGGTAATCTAAAATTTGCCGTATATCTTGGTTACTTTCATACGTGCTTCCTCGTCTGCCGCGTTTCTGTGCGCCACTGAGAGGTTTTGCTTTCGACATCACTCTGACAGCCTTCGCAATTTTGCTGGTGCGATCATTGATGACTACATAAGGTAAGGTATCAATGGTGCGATCAAACCACAAGACGCCGAAAAACGACGACTCCCTGGCATTGTTGCGTAACAAAAAGATTTGAGCAGAACTAACATCAACGTCATAAAAAGGTTTTGCAATGCAGCTTATGGTTTTGCGGCTTAAATTTCTAAATTCTAACCGCTTGAGCTCCTTTGCGTTCCTGAGTTCAGGATGTGCGCCATCTTGGTGGGCATACTTCAGGAGGTCCGTTATTTTTTGTTCCATGTTTTTGTAGGAAAAGCACTGTTGTGTTACACATTTTAATTTAAAAGGTAGAAGTTTATTGCATTCAATTATTCCCTTCAATTTGCTGTTTTTGTTAAATTGCTTTCAAAGTACTGCCTGATTGTAAATCGCGTTTTTCTGTGTTTGTTTTATTCTTTTTTGGTGGGCGGGCACATACAATGTACGCTTTTCAACTTTTTTTTAAGTTATGCCCGTCTCCCAGGTATCTCTGCATTTTGTTTTGTCTGTTTACTTTTTGTATTGTTTACGTCAGAGAACCAAAATAAATGATTGATTGAAATGGCTATTCAGGCCAAGGAGGAGTGCGTGAAGGAGGGCTGCTAAGCTTATTCATCTTCACATTGTCATAGTCAAGTTTTTTTTTTCCACCCAGTAAAAAAAGTTAACATGCAAAATTAAGACAAATAATTGGTAATTGAACCATACAGCCATCTGCCATGGCCTTTTTACCTTGACTATACGAAACAGACATCAGTATTGTATTGATAAACAGATTTCAATTAACAACTTGTATGTAATTTGAAAAGCAGTAAAGTTTGTTTCAAATAAAGATAATTTTAGATAGGATTACCGTATCAAAGCTAAAACATGTCTCTATTTGGAAGTTCTGGATTTTCGTCATTTGGGAATTCATCCACAAGTACTGGTGAGTAGAGCATTCTTGTTTGACATTGTTTTTGAAGTTCTGTATCAATGTTACAGTAGACCATTTTGTGTTTATAATAACACCAGTCAGCAAGGCATCATCCTGCTGTCCTGAAATGGTTGAATGGGCAGCAGTATTCAGATGTCTTACATCTTACCGTAATTCACTGAAAATAAGACTGGGTCTTATTTCAATTTTTCCCGAAAAATAACACTAGGTCTTAATTTCGGGGAATGTCTTATATTTTCAGTTACCAAAAACAAAATAACAAAGCAGAGAATTACAAGATTTTCAAATATACAAAATATGAAAACCGATATCGATTTACTTATAAATAACACGTTTTTATTCAAAATATCTGCAAAACATATATTATCAATTATTTAAAACGCGTAGGAGAGATTTCTTTCTATCGACTAGGTCAAAAAAAAATTCGCGTTATTGATTAGGTCTTATTTTAGGGGGAGGGCTTATATTAAAATCATATTTAAATTCCAGGGTAGGTCCTATTTTGGGGAAAACACGGAACTTCTTTAATTGAGTAAGAATGAAATCTAGCTACCAAAACTGTAGTTATTCCAAAGGGTAACATCATTAAATATAAATAGAGCAATTGTTATCAGTGATAACATTTTTCACTACCAGTAGGATACATACAGACATAGGTGGTAAAAATGGCTCTTTGACTATTTTATTGACTCTTTCATTATAATATATCTGATAATTTTCAGGAACTACTGGAAATCATAATCCAATGAAGGATTTTGAAGTAGCAAGTCCTCCTGAAGATAGTATCAGTTGTTTGGAATTCAGTCCTACATCCAACATACTAGTGGCTGGATCATGGGCTAATGATGTATGTTACGACTATTTCTTTCAGACCTTTAAATTTTGACAAATGTTGGATGAGCATTGGGTATTCGCTTGCCACCATCATGTGGGTTCAAATCTTGTGGGGAATATTAAGTGTGAGAGGATTGCCTAGGGGTGGTTCATGTAACAGATGGTCGGTTAAGGCTTCTCCCACCGTCAAGTCCATGGATCTGAAACAAATAATTGGCAAACTAATCCCACACCAGACATCGACTGGTAACTGGACGAGAGGCTATGGTTCACCATATGATTGAGCTGTGATTAAATTGGCTCTCCTCTCCCCTGGGATAAATATGTAAATCCTATCCTATGTTACAATTGACATACATTTTTTCAGTATTTAAAACATTTCTGAAATGTCTGGTTTTCAACACAATATTATATAATTAATTTTAATTTTTGATAGATAAATTGTCCTCTTTTCTGTTCTGTCCTCTTTTCTGTGCTGTGGTCATTGTAACTTCAGGGAATAACAAATTCGATAGGATGCAATTAATAGAAAATTTCCTGTTCGTTTAATACTACTTAATTTGCATGTCCGATTGGCTGTTTTGCTGAATCTCTCCTCTTTTCAATGTTCAATATTTTGATATTCTTGACTCTAAAAATTGAAACTATATCTTGATTTCTGTGTTGAACAGAATGAAACTAACAAAAGTATTTTTTTCTGAGTATCATTAGGCAATATATTTCGCCGTTTGTATTGCATTATTTAATATACTATCAGGAGTCTATTTTAGGAGACATCTCTCAATTGAAACTATTTTATTTTTTCAGATGAGGTGTTGGCAAGTACAAGATAACGGACAAGCAGTTCCTAAAGTTCAACAAACACACCAAGGTCCAATTTTAGATGTTGCGTGGAATGATGTGAGTTTGCGAATATTGATTGTATACAGTACAATATACAGTACAATTGTATGCTCAAGTTATTTTTATAATTTAGTATGCTATCGTTTTTTACTGGCTGGAAAAAATATATCTATCGCTGTTTCTTTTCAGGATGGAAGCAAAATATTCACTGCATCTGCTGATAAAACTGCAAAAATGTATGATTTGGCGTCAAATCAGTTTACTCAGGTCTGCATCAATGCATCGATTTATCATGAATAAACCTAGTTGTTTTTTTCACATACAATAATTTTATTTATTAAACTTTAGGTTGCCCAGCATGATGCTCCTGTTAAAACCTGCCATTGGATAAAAGGATCCAATTACTCTTGCCTCATGACTGGAAGCTGGGACAAGACATTGAAGGTACGATAGATACTTTTATTTAAATTCTCGTAAGAAATTGATTTTTGGGGTAAAGTCTTTTCACTTTACCAAAAATAATGATGCAAATGGCTTTGTAGTCAAATAGCAATCTTTCCTGACGTAATTGTGATAATTTTCGAAAGACAATTTTTAATGATATTTTCAATGTTGTTAGAAATTTGGAAGACTTGATTATGTTTTAATATAAATTATCAAGAGGAACACAAATAACCAACTCCACTGAATATTATAATGGAAAATGAAAGATTGATTTAGCAAACAGGGATCTACATTCTCTGTCAAGCATAAAGCATAAAATATCTATGATACCAGTTACTTTTGGTTACCAATAATTACTTTTATGCGTCTTTTCTTTCAGTTTTGGGATACAAGGTCAGCGGCGCCAATAAAAACAATGAATTTACCAGAACGAGTTTACTGTGCTGATGTTGTAAGTTAATATTATGAACTTTTGCAGACTCACTGTACCTTTTCTGATTTTCTCATTCGATTTTTAAGAAAGGAAGGTAATAGTAGATCAACATATGGCGAATTTTGTTTTTGGGTATGGTTATTAGTTAAGTACCTCAGATGCATTGATATGGTTAGTCGTCATCTTTTATTTGACTAGCACCATGTGAATCATCGAGATACATCTAAAGCTCAGAAATCTTTCCCAAATGAATCAAACCTTTATGGCGCTTGTAATAAGATTTAAATTTCCAACATCACAATTGGTAGTCGAATAAAAAGTTTGACAGTATGATAATATAGGATTTTGTTAACAAAATAATGATGTCTTTTGTGTGTAGGTGTAAATATTTGATAGCAGTAAAGCGTGTTAATTTTTCTCAGCCAATCATGTGTAATTTTCTGTATATTACTGTGTTTCATAATTTTGCTATTTTTATTGCATATCAGTATGTATATTTTTTCAGGTTTATCCTATGGCGATGGTTAGCTGTGCCGATAAGAAACTTATTTGTTATAAATTGGAGAATGGCCCAGAAGAATATCAGAAAGTTGAATCACCTTTAAAATATCAAGTATTATATTATTGTCATATTTCAAAAATTTTCTTCAATTTTATAGTGGGAAATGTTCTGTCTGTATTTTTCTATTTGCTTTGTTCTTGTTTTTCACACATGAATTGAGATATTGTATAAGTTTGGTTTGGTGTATGAATGAAGTCTTCAACTCCCAAATCCAAGTTAAGTTCATTAATTCAATAATGAATTATTAAGTATGGTAATCAACTAGAATCAAGTTTAGTTCTTGTCAAACAAGTTTAAGTTAAGCAATGTCATTATAATTTCGTTATAATTTTGAGTAACTTCAATTCTTCTTAAAGATAGATGTATAAGACACCGCAATGCATTACACCATGTCAATTTCTATCATTTGGGTATTTTCAAACTTTTTTTTTGGTTTTGGGTTTGAAAATATGCAACTGCACGTTTGGTCTGGGTCATTCCAATAGACTCGTTCTTGTCTCTACTTTACACTGATTTCTGTGTGTCAATTTGTTGTTTCCAGCATCGTTGCATCAGCATATTTAAAGACAAAAATCAAAGTCGTCCTGTTGGATTTGCACTCGGCAGTATTGAAGGTCGAGTTGCTATTCACTACATTCAACCAACCAATCCGTGAGTGTTGTTTTTTTACACTTTTTAATTATTTTTTTTCTCTATCCTAGATTTTTTTGTTGTTGTGAAATTGGATATAATCATTAATGAGCATATTGCATATTCATATTATGACTATATGAGATACTCAATTTTTTTAAATTGCATATTTTGCATCTCTCAACTCTTAAAGCAATATGCAATATACGCACTGTTAAAAACAAAATTCAAATAAAACTTGTATAGGTAGCTGATTAAGCTGTCCTTACTGTAGAAAAGGTTTTTAATGTAATTTGCTCTCTACACATAGGCCTGAGTATTGTTTATCAGATCACTGGCAACCCTTTTTGATGGCTATATTATCTGTTGGAACATTCGTGAATTAATAAACAACAATTCAGTGATTACTTTGTTATTCATTTTACTTTAGACGAGACAATTTCACATTCAAATGTCATCGATCAGCTAATGCTTCATCATCGGTACCACAAGACATTTATGCAGTAGGTCTTTGTATTAAGTTTATATAACCTTTTCAAACAGCTTATTATGTGTTTCCTGATATGACGTGCTATCTACTAAACAGAATTGAGTCAGCACGAAGTCATTATTAGTCATCAACCTGATTATTGTATTTCAGGTGAATGGTATATCGTTCAATCCTGTTTATGGTACTCTTAGTACTGTAGGATCAGACGGAAGATACAGCTTCTGGGACAAAGATGCCAGAACAAAATTGAAAGGTTCTGAACAGCTTGATCAACCTATTTCCTGCTGTGCTATTAATATGAATGGTCAAATATTTGCATATGCAGCCAGTTATGATTGGTCGAAGGTATGTTTTGGACAAGTATCTTTTCGCTTAAATATTTGCTTCTTGATTTTGGTGTTGAAAAAACTCTATCTTTGTTCTCTTTTTTGTCTTATAGGAGACTACTAGTTCTACATTTTTACATATCTTGTTATTTAGCATCATTTAAAAAGGCGTGTTGTTATGCGAATTCTGGTCCAGCGAATGCCTCAAAAAAGGTGTTTCAAATTTCGCTGGTTGTCTATATATTTGTGCATTGTTATCGTGCTGAATACCAACTAATTCATGATTTCTACAAGACTAACTACTTATCTTTCTTCTATGCTTTGAATAATGTACGTCTGAGGAAGTCGGTTACAGAGATATATTTGTGTAGTGTGTGCGGCAAGACTCTTTAATCGTTTAGGTTAGTTAATGATGTTGTCATTACTTGCATTTTTACACTAGTATTGCAATATATTTAATTTTAATTCATTTTTTTCATATTCCAGGGTCACGAACATTATAACCCACAAAGCAAATCATATATATTTTTGAGAAATTGTGCAGACGAAATGAAACCAAGAAAAGCGAAATAATAACATAATTGTAACAGCAATGACAAGTTACCATCCAATTCGGTTGCCTTGACTTGAACTAACATATGCCATTTAGTTTCATACGAGACTGTTCAACTGATTATGCATTTGATAACGTACTTACTACTATTTGGGTAAGTTATATCAGTAGTAAATCTATGTATATTAGTATGATAATTCGGCGCTCCAGAAGTATGTGTACCAATATGGAGGTAACTAATATTGTTTGCCTATTTTACATGAAGTTGTGTAAAGAGACAGAAGCTTATGGGCAGGGTGTATATTCACTTGGCTGACACAGACAGTTTCCGAACTCGTGATAGAACTAAAATAAGGAAAATCAGAATAAGATTATGGCCTATACACATACTATGGGAGTACCGATAAATCTTTGGTAGATTTTCTTAATGAAGATCAAAGTGATGATGGAATATGTGATGTAGGATGAACAGGAGCTTACAATTTAAAAATGATCCATTAAGTTTTAATGATTTCATAACATGATGCAATTAGTATGCCCTGAACTCCACGCATCTGGAACATTAAGTATAATCTAATGATCTATCTGCTTAAAAGTAAGGCTGAAATTGGCTGGTTATTATTTTTGTCAACATTTGGGTTTATTACCACTTGCCTATTGATGACAAGGGACAACTGTTTACTTATCTCATTTTTATGCCTGATTTAACTAATGATAACATTCCTATTTGACAAATCCTCGATTGCGATGCTTGTTTGAAATGTAAATTAAATTTTTTTATATTGAAAGCTACTGTCTACTACACTTGTTTTTGCTTACGGGATCCAATTTGATTTGTCCACCTAAAACACGCTCTTTAACATGGTGTTGATATACCTGAACTGTGTCATGGTGCCTGTTATAGCTTCTGCGACTTTTTCCCTGGGCAGTTATTTACATCTAAACCGGATGGAAGGAAAATTTTGGAAATTTAGAATATTTTGGACCGCATTATTGCGCTTGTTACAGAATTGATATATTGTACATATTTATCCCAGTGGGGTGAGGGGAAAAACCGTTTAAGAGTTCAGACTACTGCACCACGGCCCTTCGTCCGGTTACAAGTATAACCAATCCATATAGGATATGGGGTTAGTTTGCCAGTTTCTTATTTTCAGATGCATGGACTTAATTAATGGTGTGCTGTAAGTGTAGACTGAACGTCCTAACCTTATGTGATTTCGTGAACCACCCTACGGCGGCAAGGAGTCCATCAATCTTCTCGCATAGGATTATTCCATATCGGGCCGCGCAGATCAATGAGAGGTGCGATATCGCTGAGCCATGCATGCTCGTGTTCCACCCAATCGTATATCTCCGGTGCGTTTCAAAATACGATTTCGACCACGTGAGTAAACGGATATTCTGCGAGGTGTTGACTTGAAATCTTACTTCCAAGCCGCAATAACAACACGATGGGAAGTTCTTATCCTGGAGGTCCGTGTGGCACCGATAATCCGTTGGTTCTTTGTACATTTCGCGATCAAGTACGTGATTTGAACCGAATTATCTCGTCATAAGCTGTTCTGAAGGCCTCGATAAGATTTTAATTCGAAATTTTTATCTAAATATCGTATTTGAAATGGTCACTGCTTTGTTTTCTTCGATTCGCAAGAAAATTGCATCATATCAAAATGAAACTAACAGTTGGAGTTACGTGAAACTACCTTTCCTTGCTCTATGCCTTTGCGCGCAGGTGGATCCGTATGCGTATAACGCAAGGGTGCTATAGCAAGAGTGAAAATGGCTATTCTATTTAATTCAAGAGTCTTGATGCACACTTACACAAATATATTTCTGTAACTGTCCCAATCTTAGTTATTTCTCTCTAACCCAAATTTTGATACCATTAATTATGTGCATGCAATTGCGTTTCTTGTCATAGTTGTAAAATGCTTGTCCGAAGAAGATCTTGGTCAAAGGAAACGTTACAGAAATATATTTGTCGCCATATGCCCAAGCCGTCTTATCGGCTTCCCTCTAACTCCCGCCCCAACGATTGTTTCTAGACAACAAGTCGCGTTTTTCATTAACTACCCCACCGAGCGCTCCATTTTCCACTAGTTGAATTGAACAGCTCATGTCACGCGCGATGAAGCACTTGCCATGTCGACATTTTTGTTTTTGTGCGCCGTTCTCTTGATTCTATATTCTCAGATTGTTGACTGTTAGAGCGTGGGTTTCGTTAGTTACCATGTAGTAACAAATAGGAATGGCTGATAGGATGAATATGGCGTTTGAATTCAGTTCATATACAGGTTTTTTCTCTTTATTGCAACTCTATTCTGTGTACATCTATGTGACACTAGATGAAATTGGTTTGACCAGTCTTGACAATTCTCTAATGAGTCTAATCAGTCTTATGTTTATTAAAAATCCCATTGAATCTCTTTTCATAATACTGGCCAGACGTCAGTGTATTTTTATCTTCTTTTTTCGTTTGTTCACAATTTTCTGTTCGCAGTTCCCCCAGTCTACAATGATTGTCCGATGCCATAAAGTAACCTATTGATCTCCGAGTGTTTCCACCTTGGAATGATCTCCTTGCGACTACTCTGTGTTTCTAAGAATGCAGGAATTAATATTTGGCGAGTTCGTAATTATTACTTATCGACCTCGATCGGTAAGTATGTTGATAGGTGTTTGTCTTTTAGACACTTTGGTATGTTACGCGATATCTCACGGAAGCGAGGTTGAATCTTCTCCAAATTTCGCATGTGCATTCATCATATCTCGGACCAGAAGCCAATTGATTTTGGATTAAATTTTGTCGTATAATTAGCAAGGTATTATTTAATTAGTAACGGGACACGCGGTGTCGCGAATGAATCGAAACCGCAGATCGATAAGTCGGCGGTCCCCGATCGCTATCTAGTTTAAAATCCTTAGCGGGTTTTTTAAAAAGCTTCATTTCAGATTCCCAGTCTTCGAATTTAAACTATTCGACAGTTTTGAACAATAAATTGATTATACGCACCACAGCTTTTAACTTTTGTCCAGTATAAATCTCCATCTCTTCACCACAGAGTACCAACACTCCATTCTTATCAAACTCGATATCGACGTATTCTCCCTCCGAGTTTTGAATCTGGAATATGCCAATGTTATCGTGTTTTAAATATAGTATTGGACATGCACAATCCCGACCAGAAGAATGTATAACATGGTGAGAACAGCTGATTATTCTAGTATCGCCCATTTGCCACTAAATCGTTTATCACGAAGGTGTATTTACAATGAACAAAAAAAAAGCGATCAACACGACTCATTTCAAACACCCCTATTTCACTCGGAAATTACATAAAATCTCGATATAGCTTAGTTTTTTAAATGTGTATGTGCTTGCTACAGAAAATAGAAATATTTTTATAGTTATTTATTTATCACTAAATGTTTGTCTAGTTGCCCGAATTAAAGGCATGATGTTGTAGGGAATCAGTAATATATATATCAATTGTCCCCTGATACAGTCTGGTTCCGTTGTTGAGAGTTCGGATCAGGCAATCGCAGAAAGATGGTGCGATAAAGATCAAGCTAGGGATCGGACCGTTCCCATCTGCCTTTACATTACACAACACGAAAACATTCTATTATATTAGCTATAATGTCACCCAATGAAGCTTTTCAAATTGAGAATTATAATGAGACCGTGCCCTATTACACTAAATTTGAAGCGATCCAAAATGTGTTCGCATTTCGATTTGAAATATATATAGGATATTGCTCGGCACTTAGGTATTTCATGCCGACGTTCACATATTACTCCATTCGCCAGAGTTTCCGCTGCAATCTACCTGAAAACCACTAATGTCATTGAAGAACAAAAGCGTTATAGTCCCAAAGTCGGTATGTTCTACAAATCGTATTGCATTCTCTTCCGGTTTCTCCGTGATTGCTGGATATTTCAGAAACTTGAGAGAAGTATTGTTTCCTTCTTGGTTCACCAGACAATGTAAGTTGCACATTGCGTTTTCGTCCTGACAAAATAATTCGTACAACTAACTTAGCAATGATTCCCTGATTTACTTGATAAGCTACAGTGACAAACTGCCGTATTTTTTTCGTAAGGGGGGAACTAATGTATTCGTTTCAAAGCCTAACTCTAATAGCAAATCTGCATGTGTCCATAAATCTAACTAATCAAAATTATTTTCAGCAAAAGGCTTTAGTTGTAAAATCTTCTTAACTCATTATTGAATGGGTAATATATTTCCTGTTACTGTAATACATTTAGCTAAGGTGACAAAGGCCTAGGCCAGGGGTGGGCAACCTTTTCCGGCTCGCGTGCCAAAATCGACTAAATTTAATGACAAAGTTCTTCCGCGTGCCGACCAAAATTGTCGAGAGCTCACTCAGTTGTGACGTCATAATATATTTCCTTGAAGCCATATGTCATGAAAGAACAAAAAGATAAAATAAATAACGGATTGCTAACAAACAATAATGAATAAACGGACGCAGAGTTTCAACAGATAATTCAGAGTCTTGAAACTTTTTATCTGAAAAAAAAAATGATTTCGTTTCTGAAGCCTCGCTCGCGTGCCGAATAAATGGGCTCGCGTGCCAAGTTCGGCACGCGTGCCAGAGGTTGCCCACCCCTGGCCTAGGCTCTAGCCAAGAGAATGCGTATTTGGGGTCTTCGTGGGTTAGATAAGCCAGGCCTTCGCTATGTTTTCTAAACTTCGCCACACATTTCGTCATCAATATTTTAAATTTTTGTGCAGCCATTATTTACCTCTAGTTTCATTCCAATCGCTAAAGATCTGAGAATCAGGAAACCAACTTGTTTGCACTTGTTCTGAAATTCACTCATGCCTTCCACAAATCCTTTTATTGAACGCCATTTATTTGAGCTTGAGCAGGTGAAACGTAAATATTCAGCCTCGCTTGATATCGCTTCGACGTGAGACTCTCTTTTATAGAAACAAAAATGCCAATTTGTCACTTTCAGTAATTACAGACATGAACATAGATCATATTGCCCAAGACACTAGCAAAATGATATATATATATAACTATGATAAGCAAAGATGCTAATCATAGAAACGTTTGTCTGGTCGCATTGCAATTTAAACCTAAAAAACAACCATTATTTTGTTATACCCAGATAATAAAAAATTGGCAAATTAAAATATTAACCTTTTGTTTTTCATTACATTATAACGAATTTCCATTCCATCTGAATTGTATTTCATTTTTTCTTCAATCGGCTGAGTGAAGAATGTTTCAGCTACTCCATTAATTGCATCAACATCAGTGCTGTAAAGCAGAAAATATCAGTTCGAGATCTGATTGAGTAGTGGAAAGTGGCAACAGTTGCGATCTTGTCAGAGACGTATTTTGGGTATTTAGTTTTTCTGAGTTAGCGTATTCTATTCGATGTTCATTTATGAATTTGATATTGGTATAATCAATTCTCGTTGTAACAGGAACCCAAATACTTTAGAAATTATCCCGATCTTAATATAAAATACAATCCTACTATGCGCAGATTTGATGATTAAATTACAATTACGTGGAATGCTAATAAAAATGATCAAAAAAAACAATACTAATTGAGTTGGAACTTCCCGAGTACTCGTGTTTCTTTCATGAAATTTATTGTATAAAACTAAAAATAATCATCGATTGATTTTTGTAAAATATTTCTATAAAGCAGTCCCAGAAACCAGTTTGTCGGAATATATATATTCAAATTATACAACTTCAACGGGTAATGCATCGGAATATTTTGATCACTTTTAAAAATATATAGAAAATTTATACGAGTCGAGTCTTTCATTTGCTTACAAAAACGTATATATATATATATATATATATATCGTCGGAAGGTAATGGAATGTTTTTCAAATCAGTAAGACTTAAGGTATCTTATATTTACCCCCTTATATTTCTATAAGATCATTCATTATCAATGGATTCAAAATGAAATCCAACTCAAATTCTGCCTTTATTTTTCGTTTTTCTAAGTTCAACTGCCAAAAGTTAGTAAGTAGATACTTATTGGACACGTTTATTGGACACGTTTAGTGGCCATAACGATCGTTTCAAAATTTTGTTGTTATTGGACACGTTTAGTGGCCATAACGATCGTTTCAAAATTTTGTTGTTATTGTTGTTATTTGTCTCCGTCTCCATTTTTAAAAAATCGCTTTTCTCTTCGAATACTGGACCAATTGCTTTTAAATTTCCAGTTGTTAAAGATTAATTTTTTCGCTAGAAGGCTATTACTTTTATTTATTTCAAAATTTTGCGTGAATTCTATGAAATTTGATATTTCGTCTAAAATTTTGCTGTATTATTTTTTATCCATGGGAACACGGATTTTAGTCAGTGTCATGACTGGCTGTACGTTTTGATTCTGCAAAATTCTTGCTACTGGAAATTCAGAACTTTTTTGAGGGTACCGCCGTACCGGTAGCGTCAAAGGTATCGGTGGACTGATTCGCTCTGGTCTAACGTGTCCATATATTTGTGCGTAGCTCTCTTGTTATAACTGTGATTTTCCAAATAATTTTACCGAACTATATAGGATTTTGGTAGGAAGCCCCCGTTACTCCTCAAAATAAAAATCAGTTATTATCCAGTTACAATTTTTATTCATTGATGTAATCCAGCACTGAAGTCAGGGTTAGGGTAAGCAAACGTGGCTAGCGCGATATGCAGTACTTGAAACGTGGCGGAGTGTTTCATTCAGATTTCACAAATGCATTAGTGGCGGAACTATCTAAAAAGATTCCCAAAATAAGTAATATTTTTGCACAATTTCGCTGGAAGACGAACCAAAGCCTACGTTGCATTGGACCTACCTTGAAATTCCAGTGTTTATCAAGCAGCAACACCCAACTTCCGATAGTGACTTATACAACTTTTCTCCAATATCTATCAGCAGAAAGCTATCAGCATTGGTTGGATTTTCTAGTACATTATTGCATGAAGCAAAATCGACGATTGGAGTATGCATTGTATAGCGTATAATATCGCAAAAAGTTACTGGATTTAATTAAACTAAGTTTCTGTGTTAAGGTATATAAATTCTGTTTATGTAAACACCCGCTGTAACCGTTACGACTACAGTCGATTCTTTTTTCTTATTTCAAAAGCCTACATTACCTTAATACTTGTTCAATTAAATTAAACAAATAACTTGGAGATTAGTCGTTCCTCGTCAGGTTATTAATGACGATACTGCCTAACACCTTCTAATCTTTGATAGATGTAATACGGATTATATTGAGCAGAACGAATGTTTAACCACGCAACGCCACGTACTTGTATCAAAAAACTTTCTCTCATACAATATTCAAACTATTAACGAATCTTACATGTGTTTCCCGTTTTTGACTGTCCGTTTATGTCAATCACACGTGTTTTCACTAATAAATGGATCGTTTTGAAACGGCCCATCAAATATCACCCATCTAAAGCCTACACACTTCCATATCTGCGCATTTTTACGCTTCACAGATGCATACGAAATAATCTGACGTTCCCCGTTATTGTCTCACGAATTATGTTAACATAATGTTATACGATATATAAAAACAACGTAGGCTACATTGATTGATTCGTCATTTTTTCGTCTAATTTGATATGACGAAGACTATCGTGCGATACCTCTTGATAAAAATTTGAAGAAAATAAACTTTGAAGGTATTAATCTTCGTTGGTATTTAAATAAGTTTTCGATGCTCCAGAAGTTTGTGTACCAATATGGAGGTAACAAATTTTGTTCGCCTATTTTACATCAAGTTGTGTAACGGGACTGATACCTATAGGCAGGGGTTATATTCATTTGGCTAAAACAGACAGTCCCGAGCTCGTAGCCTAATAGAACTAAAATAAGGAAAATGGGAATAAAATTAGGGCTTCCCTAATCTGGTAAACATACTACGGGAGTACCTAGTTTTCTTGCTATTAAACGAGCGTCTGGATTGAAAATTTTGGGTTAAATAATTTAACAATTTTTTTCCTATTGACATCCAAATTTCATCCAGTATTTATTGAGTGCATAAATTTTAAATAATATAAGTATATTTATAATATAATAAATAATTGAGTATATTATATTTATAAAATTAATTTATTTGTATTATTTATATATATTAATTATATTTATTTGTTAAAAAGTACTTCGATGCTGAACTACAGTGGGAGGAAATTGGAAAGGAAATACAACACGCTTCAAAATTTTGCTCCATATGTCTCATGATTTGTTGATTTTGAAATACCCATGTAACATTGTGAGTTTACTTTAATGCGAGAGCGATTTGGGCCTAAACTTGTATATATGTGTAAATTCTAGACACTTGCGAAAATTAACCAAATTTTTTTGCGGCGAATAGAAACCTGAAAAGTGTGATTTCTCGTCAGCAATGAATACCTTACTTACCAAATAACCAATTTCATGACGGGAGACAAAACGTCCAATAAAGCAACGTAACTTCGTCATTTCGATTACCAAGCGATTGCACGGGCAGAAAAACGACAAAACAACAAATTTCCTCGCGGACCGGCAAGAGGGGCGCTGGAAATTGTTGAAAAACACTGCCCTGTGAACCCCTTAAATCAATTTCCATAAGAAATGAATAAAAATAAATTCGACGTGAAAATTCATTCAATCGTATAGCAGTGAAAATATCGTGGCATGCAAAAATTGCATTCTATTCAAGTATTTACTGCCATTGGGGGTAAAAATAATCCATGATCAACTTTTTGTGGTCCCCAATTCGGCGGGGCGGACGGTTGATTCCAAACGTTTGCATAAGTGCTCAAGTTTCGTGCCCTCTGTACTGATCCAATGGACGGAGTTATTCTTCTTCGAACCGGAAGGGTGACATTGATATCTGTTTGGGGCTGATTTCCCTTCGGTATAGTGTCTCGAAGTTTGTAGATGCTGACTGGATCTCTTCCTGTATATGAATGAATTAATTTGGTGGCGGGCGATGACGAAAAACTGCGAACTGCGTTATAAAACACCGCGATAGTATATATATATATATGCGCAAATGTAAAATTCGGGCCTCTTGGCGCACGCTTTGCACAAAATTGCTCCTAAATTTTTGCAGTACACACATTTGCGAGTGCATTTATTGTACTGTTAGCACTAAATTCATAATGTTGGCGAGCGTAAGCGTAATTTTTGCTTGCTTGAGAGGTTATGGTAAAAATAACTTTGGGGCTAAAGAGCTAACCTGCGTATGTCGGAAGTCCAAGCCTTCCTCTATTTTCTTCATTTTTCAATTGCGCTCTTTGGGCAAACCTGTCAACTAAACTATTGATGTTTTTTGTTCTCACATCTTTTAGATCTTGTCTAATCTTCCATCTTGCATCCTGTAATAATCAATAAAACATTTCAAATGTCTTTTCATTGTTGAGTATTCAGAAAAAGGAGATCACTGCGTTATTATCAGTCCTGTAAATTATATGTTCCTGCCAGAAGAACATTTCATGAGCTCCCGACATGACCAAAACCCAGTATAAACATTATTTTAAGAACCAATACCATTCTAAGATTTAAGCTATATATATTGATTAGAGTAAGAACGTTCAAATGACATGTAATTATAAAAGAAAGAAATGAGTAAGCTTTCGGTAATTTTGTTTAATGACAGCGAGCCACATTGATAGAAAAACTTCAGTTTGACGTTACATAAAAATTCACCTGCAGAAGTTGCCTTTCCGGTTGATACTTAGTTTCATGATCGGTGAAATCTTTTTCTGGAATAGCTTGTTCCAATGGTTTAAAAAATGTTCGGTTTCGCATTTTCTTATATTGGTTCATTTCGTTTGGAGTTTGGCGAATTTTCGACGGTCTGTAAAACCTTTTATCCGGAACCTTTTTGACATATAAATTTACGGGCTTGTTCTTTGGCTAAATAGAATAGGAAAATATTAGGAATAAAATAAATTTTCATGAGTATTGACTGTATAATCGTTAAAACCAGGTCATTAAATGGTGGTCAAAACCTAGTAAAAATTTTGCTTCAAATTTTTTTATCTAATTGCATAAACATATTTACGAATTGGAGACCTTAAATACACTAGGATTATTTCTAATGGCATCTGGTCTAATACAAATGCATTACCTGCTGTTTGTTTTGTGTGTTGTGGTGGTAGTGTGAGAGCGATAAAACTTCTCTTATGCGTTTCAATGAGACTATTCAAAATGCTTACAAAACAAAATATGATTCTTATTGTCGTAAAGCACTAAACTATTTGGAACCGTGAAAATGATTTATTCACCGCCATTCATGTTTTTTAAATATGTCGGACAAGGAGATTGGATCTGCCAAACCAGTTTTCAAAATGCCAACCTGTGTCCAGGTTTTAGCGAAATAAATTTAGTGAAGTTACCCCGAATAATTGGCTTCAAAATATAGCGATAGACATACCTTCCTATTCAATACCCTAGATCTTCCTTGAACGCTCATGTGATCTGGAGCAGAATGAAGTGAGCGAGGCAATATTCTGAATAAAAATAAATTCTATATTAAATCTATATAATTATATATTTATCTATATATAACCAACTACATGTTACTCCAATCTAAAATCGTCAACGACGTGGTTTCAATCCGGCGAAAACTTCAATTAAGTTTTTTTTTTGCATAGGGTTAAGTCCACGTTTCGGGGGAATTCTGTTCAAGGGTGGTATTTTGCCTTGTATTTGCTGTAATAATACTGCTTTATTATTACAATAGTACTTATATACTGCACGCACTATAAACTACTTAAATTGTACAGGGGCTAGAATGCGATTTGTGCATAACACTAGATAAGTAACCATTAAAGATTGAATGAGTAGAGTAGTTTAATGCATAGTGAGAGGAAAATAAAGAGTTTCAGAAAAGGAATTTAATGAAAAAGGCTAGGAACCACTGAGTTAAATGATAGGGGGTGGCAATGCTGAAACGAACTATGCGACAAGCGCTATTACAGGTACAGTTAATAATAAGTATCAAACTTCGATTGAGACCGTCTTGTTGCTATGACGTCACCATCTTCATCCTCCTCTTGTATTGTTGTCAATGGATTCATCAGTTCAATCGGATCGGTATTCGATGCCCTTTCAATCGCCGATGCCTTCCCACTCAGCCGAGATGTTCTAGCACTTTGCATTGTCTGTGGACGGCTATCAACTGGAATTGTTTTCAATTTCATGAATTATGAAAGTTTGAAACGCGCGATTTAACTTGGTTATATGGCACAACATTACAATTGATTTTACGTTTTCATGAATGAAAATCATTCGTCGGTTTTTATGAAATTTTGCAGAAACTCACATTGCATGCGAGTAGTTGTAATCATATTGACGATACTTTTCAATTAAAGAGAACAATGCACAAGTATATGGACAAGTGGACCAAAACGGAGTGATATCAAATCTTTTACAGTGTGACAACCAGATCACCAAGATGTGATCACGGAACGACGGCACGGAGCGCAATTTTTAATTTTGAGGACGTCATCACACAAATTTCGAAGTGAAAAACGAATACCACAGAGCCCACAGTTTTTCCTTTAAATAATTAAAAGCCTTCTAGCGACAACAACAAGCTTTAACCACTGAATTTATAAAGCAATTGGTCCAGTAGTTGAAGAGAAAAGCGTTTTTTTCATAACAACAACATGATAGCAAAACGATTTAGGTAAGCCTATACCGAACCTTACCGACTAGTCTTACCGAATAGTCTGTCACTCAATATAGACATTGAAGTATTACTGCGCGTGGAATAGTCTTCGTCTTCCATGTACCTCTGAGCCACTGATTCCTGTTAAAAATAAAAGCCGAATAAAAATTGAGGGTTTGTGGCAGGACACATACAATTATATTATTAGACGAGATATTACAATCGTAAATGCCGGTTGATATCTCGCATACATTCTGTTAATATATACTTTAGTCAACAAGGGGTTCCGAAGCCCAACCTTTTTTCAAACGACCCAAATTTTGTGAAAAAAAAAGAAAAAAGTTTGTAACATCTCGCGACCCAACAATATGGCCAAATACTAAAAACGTTTATTGCTTCTATGAACGTAAAATTAAATTACTAATAAAAAAAACAATCATTTATATATGTATATATATCTAACATTTATTATCTTATTATTTATTTCATTATTTCAACATTATTATTTGTTTGCGATTTTCGAAAAATCATGGTGTAGCTTTTCTTATACGCAAAATAGATGCTCCCAAGTTTTTACGCTGTAATACTTACCAGATATACAGATATTGGGCAACACTTTAATGACAAATACAATAGAAACAATGAAATTTAATAGAAAATAAAATCCATAATCTCCAGGTTTTTGTTGAAAAAACAAGCGGCCCAAAATTTCAGGCGACCCAGCTTCGGGTCGCTACCCATAGGTTGGGAAACACTGATTTAGTTTATGGCAAGTCCAGTTTAGGAGACTGTTTTCTCATTTTAGCGTTTATTTTTGTGAACCGCTGGAAAAAGGTATAGGCACAAAACTGACTTGCATATTTTCCATCCTGGCACCGTACGGGTTTGTTTCTCGAAGTTGATTCGGTTTTTCAGGATTCAAAACATCGTAACTCTTCGGTTCTTTATGTTTCCAATCAGGTTGGCCTTGCACAATCGCTCTTTGAAACTAATGGCAACAATAAGAGTTGTAAATTAAAATGGCACATTACTTCAGTGCCATTTAGATATGTTGGCTTCTGAATTTTAGTGAGGCAGATTGGAATTTACTTTGATGATTGTATCTGTTATAAAGAACAAATTGACGAGCTTGAGGCATATGTTCTACTTTTGACGTACTTTCGATATAAGGCTGTGTATTTTATCTTACGTCATTTACACTGACGGAGTATTCTTCCAAGTTACGTCATTCACTTACGTCAGCAGTTTTTCTTTCTTGTTCTCTGGTTATTCCACTTTCTTTCGCCACTGCCGGTTCCGCAGTTCTTGCTCTCGCAGGAAAAGGTTGTCGTATGGAGCCGTCCCCTTTAGATTTATCGATCAAACTTTTCAAAACTCGATTTTTGTTTGTTACAAAATCGTTGAATTCCCTCGATTTGGAAACGATTTTCTTACCACGAGCAGGCGGTCCAGTTGGAGCACCTTAATTTCCAATGAGAGAGACAAATGGTGACTGCCATTAATGAGCTCAAATAGCCTAATTAGGAGTGGCCGTAATAGCCAAGCATCTTTGTCAACAAATAAGCGAGAAAAATCATCTGCCATGTGAGATTTTTGCCTTCCGATAATTTTTTAATGTATTAATTCTGACATATGTTTGGAAACTGTATTCAATGAGATAGAGTCGTTATAAATTAGAAACTGCGTCACTTACTTCGTAACTTCTGTCTTTGATTGTATATCGAGTACTTCTTAGATTCATCAATTGTGTGATAGATTAAATTTTCTTTTGGTGGCGGTCGGAAATCGGAGTGATAATTCGTTTCAAATAATTTTGGAGGTTCCAACTGAAAAAATAACAAGAGAGCGATGCTCAAATATATAGACACGGATTAGTACGGGTATAGGCCTATAGCGGAACCGCCACAAAGAGCGCATTTTTTTAAATTAGATGACGTCATCGCACATTACAAACGAATCCCTCAGAGCCCACAGAAATTTGTGAAATAAACAAAAGTTGTAGCCTTTTGAAAAGCGAAGCGAAAAATACAATCTTTTCCCACAAAAAGAAAAAATTACCAACGAGATGATCAACAACAACATATTAACGAAACGATTCATAGGTCCATTCCGTGTTTAATGATAAATCTGACCATGCATGCATGTTTAATGACCATGCACGATCCCAAAACTTCTCAAAAAAAAAAAAATTTGAGAACTACGTAACATCGATCACTGAAAATTTTACTAACAGAATTTATGATTATCGAGTCTTGACACTATAACGTTTTCGCATCACTTTTTAACTATACCTTATACCAAAATCGATACCTATTAACAATTTATGGTATAAGAAAAATATATTTCTGCCACAAAATTTTAATTATCTAAATCAAAATGACCATTTAGAATAATTTCAACAAATCCTTGTAGCACCGTGGTATAGTTTGCGTCTTAGAATAACGTTCAATATGCCTATGAGTAAAAGTGTTTTGCTATTGATAAATGACTATCATTCTACTAGAAAAAAGTAGTATAAACTGACTTTCACAAGTTGAAGGTGTTTTGGATGTTTCACAACGAGTTCGACGCTTGCATCTTTATTCACGTCATCATGAGATGGCTTAAAGGCACTGAAAGTAAAATTGGACGATGTTACATTTCTATCTTATGTCCAATATTCCAATTTATCGTCGAAATAGTCTAAACCAGGTCTTCTCAAACTGGGGGGCGTGCAACAAATCTGAGGGGTCGCAAAGAGTACACCAATTCCACATAATGCAATATTTTAGACTTTTGATTCGAAACACAATTATTAAAACTAGTGCAAAACATTAATCTCGCGATCGGATAAGAGGCTTGCATAACGATGCCAACCAACTTAACAGGGATCGCGACACATTTCCATATATAGGAAGGGGTCGCGAGCTTGAAAGTTTGGGAAGCCCTGGTCTATCTAATAATATACATCATTAATTAGTTTGCTTGAATGGATTTTTGGTAACGAATTATCCGAGACTCAAACTCGAAACCTCACGCACTCAGTACCCCTAATAAATAATCGAAAATTAATCAGTTTGTACAAGAAAGCACCAAATCCTCGGATTTCATAAACAAAACAAATTTATACCAAGAATTTTAAATGTGTTAAAGCAATCATTTTAAGCAAATTTTTTTTCTAGATCTTGGGAAGTATCAGAAAAGGTAACAACTGTACGAAGGCACGTTACTACAAACCAGCGAATTTGTCTTTCCCATGTTAAACCGAGTTATATTCAAACCAAATTTTTACTTCGAAACTATAATAAAAAAAAATAACTCACTTTCTTCCTTTTAAAGTGTCATCAGCAACTACAAAGTTATATTGTCCCACTGCTTCTTTATTTAGTTTAGCCATGTTTATGTACAAAACATCTAAAACATTACTTTCTGTTTATACCAAAACCTAAAATTGAATTAAATGCATTAAAAAACGATGTTATCAATATTGTTAAATGTTTTCACATGTGTACTCTTCTTCCAGAAGATGTCTAAAATCCTCTTACACGATTTTACAAAGCAGTGAAGATATTGTTGTCAGCGGTAACCCGATTGACAAAGGCGGGAACATTGTTCACGTGATATCAAACGCAAGACAACAAATGAATTTCCTCCTAAGCCCAGGAAATCAGATACACATCAACAAAAGTAAATGCGATTTGATGACAATAGGCTCAGAAAGGGTTGAATGATTCAGTTGAGCCGAGGATGGACCGTCGTTAGATTACCTCGTATGGTAATGGATCATAAATGGCACCAACATGGATTCAATAGTTTTGATAAGGTAGATACACAATAAAAAAACATGAGATATAGTTCACAATAAAGATAGTATTATTAACTCACGTTCACAGAACCATAAAGGACATTGAGAATAATTAGTTTGACTAAACATGGCCCTTCTATGAAATTATTTTAGACAACCACGCTTGAAATTTTTCTGGCGTTTCACATTTCTACACGTCCCTGAGACAGCACCGTCGTAGGTTATGAAATTAATAGAGCTGTATTTGCCCCATTTTACATAGTTTACGTAATGCATTATACCTACGTACATGAGGCGATAGACTCGGGATATGAACACTAAATTGAACCAAACTATAATTCGGGACTTATTTTCTTGCTTGCCTTTTAAAAATGAGGTTCCTAGCATTTTTATGATTTTTTAAAGTATACGAACAATATTTATCTAAAGAATTTGATAATTTTGTCAGTCCATGAACACATACTTTAACTTTTGAACTCATATCAAATGCTTTAAATTACAGCATATGCCAGTCTTTCATTCAAGTAATTTATAACCGTCTACATTGTTGCGCACCATGGATTAAATTTACTCAAGAAAACTAAGTTGAAGTTTGTAATTATTTAAATGAAAAAACACAAGCGTCGGTTACATATAACCACATTTTTTAGGCCTAGAACCGAATTGCTCTTACCAACGCAACCACCAACGAGCACGAGGGTTTCCCTAGATATGAAGGACCACTTACCCAATATACTTGATTAATCACTTATAAAGTCAACAATATGTGATAAATTAAGAACTATATTAAATTCTGGACACGGGTAAATCTCACGGGTGTACTGTGTTTAATTTGATGACAAAAAAAAACGTAAAGTTTATTGCGTTTCACAGTTTGCATGGCATAATAAAAATACTTTCGTTTTTTGTTCCGGAGATTAAATTATTAATATTAGTGGACACTATGAACTAAGGATCTATTATTCGTATTCTTGTCTTGTAGTTTACGATGCGCATTCAAGTCCAGATTACGTCGGTGATAATTGTGTGATAAATGTTGTGCAACGTGATGAGTAAAAAACGCCAGGTAATTGCAATTGCAATTGCAATTGCAATCGACCCAAGAATCAACATCCAAGAATAATGTGAATGTACAGCACCGCTTTATTATGAAAATTTGAAAATGACCAACAGTCACAACTCTTAGAATGGATTGTCAATCATATTACGTACCATGCTCGGCTATTAGTTTACAAAATAGCAACAAATTTATTTTTCAAAAATTAGAATGCGCATAATCATGTGGGGATGCCTACTTCATTGAAATGTTTTATTCTCATATTTTGCGACCACCCGTGGGCAGCTACAGAAAAATTAAATATTTTTTGTACACGTTTGTCAGAGGACAGACGCCCTATTGTATTCCACCATTACCCGCGTAGACAATACACTCGCTTGTTTAAATCCTAAACCCACAATAGCCTCAGTAAACCATTAAAGTTCTCAAACGACAATATACGAAAAGCATTTGCGAAATTAAATAGGATTTTCTAGTGAATTGATCGCGATTACTGTTAGCGAATCGTTATCCGAATTGGTTTAAATAAAAGTGAAATGAAAACGAAACGTAACCCAAAGGCGCGTTTCGTTTATCAACAATTTTCAACTTCATAAATTCTTCCAAAAATGCGAATAACTTATAAATGCTGTGTAGTATTATGAATTCCCCAATAAAGCGTGTTTCAAAACTATTTCTAACAATGGAGAGAGCGCGATACTTCATTCTATGGAAGCGTGAGGTAATCGATATGAGGAAATTAAAAACTTTAGAGTCTCGCAAACTATTAGGTTCAAATGTTCTGATATAGAAGTGGAATCGCTCGTAGAAACTAGAAATATTTTTGCTGCAACAGAAATATGAAAAACGAGTATTGTCATATGAAGGAAAGATGGCAAATGATAATTAATGGTTTGAACAATCGATACATTCAACAATATAGACGAGCAAGACAAGATTTTTCACGTCTCTCCAATGACACAGGCAAGGACAAACTACTGCCTTTCAATTGAAATATGAAAGCTAAACCACGTAGGGTTGCTTTAGCAGATAATTATGTAACCAGCATGCTCCAAGCGCTTAGAAAGATCAACCATAAGTCTCCTTTTTGCGTAATCAAGACATGTTAATATGCTGAATATAATAAAAAATAAACGAATGTGTGAGAATAGATGTTGCATAAAAGAATAAAAAAAATTATGATTGTAGGTCACCATTTTCGCAAAACACATTACGATTCTGCAAAGACCAATTGACTTGTTTTAGTTCTCCTTCACACTTCATGTCTTTATATGAATAAATCTCACAGTTCTGGCCTAGAGTTCAGAGCCCAAAACGTGGCCTCGTTTATCTACCCAATTCTATAGATCAAATATCGTGTAAACGTCGATAGGTTCAGTAGGTATTAAAATGTTTTTGTTGTGTTATCTACTCGTAAAGTTTTCGGCAGACACAAAACTTTGCACTGTTTTTTTAACAATTATCACATTGTTGCACAGATACTTTGAAAACCGTAATAAAATGAGCGCAATAGGTATTTTTGGAGATTATAAATATAAGTTCAGCAACGGTCCAAAGAAACCGCCATCGCTTGAAACAGTATGGGTATCAAAGTCGCACGACCCAACGGATATGCGAAGTACGGCACCAGCACCTCGACATAAACCAATCATCAAGGAAGGATCTGTGAAAGATTTGTCACCAGAGTGGGTAAGAATTTACGAAACGTACATTCAACCATTGAGACTCTGCACTTCAGAACATATGATTGAAAATTACTGATGTGTTTTGACAATTTTATTAGCGAAAAAAGTTTTTGAGCAACATTTTGACATATATATGGTGGACTAGATATTTATCAATTATGTTATTTCTGGTTTCCGTTATCAACTATACTACTGTATCAGTTTGTCTCAACAACGATAGCTTGTTAAATTTAAATTGGTAAGAAAATAAGAAAATATAAATTCAAAATAATCTTCGATAGAAATACATCCTTCCGCATTTCAAATAGCTGTTCGGTTATGGAAAAGCTATAACTCTTATTCCATTACCTATTGTTTCTGGAGACAGTCAGAATTACTGTTTACATAAGGGTAGAAAGCAAAGCGCGAATGCATAACTTTCTTGTGCCGGTGAATCCAATTTATATATTTCAGGAAAATTTTTCTGATTGGATGGACTTAAACTGCTCGTTTCGCGCGCTGCCGCAAAAAGAGCCGTCATAGATCGAAATAGTTTGAGTAGTTTTTGGCTCCTCCGACACTTCGATCAGAGACGATTCTTTACTTCTGAGTGAATGCGCGTCACCGCTTAGAGTAAATCTTTTAAAAATGATATAGATCATTTGGCTGACCTAGGAGTGAGATATGCATTTATTTATTCGGAGAAAAAAACTTTTGCTTTGTTATTCAAATCTAATAAAATAATTAATTAGTTGAACGCCACATTTTGTTTTTTAGCTTCCTCCACATCAAAGATCTCTAAGAGAGATAAACAGAGCGAATGAAGAAAAATGTATTTATCCATCATATAGAATAACAAGGTGCGAGGATTGGTCGACGTTAAGAGAAATGTTGCCGTCGCAAGGAAGACCAGAAAGGATTGGATCTGAAAACTGGGGAACATCGATGACGGATCCACCAAGCCTGGTGCCAAATTCATCAACACGACATCCAATGATTAATAGCGCCATGTCCAGGTAAAATTTGTTGCGATTGTATATATGAATGGGTTTCAAAAGTCGGTCAGTGGGAGTAACGATACAGGTATTTGGAGGCGAGGAAACTTATTCTGGGGCGAAATTGCGAGCGATCACTGTTATTCCGGTTGCCAGAATACTCTACATTAACAAAAAAACTATTGAAATCCTACTGTCGTACTGTATTTGAAGTCGTGTGTCGGACTGGAATCGTTTTGATTGTATTAACAAACATTTTTCAAAAGTATAATTTAACGTTGTCGAACAGTTAGTTAGTTGGTCATGCGACATCAACGCGACAAGCACTTTGATCAAATTTATCGTTTGCGATTAGAAAGCAAACTCAGAGCATTGAATAGACATTTTAACTAAATCTAAATCTACTAAACCAACGGACTTAATTAGAATACTTAGTACCTGCAAACTTATTTACCATTTGAAGCTATCCTAAGTTCGTTCCACCCCACCTATAGATGTTTTACCTCTTTATCCATATTGGTTGAAATATTTCGATGTCGCAAATATACGATATAACGATTAACAATTAAAAATTAGCTACATTGATGGTAATTAGTAAATTTATAGTTGGGCATTACCCTGGATACGATCCACTTTCTATTCCACATATATTAAATGGCAATTTTTGTCACCCACAAGAAACCTTTCCTTGCTTTATATTACTAGTGTACAACCCCGAATATCTAATTTTCTACCAAATACTATAAGGTTATAAAGCATAAATTATCAGCACAATGTAGCTCTTTTAGAATCTGGCTAATAGTCCCCTATGGTTGAATTTCTCAGCATAGGCCATAGAGTCGAGTGTTACCACTTATCGCCTTCAAGTATATACGAAGACGCGCGGAATCAAACAAAGTAGATGGTTGAAATTACCGCAACAATCATACAACGAAACTGTAAAATTAACAGTATTTTATTGTATGCCAACTGTCATTGCTTATACCGGTCAAAACATCTAGAGACTCTACCCCTATTATAGATTGTTCATTTGTGTCGTACATTGTTATGAACTTTGTGATCTTTTTCAGATACGTCGATGACATGAACTTAAAACACCGTCAATTTAAAATGTATTGACAACCGTTTTCAAATTACAAAAATGACTGTACAAATACATATTTATGATGATTTCTAACATATATATATATATATTATTTCACCCTTTTCATTTGATATCTTTATATTTTACATACTTGCATGAGTAGACAATAGTGATCGATTCGAGCTCCAGAATTAAATTCAATGAACATAGTAAAAAATAAACAACTCAAGATGATAAATGTTTAATCGTATTCAAACATTTTTGAGCCTTTAAATTATATGATGTATCTTGTAACGGCCTTGTATACATATGGCCATTGTGCTCACCAATAAAAAACAAACGATGCGGAATATACCAGCACGTGGATTTTGTACCGTGCCGAATAAGAATATTATTTACCAGGAGTTTCCCAAAGGCCATACTTCAAACTGAAAATCATAGCATACAGAGTTTGGCACGTCTCACTATATATACAATTGTTATACAGATAATAAAATCAGGATTTGAACTTATCCATTTTGTTGCATATTTGCTGAATAAACTGGACTTTCAAATCACATCCTGATCGGTATGTTTTCTGCCCTCGTTCTCTGAGATTATAATTTTCCTATTCAATATTGCATGAATATTTAATATCAGCATGATTTCAAAACCAGGTCATATACATGATAGTACCAACATAATTATTTGTATTTTTCACTTGAATCTTCTTCAACAGCTCGAATAGTGTTCTTAAATATTTTATTTGAGGAAGCATTGCGTTATACTGCCTTATATTATCGCTTTGACGTATTAAGAGAAGCTTGTTTTAATATGTATATATATAGTATCGTAGATGCTTATAACAACCATTGTTATTTAGGTGATATATTGTAATATGTTTCATGGAAACATGTGATGAATATCCTTCAGTTTTTCAAATGAAACTTTCAAATTGTAATAATATAAATGTAATGTATATATTGGTTCTATTTCCTAAACTCAGTAGTTTGTCAGCGTTTCCCAGCTGGAGAGGAATTTTTCCCCAGAAAGAAATTTTTGTGTTTGGGGGGGATTTTAGTTTGTATTTGGCCACGTTTCACTAATATTGTTTAGTTATTTCGAATTATTGTTTTAAATATTTATGAACACATAATAAACCATTCAAAATAAAGGAAAGTCAGAGTGCGATGAGCGCTTAAAACTAGCTAGGGATTCATTAAAGATTGAAAAAAATAACTGAAACTCAGTTTCTATGCGCGGAATAGGCTAAAGGAGGAAGGTATTGAGAAAGATTGGGCACCACTGTTCTAACCAGATTGAGTCATTTACTTGCAAGGACGCAAAATATATATTTCTGTGTTAAGCATTTTTCGATATGATGCAGTTCTATAATTACAATGAATACACACAGGAAATTTTTCAACTATTGACATGATGCAAAATGTTATGCATTCGGAAACTCCATCCCTACATTTACGTTACCGCAATGATCATCATTTATTGTGACACCTTGCATAATGAACGACACGAATTCAATAATGTTGTCACGGTACTTTCACCACTGGCTATTGTCATTATTTGTTGCGACAAACTCTATAGGCACGAAGATCACTCTGAAAACCCCGAGATGCCAAGAACAGCAGTTTGAAACAAGGATATTTTGAATACATATACGTTACAATTTAGAAAGTAAGATTCTTTAAAAAATAACAAAGTTTAACAAGTTATTTCTTGAAGATTATGGAAATTATTGAATAATGCGGGAGAGCTTGAGCTAGACCACGAGACATTATACTGTGTGTGATTCTAAAGTAAATAGGATCTTAGTGGATAACGTTAACATATTCAAAGGGCTGAAGTTGCACAATAATATTTTGACTTGAATCCCAAATTATATAAAATATATACCGAATTTTGTTCGTATACAATTCAGTGGTGAGCAAGATTTTCGAACCAAGGACCAAAAAACGTAGACTGGCGGGCCATGTAGAAGTGAAGTAAAAAGTTACATTTCATAAACAATATTTACAGTGTTACAAAAGAATAAGGGGACAACAATAACCCTCGTGCCAAAACTAAATTTATTCTCAATTGAAACAAATTGATTAGGCTATTTTTTAGCTAAAAAAATCTAAATATAGTTTTAGTTTGATTAATCTTAGACCACTGAACTATTTTTATTGAACGTAAATCTAGCTGATAGTCATTCTTTTCGTCGTGTTGTCATGAAATAATCACTCTTTCCCTAATTCGGGACGGGAGTGCTTTGGAATTTTCAGTGGGTATGATTGTTGTTGTCGCTCGATGGATATTACTTTTCTTTGTTTCTGAATTTCCTAGATAAACTACTCCGTTTATGACTTCGTGTCTATATATTTGAGGGTCGTTCTCTTGGTATGATTTATAACACCGATAAAAAGTTCAAATACAAGTCTACTGAGACCAGTGTTTCAAATCAAAACGGTTCGAGATATTGGGTTTAATGCTAACACCACTTCATCACGTACTTTTTGCGCCGAACAGAAATAATTTTGTTTTCATAAAACTCTTCAACTCTTCCCTGGTTTTCCAGTAGATGTGATAAATGTGGGAGGCCTAGTTGGGAGCGAATATATGAATTGTTTTCGGATATAAATACTTTTTATGTAAATGTGTTTTAAATAGATACAGTTTATGAATTAATAGAGCAATGGAAAATGAAAACCAGACTGGTAATCCCGCTCAGCAAACTCCTGCCGTTCCTCCTGGTCTTTGGATGGAAAAACCTCCAGCATTAGAAGGAGTTCCCCCAGGGCTAGAGTATCTGGCTCAGCTAGATCAATTATTAATTCACCAGCAAGTCGAGTTGTTGGAAGCAGTTACCGGCTTTGAAACCGAAAACAGATATGCAGTCAAAAATAGTCTTGGTCAGCAATGTTATTTTGCACGTGAAAAATCTGGTTTATGCATGAGATTATGTTGTGGAAACAAGAGAGGATTTCAAATGCATATCGCCGACAATATGGGAAATGAAGTTATTCATTTGTATCGTCAATTTAGGTGAGATATCAATTTTTAGCTTTCGTGTTTGAGTATTATTGCCTCATAATATTTTCACTGTGACATAAAAGACAAAACTTTCGCTGCACTAAGAGCGCAAACAGCAGGACGTCGGAAATGTGCGAAATTGTTTGGAACGTATAGTTGAACATCTTCGTCAGATAGACGTAAGGCAGGGGTCGGCAACCTACGGCCCGCGGGCCGCATCCGGCCCGCGGAGCAATATAATCCGGCCCGCGACGCTTCACTGAATTATAGTAACAAATTATATCTGTTTTGTCGATTATATTCTTCACGCAAAAGAATTTACGCGTAGACTAAATTATATTATAATCTAACAAGTATAAAATTCACAATTACTCGTTTAATGAGCCTATAATTTAAATATACTTTAGACAAATGGCAACAAAATGCAGAAAAGTTGATGCTAAGTGCAAATGATTTAATGGCGCAAAAAAATATTCAAATGGTCGCAAATATCAAAATGATCTGTGTGATAAAATGTGATTCATCGGTCATTCATTCGATTTTTGACTTTCTAAAAATATGTGCGGCCCGCCAATGACTTGCAACCTTTAATTTTGGCCCGCGAGCGACAAAAGGTTGCCGACCCCTGACGTAAGGGTTCGTGTATCACATGATTCATCATATCAGTCATGCGCAAAATCTGAGTTATGACGTCATTTATTAATAATCATCAAGATTTCTTGAAACAATGTGTCCCTGAAAATAATTGAAAATATTTAAAAATAACCGCCTTCTTGGGAAAAAATTCAATGTTCAACTACCAAAAATGTGACAACGAGTTGAACTAGTTGAAAAGGAAAAAAAAACAATTTTTTTTATAACTTCCAATTATTTATCTAGATGCTGCGTTGGTTGTTGTTGGTGCATTAAAGGTGACATTTGCGCGTTCATAGTTCCTGTAGAATCACCAACGGGAGTTCCGATTGGAAGAATCATTCAACTATGGTCGTCATGGAAACCAAGATTTGCAATCCAGAACGAACGAAACGAAACTGTGCTGGTCATTCAGGGTCCCTGCTGCATCTGTTCTGGACCTTGTTGCCCACAAGATGTTCCATTTGAAGTGATGACAGCTGATGAGTCTCAGTCTGTTGGGCAGATAGCCAGGCAATATGCTGGCATTGGAAAGGAGTTGTTTACCGATGCCACAAATTTTGGTATCAGCTTTCCAATGGACCTCGATATCAAGTTAAAAGCACTTCTTCTTTCTGCCACATTCTTGATTGACATGATGTTTTTTGAGAAAAATGATTAACTCTTATGTATATATATATCTTAAATTTGAGATATCTTATTCAAGAATGTGCTGAAAATTATGCAATATTTTTAATTTTAAAAGTAAAATTAATTTAATATTTCTTCGATGTGGTATCGATTTCCATGTTTTTTTCGCTTCCTAGTAAAATTTTGTCCACGACATTGTTTATATCACAATACATGGACACAGATGTCAAATGACATCATGTGCGATATTGTTTGATATTCATAATTTAAAAATGAATTCAGTAAATTTTGAAACAATTCTTTGCTGATGACAGGTTTTACAAAATTTTCATTCGCTATTTAGAAACCTATTGCAATCCTGAGTTCTCAAAGGCTAGCGAATGGATGCACCCCAGCATGCTAACTGTGAATCCTGAAAAGATTAATTATATTGTAATTTCTAGGAATGAACACGCGAGTGTTAATTTGTAGTTTGATGGTATAAACTTGAAAAAAGTAAAAGCAGCTTCTTACTTGGAACTTTAAATTGATTGTTACTTGAACTTAGTTTTCACATTGAACTACTTTCATAAAACTAGCATATGTGTTTCATTTATTACAGATTTGTTATTCATATACATACCACCACATAAAAGAATAATAATATGGGGCTATGCGGCAAAACATAATGTGAAAAACGCCTAGTGTACTGCAAAACAAAGCCATTTCAACAGCAGTTAGAAAGTACATACAACACCGTATTATTATGAATTTGAACTTCTCAAATTTATATCGATATGAAGTTGCAAAATTCATGTACCGAACGAAACAAAACTGCTCCTCAAATACATTTTTGAAGTATTTTCAAAATATAAGCTTAATCCACGACCATCACAACACAACCTATTTGTTCCAAGGTCAGATTTTACAAATGTATATACTGTCCAAGGTGCGGTTAATTGGAATGAAATTAGACAGAAAATAAAAGACTGCAGTTATGCATGCTTCTCTCGCAAACCTTTTAGAAAATATATTGATAGATACAATATACAACTGTATTTATCATTCATTCAGCATTGTATAATATTCAATTACGTATTTTTTGTTCTGTTTTAAATTATTCTCAGTGTTGCTAAGTAGCACTACTTCGTTGAGTAGGTGTTAATTTTAGTAATTTTTTTGAAAGCCTGACTCGATGACCTAACGGTCGCCTTGTTGCAGCGTCGTCATGTTGCTTTAATACCAATTTTGGATAAATATAAACGGAACGGAATAAGATAATACTACGGTACTACTGCATCACGTGATTTGAATCTTAGGTAACGTTATGGTTTGTAAATGCTGACCAGTTTTAGCTGTATAAATATAACGCTGCAACAAGTTTGCGATGCCTGATATGTTTTCAGTCAGTAGGTAGGTAAAGTAAGTAGGTGCGTGGGTGAGTAGGTAAAGAAATTTCAAGCACGCCTACCGGAAGGAGGATAACTAATTCTGCCAGCTATTTTCCCATGTACTCGTGAAAAACAGACAGTACGCCAAAGGCTTACTAAACAAATTATACGAATTTAGTAATATTACCACAAATACAATGGCAATTGTCCCTTGTAACATTATAAACTTTAACCAGAAAGGTTATTTTGGCGAGCCCTGAATATCGAAAATTGTAGTACGAAAAGGAACGATATATTTTTCATACAGAACACATGAAACTGATAGAATTTTCATTATCTTGTCGCCAACAAATACCAGCTATTTTTAGATCACGGATGACGGTACTGTTTACGAGTTGTTATAAAATCCCAGGACAAACGTAAGTGGTCCTTTTGTTTTACTGTTGAGACTTGATTATAAGAAAAGTTTTATAAACAGTTTGAAGTCCCATTGGTCGTGTTACTAAGGTGAATTTCAAGAGTTGAAATTTCGTTTCATAAAGGGCTTGACTGCCATATCGATGACATATTGTTAGAGCAGCTTGGGAGAGTTTGTGAGAGGAGTAACGTCAGCATTCTGAAGGGAGAGCATCGGCAAGTAACGTACTTATGTATGACAATTATATAATAAGATAATTATTTACACGAAAAATGAATAATATTTGCAAAATTTATTGATATATCGTGATTGAGAAGAGTAGCCTAATTCTCACTCATATATTTTGCAGCAAAACAAAAAGTGGATTCCAATTCAATCGGATGGCAACATTATTTTGACTCAATATCAGTGATTTTATTTAATATATATATTAACTTTATATTGAAGCAAAAGCAAGCCTGATTTTCATATCTCTAATCAATTTAAATTAAATCTATTCATAAAAAATGTTTTTTGTGTAAACAGTTTATAAATATACTCAGTTTAAATTGATAGAGCAAGGGAAAATAAAGTGCATCAAAAACAGTCTCGGCCAGCAATGTTATTTTGCTCACGAAGAATCTGCTTTCATCGCTGGTTGCTGTTGTGGAAACAAGAGAGAGTTCCAGATGCATATTGTTGATAATACTGGCAAAGAAGTCATTCGCGCTTATCATCAATTTGAGTGAGAAAAATTAAGGCTATGTGCTGAAGTACAATCCACAAATAATTATCCAATAAAATTATCTGTAAATTTAAAACCGACATTGGTTGTTGTTGGTGCATTGAAGTTGAAACTTGCGCGTTCATAGTACCTGTAGAATCACCACCAGGAGTTCCGATCGGAAGAATCATTCAACTGTGGTCTCCGTGGAAATCAAAGTTTGGAATCCAGAACCAACTTCATCAAACTGTGTTGGTCATTTGGAGTCCCTGTTGCATCTGTTCCGGACCTTGTTGCCCACAAGATGTTCCCTTCAAAGTGATGACAGCTGATGAGTCTCAGTCTATTGGCAGATAGCCAGGCAATATGCTGGCATTGGAAAGGAATTCCCCGTTGCAACAAATTTTGCCATCAGCTTTCCAATGGACCTTGATATTGAAACAAAAGCACTTCTGCTCTCTGCCACATTTCTGATTAAAATATTGTTTTTTGACTATAACTCATTCAAGGTATCTTAGGACACGGAGTGGACAGATGGATCGTTTTGTTTGTTATGTTGTTGCTCGCTTTTCTCTTCAAGTACTAGAAACTAGACCAATTGATTTGAAATTTTCAGTGGGTAAAGATTGTAGTTTTCGCTCTTAGGTTATTACTTTTATTCATTTTAAAAATTTCTGTGCACTCGAGATTCGTTTTTGTTAGCGATGACGTCATCAAACTTAAAAATAGCGCCCCTCGTTGCTATTCAGCCTTTGCGCAGCGATCGAGCGAAGTCGTGAACACTGTGAGTACGGTAGGCTATTGCGAAAGACTGTATAACCGCTACTACTCCGTGTCCATATATTTGAACAATGCTCTCTTGTTCAAGAATATGCTGTAAAATACGCAACATTTTTTTTAAAAAACATCTTAATATTTCTTTGATGTGGCATCGACTTCTTTTTTTTTTTTTTTTATTTCGCTTCCTAGTATAAGTTTTGTTGCCACGGTATATCTATTTCAATGGCAATGCTCAGATGGCTGTTTTATTTCAGCCAAAATATGACATTTTGAAAATCCTTGTTGCTTAGAATTCACTTTGAAAATTATATATAATTCACTGTATTACCTTGTGTTAAGTTGTATTGGTTCTGATTGCTTGTATCTATAATAATGAGGCGTAGAATGAAATTGTTTGTTTGTGGGTAGGGTTGCCAACTATGAAAAGTCTCAATAAAGGACATAGATTACCGTCATCATTTATTTTGTAACTTGCAGAAAAGAACAATATAAAACAATGAACTACAAATTCAAATTATATACAAGCTAAAAAGATATATTAAAAAATCTTCATGTATTTTTCATTTAATGTTTATTTAACATTGACCAAATCAAGCTGCATTCTGTGAACAGTTTAGTGCTTTGAATCGTATCAAATTTTTTTTGAATGAGTGCAACTTCATCAAGAAGGTTGAACATATTCAAATTAAGTTTGTCTTTTAGCTTCAAATGCTCTACAATTTTTACAAGTGTCTGATATTTTGGAGAAAGATTATCCAAAAGAGATTATTTTCCAAATGTTGAATTTTCATCAAAGTCAAATCTTTTTTCCGAATACGTTATCGCAGAGTTGAGAAATAATCTAAAATCTTAGAGACCAATTATATTCTAGTTAAAATTCTAGTTATATTCTAGTTATTGAACTAGAATTCACTTAAATCTTGGAGTGTTGCCACTTGTCATCTTCGGAAAATTAATGTAAAATATTTGAAATTGTTAATAAAATTGGTATTTCTTTGGCTATTTGAGCTGTGCCGAAGCGAAATTAAAAAGAATAATTAAAAGCTTGCAAATACATAAACGGAGGCGATTTAAGAACGAAACAATATCAAACACAGTACTATAACTATCGGGAAAAACGACATTGGAAAAAATAAAGGACAATTATCATCTTAAAAAGGACAAGGACAAAAATCTCAGATAAAGGATTGTCCTTTGAAATAAAGGACGGTTGGCAATATTTGTGGGAATCAGACATGCACAAGCATTCCTGGATCAAACCCACCGCTTATTTTGAACTTGGGATATAGAAGTCATAGTTCGGAATTCAAGTAACGTGGTGAAATTTAGCTATGTACGTATTCGTATCAGGGCTGGATCAACCATTACGTAATATACACACGTGCCCTGGGCACCAAGAGGGCACCGAAGAAAATTTCTATGGAAAAATCTTCAATGGTGTCTCGGTGGGTTCCATTACATTTGAACCCACGACAATTGCACTTGTATACTATTACACCTATGGAAATATTTTTTTACGGTTATTTGAACCCGTACTAACCCTAACCCATGGATGTTAGCACCCTCATATAGATTGAACCCGCGAATATACGGGTGCAAATGTATGGGTTCAAATGTACGGTCACAGTCTCAGTGTTACTGTTAAATACGGTAATTGACCTTAGTCATTAAAAACCCATCCTACGCGAATAAAATAAAAGTAGCGTACACAAAATAATTTTGACATTAGCTTTTATGGACCTTTCCCCCGAGCATCGACTTCCTTGTTTACTTCGTGACATTGGCCAATCAGCAAGATGCAATAAGTGACGTAACAATGCTCACTTTTCGCATCCGCTCAGACACTTTTCTCACTCAGACAGATTTTTAAGCGTGGTCGTAAACATTATCTCGTTTTCGCGTTTTTGAACCCTATTCGTTAGTTTTCAGTTGTGTTTCGGAAACTTAAATATAAATCAGATAATTCAATGATCACTCTGTCTTCCTAGAAGTTTTAATTTAATTGCAGTAATAAAGGTCCATAGTAAATGTGGTCACCAAAGTCTCAGGTGCTTAGGGCCCTTGAAAGGCATGATTTGGCTCTGATTAGTATAAATATCATAAATCCTTCACATTTGTCAATTATTAACTTGTAGAAAGCGCCTATTTGTACCACATTATCGACCACTCTATCAGCTATGGTCTATCTAATTTATGGTCTAAATATCGTACACCATTGTATTCATACCCATTATCATCTGGTTGATAGGTTTATTTACACGAAAATTAAGTGAGACCGGTGACACATACCACACTATAGAGTTTTTCTATAGAGCGGCTTCTCCGCATATTCTTGTCGAATACCCTGTAGTGTAGACTGTAGAGAGTTCTGTTTATAGTTATACGTTACTCCACCAGCACTGCATGATAGCGTCGTGTTGATATCTTCTATAATCTATATTGATATATTCATCACGCGACTCGAATCTTGGATAACGTCATATTTGTAGATGCTGACTAATTTAACCAGTGTATATGATGCGTGATATGTTTTTGGTACGTAAAGAGAATTTCAAACACGCTTATCGCAGTAAGGATAATTTATTGTGCCAGCTATTTGCTCATGTACTCATAAAAAAACAAAGAGTACACATAAACCAGAGGCTGCATCAATACATTATACAAATCCAGTAATTTTACCACAAATACAATGGCAATTGTCTTCTGTAGTATTGTAAATTTTAACTAAAACGGTAATTTTGACAAACCTGGAATGTTGAAGTTTGTGGTACGGAATGGAATCAAATAATTTTCATATGGAACACATGCTAATAGGATTTTTATCATCTTGTCGCCAGCAAATACCAACGTTTTCAGTTAATAACACTTGTTTTTTAAAGCTGAAAGGCACTGATGACGGTACTGTTCACGAGTTTTCATAAAATTCACATGACAAACGCAAGTGCATTTTATTCTATTTCAGGTGACAATTGTTGAGGCTTGATTATGAGAAGTGTGTTCAGGGACAGACAAGATAAACAGTTTGAAGTTTTATTGGATGTGTTACTAAAGTGGATTTCAAAGGGCGGAATTTGGTTTTTTAAAGGACTTGACTGCCTTAGCAATGGCATGTTGTCAGAGGAACTTTGTGGTGCTCATGGAGGAAGTCGCGTTAGCATTCCGAAAAGATAACCTATAAATCTAGCGCGTGCGCTTGATGCCGAAATTTCATTTCCCCACGGCTTCATAAAAAAAAATTTCCATCTTATTACATCAATGATAAAATTCAAATTATGAGAATTAAAGTTAATATTGTGATATCCAATGCCTATTGACCAAGAAGCAAGAAACATTCTCATTGACATTGTGCATTAAATATGAACTGATAATCAATTGTTTGACAGTAACTTCTTTTATGATCTATAACTTAAAGACAAGTTTACTGAAGTTAGGATTTTAAGTTGAAAGATTCGGAGATCTTGCGCACGTTTTTTTTTTGTATAAAAATGCCCTTTTTATAGATAGATTCAGTTAAAATTGATAAAAATATGGAATATGAAAACCAGGCCGCAGAAGAACAAGTGAAAACAGAACAACCGACTCAATATGGTAATCCTGTGCAGCAAATTCCTGGTGCTACGGTACAAGGTCTATGGATGGAAAGACCTCGAGTATTAGAAGGAGTTCCACCAGGGCTGGAGTATCTGGCTCAGCTAGATCAAATATTAATTCATCAGCAAGTAGAGATGTTTGAAGCAGTTACCGGTATTGAAACCAGGAACAAATTTGCAATTAAAAACAGTCTCGGTCAGCAGTGTTATTTTGCTTACGAAGAATCTGATTTATGCATGAGAATATGTTGTGGAAGCATGAGAGGATTCCAAATGCACATCGTCGACAATATGGGAAAGGAAGTTATTCATGCTTATCGCCAATTTAGGTGAGAAACCAATTTTGGCTGAATTTTCGTAGCCAACAGGAATTAAATAGACCTTTCGTTTGTAAAAAAAATAGTAAGAATTAGATGGGGAAACATATCGATAATTAGCTCAGCAACAACAGTCAAGTATCAGAACGATCCGTATATACATTTCGTTACAGCGAGATGGCTATGCCCAAGTAGGTGTACGGTACGCCGAGGTGTCCGATTGTCTCCCCTAGCATCGATTTCCTCGTTAATTCCCTAACAATTACAAATCAGCAATGAGTTAATTAACAATGACGTAACAATAAGAATTTATACCGCCGCTCAGACACCCCTTTCGCTCAGACAGAAAACCAAGCGTGGTTGTATACATTGCCTCTTTTTGGTAGTTTCGCGCGTTATTCTTCAGTTTTTAGTTATATTTCTATTCGTTCTATTTTCAAAAAATAGTTGCAAATCCAATAACTTGATTGCCATTGGGTCTTCCGAAGACCTTTAGTTACTATGATCAAAATGTGATACCAACACTGCGATAGACTAACTTAAAATTAGCTATCAGTACCAATAAACGGCACGTGGTTTAGTGTTTCGAATAAAAATGATAGTTTTGAACATGTTTGAGCCAATTCGTAAGAACCAACTTTCCAAAACACCCTCAAAATCAGCATTGAAAATTTTGCAATGATAAAGTATTTGGAGAATCTTTCAAGGGTCGGGGGAACATTCATAACCACCTTGGTTACAAAGTATTGTCGTCACAATTATGACATAAGCGTCTTGTATTACGTGATTCTCATTACCAATCATGCGAAAAGTCCGTGGAGTGACGTCATTTATTAAAATTAACAAAATTTCGGTAAAACAATGTGCCCAGAGAGTAAACTAAAATTTGTCAGTGATTGGTCCTCTAATTGAAAAGAGCGATTCTTCATCTAAACAACAGTAAATTTTTTTCACACAACGATCAACAAATCCACTTCGTTTCCAATAAATTATCTGTAAATTTAGATGCTGCATTGGTTGTTGTTGGTGCATTAAAGATGAAACTTGCGCATTCATCGTTCCTGTAGAATCACCAACAGGAGTTCCGATTGGAAGAATCATTCAACTGTGGTCTTCATGGAAACCAAGATTTGCAATCCAGAACGAACGAAACGAAACTGTGCTGGTCATTCAGGGTCCCTGCTGCGTCTGTTCTGGACCTTGTTGCCCACAAGATGTTCCATTTGAAGTGATGACAGCTGATGAATCTCAGTCTATTGGGCAACTAGCAAGACAATATTCTGGCATTGCAAAGGAGCTGTTTACCGATGCCACAAATTTCGGCATCAGCTTTCCAATGGACCTCGATATCAAAACAAAAGCACTTCTTCTTTCTGCTACATTTTTAATTGACATGATGTTTTTCGAGAGAAATAATTAACTTATGAGCCCGAGTTCAACTTAAATTTTATTATTCAAGAATGTAATGTCAAATATACAATATACTGTATATATTTCAATCTTAAAAACTGTTGATATTCCTCGTTATTCAATATTTTAATTGCAAAATTTAACAGGGCGTCGCCCTGGTTCTCATGGTATATTTTCAATCGGAACAAAGGTCAATTGAATAACATGATGGTCACAGGGTAAAACAGTGATTGTCGGGGTTCCGCCACTACGGTCCTGCGCTTCCGCAACATATAATATGTATATATATTGTTTGCATATAATCAAATACATATTAGACACGACAACACTTTCATCAACACCACGATCATTTTGCTTTACCAGTGGTAGTTTTTTTTTTCATACTTATTTATGGTATATATAATTCAAACAATAAAAGGTCAACTACTGCGCAGTGGTTCCTCCAGCCTTTGGAATGTTTCGTTAGAATTCCGCTCCAACACAAAGTTAAGAACCAATGGGTTAAATGTTAAAGTAATGCCGTTTGGGGACCACGCACGTATAAAATATGTAATAGGAAACGCCGAAGCTTGGAGAAGCATCGTGTGCAACTTAGTACGCTTCTTGTCTCAAAATTTTTAGGTTTACACAATGCACCCAAACTTGCAGATCAACAAAATAAACCCGAGAGTTGTATTAATTTTATCAATTATTTACAAAATATATCATGGCACCACATAATGACAATATGCTTGTTAAAGTCTGATTGTCACTTTTCTAATTATCATCTTGTAGAAGGCGTTGTTATGCTATTGTATCATAGGGATTTTAGCTTAGCTTCGGAAGGACGAATTCGATAAACTGAAATATCACGTCATTAATTGCTGTACAAAATTCTTTATATATATTCAAAATACAGACGCGAATCAAACAAGGTTCATTAAAAACAAAAAGAACTTTTCACCACGAACAATTTGTGGAGTAAAGATTAGCATTGTGGTTTAAATCTTTCTCAGTCACATCGATTCAGGACCAAACCAACATACGAAAAAGTTATAAGACATTATTTCCCGTGAATGTAGATGTAGAAAAAATCTGGCGACTGAAACGTATTTCTCTGAAACGTATATGAAATAAAGGTTTTCCACAAATAAATAGTAATGTGATGTCAATTTAGCACCAAATAAGAGAAGATAAAATATTCGACCCATACCGTATATTAGCTTGTGACAATTTTAACAAAACAGAAATTATTCGAATAGCGATCGTTAAGCCCAGACGAGCAACGAGATATATATACGTTGTTGTTTCAGGCCATCCGCAAACATTGATGATATCGTCCGATTCTAATAAAAAACCTTTAATTGTCGTATAGAAATTTGTTAGCTTCAGCCAAACAAGCCTGTTACTTTTCCTAATATTTACTCTTTTCACTCCACAAAGAATGGTTCATATATGATGACTTATCGAATTTTACCTAACGTTACCATAGACTCCATGCAGCCACATCATCACGTGAGTAGAGAATCGCCAACTTTATGATTTTAGAAAGAGATATATAGAGGGACAGTACTAGATATTTGAAACAAGTGTAGATATTTATATTCTTGTGGAAAGAATCGGCAAAGGTTTCAAATTAATTTTTGCTTCGATGGTTCCCTTTATAGCTGGTGCAAAATCGACTGTGTACACTGTCAAGAATACAGAAATATATGCAGCTTACATTGTTAATATTTAAGCAACGCCCTGTTATCAAGAAAATTGGCAGGCCCGCGGTTGATTAGAATACAAAAGAATCAGCAATTACCATAATTTTTAATATATTTGTCATTGGAAACATGACCTTAAACTTTCAGTAGTTTGAAATTATATTTGCCACCTTGGTTACAAATGTACAGCAAATTTTTCATTTGTGTTGGGACGCTTGGAGTATATTAGATAGCAGAAAAAAAACATGTTTTATTGATGATGATCAAATAGAAAATAGTTATAACATCTTCTCGAAAATGTAGAGCAAAACGATATAGACAATGAAATTTTTTAGCTATCTATTAAAGTTCCCACATATTTTGTAGGCTATAACTTAAGGTAGGCTAGGTGTTTTATTTAAAAAAAAAATTTGGAATAGCTCTCATTATTACAGTTTACAGGTATTCGATCCAAAAAAAACTCGATTTTAGGTCAGGTAAATTCGATACAGTAATTTTAATATTGTAATGAATTACTGTTGAATAATTTTAGTTTCTTCTGGGAATATTTGCATAATTTTTAGTCTTTTTCCAATTAGCATCTGAAAATTCATAAAATGGAATATAAATACCAAACACAAGGCGATGCGATGATGGGCCCACAGCCTACACAGTATGGATCCGGCTCCCAACCAGCAGTTATTCCTCCAGGTGCCTCTCAATGGATGGTAAGGCCGGCGGCACTCGAAGGAGTACCACCCGGACTGGAATATTTGACACAATTGGATCAGATCTTGATACATCAACAAGTCGAGCTATTTGAAGCGTTTACTGGTATTGAAACTAAAAATCGATACGCAATCAAAAACAGTCTTGGTCAGCAATGTTATTTTGCTTACGAAGAATCTGATTTATGCATGAGATTATGTTGTGGGAACATGAGGGGATTCCAAATGCATATTGTTGATAATACTGGCAAAGAAGTTATTCGCGCTTATCGTGATTTCAGGTAAGCTTTCCAAAAATGCATATCCAAAAATGTGTGCTATTAATGCTGCTGTTATTATCATACTTGTATTTGAAGTTTCACCCTGAACTGAAAAAAAAAGTTTTTATCATAATAATAGCATTACTCTTACAAGTGAACTAAATGTACAAACCTGTTTTTTTCCATACATAGTATTTTTTTACTCATGCGAAAAGTGCAAATAGTTCCAACAACGGAACGAGATAAAATTGAGAATTATTCACCGCTTAAATGTTAACTCCAATCTGCCACGAAATTTTAGTATAGGTTGAATCTTATTTTTTCAATAACTTATAAATTGACAACCAGATGAAATAAAATATTTACCAAATAAACTTCTTTCATTTGTATTATATACATGTGTTCATGGCGTTGCTTAAAAAATATGTTATCAATTTCAGATGTTGCGTTGGTTGTTGTTGGTGCATCAGTGGCGAAACATGTGCGTTTATAGTTCCTGTGGAATCTCCAACAGGGGTTCCAATTGGGAGAATAATTCAGCTCTGTTCTGCCTGGAAACCGAAATATGCAATTCAAAACGAGAGAAACGAAACGATCCTCATTATTCAAGGTCCGTGCTGTGTCTGGTCAGGACCCTGTTGTCCTCAAGATGTTCCGTTCGAAATCAAGACCGCGGACGAATCTCAGACTATTGGTCGATTGGCTAGGCAGTATGCAGGATTAGCAAAAGAGTGGTTCACTGACGCCACAAACTTTGGTATCAATTTCCCGATGAATTTGGATGTCAAAGCAAAAGCTCTTCTATTATCAGCTACTTTTCTGATTGACATGATGTTCTTCGAAAAAAAGAATAATGACAATAATTGAATTATCGTCTGCGGGTTTTTACCCTTGATTATTATTCTCACGAATGATCACATAAAATAATGTATGAATATACTTGCTGTATATAGATGATTCAACGTATCAAACACGGAAAAATGTCTCATCGGAAATTAGAATGTTTTGAGTCAGACGAACCGCACAGGGCTTTGAGTTTGAAAATAAATAAAATCACATTAAAATCGAGCAAAATATTTTCTCATATTATCTATCACTTGTGATTCATTGATTCAAAGACAGGCATACTGACAAACCTAATGTCGTTGTCGTTGACGACATGTTGAAGTTTGTTGATTTATTGGGTATTAAGTTCTAAATTTTTGTATATTTTTTAAGATCGTAAGACCTTTTCTGATAAAGAAATCATTCAATTTGATGCGAAGATGGTATTATCTCAACACACTATTGATGGAGTTAGAACTGTTTACCGAACCAGGCGTGGTTATTTAATGGACAATGATTTTATTATCAGAAATGTTTATTGGAGACATTACGGACTCTTTATTACTTTATGATTTGGCCAATTAAATGTTCAAGAGAAATTACATCAGAAAGTTTTTCTTTGAATGAATTGTTAAAATTTTAAAACTGAAATTCGTTACTAACGTTTCAACACTTACTTGTAAAATATTGTCGACGATTAATTACTTTAATTCGTAATAAACTGTGTAAAATAAGGCATTGCTGTAATTGATTACCATTGATTTACTTAGGAAGGGCATTTGAATTTTATCGTTGATAATTCTCCAGTTACACAGTTCGACCTCTGAGCGGTTAAACATGGATTTGGGTTTTGTGTTGTTCAATAACAAGAAAAGGTTTGGATAGCGTGATAAATCATTTTGTATATTTAAAAATTCGGTCCTTCATCTATAGTACTATAATTCTTTGTTGCACTAGGGATATTTGTTATTTACCTGAATCACAGGACATTCGATTTTATAAATTCTCGGTGACATTTTTTTGAATATAGAATTTCAAGTAAATGTTAAGTAAAATATTGTATCAGTTTTCGAACATATTTTCAAGTTGAACTGTACTTCTCAAACGGACACAACGAATCTAATCTTACCACCTGATTCACAGGAAATGTTATTAAAACTTAACGTGACAGTTCTTTACACAGTGACGAAATTCTTGATGCCAAGCGAAAGTCTAGACAAAAAATACATAATCAGGATGACATTGACCTCTAGCAGATTATTTAGGTGTTCTACATAATAATAATAATGAAAAACGAAATAGTAATAGAATAGTAAATGTTTTACGGAAAATATAGTCACCAAAATATAGTGATTAGTTACCACTACACATAGATTGTTTGTTGATTGGTCTGATTTGTGGATTATGACCCCAGCATTGACTGACAATGATTTTGTCTTGCGTTCGTTAACTCGAACTGTCTTCACAACAGTCGCGCAAACACAAAACCACATAAACGAAGATGAATAAATTTCTCACCTTGGTTTTACATTGTCCATCACGCCGCAGAATTGATTACTTCATCACGGTTCCGTGACACATTTTCACTGTGCTGGGTTAATCAGTTCAATGCATGTTGCATAGTTCAATGTATATTGCGCCAATGTTCGTCGCGACGCGCAAAAATAGGACACACAACATACGGGCTCAACACACGGATTTTCAATCAACCAAACAGTTCACAAAACTTGCACAAACATCAATAACTCACCCAAATTTTGTTTACATTTCACTTGCATTATGGTCAATAGTCTGAATCCGGAATGCAAGCAAATGTAAAACAAACCCTGTGGCTATTGCTTAACAGTGCAATTCCTACAATTATTTAAAAGGGAAATGAATAAACAATTTAAAATATTTCACCGAAGTTCGACCACTTGATGAGAAACCATCTTCTGCCATTTCCATTTCATATGTAACCGATGCTTTTTCATTTGTACCTGGAACAATAAATGAACATAAAATTAAGATAAATTATAATAATAGATATATTAAAAAGATATTCCTAGCTCACGACAATATAACTTTCCAAATAGGGCAGTATATTCACATTAAATTGGGTGAAAATTGCCTGCAATCTGGATTTAAATATATCCGCGCAGAACGACTTCTTTTAGTCACAAACGGGGGCCTTGCTTCAGCAAAGGCAAAATTAAGTTTGAATCAAAGTTAAACGTAATTATTCATTCTTTAAGTCAGTTTAACTTGACCAAGTATCATATTATCCTACAAAACATCTTTGCAGGTTAAGCTGATATTTTGTTTGTTTTGTCCGTTTATTTACTTTATTGATGTGGTTTACGAACGCATTTTATTTACCCGTCATGAGGCGTTTGTGCGTTTGTGTAATCTGTATAATATGAATCATGAATGAGATCTTTATTTAACAATTTATTTTTCAATTGGAGTTAATGATTAGACAGACAATAAAAGCAGATTGCGGATTCTGGGGATGTTGGTGCCATGTACGGTAACGGTGTAATAATTTTTTTTTGATATTTCTTTATAGTTATTCACCTTCACATTTTCGGTAAAATTTTTGTCACAGCCTGATTCCATCACTAATAATGAATCTTATCATCTTTGTGTTTACCTACCTTCAAGAACGTTTTTCAAAATTTCCGTTTGCAATTCTGAAACGATTCGGTCCAATCCATTAAAATTATCAGCCCAGTAAACATAATCAGAACTTGAGGTGTTCCCCGTTGCTATTATCTGAAATATTTGAGTAATGCAATGTTATATCTGATATGCAGTAATGTTTGGAATTTACTAAATATCTGTAAATGGGTGCAACTATAGTTTAAAACTGGTCAAATTGACTGAATGAATAGCAAAGTCAATCGTCCTGCTATACTTCGGTCTTCAAGAATTGTTAAAGAAATCCATTTGTATTGATGTGTATCAAGACGTTAGAAATACTAAGATTTATCATTCATATTCTTAATATAGCATAGTTGTATTACATTGTTACTGATACAGTCCAATTATTCCAGCAACGAGCCGATTGGTTATATGTTCATTTTACTAAATAGCATAAGACACCTCCCTAAATTTGCATAGTTTTATAGCCTGGCTTGGCTATAAGATTGTCATTACCTTTGGAAACGTTCCATTTGTAATTACAAGGCTATTTAAAATCTCGCGCAATTTATTTCATTGCCGAAATTCACTTTGAATTTCTAGTTTTTATTAATTTGTGGAGCAGGGAAGCAGTCACATGAAGTGTCGTGGTATAACTGAGTATAGACTGCGTATGCCTAGAACTCGGCCAATAAAAAGTTCCATGAATTATATGAATGAATTATAAAAAAGATTTGAAAGTGAACTAAATCGTAAATATAAGTTCCTGTATCTTACAAACACTGTGGTTGCTAAGATGTTTGGTGATGAAAATTGAATATTACGGAATAAAACTAACCAAAATCTTCCATAGTCGATGTTGAAGCAGGAAATAGATACATATGAAGTTTCATAAATTTATTAATCTTAGTTATGTTCTGATTTGTGTTCCATATTAATATTATAAAAGGAACTCCGTGACAATGGATGGATCAGGCATACATAGGCATATGGGTATTGAACGGAAAGTATGTCCTATGTACAAGCCTCGTTCGGGCAGATTGCTATAACTTATCTCACAGATTATACTGCTTGCGTGAGTGCTCACATTTTCGTACAATATACTCACCCGAAGTTCATCAATAATTGCTTTTCCGACTCCTACAGCATACGTTACTATTCCCAGAGATCGAACGTAGTCGGCTGTGGCAGGTAGTTTATCGAAATCATGCGATCTGAAACACAGAATAAGATGTTTATGAACAGTGTGAGAGATCGGAACAATTCACTATTTCCCGAATGCAGTACCAACTAAGAAAAGGAGCTGGGAACGTTTATCAAAAACTTTCTATTGACGGAACAAATTTTATATTACAAAGTTTAGTTCTGGGAAAAAAGTTTTCTCCTTGATGTTGCAAGCCTATTCGTCAAATTCGTGTATAATCTAGTTACACGTACTACTTCATTAATTGTTTACCACATTACTTGCTACCACATGACGTCATACTCAGAAAATTTCGACACTCTTTTCTGAGGTAAGTTACAGACGGCCAAGAACTACTGAAACAAACGAATTTTGGGTTGTACGTGCCAGCGAATTTAGAATCAATCGAGACCTGCGGAAGTTCAAGTCTATTCAAGTCTCTAAAACGTTTCATCAAGAAGACTTACGCTCCATCAGTAAGCAATATGACAACTTTTTTCGTGTTTATGTCCTCAAATCGATCGCTTTCCTGGAAATGTTCCGCTGTTACGTTCAATGCATGAGCAGTATATGTAGTGAAGGATTGGAGCTTGATTCCTCTTACAGCTCTCTGTAATTTGATAATGAACATAGTAAAGTAAAGTTTAGAACGACAATGTATGTTGCAATCTAGAAACGATATTGATTGTAGCAAGATGCAACTGCTCACTTTATACATAATATTAACAGAATATTTGCATGATTCATTGTAGTAATAATGGTAATATTATTAACATTAAACGAAATATATTTCAAATTGGGTGTCTCCAAAATGTCGTGTCCCACTTGTACCACGTGTCTCACCTGACCCACCTGTGCCACGTGTCCCGCTTGTACCACGTGTCTCACTTGTCCCACGTTTCCCACTTGTGCCACGTGTCCCACTTGTACCACGTGTCTCACTTGTACCACGTGATTAGATTAAATAATTTATCATCACAATCCGCGTCGCGTTTACAACTTTGTATTATGTTTCAGTAATTCGATTTCATTTCAGTGATGGTATGGTTTCCAACGCTAACCAACCATAATGTATACCTAAGGCAAAACGATCGACGATTTTAGCAAAATGCACGCAGTATTAGCGACGAGTGGGAAACGTGGTACAAGAGTGATACAAGGGAAACACGTGGGGCAAGTCTGGGATATGTGGGTCACGGGGTGCAAGTGAGACACGTAAGACAAGACACCGTTTCAAATTGAGGAACATTTATATAAGCCAGTATTATTTCGATGATTTGTCGACCAATTTTGGTCATACCGCTTGTTCATAATAGACTGACAAAATGTTGTTTGATGAGGTAAAACACACTTGCTTGACAGACTGGCAATTGTAGGTAACAATAAACTCATGAAACTTACTGAAAAAGATGTTGAAGTGCTGTATTGCCCAAGAAGTATTTCTTTCTTCATTAGAGGTTGATCATCCGGGTCTCTGTAACAAATAATCAACGTATTAATCGCCAGCAAAGCTATCCAACCATCATAGTGTCGATGGACCGAAGAAATATTTCAAATGCATTTTATCGTAAAATATTCTCTACTATTACAATAAGATCCAATTCATTAAGGGATTGAGATAGGCAGCTTTGACAGCTAAACTTGGCATTCAGACATTGACCTATACTAGTACAGAAAGTGGTCATCAATGTCAAAGTGTTATCAAAAAGTTTAAACGTGCAATATTTTATCGTATCGTAAGATGTGGAAATGCGAATGGATAAGAAATTACATTGAACAAAAATATTTAAGATCGATAGAGTGTAATAAAAACTCCCCAACTCTCTGGCAAAAAGCTTTACGAACGACTGCCACCGTTATTCGGCAGACTTTTTAGCTCAATCAGTTAGGTTTTTTGTTCATCAATTAGATTTAAAACAAATGTAAATTGATACAACTTTCTTTCAAATAGAGAGCCACTTAGGAAGCAGGTTTCAAGTTCAGTACTATAAGTTTTACAATATATTCGGTGACCATAATGATAGAAAATTGTAAAATCTTTTGCCAACAAACTACTCGTTTTGACCTTTTCTTAATCAAACTTCTAAATAACCTTTGCTAATGTAGACCGGTGCTTTCCATGATTTTGTTTTATAAATCAGTCTCGGAATTTAATGTCAAAATGTCGCAAGACTTAGAAAAATCAATATTTGGTAAAACATTCTAAGACCCATAAAAAATTGCCTTTCCGCTGAAGAATTGTTATATTAAACGTAGGGCGCTTCAGAAATGTGTGTACCAATATGGAGGTAACTAATTTTGTTCGCCTACTTTACATCAAGTTGTGTAAAGAGACTAAAACCTATGGACAGTGGGTATATTCACTTGGCTAACACAGACAGTCTCCGAATTCGTATCAGAACTAAAGTAAGGAAAATCGGAATAATATTATGGCCTAACATTGTTATACTAAACATTAATCTATTATATTAAACATTGCTACAAATAATTATTTACATTAATTAGATTAATTACAAACACAAGATGTGAAATGGGTACCGCCTTAGTGTGTGTACCAGATTTTCCTTATTTTAGTTCTATAACGAGTTCGGGGACTGTCTCTGTTAGCTAAGTGAATATACCCCCCTGCCCGTAGATTTCAGTTCTTTTACACAGTTTGATGCAAAATAGGCGAACAAAATTAGTTACCTCCATATTGGTACACACACTTCTGGAGCGCTGTAAAATGTACCAATACTAGTTATGGTTTACATTTTCGGTGATGGTGGCATGAGCACATCTATTTAAAAATGTGGAAACAATTTTAATCAAATTCTTTATGCACTGCAAGATACAACTTACAGTCCAGTCAGAACTTCCATGCTTGAAAAATATTTTAGATTTTCACTTACCTTGTTTTATACCAATGCGAGAATTGAACAACTCCAACTCGGACTGACCCTCCATCAATATCGAATTTTTCAGTTATTTTGATCACCCAATCTTTAACCATCTCAAAATTAGCATATCCTATGGATCCAGAACCATCCAGTACAAACATAACTTCAACATTGAATATAGGACAATCTGTAAAATGGTTACAACTTCAGTGTCACATGGGGATTTGATAATGACAATGCGTTGATAGTAAGATTAGAGAATAATGAGATTTATGCACAAGGCCGACATGGGCAAACTACGGCCCGCGGGCCAAATCCAGCCTGTTGGGTAATTCAATCTGGCCCGCCTGATGCTTTCACAACCAAACTAAAACCAAAATTTAATGTTTCAGCTAAATAGCTCAGGGAATTTGTTGAGATTGTGATTAAATTGAGTATTGGCTCGAGTTTATTGTTTTTCACTTATGCTTTCGTAACACTGTAAATATTGTTAAAAAAATGTAACTTTTTACGTCACATTTCAATGGCCCGCCAGTCTAGGTGGACGAAATTATTTGGCCCCTGGTCCCAAAACCTTACCCACCCCTGGAAGGTCATATTGAAATAAAATCCATTCAAACATAACGAGATTATGCCTCAAGCTTCTATCGACATGAATTATAAAAAACGATTTGAACTAAATCATAAATAAATGCTTCTCTTACATTCGTATCACGCGCTACGTATTCTTCCACCTATCACGTTATGGTGTTCATGAATGAATTAGTCAAATGAATATATCCCCCTACCCATAGGTTGTGGTCCCTTGATGTGGTGAACTTGATGTAAAGTATGCGAACAAAATTTGTTACCTCCATATTGGTACACACACTTCTGGAGCGTCCATTGCCGAATATCATTACTTACTTTTAGTCTCTGAATTTTTAGTTAGTTTCCATGTTTGCCCTCTGTCGGTAGTTTGATAACAAAATCCTGGCTTATAAATGACCACTTCACAGTTCATTTCTTGCATCGGAGAACATGTCTTGAAATAAGAGTTGAGAAATTTCAATTATATGAATATTCAATGTAGTGTTTATTCAAGGAAATGCATGAAAGAGAGAAAAATAATTCAGGCTAATGAATCAGCCTCTGTATGCAGCAATCAATAAACATTACACTTCCTTAAATGTGTCATCGTGGTTTCTGCGAAAGCTTCGTTTAGAAAGCGATACCAGTCAAATCGAAACACATCTCACCGCCAGAACTGCACTTCATGTCCATGAACTTTGCCTCAAAAATCGTTTTAAAACTTTCAACTTTTAAGACAAACGATTTTACGCTGCAAAGATTCATGGATAAAAGCATCACAGAAACAGTTATGGTGGGTATTTCAGATATCAATTTCAAACCCAACACCAGTTTGCAAATCGTGAGAGTCTTTAGAGTTTAGAACATGAAAATAACAGAGAATACATTGCTATACGAATCTTCCCAAATCTATTGAACAAGTTATTTTTATGCAGGGTTTTTAAAATAAATTCCCCCAAAGCTTCTCAAATTTGGTAAAGTTTTTTTACGAAGGAGTCTGGACGATAAAACTACATATGCTATCTCGGGTATAATTTACCGGTTTATTGAGTTGGTATAATTTGTATAAATTTGTATGCGCGAGACTGGAAGTGGTTGAAATTGAGTTACTGTAAAAACACTTATTTAAAGGTCAAATTTTTGACGTAGACACGTGCTCAAATAACGTGACTAGTTTTGTAACACGTGACACCAGATAAGTCGAATGTGTGATAAGTTATTGGCAAATTTCCATGTAAGCTTTGACGTCTATTCCAGGTGAAAGTCATTCTAGAAATTTGAATGTTGGCGCGATTGCCAAACATTTATTTGGTGTGAATGTAGGCAACGTTAAAAGTCAGGCAAACACCAAAAAAATTGTATACTTAAAATGTGTTGATTGGAATTTTAATCACTAAAGGATTTCTTCACAGAAAGGTTGCCCAAAACGAAACCACAAGGCTTCGAATCAATATGCACATAGCCAAGTAGGCTACTAACGTTGTTGGAAAGCATTTTATATTAGATGTTTTGTTTTCTCAACTGATGTCTTGACATATCATTATGTACCAATTTTGCATCGTTTAAAAGGATATATTAACATGACAACTTTGAATTTGTTGAAGTATTTCGATTTATATTATTACGGTGTAAAATGAACCAGACACGAAACAAAATATTATATGTAGCCTATTCATATACCGTATTTTACGGACCATAAAGCGCACTTTAAATCCCCTTTTTCTCGAAATTCGATCATGCGCCTTATAAGACAGTGCGTCCAATGTGTAGGTCAGGTTGTGCTTTATACTTTATTGCCTGCACTCAAAACCAGTACCGGTTACGTTTAACTCTAATCCAAGCAATTTATTTACGGTGCACCTTATGGACCTTGGAATGCGGTATATCAAATATTTAGGCTTTACCGTAATAACATCTTCCTCTACTACAGTGTTGCCTCCGAACAATCGATGTGAACGAGTGGGGTCGGATAAGGTGTCACATGATTTGTTGTTGAAAAAATTTGCGGTTTCGATAGAACATGAGAACAGTTGACCTGGTAATAATATTGGTTAGTCCATGAAATACAGGATTAGACAAAATCAACACCAGAAAATGAGATTAACGAGTAAAAACGATATATTTTCATTCAATTTGGCTACGTCATCATGCTTGATCAGTTCTGATCAGTCCATAACTGAACAAATTGAATATAGCTGTATACACGAGTCATGAGTCATGATCAGAGTTGACAAAATTTATTCAAAACTTTAGCTTTGTATAGATATTTGTATTTGATTATTTGATCTCATTTTTGAAAGGTGTTATAAATATAAATAAAATAGTTATATCCTCCATTTTTACCTCATATAGGCTAGTATACTTTAGTTCCTTATTTGACAGACAAAATTTAGAAGGTATAGTTTTCGGTTTTTTAATTTGATGCAATTTCTATCTCATTACTTTGTGGCCTAAACACAGGAAAGGAAATTGTAATTGCTCTTCTTGCTCAAATCTGTGTCAAATTTGTAAATTGATGAAAAAAAAATCATTTATAATGGGCTTTATGACTCATGGTGATAATTAGCTAATCGGGATTCAAAGTAATTAACAAACAACTCCCTTAGTGTGTGTACAAGATTAGGGTTAAGCCATAATTTTATTCCGATTTTTCTTATTTTAGTTCTATTACGAGTTCGGGGTCTGTCTGTGTTAGCCAAGTGAACATATCCCCTGCCCATAAGCTTCAGTCCTTTTACACACCTTGATGTAAAGTAGGCAAACAAAATTAGTTACCTCTATATTGGTACACACCATTCTGGAGCGCAAACAAACGAATATATATATATACGACAGGTTCTTCACTGTTATAACATGTTAAAGTCATAAGCTTTAAAAAGCTACATAGAATATAACGCTAACAGTGAAATCTCTTTCGCAAGCACATACCTGAATTTTGTTGATTTTGACCAGGGTTTTCTTTTACAGCGGATTTGTGAAGCTTAGAAACAGGAACGTCTGAGGATCCAACTATTAACCTGAAAAACGAAAATGTGGGTTAAAATAAAAAAAATTTATACAAAATTTGCGGCCTTCGAACTCAAGCCCGATCCCCTATTGCTAGTTTCAGACCATATTGTAAATTTGGTTGGATTTCCAGTTATTTTTCCAATTTTTCTCATTTTTCTTTGTTTGCTTTTGTCGAAGATAATGAAATAAACAATGGATATGTAAATAGATATGTATGTACAAGTTCAGAGAAATATAGAGCATAGAACTCATTGTTGATGTCTTGGAAGTTACGCTGTAAAAACACATCTACAGAGTATTATTATGTTTTGTATTCACGAATTATTCACCTCAATAAAATATCGATGTGAATTTTTAATTTGTGATTTGTTTGTTCATATCATAATAGCATTTTTCTTCTAGAAGTTTTATTATTTTTCTTTTACGCTTTTATCAGGCCCGTTTACCATTTTGAAAGTGGACTGAAAATGATTCTGTGGCTATTTCTAGTTTAATTAACCAGTATAGAGAGTTTCAAAATGTCATTAAATATACATTTCATTGCAATATTTATGAAATATATATTCGAAAGTGCACAACTTTCATTGAACAATAATTGACTTTATTGTTCGGCGTTGTCTATGTCTATTGACCTTTTTATACGTTCAGCTTTCCAGTCACGTTGACCAAATCTATTGTACACATAAAATTAGACTGTATAAAACTATGCCAAAATAATCACCTTTATCTATCCATAATAACATTATATGCACTTTCCTGTCTATTGTTAAATTTTGCAGCAGATCACGGTTCGAAAATGTGTTCACTAGCATTTTTTTATTTTACTGATAAAGTGGCGCTCCAGAAGTATGTGTACCAATATTAAGGTAACTAATTCGCCTACTTTACATCAAGTTGTGTGAAGGGACTGAAACCTATGGGCTGGGGGTATATTCACTTGGCTAACACAGACAGTCCCCGAACTCGTAATAAAACTAAAATAAGAAAAATCGGAATAAAATTTAAACACGCTATGGGAGTACTTTTTTATTATACTGACAAAGTTTTACTTCAATTAACGATGTGTGTGCGTTTTCCATAGCTTAACAGTAAGTAAGTAGTAGGTCAATTATTGAGCTAAATATAGAATATTTTAAAATTGAATTGTATCGCGGTTATATACGAAATACGTTGTTTCTGACGTCATGGTTTGCTCTGAATAATTGCATTTTTCAAAAACCTAATTTTAGATGATAAATAACGGTTTTTAGAGTCAAATATGTATCATTTAGTCTATTGTATTCTATTTATCTTGTGTTGCTTTGACAAGTGTTGGTTGAAAATTCAACCATTGTCATCAGCGTAGTTAACGTTTTTATGTTATATAAGAACAAATATATTGAAATCAAGAGAGCGGTGCTAAATATATGGACACGAAATCCCAAAAAAAGTAGCACTATCACAGCACCGGTACCGCAATCTTCACGACTTCGCCTGACCACCAGATATCAACTTGGTGCGCAATTTATAATTTTGATGACGACATCGCACACAAAAAAAAATAATACATATAGTGTGCACAGAAATTTTTGTAATAAATGAAAGTAATAGTCTTCTAGCGAAAAATACAATCTTAATCACTGAAAATTTTAAAGCTATTGGTTCAGTAGTTGGAGAAAAAAGAAATTTAAAATACCGACAAGAACAATAACATAATAATAACAAAACAATCCATAGCTCACCTCGTGTTCGATAATGTTTAATTTTTAGATCATCTGCACAAGATGTATAAATAACGTATGGGAAAGGGACGAAGCGAATTCGATAAAAAAAATATGATGCCTTTGTAATATATTAATCAAGCGCACAAACAAATGCCAATTATCCACATTGTACGTTAAAAACCACAATTATTTTTAAGCACTATTCATACATTAAAAGAAATGTTCAACAACAACAACAACACTTTGGACAAAAGTCGATTTAGGACTCATTAAAAATTATTGACTACGAAGTTGACCTATTGATCGTTATGTTATCATGTTGTTGTTCGTATTCTTGTTTATGAGAAAATTGCTTTTCTCTTTATCTACTATACTTGGCACGAATTGCTTTAAAATTTCCGGTGTAGGTAAATATTGTTGGTGTCGATATAAGAATATTACATTTATTTAGTTTAAAAAATTTTTGTCGGCTGTATGGGACTCGTTTCTTGCTCAAAATTAAAAATTGTGCACCGAGTGGCGATTTCTCGATCGCATTTGAGCGATCCGGTGGTCAGACTACCGGTCATTGAAAGATTTGATACGGCGTCGTTTTGTCCGTCATGTAAATGTTTATATTTGAGCATGTTCTAGTACAGAATGACCAAAAAAATGTTGTCAATGATACGCTACATATATCCGTCATTTCATTGAATCAATTTTTTTTAATTTGTGTATATAAAAAGTTTGTACTCTCTAGTGCAGGGGTCGGGAACCTTTTTGGTCAAGAGAGCCATAAAATATACATATTTTCAATTGCATTTCCGTGCGAGCCATAAAACATTTTTTCACTTAATCCGGCCTGAAATGTTCACTCAAAAGTCAACACATACAATGTCAATATACATTTAATGTGATTTCTGATGCTGCATCTAGTCGCTGCGGGCCTTGAACGGTTGCTCACATGCAGCCCAAGTTGAAATCTACGATACTCATCACCCTTTTTCGTTTAGGCATCTCCGTAGTGTTTTTAAAACTCTATCGCTCTGTGATGTCACAATATATGTTCCAGATTCCCCTTGTTTGTCACAATGCATGTCTGGTAATTATCTTACATATCATAGACATGTGCTGGACGCGCGTTCTCAAACGTATTGGGAATTTCCTGCCAAATTTGGCTATAAAAGAGTTTGAAATCTCGTAACAATAGTAAGCTTAGTCTTGGGATATTAGATTTTTCTGAGAGCCATATGCCGTCACCAAAAGAGCCATATATGGCTCGCGAGCCATGGGTTCCCGACCCCTGCTCTAGTGTGTGTACCAGTGTCAAGGTTATGTATAATTTTATTCTGATTTTCTTAATTTCAGTTCTATTGCGTGGGGACTGTCTGTGCTAGCCAAGTGACCATAGGCTTTCCCCCCTTTTCACAACTTGATGTAAAGTAGGCAAACAAAATTAGTTACCTCTATATTGGTACACACACTTCTGGAGCGCCGAAAGTTTCAAGGATGGCACTTTATTTTAGCCCACCAATCAAATCTACGAACTATGTGTGTGATAACGTTAACATACCAGTTACCAGATTGACCAAACAAGGCAATTATATATATATCATTAAATATCATTAATGCAAAGGTATGCAAAGTGTGAATGTCAATCGTGTTTGAAATATAAGGAAGTTGGCAACATGCTCTTCCGCTTCAGGTCGTCGACAAATTTCATAGAATTTGAATCACTGAGCGACGTGTCCTCAAAGCAACCGACAAATTGGCTCAAGTACAAGTTCAAATATTGTAATTTGCATAAAAAGTCTGTAGCATTTACACGGTTGCTCTTCTTATTTCCGTTATTTAAAACACATAAATTAACGTATAAGACTACCACAATACCGTAGGCTACTTGACAAAATTTCCTCGATTGGCTACGCTAGTTTAATTAAAAATTGCTTTGAGTATCCGTAACTCTGACGTTTTTAAGGCAAAACTTGAAGGGCAAGATATACAACGCAAGCGCAAGAAAAACATATTTATAAATTAACAATTTTTCTTAAAATTATTGTTTAGAATGTAAGAGCTTTGAGGAGGGATCTTAAGAAAACCTTTTTAACACAAAACTTCATCCCACAGATATGTACACAAGAGAATTTTTAGGAACGAATCATTACACAAAATGAAAATTCTATATTTCAATGGAATTTCCTGATATTTTTAATCGATAATTCTATAAATTAATTGGACAAAATACAGACGAATTTTCATACTCACGTCGAAAATTTCTATAATAACTATGATAGAGGTCTTATTGATACGATGTGTTAATTAATATATTTATGGTTATTTTTGCACATCAAAATTTTTTACCTCAATATTTTTAACCTTAAATTGAACCTAAAACTAATGTTTTTGCAGAGCTACTGTTAGTCACTCGTGGAATCGTAATTTAACTTGGCAATCATATGATAATAAATTAATATTTATCTAAGTTGCGACCCTATAGTAACGCTCCCCTATCATTAGCTAAAATTTTACTTCATGCTTTTTTGAAAATTTCCAATTCATTTACTATAAAATTTTAGTAAATTTATTTCAGTATTACCGCCAAATATAATGGTATGTATATAGCGTAATGTGAGGATTCGAAACACGTTTTCGAGTTGCTACGAAAACCAATTAATCATCCACACATATATAGCTATCTATATACACAATACAAGGCGTCATGGAGGTTCGATTGCCTTTGCCAATTTTTTTAAAGTTGGACAGTTCTGGAATTATTTTAAGAACTAAACCTTGTAATCGATATATAGATTTAACGTGATATTGGTATTAAGTAAACTTAGAGGTTGTCTTAACGCTATCAATGCAATATCGTGGAGTCGTGAAGTCACTCACTTTTCCATAAGCGAACTCAAAATTTAAACTCTGATCCCGACCGGAACCGGAAGTCCAAAAATGGTTTGAGATTTGCAATAGCTCAATAAATTAAATGTTGTTATATATTGTTGATGACTGACTCGTGCCTAGCTGTTTAAAACAAATGTTGTTTCAAAATGGTTCTGAACCATTAAAGTTTTATATAACATAAATTTTGGGGGTTATTAAAGCGGTTTAATTAGCCATACTTTGGCATTGATTGCTACTTATAATGTAAAGTATTTTGGCAGTGCGACGCACATAATATTCTGAAAGTCCTAGTAGTTATAATTACATTATGACAATCAACAAACGGTGTTTTAACTGAAAGAATATCTAGTTTGAAGCTACATACTCAGAAACAATAACCGTCACCGATAGCAAATCAAGTAATCAAATATTTTAATCCTTGTTTTCATACGAAACTTTATATATTCGTTGTTATTTATGTTGGCATTGATCTCTAATCCGGTTATAATCAAACAAATCGACTGTCTGCCACGAATCCGCAAGATCATTAGTAATTTGGCACAGTTATATTTTTAGCTATCCACTCCTAAGAGTATCGATTCATTTTAAATTGCTTTTACTAACGATAGAAATCATGGTGGCAAGTTCATTGAGGTCAATAATAAATTTCGCATCAGCGCTGGGTGGCATACCAAGTATTTACTGGTCGTCAATAAAAAGTAAGCAAGCCTACAGTTTTTATTCAGCACTTATGTGGGAAGCCTGCTGCTATTTCTTGGGTTAATCCCACGGACCAATTCATGTTTAAAAAACCTTCAAGGTCTAGTTTTATTTTTATAGCCGCAAATATAACATGAATGGTTTCTTTACTAGCAAGCAAGAGTCTGAAGCCACACGAACTAACTCATACAAATTTAATTTTTAAAATGTTAATCAATACAACAGGCCCTGGGAATTTAATGCATCGTGTGTCTTGGTTCCAACTTTTTAGCTGATTTGTGGAAAGTTTTTTGTTGTGACAAGACATTAGCAGCGGGTCGAGATGAACGAATTATAAGAAAAAAAATAAGCGCCCAACTTACTATAGTTACAACCAACATTCATCAAATGAGCTGCACTGCTGTGATAAAATAATCCAATGCACAACCTATCTTGATAGACTTTAAATGAGAAATCGTATGTATATTATGATCGGCCATGACCAAATTTGAAGCTAGTATATTTATCTAGAGATTCTATGGTACCTAGAAATGGAATCACACATCCGTTTACAAAGTATAAGAATCACATCTTACCTTGTCTCATTATCAGATGCGTGAACATCAAAAGCAAAGTCATATCCAAAATGAAATGCGTCTTCCCGTGATAGCAGCATCTTATTGTATCCTAACATTGAACCTTTGGGCCTCGTTATTCGTTTCACCGTTACGTTGTCGACATTGTAGCATTCAACTACAAGGGTCGCCATGATGCAGCGAATAATCGCCGAAATCCATGTTAGCTTCGCTCGTTGGCCCATATTAGAATTTACTTTCATATTTGACAAAATGGAAGTCTAGGCACAACTGTTTAAAAATAGAAGATTTGTTTGCATACGACGAGATGAAATAAAAATTTTTTTTTTTTTAGCAATGTTGATGTGTAGTATCGAAGCAAACAACGCAATCCCAACTAAACTCATTAAACGCCAATATATGAAGCAGGAAATTACAAGTCTTCACATAATACAAATATTTCCCAATCGACATAGCCTTGTTAAACCATGTACTAAGAAGCAAGGTTTTGCCTAATGCGCTATCGAGGTCTCCAAAATCAGAACTTTATCTCAAAGGTAAATATAACACTCGTACTAACTAACAACCAGTATGCCTTCGTTATTCTTACTTCACTTTACCATGATTATATTCACTTTACCTAACATCTAACAGTATGAAAAATCAAACTATATTTTTCAAAATCGAAGTATCGCAACGATATTCTATCTCGGTTCAACTACCATAATTAGGCTGGTATTCAGCAATAATACAACTTTAAACAAAAGTTTCTACCAACAAAGAGTAGCTATTACGCACATTGACAGTTTTCGAAACGACCAATTTTTCACGTTGCGACCTTCTGCAAACTAGATTTTTTCTACTAAAATACATATGTGCATTCGAAAAATATTTATCGCTACACTGTAAAATAACTATGTAAGTTATTGTTGCTTTCACGGTAATTCTCATCAGTAGTAATCGGTTTTTGGAGCTTATTGATTGATTACTATATCACCAAGCTTAATTAGTAAAAAAATTCAAACATCACGGCAGACTCCGAAAAATCATTAATAAACAATTGTTGGAAAAAAGTTATAAAATTGTCAAATTACAGAAGAAATTTTATAATTGTGCGTCCGCGTGCGTCAAATTTTAGTTTGATGGATTGCAACTGAGCTAACTACGGTCAGCAAAAGGACAACATTTTAAAACTTTTAAAACTTATCCAGAAAATCGTGCCGGCATGGTAACGATCAATAAGCGCTCACCTCCACAAACCGGAAAAGTTTTCACGAAAATATGAGTCCTGTGTTTTTACATATTCTATGTGGCGCATGACGATCATGTAATACCTATAATTTATAGGTCACAAACGCTGATAAGATATGTGTAAAATTACCAAAATCTTGATGTTAATCAAGTAATTACCATTTGTGAACCACATCGAAACTATGTTTTTAACATTCTAATAAAATTAAATACCTAAAGGCGATCAACTATAAGGAAATGAGGGAATCCAAATTATAAACGTAATCACACACTTGTATACACTAGTATACATAATGCGGGAATGTGAACATTATCTGAATAGGTTTGTATGATATTATACAGTTGGGTGTTATTATGGTTATATGGTCAAAATCGTCATTTGAATGACCTTCTCCGCAGGTTGCCACATGACAGTAGTTATGATTTTAAACGAAGCTACATAAGATATGTTTTAAACAAATACAATGTTACAGTAAAAATTTGTTCTATTATTAATGTGTTTGAATGTACAATTGCTCAAAACTATTTATCGAGTGTGAATCAGCGCTGCGGCGCATCGTGCTAAGCGTATGGAATGGGCTCGCCAATGCACCTCTGGGTTCGCAGGATCGAATCCCATGCAGGGATAATTATGTGCGATGGGATTGCTGGACTCCTCGTCGCCGTATGGTGATTCACGTAAGCGCTGGTCGGTTACGGGTTCCTCTGTCATCAAGTCCATGCATCCGAAAGAAGTAACTGTGTAAACTAATCCCATACCCGACATGGACTGGTAATCGGGCGAGAGGCTGTTGTACGCTATACGATTGAGCCGTCCTCTTCCTCGATTTATATAAGTATGTAAATTCTATCCTATCCTAATTACGTTTAAAAAAATTCATCACACTAGCTTAACGCCAATTTCACAGTCAATATCTAAATGTGTTTGCCAATGCGAATGAATACTACGTATGAACTAATCCTAGCGGTGTATTATTTTTGTGAATTATTTCTCAGAGGATAAAAATTCTTGATCGTACCTGACATGAAATGTTTGTTGTGACGCACCTACTATACTCAATCGTGTTAAAAAGTCAAATTTGTGATGCGGTGGTGGTTTGTTTAAAATTGGTTGCAGCCGACTTTGCATCATCTACTTTTGCATTGACTAGACTTGCGTGTCCATGTCCTTTTGAAAATGTTTTCCTTGGATTTCAAAGTAAATTCTATTCAACGTGGGGAATTTGTCGTAAAATCCATGGTTATCGCGGTTTCTCTTTTGTGGAAAACTTATGTTTTCTACATAAGTTCTTTCTAATCTTCTAATACAATCTCTGCAAAGATCATCAAGCAATGCTAAATAAAATAAGTGTAGTAGTGTGCTTCAAAGTTTCAAATGTTAACATTGTGAATTGTTTATATGATCACAAGTCAATGATATGTCAATGTTATATGATCCCATATCTTATCGGTATGATATTTTTTACGCGAAAAGAAATGATTTTGATGGAAAGAATAAAAACTTAAATATATAAATAAAAACAAAAACATTTTGCAAATTTTATTATTGACATACAAAAAAATCATGTCGACGGAAACAAAAATATGCTTTCCCACGATAAAAAATGGTTGAAAAACAAACAAAGAGAGATTCTGTATACTCGTAAGACCAGATTTTTTCAAGTTTAATTCTATTTTTCATATAAAATGCGTGTTCATATGATTTTTATTCTGCTCACTCAGAAGTAGATATACAATAATATATTTCTTTAATTAATGCCTTTTATTATAAGTCCACAAATTGTGTGCTTTGTCATAGATGTTTACGTAGTCTCTATATTTTAAAGTGGGTTTTGTCACTAAATGCAGGGTTTTCACTTACTCAATGCGATCATGAATCGGATTATCAGATTAAAGTAGCTATATCTCCTCAGTCTAGGGTGCTTTTTTCGCTTCTAAAAATATACAGTATAATGAATAGTATTCCGCGTAATTTAATCCATTCCAACGATTACACTTTAATTTACCATGCACGTTCTGTTAGCAAATCTTTATTTCCGTAGAGGTGAAGACAAAAACAGTATAATACCTTTGAAATACTGATTTTTCCTAAGTTAATAGTCGAAGATTATGATACATAATATAGCTGAAGCCTCTTGTGAAAAGTATGGGAATAAGCTGGGCTTCAATGAGGCTGTCGGTATAAATATTTGGTAGAATTAGAACAAGACATCAAAACTGGCTGTTAGTCCTAGGAATGTTAGGTCGTATCGTTCTGGGCCCTTATTGCAAATATCAGCAGAGCCGAAGTAAGAAATACAGGGGTTTCTCGGTGTATAGATATATATATTAGACTTTTGCTATAGAGAATGCTTTGTAGTGAATTTCTCATGTGCGTAGCCCGCAATAGATTTGTTACAACTCCTATTAGAAGTTATTCGCTGTCGAGGATAAGATATAGTTGTATGTTAGTTCTAAGTCAAGATATCTTTAGACTCAAATAAAAATGGATATTTATTTTCCCAGTGAGTGATTGCGAACCTATCAATGGCCACTTTCCAAAACTGCTGATAACAACTTCACAATTATAGAATTTGATGAAACAACTTCTAATTTATATTCTTTTACTTTTATGTTAGATTTACAACAAAGTGCTAGAAAGCAAATTTGTTGCGTAGCGTTAAAAATATGCTAAACAAAGGAAAAATAATTATATTAGCTGTTATCGTAGCATCACTGCTCTTTAAAGGTAAAGAAATCATATGTGGAATCATTTTTCTTAATTATTTATAATTTATTCTTTTAAATAAATAATGCATGCAACAAAACACTAGATGTTTTGTTTCGCGTCCGATATTAGTGATTCTTCTCGCTCTTCATTATTTTGTTTGTTTGTTTTATAACAATTATAAGCAGAATACTTTTCTGGGACTCCCTTATAATTCAATATATTTTCAGAAGGAAAAAGTACCCGGATAAAAGAAAGAAAAACGTTCTGCTATGTGTGCGACAATGCTGCGAATAACAAAGAATGTAATAAAAATGGACCGATTGAATGTCAGCCTAGTCAGGTAAGTGCTGTGGCCTGTAGGTATAATGATATTACTCATAGATTTATAGTAATAGGTAACACCGGTAATGAAAAGCCTGTCTTGAACTCACAAAAAGTTAATAACAGATGTACTGTTTTGACCAAAATGTGCCTTTACAGCGGAAATTCAACCTGCAAACTTTGCAGTAAACGACTTTAGCCTTCCACATCATTCTGGGAAGTACTTGAAAGCGGATAGCGTACAACTTTCGTTTCAAACCCCTGTCTTCTGGCATCACTGTCACAAGAAAAAAACGGACCTCCTGAGGTATGCGCACCAAGATGGCGCACAACCTGAACTCAGGTTGTGTACTAGGGTAGGGTTCGGATTGTGCGACAGTTTGGTGCGCATACTTTGGGAGTACCAAAAAAACAATTCGATGCTTAAGCGTTTAAAGGTATCGATTCAGCTATTCTAACAGCAATCATTTCTCTTAAATTTGAGGGCTCGGAACTTACCCTGAACAATTTCGTACAAAAATAAAAAAAAATAAAAACGTTCATTTACCTAATTTTTAGAGTTCCTGTTTGACTGAAATAAGAACTATCAAACCAACGGCATACTCAACCGGCTCTGTTCGAATCACGAAGAGATGTAAGCAAGACATTGCATGCAACTCAAATGAACGACAGAACATATACAGATCGTTTCACAATCAATGTAACAGTGATCCAAGTTCTAGATTCTCAGTTTGTCGGTGAGTTCTTTTTTATATCGATTGAATTTAAAAACATGCCAATTCTGTCAAGTTTGACTTAAGAAATAACTCATACTTGTTTAGGGGTTATTCAGAACGTTTTCAAATAACGAATACAGAATTTTGTGAAATATATATATAAGTATGTTATTTACAAAAGGTACTGTTTTATGAAAACATTTGAGAATTCGTGGTGAGAGTAAAAAAAGGAGATAATTCAATTTGGGCTCGTTTGATATGCAACGTAAAAAGACCAAAATCTAAAACTACCAATAGTTCAGTTGAAGTTGGGAGGCGACAACTTTTTTAGGTTATATTTCAAGCTTACAACATCGAATGGAGGAAATATTGTATTTTATTTCAAAATTAAATTTAAAAACGAGATGCGATCCGAGTAAACAATATCTGTGTTTTTAGGCATTGCTGCAAGGACGATAAGATTCATGGCTGCAACAAAAATTTGGAAGGTAGAGATATATAATACTTTAAATTACAATCTTAAATAAATAGTAATCGTTGAATGAAATTCAAATATAAATATTAAATCTTTAGGGCGTGGTTGTCCAAAGATGAAAGCACCGAAACATGGCAAATTAAACTGCAGAAGTGATAAAAAAGGAATCAAATGTAAAATAAGCTGCAAATCTGGTTTTATTCTATCCAATGCCAGTTTGTCAACCATAACGTGTCGAAAAGATGGAACGTGGTCAAGTATCGTGCCGAGGTACGTTTGTAAAAATAATGACGTTTATTTTGCTAATTACCACGTTAAAAATGGTACTCTATTGTCTTAAAGAATAGGCAATGGATATATTTGGTGCGACTTCCTTAAACTAAGCTTTTAAAATTATCTGTCAGTATCTTTAAAATACTATTTAGGACAAAATAGTGATTTTCAAGATAGATATAAACTAGTTTAAGCGAACCGATTCTCGAAGATACCGCCAAAGCAAACATTAGAAATTTCGAGAATTGTTAAGCATAGGAAGAATTCTTTTGGGGTTTAAATCGAGGAAACAACCACCCACACAAGTTTATTTTCATCATTATTAAACTACATATTTTACAGTATTTTGCTATTTTGTATTTGCCGCAATTTCATTGTTTTTTAATCTATTTGAATCAGCAAACATCTTATGATGCCTTGTATATCGCATTTTGAATACTTTCCTTCATTTTCCCCTTTACTTTTCAATCCACAGTCCTTTGTACCAACGTGAAAATACAAACCAATTCATTTCATTACTATTTTAATTTAGATGCAACCCAATGATATCTTTCGGAAGAAGTTCAGTCACAGAATCTGTTTGTCCTACGATCAAACCGACAGCCAACGCCAAATTATCGTGTTCAGAAGACGTAAGAATATTTTATATCACGCGTGTTCCCCTCATTTTGTTCCGAAGGCTCTGTATAAGTATCCACAGATATCTAACGATACGTGTGAAGCTACTAGTTTTGGAAGATCAGGAATGTCTTTCGTTTTCGGAATTGCCTACTCAATTTATTACAGCCTAGGCGAGGTGGTGGAAATAGGATTATTTACATATATCCATTTCAATATGATAATTCTCAAAATATTCATATTGAATATGTATGTAGTTGATTATTCTAACAACATTTGTAAAATAAAAGGTATAAGAATAAGTTTATTTTACTTTTCATGACAAAATTTTGAACAATCTCGTATCACAAACAGTAAAATTCGTATGTTGCCGGCATTGGTGTGAAATGAAATTATACAGATTGAAAAATTGTAATTGGTCATAAATACAAAACAAAATATGCAGAAAAAAAGTTATAGATTTCCATATTTTCTAACTTAGTGTGACGGGAAGGATTGTTTTGTGGGAACTACATGTAATTTGCAATGCGAAGATGGATACATTAGTAAAGGTCCAACTATTACTTCGTGTGATTCCGACAAGAAACGAAAATCTGGAAAATGGAATCCAACATTGGATAAAACTCTGTGTGAAGGTAAGGAGACGGCGTTGAAAAACTTTACAAATTTTAAACACAAAGTGTAGGCCTACTTATTTTTGATAAATTCTTGTCGTTCTCTTGGAAATGTTTCGTTGTTGTGTGAAAAAATCGTGTTCAGAAGAAGTTGCTGAAAGCTATTGTATTTTGATTTTTTCAAATTCTATAAAAATTTATATATATTTATCATCTATTTAATTTCTCAAATTCTATATTTCTATATTAATAAAAGGCACGCAATTTGGCTAAACTTTACTGACAATGTTCTGTATGAGTTGAATATATTTCTATTCAATAGCGAATATTTATATATGCTACATTCTAATGATTGCGTGACCCTATTTAAAAAAAAGGATGTTCAACTCTAAAGCCACCCAAAAACGGCATAATAAATTGTGAAGGATCCGGATATAAAGGAAAATGTCGGATTGTATGCGATTCTGGATATATTATCTCCGATGCAATGTTGTCCAGCATAAGATGTCATAAAAATGGATCATGGTCAAATAATATTCCAAGGTATAGTCTGTTTATCTTGTTTATTTGGTCAAATAAATTATTATAATGTGACCGTACTTTTCAATGTATACTAATTTTTGTTATATTCAGATGTACGGCTGTAAAAAGTTTTGAAAGAAGTATTGACTTCAACATTATGTTTTGTCCAGAACTTAGCCCGATACTCAACGCCAACATGATTTGTTCTGACGAGGTGAGAATTTTTCCCATTATATAATTTTTGAAACACCGATGGTATCGGAATTTTTGCCCTGTATCTCGTGTATTGTAATTTTTTTATACCACGCGGAGTTTAAAATAAATTATCTTTTCTAAAAATATTTTTATACCTTTTTAAATATCAATTTGATTGAACTAATTAATTTGTAAATCGATTAGTATTGATGGAATCTACTAATTAACACTTAAAAAAAAGATACCATTTTTACCAACTGTACGCCAGCTTTGGGGTAGCTACCCTTCCATTTGTTATTCCATGAACTGTGGTTGTCATGGTTATCCCGCTTGTCGTGCCAAGAGTCATTTTTTCCACTTGGAACGAACTATACTGGGAATATCGGGTCGCTTAGATGTATCTTGAAGTCCGGCTTTTGTTAGTATTCTATGTTTGTCTTTTTTCCTCAGTATGATTTAATGTTAGAACTCCCTCATAGATGACGCTACTTGACAGCCTTTCACTCGCCCCCTTTACACTGAAATGCATTTTTGTTTTTATTTTTCTGCATTCTGTATGTACAATTGAGTACTTGAGGCATTTGAAAAAAAAATCAACTACTGACTGACTGATTTACTGAGTCAAGATAGAATACCTCGTGTATTTTATTGCGTTATTTTAAAATCGGTTCGCCCCGTGGTATTGCTCTCAGTTTCCTCTCTGTAAAATAAGTTTTTCACCCCTGTTATAGTTTTACGAGACTGTACATTTTTCCATTGCTTTACAGTGTGATGGAAGAGATTGTTTGGTTGGAACTACATGCAAGTTGCAATGTATTGAGGGATACATAAGCAACGGAACGACATTAACTTCATGCGATCTTGACAATGACGAAAAATCGGCAAAATGGAATCCAACGTTTGATAATACCAAGTGTGAAGGTGCAGTAAAGAATTTAGAAACAATTTTCGGGTTTAGACTGTTGACGGGCCATGATTTTTTCCACATTCTCGGCTATTCTGATAGATTTCGCGGGGATAGATATTAAATATATACATGAAATAAGAGTGCAAAGCACAAATATATGGACCCGAGGTACCGTAGTAAAACAGAGCCGTTCGATATAAATTAGAGAAAATTCGCTTGGTTACGCAGTTTATTTCTTTTAATCTATCAGAAAACAGTAATCAAAGAGAACCAACTAAATTTGAGAATAAGATAAAAAAAATAGCTTTTTACCCAGTTTTGAAATGTTCATTCACGTTTCTAATTCACGAGACAATTAGTAAATAAAAATCAACAACTACAGTATTTTCACAGTAATGGATCGTGGCAATTTTACACCGGGTATAATGGCTTGAATAATAATATATATATTATTCATTTGAAGTATAAAACCAAATGCTTGTTCAATAATGAAGTTTAGCAAGTACGATTATCAATTAGTTGGAATCATTAGTTGAATAATTGGTGGCACTCCCGTAGTATATGAATCAAAATGGCGGACACCGGAACGTAGTATGTGTACCAAGTTAGGGGTACGCCATAATTTTAATCCAATTTTCTTTATTTTAGTTCTATTACGAGTTTGGGGACTAGCCAAGTGACTCTCTTGGTGCACATACTCCGGGAGCACCGTAATATTCACTAATCAAACTGAAGCCAAATAATTAATTCCACCTTTGTTTCCAGCGACAAGATGTCCAAGTTTAGAAGATCCAACAAACGGATATCTTGAATGTACAGGATCTGGGCATACTGAATGGTGTGAGGTTGTTTGCAGTGATGGGTACTTGATTTCTGATTTCACGATGTCAAATATAACATGTGATAAAGCGGGAAAATGGTCAAGTGATGTTCCGAGGTAAGAATTATTATTTTTGGTAATTTTTATCAATATAACACTGATTAGGAAATAATATTTTTTTTTACAAATATTCAGATGTGAAGCTATGTCGAATTTCGGACGAAGCATCAACTTTGATTTTGTGTTCTGTGAGGAAATCTTCGCAACATCACATGCAAACATCACATGTTCAGACGATGTAAGATTTTTATTCGTTTTTCCTTTATTTCCAACGTTGCAGCGCTGAAAATATTTGATAAACTTGCTTTGATTCTTTGCAACACTCTTACTATATAACATATTCAGAAGTGTGCTGGATATACTCGTTCTATAATTGTCGCAACCAGACATGAATGTGGGAGCAAGTAGATGTTTTTGGTCTCATTTAATGCCTCACTAAGTGGTTTAGACCTATTCGTCGATCGAAATTAGCTACACCTAAGCAACCCGTTTTACTTCCATAGATTACAAATTTTCAAAGTAGATATTTATGTTAACAAACAGCAAATAATTTTTTTTTTAATTTTAGTGTGATGGAACAGACTGTCTGGTTGGATCTACGTGTAATTTACAATGTGAAGATGGGTATATTAGTACTGGTCCTACAGTTACTTCATGCAAACTCGACACTGAAGCAACATTAGGAATATGGAATCCAACTTTTGAAAACACAATCTGTAAAGGTATATTTTAATTTTACGTATTGAGAGAAAAATTGTCAAACAAAAATAGAATCGAAACACTTTGGGCTTTTTTTGGTTAAAATATTTAAATATTTGAACGTTTAATCAAAATTAAACTTCATACCTTCGTTTGAAAATAGGCTGTCCCTCTTTGCAAGAACCGATCAACGGCTATCTGAAATGTTCTGGAACCGGGTACAATAAAAAGTGTGAAGTTGTTTGTGATGTTGGTCACGTGATTTCCGATGCCTCGTTATCAAATGTAATATGTCTTGGAAACGGATCGTGGTCAATAGATTTACCGAGGTAAGAATTCCCGATGCTTCCGAAGTATGTCTTATGTGTACCAATATGGAGGTAACTAATTTCGTTCGCCTTTTTCACATCCAGTTGTGTAAAGGGAATGCACCCTACGGGTAAGGGGATATATTCACTTGGCTACCACAGACAGTCCTCGAACTCGTAATAGAACAAAAATAATGAAAATCGGAATAAAATTATCGTCTAAACCCAACCTGGTACACATGCTACGGGAGTACCGTATTTTCAATCTTACAAATTTAAAAGACATTATGATATTATGTGATTTGACTTAACAGTGAGTTTCAATCATTTCAGATGTGAAGCGATATCAAATTTTGGACGGAGTAAAGACTTTAATCTTGTTTTCTGCGATGAAATCGCTACAATACCACATGCCGACATCACATGCTCAGAAAATGTAAGAAATATCATTCGTTATCCTTATCAATGAATAATTGTTTGAATAAAATAATATCCTTCACCAAATTCACCATCCTGTAACCTATTTATTGTTTTGAAGTGCAATGGAGTAGATTGCTTGATTGGAACTACCTGTAGTATACAATGTGAAGCTGGTTATATTAGCAATGGGCCAACATTTACTTCATGTGATCCAATCAAGGGAGGAAAATCAGCCACATGGAATCCCGTAATAGACGATACATTTTGTAAAGGTGAGAACTGCAAACATGTGTACCTTTATGCAGAGATTCACTTTTTTAATCAGTTGCCTTCCTTTCGCCTATTTTTGAACTTTTTATTCATTCCACCAAGTTCTTCAAACTGTAATATTTTTTTGAATATTTTTGTATTAAACCATCGAACATGGTGAAAGTCACTCACATATTTATAGTTCCATAATACCTATATATACATGGCGTTTTGATAACTTTCGATACAATAGTATTTCACACTTACCATTGATAAATGTCTTGGTTGCGTTAATAGATATTAAAATTAGACAGATGTTACTACTAAACAATTTCTCATTTCATCATACTAACATAAATCTTCATTTTCACCCAAATTCTTAATGCTTCTTACAATTGTTATTCAACTTTTTCCAGAATCATGCAAACCACTTGAAGCCCCAGCAAATGGATCCATAGCATGTGTGAATGTAAATGAAACCGATGATGTCATATCAGCATGTAGAGTTACTTGTAATGCAGGCTATGAATTAGTTGGGACTGAAGTTAGATTCTGCAATAAATCAGGATTGTGGTCTGGAGAAAATGCTAAATGTATAGGTGAGTTAGCGTCCTGGAAAGTATGAAACTGTATTGAATACGGGTGTTTCATTTCGCATTTTCGTATTACTTGATCCTTATTTGGTACGATCATAAAACATGATTGAATCAACAATTTATAGCAACAGAAAATAAAATCTTGTTTCACAAAATACACAAGTTTTATCCAATTTTTTTTAGAAAATAGTCGAGCACCGTATGACTGACTAACTCTATATCAGGAAACCTGCAAAAGGGAAAAAAAATGTTTTTTTTTCCGCCTCTACTTCATTGATAAAATTAGGCATTTTTCCTTTATTGCAAAGTCGACTAACTCTATAAAAATGTAATTGAGTATAACTATCATTTAGTGTCGACAGTTTGTCCAAAACTGCAGCCACCAGTTAACGGAAACATGGAGTGTATTGGTGACCAAACTATCCCTGGTGGATTTTCTTGCAAGATGAGTTGTATACCGGGATATATATTATTTGGTGATGACATAAGAGCTTGCATGTCAGATGGAACTTGGTCAGGGAAAGATACAAAATGCAACGGTATGTTACAGAAAAAAAAGAATATCATAAAATAATGACGAATTCTGTTTCCTAGATGTCATTTTATTGAGTTTATCACGAAATCAATTTAGAAAAACGATGCCTTACTTTGAGAAGACCAATGAACGGTGTTCTGAAATGTGTGAAGAACAAAAACATTGAGACGTGTGAAATCAGATGTACTGCTGGGTACTTGATTTCTGACAGTACAGTATCAAGTATATCTTGTTACAACGGAGTATGGCCGGATCATCCTCCAAGGTAAGTCTGTAGATGTACTAAGAGAATACATGCAAGTCATGATTTAGATGTGATAATAGTTCGCCGATAGGACAGTCATAAACTATTGTATTGATAACTTCAAATTTGTAATTTCCCCATTCATGCAGTTTCTGAGTAGTACCGTATATATTTATACACAACCCTAAAGCAACAGCTTCATCTCCCCACTCTGATTTGATAAAGATTTAATAATTTGAACGCGACGTCACTATGACAACATCGTAATGCTTTTAAGCCTACACTCGTTTTCAGATGCGTCAGATTAGCAGCATTTGGAAGAAGTAGTGGAGTTATAGGCTGTCCTCAAATCAACGACATTGTGAACGGGAAAATAACTTGTTCTGAAGAGGTAAGATCCACTAACGGCATATTACTTAATAATGCAAAAAAAGCAATGCACAAATACATGGACATGAAGGTTCCATAACCTAGCCGCAGAATCTGCAGACTACGCCATTCACACGGAATGTGAGCGAACATAGAATTCGCAAAATCAAAACGCGGGGCAGTCGTGACTCGTGAGGGTCACACATACCGGAGTAAAAACAGTGCTTGGATGAATGAACTAAAATAAAACAAGTTATGAAATTTGGGGTGAAATATTGGATCTACTAAGACTCGGACAAGTTTTTGAAAAAGTGATAGCCGTTTGACGAATATTTCCTTCCAGTACCAAAAATTTTACATCCATCGGTCCATAACAACGACAACGCTAAGCAAAACGATCCAGACACCACCTCGTGTTCAATAACTTAATATTATAAAATATATTTGTATTGTTTGCAGTGTAATGAGGGCAACTGTGCTTTGGGAACTGAATGTAATTTACAATGTGAAGATGGATATTCAAGCAAAGGTCCAACATCCACTTCATGCGATCCCGGGGAGAAAACATTGGCAAGATGGATTCCGCTGTTAGAACATACACGTTGCGAAGGTTTGCGATTAAAATAGAATTAATGTGATGAAGTATAGCTAAACCTATCACATTATGTCTAAAATGTATTCCAAGGCTCTTTGTTTTTCATATTGAATACTAATCGAGTATGTGTTATTAAGAGCCTGGTTTAGGAGGGGAGAAGGAATTAACGTGAACAAAAAATATTGCTTTAATCTGATTTTAAATCGAGTTGCATAAAATGTAATGATTATCTTTTTTTGCAGAAAATGTTGTTTGTACGCCTTTCAAAGTAAAGAATGCTGTTGTCGAATGTTTTGGGCCAGTTGGTGAGGCAGGCATCGGCTCTAAGTGTTACATTACTTGTATGTATGGATTGTTGCTATCAGGCTCTGCTTTGAGAGTTTGTGGTGACGATGGACAGTGGACGAATGATATGCCAACATGCACAGGTATGCATCAGGTCCTTGTATGTTTAAAGTCTTTGTATATGAGGTATGTTCAATCATTAAATTGACTCATGTTCATGGGTATATTATAACCATATTGTAATTTTTTATACTTTCATTTATATCTCCTTATTATAGCGTCATGCAAACCGCTAAAATCTCCACCAAACGGCTCGATAACTTGCGTGGATACGGACGAAGCCGGTGAATATAAATCGGCATGTCGATTTACGTGTGACGACGGATATCAACTCATTGGACAATATGTCAGATACTGTGACACATTAGGAATATGGTCTGGAAAAGATTCTAAATGCTTACGTGAGTTTATATTCTTGATGGAGTCCTTGAAAGTTTGGTGTTCACTGTGAAAATAGACTTTTTTAGAAGAATATCACTATTGATCCAGAAGTTCACAGAATGAAATTTAAAATAAACTCAACTGTAATATTCTGCAATATAGCAAAATTCAACATATTCTAAATAGGAACAAATCACTGAACGTAAATCTAGAATATATATAACTTTATTTGCACATGTAAATGCTCGATTGAAAATGTTTCACACTTTATCATAGTATACAACATTTTGTTATAATATGTTAAGTTACAATTATTTCAATCAATAAAAAAGTTAACCATACGGACCCACCCGAAATATTTCTAAGTGAAATAGTTTCTAAAATTTTAGCTTCAACCGTATGTCCAACTCTTCGATCGCCAATAAACGGCAGAATAGAATGCATTGGAGACAATTCAGTATCAGGAGAAATGTCATGCAAAATTAGCTGTTCTCCTGGATATAAATTATCAGGTGATAAACTCAAAGCTTGTCTGGCTAATGGGACTTGGACAGGAAGAGAAGTGACATGTACGGGTAAGACAACAATAGTATAGCGTTTATTCTATATGGTGAAAATTTTCATTCAATTTTTATACCTTCCAATCGAATACAATTTGAAAAAAAAACTTCGGTTGCAAATGAAATCACATCGCTGTTCTCGACAAGTTTGTTGAGTCAAGCATGCAAACTCTGCTAGCTATTCGTAGTATAGACACTGGATCAGGTTTTATGACATATTGTACTTTGTAAAATGTGGAAATCGACTTTATTTTTCATTTTTTTCAGAAATCGAATGTCCTCCGATGAATCTTCCAAACAACGGATATCTTAAATGTACAGGAAACGGCCAGAATGAAATATGTCAAGTTGTTTGTGACTCGGGATATTTGATTTCTGACTTGAGTCTCTCCAATATAACATGCGATAAAGATGGATCGTGGTCAAATGTTGTACCAAGGTAAAATAGGGATCACAAGTTGATAAAATTGCGTAGATATGTACCGACCACGTTGTGAAATTTAACAAACAATGCACGAAGCATAACTTTCGTTTTAAACTGTGAATTATGTCTGAACTTCGGTGGACAATCTCACATTTTTTTTTCGATTGCAATAAATTTTTATTTGAATACAAAGTTATGCAAGGTAAAGTTGTTCTAATCGAAAGTCAAAATAATTATTCATGGTGCAATTGAATCAATCGATTGGACTTATTAAAAATATTACAACCATTCAAATTTATCCAAATTAATAGTCTTGACTGTAATGAGTGGTTATTTTTCTGTTTTTAAATACTGTATGCATTGTGAAGATTTATATATATATTCACTTTCACCGTCACTTTTTTTGCATCCCCTTATATCCGCCAATGATCTGTTCACAATTATTTGTAGATGCATAGCAGTGGACGTTTCTAATTTCGGAAGAAGTTTAGACATTTTATTTTGTCCTGAACTTGGAGAAGTTCCGAACGGAAAAATTTCATGTTTGGAAGAGGTAAGTGCTTACCTATTTGCAAATTTATCACGTAATAGTGATTCGTGAAGATAGCTTCACAAATTCCGCGTCAAATTAAATAATTATTTTTCATATTTCTTGTTCAGTGTGATGAAATGGGCTGCTTTCTGGGAACTGTTTGTAATTTGCAATGTGAGGTTGGGTATATAAGCAATGGTCCAACGTTCACATCGTGCGATCTTGAGAGAAATGAAAAATCAACATCGTGGTATCCAGCATTGGATAATATCTGTGAAAAAAGTAATCAAATAGTGCATTTCCCTAACTTTTTTTTGTTAAATTTCTCATTTTGTTTCTTCCTGAACTCTTTATCTCCCCTCCCAGTGCATAAAACCTCCTTATTTGTTCGAACTTTAATAGATCCGCTTCTAATGTTATGCGCGAGTCGCAGATTTTTGTACGATTAATGGTTTGATTATTTGTTCATCAAAAGTATTTAGTAGTAAAAATGAAAAAAAAACTAAATATATTAGTAATAGTAGAGCGAATGCATAGCAAAATTCTCCCTGGGAAAGAATTTCTCCACGGTTGGAAACATTGAAATAATGAGTTAGTCAATGTGTATTTTTGTAACAAATGTCTATGTTTTATGACAGAAATTGGTTGCCATCCATTCCAAGTTAACAATGGAGTTGTTGAATGCTTTGGACCCGAAGGAGAAAGTGGACTTGGTTCGCAATGTCACACAACCTGTATGTACGGTTTAAGTTTGAACGGTCCTAAAGTGAGATATTGTCTTAACAACGGTCAATGGTCGGGTTATGCTCCCATTTGTACAGGCAAGTTTTGCTATTCATTTCTTGAATAACCGTTATTACCGGAACCGTTATTCTCAAGAAATATTTTGGTGTAATAACCATAGTTTTCAGCTGTTATATCGTCGAATATCCTATATCCAAATATGTTTGTATTGGTATTTCAGTACAGTTTTAGTAACTGAATTGTTTTAATTTTTTTTACATATATGTTTTCCACTACAGCAAGCTTTTGCGAAGATATAATACCACCTTTGAATGGAAGATATATATGTACTCCAAACTTCAAAACAAAATGGATTGGTACACACTGCGATGTTGAATGCTTTCCTGGTTTCGAAATGGTCATGGGTTCTTCAAGAAGAAATTGCCTTGACAGCGGATTATGGGACGGCACACTAGCTCTATGCGCAGGTCGGCAATACTTCCACCATTTAATAAAAAACCTTACGAGTATTCTTCGTATAAAAGTCGAGTACAAATCTGCTGTGAATGAGTGCTGCTGGTTCGTTTTTTGGCGCTGTTCAAGTACATCATTAGTTTTTCGAATCTCAGATAAAGAGCTTGTACGTGAACTGTCCAATAGTTTCTACACTACAGTTACACAGATGTACTAGTTTGAACATACTTCCAAAAAGATCTTTTTTTTTTAATTTATCCCCATCTATGGGACGCCACGCCAGCTCTATGTGCAGGTTGTCAACCATTTATTAGAACAACAATCTTCCGAGTATTCTTTGTATAAATGTCATGTACGAATCTGCTTTGATTGAGTTTTCTGGCGCTGTTTGAGTACATCTGTGATTCTTGTTAAACTTTGGTTTCGATTTGTGGATTTATTGTTTAACACAGTTTAAATATTTGACAAATTTATTGGTCGTTACGTCAAATGGCCCACTTCGGGGTGTGCAATCTACGGCCCGCGGGCAAGTGCGGCCCACAAGAAAAAATTGTGCAGCCCGCGGAGAAGTGAATGATGTGCGGCCCGCGAAACGATTTTTGTTTTATTTAGTTCAATTTAGTATGTGCGAGTTATTCTCTTTGCGTCGCAAAGCCTATACCTGAATTCAATTTATCATGTCTATAACGTTGCGCTACCTTGTGCGAAGCCAACAACGCATGTCCTAAGATCATTAACCAAACTTTTTGTGTCTGCAACTACTAGGAAGCCTATGTTATTAAATAAAATATGCGATCCGCGGTTTCGTTCAGTTATTTATATCTGCTCTCCTGTATTAAAGGTTGCACACCCCTGGCTCATTTAATAAGCATACTTAACATACAAATTGCGCAAGAAAGAAATTTTTGGTAATTGTAGAAAGTTATATATTAAATTAGCTAATGGAAATCTCCATTGCCTATAATAATATTAGATAAAGAGCTATCATTTGTACGTGAACTCTGCAGAATTTAAACACAAGTTCAAAAAACTATTTTCAATTTATCCCTTCTACAGCTACTTGCGAACCACCGCAACCTCCACCACGCGGATCAATAAGTTGTGTTGATATAGCTGAGATTGATGGTTACACATCTGCATGTAAAATTACATGTGATCCTGGTTATCAATTAATTGGACAAGATGTTAGGCTATGCAATACCTCGGGAATATGGTCTGGAGAAAGTTCCAAATGTGTCGGTAAGTTTCAATTTATACGTTTTTCCAGACAGCGTGATTGAAAATGTAATAAATTATTTGTAGAAAGTGAAATGTTTTCTTTTTTATTTAACATGTAGGATAGATGTGAACGCCTCACAATACATGATATGCCATGCTGGTGTAACTACAGACGAGATTTTGATTTTATGCAAATTAATTTTGAAGGCTGTCCTATGCTACATCACCACGTTTGAATAACCATTCATACGGCTCATTTATTTGAAATCTGACTGTAACTCCAATATAAGTGAAAATATAATTTGCCTATAAATATGTGATATATATAATAAGACACAAGTATTTTAATAATTATGTGCCTCGCTTATGTAGTGTCGACAACATGTCCAGTTCTCCAAACACCATTGAACGGGAAAATAGAATGTGTTGGTGACAATTCAGCTGCAGGAAAAACGTCTTGCAAAACAAGTTGTTTCCCGGGGTTTTCATTATATGGAGATGAAATTAGATCCTGTGAAACAGACGGGACTTGGTCAGGAGAAGAAACGACCTGTGTTGGTAAGTTGAATAATGTACTAAAATTTCCTATGTGTGTTTTTGTGTGTGTGCGTTGACATTTTGAAGGAACGCTAACCCAACTAAAAAACTGATACTTTTTTGATGATTGGCTGAATATTGCTATGCGTACAGTTGTAACAATAGCAAAATGAAAGATAAAATCTAATTGGAGTTAAGCTTTAGTCTTATCTAGATTGTCATTGCTAATTACACACTTTCGGTTTAAACTCCATGCCTAACCCCCGGAGGGCCACAAAATGGAAGGATATGCCTATTCGGTCATTCAAAAAAAAATAGCTCTTTACATATATATTATTAGATATCGGTGGTGGACCTCCTGAAGTATGCGCACCAAGATGGCGCACAGCCTGAACTCGGGTTGTGTACCAGTTTAGGGTTCAGGTTGTGCGACATCTTGGTGCGCATACTTCAGGAGTACCATCGGTGGATACTTGATGCTTATAGCGAATGGCGGTAATAATAGTCGTATACAAATAGTATATATATGGTTATGTATTTCTTTTCAGAAACATGCTCGGTGCCTCCCACGGTTAAAAATGGAGAGTTTCAATGCCAACAGATTAAAACAAATTCATTGTATCAAACATTCTGTCGACTCGAATGTATGACAGGCTATAGACTTGAAGGAAAAATATTTGAAACGAATTGTGATTCAACTGGAAGATGGACAGATATGGATGGAATGTGTCGACGTAAGAACGCTCGTAGGATTTAGTTTCTTCTCCTATTCGATTTATCGTTAGATAAAAATACACATACATCCACCCAACTGTGCTATAGAATAAGACAAAGATCCTTCCGACTCGATCAATAAATACATCGACGACCCTAGCACTCGTTTCTTTCCTTACTCCATAACATATCGGCTATATATGCGACAAGCCGGTGCATGCAATGCCTTTTTGAGCTGGAAATAAAAATTTGACGCCGTTTACATGAAACAGGAATGAGCCAAAAATTTAATGCTGTGATTAAACCTTATTAAATTTATCAGGGATTACTTGCCCGAAATTACCCAATCACGATGGCAACACTTTGGTCTGTTCCCCGGGAGAACTCGAGGACGGCGATTTCCCGGTTGGTTCTGAATGCAGAACAATCTGTAATAATTATAAAGCGTCCGCTCATGCATGGCAGCACAAAAAGATATGTACGGATAAAGGAACTTGGATCGGACCAGATGCTGCTTGTCCTGGTAAATTTTGTTGATATATATATTTGATGTTACACATCGTTACGAATCTGGCATAAATATATAACAAAAAGTAACTATTTTATTTTATCATTTTTACCCAATGACATTCAAGTAATATGTCTCATTTTATCGAATATAAATTTAGGTAGAATCAACTATTGGCCCTCTGCATTTGTTACCTTCCAATTTAATTTTAACACTTTCAACCGTTGCCGTAGAAGTACAGCTATCTAAGACTGGAATTCTCGGATACAACTTTTTTAACTTGACATAACTATCATAATTTCAATGACATTTTTACCTTTGTAGAAACATGTATATATAATTAGAATTGATATCAAATGCAGTATTAAGAGGCATTAAATGAGGCGCAATAATTGAAATATCTGTAACCAAATCTTCTTTTCATAGTGGATTGTGAGTGGTCATGGAGCGCTTGGAGTACATGCGGATATAATGGGAAGAGAACTCAAAAAGTCATTGTAGGAATTCCGTCCAAAAACGGAGGAAGGCAGTGTCCACAAAAAATTATCAACGAGAAGGGTAACTTATTTAAATATTAGACAAAGATTCCACGTACATGTATTGTTCGTAATAGTTAGCAATGCAATGCCCAATTTCAATGTGACCGAGGTTTTGCTAGGTTATGTAAAGTGAATGTGCTACATGCTCTTAAATAACTGACAAGGGTGGTCTATGCACTAGTGGAAGCTTGGTAAAACTTCTTTCATTCTTTTAAGTGGAACGATATTCTTCAACATGAAAAACTGCTATATTAAATTTTATTAATTTCGTTCAAGCGGGGAAACAATTTTAGTTTTCGGGTCTTCGAAACAAATTATAGTTTTGAAATTTAAGTTTTTTAACAAATGCCTTGTTAAACGATTACGGTCAATTATTTGCATCGGTTTAATGATTTTGATTATTTTGCAGAATGTTGTAAAGTTGAATATGCGTCACTGGATGGAATCTGTTATACATTCCACTGTGAAAATCAGACATGGTCAGCGGCAGAAGAAAACTGTAAATTGGCAGGTGGTCAGCTGGTCAAAGTTGATACAATCAGAAAACACCAGTTTTTACAGGTAATATATATATCATTTAGTATCACAATGGATCACCTCGAAAACTCAATTTTAAGGTAGTTTTAAAACAATTATTTGGTCGATTAGCTTTAAACAATAATATTATTATATTAAAATAATACTATGATTGCGTCCAGTGTGCTGTTGTTACGTCCAAGTTACTTTTGCCTTAATCGTCAATTTATGTTAATTTCATTTTCAGCAAATAATGGAATTAAAAAATCTTCCGGACGCTTGGATAGGATTGTCTGCTAAAGATGGAAACTTTGTGTGGGCTGATGGAGATTCATTGGGAGAATTTCACAGATGGTTTGAACGTGACGGACTTCACAAGCAACCAGATAACTACAGGTAAGAAATATATATATACATAAACTATGGGTGGTCGCTTGAAAACAGAGAAAATTTGTCAAACAGCTAATTATTTTTACAAAGAATAGACTCCGGAAGAGTTTGGCAAGAACGACTCCAACTCCACATTCCTGACTGAAACCAAAATAATTTTTGGTCAGTATGCCAGATTGCTCGAACTTTTTTTTATATATATAGTATATACCTTACATTTATAAATATCCAGGCTTGTCCATGGGACATATTTTTCTGTCTCATACCATGGGGATTTCATTCCCATTGACAACCCTGTCGTTGTCCAACCACGAAATAAACAATAGATACAAGAGAGAGTAAAAAACATTCAAAAGGTAAAAAAAAGTATGAAGATTAAGATTCACTCTGACGTATTCAAGTTGCAGGGACATGGCTACTGTTTCGCGTGGAATATAAATGTGTGCCGTACCATCCCGTGGGATTCCCATAGACAAGCATACATAGTGAATTTCAAAATTGATGAATTTCATTGCCGTTACTTATTATATATTAAAGGTACAAATTCCAAATAATTTACAAGCGTTCGTGAGCAATGTGAAATTAATCTATTTGTTTTTCAGAAAATCGGAAGGATGCGTGAAGATGACGTCAGCATGGCCAAAAAGTGTTCGTTACTCTAGCAACTTCGATTGGAACGACGTGGACTGCTACACTTATGCTAATTACATTTGTGAGAAAAAATCTGATGATTGCAAAAATTGAAATAATAAACTATGCACTTTCATTACTTGCTTCAATGTCTGTCACTTGTTAGTCGTACCACATCATTCAATATTTAAATATTACAATTGTATTTTTATTTCATATAGAGGGAATGGAACTCCCGTAGTTTACCAGGTCAGGGTTAGGCCATAATTTTATTCCGATTTTTATCATTACGAGTTCGGGGACTGTTTGCGTTAGCCAAGTGAATATACCCTCTGCTCATAGGTTTCAGTCCCTTTACATAACTTGATGTAACATAGGCTGATTGCATGAACCGACATATGGGCGACGAGTGCGATCATCTTTCGCATATAATTATGTCGTGAAAAGTTTCAACCTGATTTATTGATTGGACACGAAATGGGCCTATGGATTGTTTTGTTATTATGTTGATATTCTTGTTGTGATAAAATCGCTTTCCTATGTAACTACTGGGCCAATTTCCAATGATTAAATACTGTTGTTGTCGCTAGAAGACTATTTCGCTCATTTATTTCTCTGGGATTCTGGGATTCGTTTTGTGGCGGTTCCGGCTTTGCGATTCAGTCGAATTCGGGAAGACGACGATACCTTTACGTATTCGATACCGGTGCTATTTCGTTTTAGTTCCCGTGTCCAAATATTTGAGCATTGCTCTCGTGTTTTTCTATTAATACGTATCTGTTAAGTTGAATGGTAATTAATGAATTTTTCCGATGTTGAAAGTCGGAATATTTTTGAATGAAGAATGAAGAAGAAACTGCTGAAGAAGCAACTTCATTGAAACTGATTGAACTCGCACTGCGTCACAACGCCTAGTGGTAGTTTATTTAAAAACATTTCATCCTAATTTGTTTATCATTGATTTTTGCAGTTCGACGATGCTTCTAATTTCAATCCCAATGGATATTTCCCCGAGCATCGATTTCCGTAACAATGACCATTCAGCAAAAGTCTACGGTGACATAACAGTTGTTATTTTTTTTTCAGCCGCTCATACTTCGTTCAGATAGATATTCACGCATGGATGTAAACATTGCCTCGTTTTTCGTCAGTTTTCAGTAATCAAAAATTAGTCTCGGAAAAGCTGCGATAGATTAGGCCAAAATTAGCTATTACCTATTAGTACGTGTAAGCGGCACGAGGTTGAACATGATGGTTTGGAGCATGTAAATCAGTTTGTAAGTATCAACTCTCTAAAACACCCGCAAAGTGAGCATTCAAAATTTTTCAATAGTAAAGTATGGGGAGAATTTTTCTGAGGTCTTGGTCGGGGAACATCTATCAAGGAAATCTCTCTAAAGTCTTAACAGAACAAAAACTTTTGCTCCGACATCACCTTTTTCACAGCAGCCTCTATCAATAGCATTATATTTTCGTAGGAAGGCCACAAAAAAAAACAAAAGTTCTTCACAAGCACCACATTTCAAATACCAAAATTGTGAATATAACTAATGCAATAGCTCAGTACAGATCATATCTTAATACTATGGGTAATTAATGACACAGGGTAATGGTTGTCATGCTACGCCATGACCAAGCAAATATTATTATTTGAAAATTTTCGTTGAACCAATAAACACTGCAAATGAAAAAACTAAGGAACCACATGGTAGAAAACCATAAAACTTGAACCTGCACAAAATTAAACGAGAGGTAATGCAAGTACGTCAACTGCGACGAATTTAATAATTCTTTAAAAACACAATACATAAACTTGAGTGCAGTAACATATGGGTGACCACGACTAGATTACGAGCTTGCATGTAGACCAAATTGCAGCAGAACTGCATTCTACCTGCCATGTTAACTATAATAGAAATATTTACTGAATTCAGTCAAATTAAAAAGCTTTGAGAAGCATTTGAAAAAGGACCTTGAGAAATTTGGACAGGGTTCCATGATCCAGAAGAGTATAATTGGGCTGAGAATAGTCCTAATCAAAACTCAAATAGATATATAGAAAAAAAGTAGAACATATTTCTTTGAGTAAATAAGAATAGTTAAAATTCTCCAAAACATATTTCAACTTTGCCCGACTGTGTGCCACCACAAAGCACATATAATGCAATAGCAAGAATAATTACAAAATAAATGATAATTTCCATATATTTCTGGCAAGACTGCTTAATCAATATATTACATCAGGAATGTGCAACTTTTAATACAGCGGGGCCAAATACAAATAAGTGGTTGAAACCGTGGGCCGCACCTTTATCCAAGATATTAGGCTTTCTATTAGCTGCAGGCACAAAAAGGAAACTGTAACGTCATAGATAATAAATGAACTCGGTGTTATAAGCTTTGCAAGGCAAAGGGATTGGGATACTCGCACGTACCAGATTAAACTAAATTAAAAACTCATTTCGTGAGCTGCACATGATTCCAAATTGGCACTTCCCCGTGGGCCGCACAATTTTCCCTTGTGGGCCACATTTGGCAGGTTTTCACACCCCTGTAGTACATTATTATTACTTTGTGTCCAACTTTTAACGATCTATTCAAAACTCACGACCCTTCACAGATGAAGAATCAAATCTACTTAATATAAATCTTTGTGTTCAGATAGATCAAAAAATAGGCGCTCCAGAAGTTTGTGTACCAATATAGAGGTAACTAATTTTGTTCGCCTATTCCACATCAGGTTGTGTAAAGGAATGGAAAGCTATGGGCAAGGGGTAAATTCACTTGGCTAACATGGAACTCTAACAGAACTAAAATAAAGAAAATTATAATAAAATAATGGTCTAACCCCAACTTGGTACACACACTACGGGAGTTCCAAAAAAATAATTACTATAGGTGCCTGTTCTTCCAAGACTGCAGGCATTGTTTCAAACATTTATGTTTTTCAAGAGACTGCCCACTCATTTGTCATCAAAAAGGCACATGTGGTGTGGGGTAATGTCTTGAAAAGCACGTATGTCAAGGTTGTTGAAATGACAGTATTGGGCTTTGGTGAAGAATATTTTCAAGCAAAATTAAATAAATATACATTGCATAATATCAGTGAACAAAATCTAACTCTTCTACTACAGCGACAATATCTATTGGCTGAGAAGACGATAGTACTGCACAAATGCCGGACGGATACACAACTATTATCTCATCAACTAATCAACATGTCCTAAAAAACAGAAAAAAAAATAATGTTAATCAAGGATCAAACTCAAACATATGAACACCAATCTCTTACAACCTAAAAGTCTATGCCACTGTTTCCCAACCTGTGGGTCGTGACCCAAAGCTGGATCGCATAATAATTTTTTTTCGCCTGTTTTTTCAACAAAAACCTGAAAGTTAATTGATTTTACCTTCTAGTAAATTTCATTGCTTATCTTGTATTTGGCATTGAAGTATTGCTCAATAGTAATGGGAAGTATCACAGCATTAAATTTGTGAGTATCTATATTCTAAGTGATGCCACCTTACAATTTCAATACTCGTTGATGGTAAATAAGAGCATGTTCTCACTTTGAGGTAATTTCTGGAGAAATTGAATGTAATGTAACAACAAGGCCACGCAACAAAAATGATATTTGTCAATCATACCTCATCTGAATCATCATGATATGAAATGCTACTATTTCCATTTGGACGAGGCGTTGTACCATTCACAGCACCATCTTCCATAAGTGAGTTCGATTCTGCTCCAGTACCATAACTTGCTGCATGTTCAGATGTTGGTAACGGAACATACTTTACTCGTTTTCCACTAAAACAATAATTAAAATTTTTTATGTTAAAGATTATGAGAGAGGAAATATTTGTAGTTTGTCCCGCAGAAACCTAATCGATAACTGAATATACTCAGTTATCTGGGAAATCACTAGGCAGAAACACAATAAAAAACAATGCATAACAACTGAGTGAAATTCAGCACATATTCATGTAAGTGCCTTTATGATGTTTTCTATACTATCTATGATTATAGACCACCCGATAAAAACAAACAAAACTTGTATATAATATAAGTTATAACATATTTGGCAGACTGATACAAATTGAAATATATATTCTATATTCTCAATAACTTCTTCAAAGGGTATATCTGGTTAAAGTTTCATGTGCATATAGAATTCATTTTTCTAGTTAGTGTATCAATAAAACATATTTAAAATCAAGTTACCTCATTTGACGTTTTCTGACAATATATACAAGTGCAAGGATGAGAACAACGACAACAAATACCAAGAAAACTATTACTCCTGGAGATGTCGATTTCTTTGTTTCTCCAGATGGATGATATTGTGAAAAATTATCCTTATCGACACCAAAATCATCTTTCTTCTCTTCACTCTGAAAGATTTTTTTAATAAAAAAAATTTTATGATATAATAAGTAAAAACAATTAACATTGAAGCGAAGCCTCAATTTTATAAAAAATTTCCAATAGATGTCATCATGGATTTCACAGATTTGCTCTTAGCAAGGCTTTACACAAGTAAATACCGAGACATGGGAACACAGAGTGTTTCAAATGCAGCATAGGACATTTCATTCATGCAACATCGGGTAGTGAGTCTAGATCACTGTTGAGCCATGGCCCACTGCTGGGCCAAAGAATCATTTTTAGGTGGGGCCATAAGCTATTAAAAATTGCTACATAAATTTAGTTGAATTTGATTGTCATAGCAATGAATGATGATGTGGTTTTTTGCACTGAGTGATAATTTTCATTTCATTTATTAGTGTTTTTGGATGAAAGGGAATTAATGTAAAAATTTTTCTCGTAGTTTTCCCCTTGCATAAGAAGGTTAATGGGCCACAGGATTTTTCGTGCAACAAAAGTGGGCCACAGAAAAAAGGGTTGAGAACCACTGGTCTGAAATGAACAATTTCAATAAATTTCTATAATGAGAGATTTTGAATATTCAGTGGCTGCTAAACTAGAATCTTGTCTGGAGCATCATGTTGATCTTCGCTCTATGATCAGTAAATTATCAAATAACTTTAATACTCACAGGTTTGCACTTTTTATGCAAAGGAATGACTTGTGAATTTGGAGTGAAACCGCCCTGACATTTATCTCCTGGTATTTTCCGATAACCTTTTGTTTTTATAATTTCATCTTGATCTTTCTTACAAATATCTATATGTGTTGCCTGAAAATCTCCATCCCTGACACAATCAAAGCCTTCTCGAACATAACCATAATCACTGTAAATACGGAAGAGATTTTTAAATCTTCCCAGCAAACATACAATATAAGACAATATACACAAGCATGATAGTGCTAACTTATCACATGAACATAATAGTTTAGACATCCAATATTAGAGATCTTAGTTTCAAGTTTTATTTAGTGATCAGATACATAAGCAAAAACACAATGGAAAGAGATCAAACTTGGGTTTTTCTGATAAATCTCCTCAATTAGAAAGAAATAGTCACAAAGTTGCTACGAAGTTGCCATATTTACCACAAATAATCTGTCTTCTGGCATTGACATGGCTTCAATGTTACTGCATTCTGATATTGTTTGCCATTGATACAAACAGTACCTTTCTTCCTTCTATTGAAAATCACATCAGCACCTAGAAGACAACTATCTTCTCCATATTCTTTGTTCGATTCATGAGCTTTCCAGTCTTGATAATCACTCTTTTGACCTAGAAAATGATGAAACACAAAACTTCAAAATGATAAAACTCAGGAGAGATGAGAATTTTTTTTAATAGTTAAAAGTCTTACTGTCTATATTAAAAAAAATCATTTAGATTTTTTATTCCAATCAGAGTGAATCCAAATCTGCTCAACAATTGTTTAAAATTACTATAATAATGTTTTGGTATTGAATCATTGTTCTGAATATTCATTTAAAAAATAATTTGAAGGTTGAATTTGCAATTTCATAACCATTCATTTGACACAATTCATGCTCTTTCACTATTGCATAGTCAAGCTTCGAAAATACAAAATAATATTATCGTTGTCATCAGGGACATCCAAAATAAGCCGATCACCCAAATACATTCAGAATTAATAATAAAAATATAATCATTTGCGCAAAATCCTTCATTGAACGTGAATTCAAAAACCATAGCTTCCATTCAACGCTATAAACCTGATGGTGGCAAACTACGGCCCGCGGGCCAAATCTAGCCTGTCGGGTAATTCAACCTGGCCCACCTGATGCTGGCTGCTACAACCAAACTGAAACCAAATTTTGATGTTTAAGCTAAAAAATAGCTCAAGGAATTTGTTGAGATTGCGATCACATTTAGTTTTGGCACGCTCTGGGCTTATTGTTTTCCACTTTTGCTTTTGTCACACTGTGAATATACCGTAGTTCATAACATGTTACTTTTTACGTCACACTTACATGGCCCGCCAGTCTAGGTGGAGAAAATTTTTGGCCCCTGGTTTAAACATCTTGCCTACCTCTGCTATAAACCTTCAATATAAACGTAAATCAAGTTGATACAGTGATAAAAAAAAATCATACAAGGTTTCTTCATAATAGCTGAGAAATCCATAGTAATAGATCTCCATGCTCCATCACCACTCTTATCCCATCCCCATAAACCTAAGCTTGTACTTCTTGAACCTGGTTCAACAGAAAGGCCTGTTACTAGGATAGGCGAATCAACGAATTTGTATTCTTCCCATGATTGGCCTTCATCCATAGAATATCTGAATAAAAAGTGAACATTTGATTGAGTGGGAGTGTAAAGTGTTGTTGAGCAATAGAAAAACAAGAGCCTATTCATTAAGATTTTGAATGATAAGATACTCTTGTATGAGTTGGATTGTGGTAAGTAAAAGAGAATGCATTTTGTATTCTATGAAAATTTCATTAAGAAAACCCACAAAATATTTCACTTGGACAAACTTCAAACCTACATCTAAACAGTGCCGAAAGGCTTTTTCAGAGTAAATTTCATGTAAAATTTTTTGTGAGTGAATTCCACCATTTATCGAGAATGTGGCTAAATGGAATGACTTGAACTTGTCATCAATTAACTGCTAGTTAATTCAGTGATTCAATCAACTCGAGACTCTTATGATACTCGTTATTGACTTGACTCACAACACAAGGTTTAGGGACTTTCACCCAACATTGGGTAAAACATATACAAAGTTTCAAATACGGGTACACATGTAAGATAAACTTCATATTTTGAATTCCTGACCTTGACTAGTAAAGTGTCTAAGAAATTAAGGTAAAATTGCTGTGTGGTTAGTTCCAAAAATTTTAGTCTACGGCGATAGTGAACAGTTAACGAAAACTCCACACTTCCCAAACGGGCACAAGGCCTGTCCACTTGTTTAGATAGCAAGGCCTGTATGCCTGTTTGTCGCCGAAGTATGACCGAGATCGTCATGACGACCAATTTAGTCACAATTTTTTGCTCCGAAGAGGAGTGTTCCTAGGAGTTTTGCTCCTGTAACATTTTTGAGGCAAATAAACATACATATATACAAGAGGTTTGTGGAACAACAGTGTTTCGCAGAACACAGTTTGAGAAACGCTGGACTAGTCAAAGTAGCTAAGTATGAATTGAATATAGTAATTTGAAAAATGTAGCATTTTCTTAATTTATGAATAAACAGAATTCTGTCATTTGGGGCAATTCTTATTCACAGTCACAGAATTATTAAAATCGATACCTACATGAAAGAGTGAATAATCAAACCACCCCAATTTTTCTTTCGAGTTATTTTACTTCCTGTTTGGGCAATAACAAACAAAACCTGAATATCAGTATATTCAATACATCTAACCAATCATACTTTATAACGTTAGTAGGAACCGATTTTGAATAGTTGACGGCAAATAACAATCCACCAGAATCTCCAATAGCATAGAATTGAGGACCTTTCAAATGTGGAGGTTGAAGCCATGAATATCCACCGTCATTTGAAATATATACATCGGGAGTATTAAAATTCAATGCGTCACCTGTTGTAAAAACATGAATGTATAATAAAAGGTAAGAATGAAAATTATAAAGTTTAATCTAGAATCAAATTTTCATAATTTCATAAGTACTCTCTCAAAGTTTTATAACATTCAATTCAATTCCAAATAGTAATTGTTCCATTTATCTCCTGCAGATATAATAATTGTCGGCATCACGGTTAAAGACGTCTGGATTAAATGCAATGCCTCCATCCTAAACCAAAAAGTAGTCAAATTGGGTAGGCAACGGGAACTTGAAACCCCCCTCAAGTACATTCCTCTTTATTCACTTCTAGCGAAAGTGTGGCAATACCAATATAAAAACACTAAAGTATACAGTACAAGACAAAATTGGATGACACATAGGAAGTTTGTCATGCTACCTTGCAGCACAATTCAGATATGGCCATATGTTGGTTTTAATATTTAGACATTGTCTTATAAAGATTTAAGAAGATTACTATTCTACCTATATTTCCATGAGCAATGATGATTCCAGTAGCACTGGCAGAAGATTTAGGAAACTCAGGTATTGCTACACCTTTTGATCGACTGAACAAACTGTGAATTTGAAGAAAGCACTGAAAAACAAAACAAAAATAAACAATTTGAACACTTCGGGAAGGTTAGTGTGCCTTTGGCATGAAGTAATCCAAGTTGACGATTATTAACCCAAAGTCTACAAAAAATTCTGGTCTGTGATTAAAACTGTCCGAGATTAGAACTAAAGAAATATTCTGAAAAAAAAAGGTTTCAAAAATAGAACCAAAAAAAATCTTGAACAAGAAAAATTTTCTCAGAAAGAGATTATGTTTTTCTGATTTATTTTGATAATACTATCTTGTTCAAGCATCCTTGTGGCAACTGACAGATATAGATCCGAAGTAGAAAGTAAACAAGGAGAAAGGACTTGCAGTTTAGTACACAATACCTGTATTAGCTGTAAACAATGAAATTTTCATCTTACCACTTTCTCAGTAGGAGGACAAACGCTGTTTTTTGGCGAATCAATATTTTGCCATGTTCCTCCTTTATTGTAAGTAATCATTGAATGAATAGTTGAGCCTTGATGTTCGAGTTGTGATGTTATGTAAACACCTTCGAGACTAGAAACCTATAATATATAAAAGTGAATAGGAGATTACAACAACATGTCATACACAATTGCCAGCCTTCTTCTCAATTATTTGCCATTGTTACTGTGATCACAAACATACAGCGTCTTGTCATTTTGCTAATTACTGTTTAATGATTTCAGTGGCTTTTGGCACTTTAGTAGTTGCCCATAACTTTGCTCAGAGATCGATCTTCTATATTTGTGAGTGAGTGTGACCTAGCTCTCAGCAAATTTTCTCATAAAAATATTATTTATGGGAATCTGAATCTCACAATTATAATTATAAAAGATGTTAAGATTTGCCACATTGAAGAATGGTCAAACGACCAGAGTAATCTAGTATTCTGAAAAAATATGGATACACTCATAACTGCATCTGTAACTAATATATCAGCCAGAGATCCAGGCTGCATAATAGCATTTAACACATTGCCCACGTTCCAATGAATTAAATGATAAAAAACATGAAATTTTAGTAAGAAACAAATTTTCATAACAGAAAGAAATGGAAATGAAAAATCATTCATTTATCAAAGATAACAAACAAACCCTATATAAAAGCTCATACGAATCATTCAATATTATGAATTCTAAGAAATTCAACAAATTGAGTTATGGACAATAAAATAATTCAATATCATACCTTATAGAAATCAGTCACGCTTCCTAAACTTGGATACAAATGATGGTCGAGTGATTTTGAATAAATAATACCTCGTTCATCTGAAGTATAAATACTTCCATCACCTGAACCTAAAGAATAATAGTAGTTCAGAAAATATTATTCAACTAAATTGCGGTAATTGAATCCTGAATCAACTAAGGCTCGATTTATCAATGACCCATGTAAAGCAAAACAATCCTGACATTCTGCAGCTGTGAAAATTGCTGAGCCCAAACTTTTTCAATATATTCCTCTCATTGCCTATTTCCTTCCTTACTATGCATTAAAGGTGTTTTCGTAATTTATTCAATCTAAAGCAGTAGTTCACAAACAGCAGGGCGCACGCGCATCCCACAATTTTTTGAAGGCACATAAAGCTAGTTATTCTTAGAGGTGGGGCAAGAGACTTGATTCTAAATTCTAAAAAGAGGGTACTGCTTTAAAATTTTGAGATTCCCTGATCCGAAGGGGTCCTTGAATAATGATACACAAGCACTCTGGCTTTTTACAGAGTGAAAAATGTGTTCATAAATATGTATTACAATAATACTGAATAAATAAACAATATTACTAAAATTACACCAAATACGACAGGGGCGCAGCCAGGGGGGAGGTTACATGGGTCGTAACCCCCCCTTTGGAATCTTTTTTTTTTTTAATAGTGTTACGTTCACTTGCAATAATTTTATTCTTCGCGTTATCACTTTCGCCCAGCGTCCTTATTTATTATTTATGTTTACGATTCGTTATCGCTGTTACGCGGCAGTGGATCTAGTTGCCAGCGGGGGGTCACGGAAGTGACAATCTACACTAAACATTTTTAAATACAATTGTACTACCTTTCACTTGACACAAATAGCAACGGACGTATCACACTATTGCCGTCAAAACTATTCCACAAGCGCGCTCTCGCCTCGCCACATTCAACGCATCCATACTTTTAATCACATACGTTATCGTTGGTTATCGGCTTATCGCTAATTACGAATTTTAGTTATGTAGTGCATCTTTAACAAGCGATGGCACCAGGTTCATAGGCAAATAACAGACAAAATGAATTATTGGAAATGTATGGTTCATTAACAAAGGATTGCCAAATGTGGCAGCATCGAAAAAAGGTGTCATAAAATAATATTCAATCTTCGAAAACAAAGCATTGCAAAATAATGTTCAGTCTTCGAGTAAAAAGTATCGTAATATAATGTTCAATCTTAGGGAAATTTTTTTTTAAAGAATAATGTTCAATCTTCGAGATTTTTGGGTAGCAAACTCGTCCAAGACTCGTTTGGAATCGTCTGTCTGCGAAAAGCAGTTACATGCGTTGTCTTCCAGATCTTTTCAATAAACTGGTAACAATATGTTATTAAATTATAATTAAATTATTATAGTTAAATTATCGCTGAAAGTGAAGAAGCGCTATGCGCAGAATGCAGCTATCACGGGCGCGGGATTTCAAATTCGCGACGATTTCACTTTCAGTAATATAGGTCTCGATGCATTGCAATAAAAATTAGAATTTATTAACAGTTAATTGCAACAAGCAAGAGTTTTACATTGACAGACGTTCCCAATCAGTACGATACATGAGCTTGTTTTTAAATGATTGTAATCGTTTTATGAAGTTATAAATACGGGAACATCAAATATATTTATTTTGGAAATGGATTGATATTTCGTGACGGACTCAAAAATAGTTTATGAACCATTGGCATTCGGCAAATATCATTAATTTATGCTATTTCTTAATGTTTCATGATTGCTAATATTTCATTCTATTCTTATTTTACATTTTTTGCGGTATTTCAATTAAAATCATGACGATGGCATCAGTGTTCACTATTAGCGCACTTTTTTGCGAAAATTGCGAAGCACTTTCGCAACTTTTTTTAGGGACTGCGAAATAGCACTTTTTTCCGATTTTGAAGAAAAATAGCACTTTTTTCCGATTTTGAATGGAATAAAAATTTTAAAGTTAACAAATATTTTCGAGTATTAAGTTGACAAATAAATAACATACTAGTACTTTTGTAACTCAAATCTGCATATCATAACGATATTTACGGGAATTCTAACCTATGAGATGCAGACATAGGAGATAAAGCTTTTGCATTAACGGCAAAATTCTTGTTTATAATATGATTATTATACAAGCACACCGATTCCGCTTCTCCCGCAAAAAACGCTCGAAACCAGATGTTGGAATAATAGGCAGTGCAGTGCGTTTCTTTGAATGGAATGGTCATGTGACTATCAATGATATCGATGAATTCAAAATGACTATAAAAGTGTTATGTGTTATAGTCACTTCGGATGAATTGTGACCAAACTGCACGATTTTCAAATCAGACGAAACTTTTAGCAGCATGTCACAGATTTGCAAAATCACCAAATTCACAAAATACCATTAAGTGCCATTTTATTGTAATCACAATGTTGAAAGGAGTGGCATTTTCCGTAATTTTGCAATATTTACACAACTATTTCTCATTGATATGCGAGGACGGTGGGCAAAATTCAATATTTTTTTGAATCGAATATTTTTAAGGAGTACCGAATAAACGTGGTGAAAACATTAAAAAATCGACAACAAAGCCTTTTTACTGGTTAATTCCGTTGTAATCGCTAATTGTTCTTGTCACCGATCGTTTTGGCGGCGATATCCAGGTTTTGGGTAATCTATATTCCCGCCCTCTCTTTTTTACAAATATGAATTCTTGTGGGTCGGCGGACATCGAAGTTTTATATTTCGGGTTTACCCGTTCGTTCACATCGGCAACAGCTGTTGAAGACATTGAGGACTCAAATTAACATTTGGGTTGGCTTTAATATTACCTATCAAGATTTGTAAATTTACCGTCCCAATTTTATGGGAATGGTAATATTATTGTCCATACCGTGATGCAGATATTTATTAAGACGATAATTAACTTTCTCATGTATTTCTATGGTGATAAACTTCGCAAATCTGAAATTGTGACAATCCTGAATGTTGATTTAAAATAGTGATTGAATAATTCGGCAATAAAGGCATTTCTGCGTGGTCATAAGACGAGATGACGTTAATGAACAGCACTTCTTTTACAGGATATTTTACTTATGCGACTTAATGCTAAAAAGATTGGGTTCGAGTGCTTTTTTTTCGAGTGCTCGAATGCCTAATAGAGGTCAGGCGCTAATTGTAACTAATTCCCTCAAGTTCCAACGTGTTTTCAACAAAACAATACCCCGGCGATAATTATAGCTAAAATGTTACCGAGCAATTCACAATTTTATTTATGGAATTTGCAAATTCACCAGTTTCTTGACGATTTTGATATTGTCACGCCCTAATTATTAGTGCAAAAAATACTCCCCTCCTTCGGCGGCGGTTTGAGGGGTTCTTTGTTCCATTCTTCAGAAAGTTCTGACAGGGGGGATATAGAATACTGAATCCGGAGGGTTGAATCCCTGTCCACTTACTGGTGATTTTCCGTTTTGAAATGCGTGAAACATTCTCTATTTTAAATTAAATGACGTTTCGCGGGATAGAGTTCTCCCCGAAAATGATGTGTTCCAGACGTTAGTTAGACGATAGATAAAACATTAGATTAATAATTTTCGTGACGCCCCGTTTTCGAAAATACAAAGTTATATCGCAAAAAATGCGTCATGATACATTTGGAATGAAACATTATTTACGGTTAATTCAGATCATATTTTACTCTTCATGACACCCGGTATCCGAAAATACAGTTGTATCTCGAAAAATGTGTTTTGTTACATTTAAAATAAAACCTTTTTGCGATTAATTTAGATCAAATTTTACCTTTCACGGCAACCCGTTTCCGAAAATACAAAGTTATATCACAAAAAAATGCGTTTTGTTACTTTTATTTTGCATTCCCAATAAAATACATATTTTCCCTAATTAAGGTCGTCGATGAATCTGTTCCTGTCGTTCAAGCTCGACACACGTTTGGACGAGTGTGGGGCGGTTTTTCGGTCGACGATAAATTAAAAAGTTGCCACACGGTATTTATATAACGATAATAACTGAAAATTAAGATTTTATAATAGAAGTGAATTTGTCTCAAGGTGGTATTTTACGATTCCTGCCCACAGAAAATAAACACGCTGACAGGCTTGGTTATAATTGATATTCGTTTAATTTATTTTACACTATTAATAAATGCGCCACACCAATTGCGACCATATAAATTGCAGTCGCATCGGTATGGACTGTATGTTTTTGGCGCTCTCACATTAATAATAATTTTCAACAAAACAATACCCCGACGGTCCTTAAAGCTGAATTCGTTACCGAATAATTCACAATCCTATTTACGGAATTTGCAATTTCAAGATCTCACTTGACGATTTTGATGATGTCATGCCCTAATTATTACTGCTTAAATGCCTCAAAATACAACAAATGTAATCATTTTCGACGATAACAGGCGCAACAATTCGTAAACGAGCCGTTATAACGAAACTCGCGATTGATTTTACCTCTCTCTTGTTTACAATTTTAACATCCCGCCGGCCATGTATGGTCGAATAAAATGTTCACATATTCGAAACATGACTTGGCCAAGGATGGAAGGGATCACTAAAGAGCTAATAGAAAGTACATACGCGAGGGTATGATATTAATATCGAGAATATTTGTGAGCATATCACAGGACGGAAATATTTTGCACCCGGCTGTTTGTTGGCAGAACAACGATACGCTGAAGTTAATTGATCAAATACAGGGAAGTATTTATTTATCATACCACTTGCGAACATCGAGGTTTTGGCGGAATTGTACGATCATGTTGTCTTTCTTAAATAATAACTTTTTCAATAAATGTTCATTTTTCTTTTGCGTCTTTATTATATGTCGGGTTTTCATTTATTTTAAATTCGAAATTGTCCGAAATACTCCAACAGGTGTATAAGTACAATAATAATAGTACTTACCAGGGAAGTTTAATACACACGATGTGTTAAGGGCGTCGTAACTCCCGTTTATTAATTATAAATTTTTTTACATTCTGCTTAAAAAACAACGCACGTAACTCTCGCGACCAAATCTTTTTGTTTTGTATGACATCGTCTTGGCGACGAATTTATTGCCGACTGAATTTTAATTGTGTTTTAGGATAAGTTATTTTCTGTTTGTTGGTTTCTAAACTTCACAAACTTGGGTAGCAATTACTATTAAAGTGAGATTTGTGCATATAAACGATTGAATATCGCGACTGGATGTCCGATATCTGAGAATGCGTAATTCTCTTTCAACATTAATTTTCAGGATACCAGCGGTCATGTGGTCGAATAAAAATTATTTATCAAATGGATTGGTATTTCGAGACACTCTCAAAATTATTTGGGATCCACTATCATATCATTCGTTTATTTTTTATATTCATGTTTTTCTCAAGAATCACCCTCGTTATATTTAGTGTACCTTAGCAAAAAAAAACTCTTTGGTGTCATCGTTCCTATTAGTGTAATTGAAATATATGGGAACCTCGCAAGTGGCGTTGTGATGCGAATATTTGATACTAGGTCAGCAGCATTACAAAGAGTGCTATTTATGAATGCTGAAAGTACATGACATTACTGAACATTTTGCCAATATATGATGTTTTCTGCCCGATTTAAACTAACTCGCACGCAAACCAAGGCATGTCGACATTTAAAAATTACTTGTCTTTGGGTAAGCTCTGAAATAGTATAATATAAATGTAAATGAGAAATTAGGTCACGCTAGTTCACGAACCGGAGGATTTTCAAAGTGATCTTGTGTAATATTTCGGAGGAAAAAGTTTGAAAGGAAAGTAGGTCAACCTATCTCCTAAAACAGGGGAGTATCCTGCGTAATATTTCGGAGAGAACGTAGGTTAACCTATCTTTTACAACAGCGGGTGGCGACTTTCAAAGTGGATCAAAATCACAAATTAATAATTATCAGATTAGGTTTAGGGATAAATTGAAAAGTTGAATTTCCAGCGCATCCAACCCTAATTAGTTGATTATTTTGCACGGGATTTGTACAAACGATCCACCCTGTAACTAATATGGTTTCCAGCCTGCCTCGTGTCTGTTAGATGGAAGGAGTAACAAATGTGAAAGTCTTTGCTGTTTACGCGAGTAAGCAACTGACACCGTGATACATTGCATGGAAGTTTTGTCCGCGGCAGGTGTTAGCAGATGTCATTTCGTTGCCGATGAATTCGCTTGTTTTAATTAAACATGAATTCGCTTAAAGGGAACTCGTTAACGAAAAGGCTTCTCTGTAACTCATAATATTAACCGGAGGAGCGCTTTTTCGAGTATCTATGCCGTTTTAAATGGGTTATATGAAAGGCTAGGGCACCTAACTTGTTAAAATCGGCAAAAGCACTTTCGCACTTTTTTTTTCGACTGCGAAGCACTTTCGCACTCATAATTTGCTTAGAGTTAACACTGGATGGCATTTTATTTAACTGTTGACAATGGGGTAATAATCGGCGATTACTAAAAGGTTGAAATGGGACATGCCAAAACAAAATAAACGAATTGACGCCTGTCAAAGGGGGCAGGGTCTGGCGACAAATAGCCACATGTGTCGGTGTTTCTCTATCATCGGCATTTTCGGCATCACTTTGAAACTCTAAAACGCAAGGACACCCCGCGGAGTGAAGACTTTCTTTCGCGTAGGGAAATATTTGAATTACGATTGCTGAATAAGCGAAAAAAACAAATGCTTATTTCTTGCTTGAAACAACGATAAACCAATTTAACCCTGTTGCCAAAAGTAATAGCATGCATTATTAACAAACTGGTAATAATATGTTGATAAATCGCCGCTAAAAGTAGAGAAGCGTTATGTGCAAATATCACAGGAATTTGAATTTGCGACGAATTCACTTTCAGTAATATAGTTAACGGCGCATTGAAATGAAAAGTTGATTGATTTGTTTTGACCAAAGAGAATGGTCGGCGATTGCTGAAAGTAGGACATGCAAAGAAAGGCTAATGAGACACAGCGACGCACATGTTGTTTTGCCATCGTCGGAACATCTTTTTAAAGACCTATAAACGCGTTTTTATTTCACCGTAACCCCCCCCCCCCCCCCCTTGAAAAAATCCTGGCTGCGCCCCTGAAATACGAGGCAATATTTACCCACAAAAACAGTAAAATATCCCCATCTCCCTTCTAACTTGCTAACCACCAACGATTTTAAATGACTTTGGAAAATTCGCTATTTACCTCCATCTGCATCCACATGCACAAATACCATATCTTCAGACATGTCAAGTAAAGAATAAAACTGTTGTTTGTTTATTAAAGGGATCTGAGCCGCATCCCACGTAACACCTTTATCTTTTGACACATGCATCACTCTACTTCCATTGTGCTGTGGAGAATGATATGATAAGTTGTTTTTACGGTACTCTCGTAGTGTGTGTACTAGGTTAAGGTCAGGTCATAATGTTATTCCGATTTTCAGTATTGCTTATTGCTTCCAGTTACAGTAAGAGTACGAATTACCGTAATCAAGTTGATTTAATGAAAAAATTAGCTTGGAATGAATTCAAGAATTTTAAATCGCTTTGCTGCATATTTATCTGCTACGTTTCATATATGTATCATAGCTATAAACCAGACATTGGTACTCAAATATACGAACATTAATATTAAACGACTATGCAATGTCACAAAATATTCAATCTAATGATATTGAGGTGATTGCACCAAATACTGTATCAAGTGTGTGCATACCATGATGACAAATGACATATGATTTCATGAAATAAAAAAAGCAAAACTTGGGGTGAAATATTGGGCTTCAAAATTATAAAAAAAAATTGAAAAAATTCATAGTGGCAAAAAATGAAATAGATGGTCCAATATATACAGAGAAAATTCTACAATAGCACGACAACAAAAAAAACGTAGTGAAACATTCAATAAACCCCTTAGTATACAAAAGAAAAATTTTTAATTGAGGAATAATTCTTCAGAAGCGCGTGTACCAATATGAAGATAAATAATTTTGTTCGCCTACTTTACATCAAGTTGTGTAAAAGGACTGAAACCTATGGGCAGGGGGGATGTTCACTTGGCTAACACAAACAGTCCCCAAACTCCCCCCTGAACCCCCACGGGTCATAATAACTGCACAGGGTGTCCGCAAGGATATGAATTAATGATATGAATAAATAAAGTACATTTGTTTAATTTTCTTTTGAATAAATTAAAAGAACGGTGTATCTTAGAGCAAGATTCACAAAACTGGGGTTCGAGAACCCCCGCGGGTCTGTTATAACCATAATAGAACTAAAATAAGGAAATTTGGAATAAAATTATGGCCTAACCCTAACCTGGTACATATACTATGGGAGTACCAAACATTCTATAAACTACTTAGATTCCAAAAATATTAATTTTAATCCAACATTATTAACATGCACACTCACAGAAAGAAATTCCACTGATATAAAGATGAATCCACCTTGAACACCAAAGCTATAAATATGTTCCGCAATTTTTGTTGATTCTATATACGATGCTTTACCGCGATACAATTCATTATTGAAGGCACCAGCTGATGATAAAATGAAAATAGTAGTTTTAAAGTGACAATATATAAATGAAAAAGAACTTAGATTCTCATGCTAAAGTAAAGAATATACTTGCCACCTTACGCGGGTAGGGTTGAATCATGTGGAAAATAAATAGCTCATGTGTGAGAGGATTGCTGGACTCCAAGCCATCAGAGGGTTCACGTGATAACTGGTGGTTATGGCTTTCTCCACCACCGTGCCTATCTATCAGAACAGAATAACTGGTCAACTAACCCCATGCCCAATAAGGACCGGTAAACAGACAACTGGCTGCAGTTATGATTATTAAGTCGCTTAGAATTTTCCCTCTCCCCCGGAGTGAATATGGAAATCATATCCTTTACATAATGCTAAAAATGTACATGAAATAGCCTGGACTAAAAAAACTTAAGATAAGGAGGAATGAACTAGATCGTAAATGATCGATAAATGTCAATAACACCTATTTCCAAAAAGATTTTTACTTAAATATACATCATGAAAGCCTACGCATTAGGAAGATTACCATTGGAAAGTGAAGTTGTATGATATAAAATTATAACTTACAAATCATGCTCCCAGTTGGATCTTTTGCATAATAAAATGTGTCTTTATCTGTAGGATCCCATCTTACTTGAATCACATGATCAGATATATGTCGCCATACCAAACCAAAATCATAAGAAATCCACAAGCCATGGTTGTCAGATGAAATTGCCAAGATTCTAAAAAAATGATCACGATAAGCTTTAATAATAATAAACAGGTATCAGAACAAACAAATTCAAATAATTACTGAAAATTTCAACGTTAAAAATTCCCCCCTAATATTTTTTCAACTTGAAATTAAAAATTTTGCTACATAAAGAGAACCACAAAACATTGAATTCAAGATCTTTAAATTTCCAATATCATACATTTTATTAACAGAATAAAGTCCAAATGCAATTTAATGATAATTGTATCATACAATAACATAGATTTTCAAATATTTCGGATTTATCTCATTGAATATGTTATTTTAGATAGCAAAACAGCCATCTAACATGCAAATCATGTTGTATCAGTACATTCCACAAAGCAGCTGACAAAGTGGAACAATGAGTCAGAAATATGTCTTCTGACATTATGTCACCTCTAAAATGACCCCGGAATTAGATTACCAGTTTTGGTATTGAATATGAAAGAATTTGTATTCCCGAATCCTTATTGTATTAAAGGTGGCAAATTATTAAAATTTAACCAGCTCATATAATGAATCTGGTATAATACCAGACAAACCATGTATGAAAGGAATGTCAATTTTTACAATCTTGAGTAGCAGTTCATAAATATCACATGATTCATTTCACATTCATGTAAATATGACTGGAATAATTGTGCATAGTAATGGTCACATGATGTAGCAGCTAACAAATGTTTTTACCTTTACAACATATACGATCAAACCATTCAACAATGGAATTTCGTGCAATAAATTTTTTATTATATAAAAAAATGCTTTTAGTCAGTGAAAGTTTTTAGAATTCAATAAAAACCAAAACCTATCTGCAATATATACTTATACCTTATACGAAGCCGTAATTTTGGTATTTGAATATATTTGGTAGCATTTGCAAAATTTATTCTGTTTAAAAAAAAATTTTTTAGAACTATACAAAGTATTATAAAGATTGAAAACTCGCTCGATATTCAGCTCTAAACGACATTTTTATCCCACTATAATTTTTTTTCTTATGGGTTTATTTCTAAATATTCCGAATTTTGATAGGCGAAATTTCACACTTCAGCCATATTATCTTTCCACTCTCCTGGGATAATATTAAAATTTATCAAAAAACAAGTGAAACAACCTAACAAGTTTCAGTCTTACTTACTTCAAAGTATCATATTTGTTGAAATAGACAGAACTAGGATCAATTATAAACTTGAGTTTACTCTTCGAAAAACTTTGACCATTATCTGTAGTAATATACACAACGCTCCTGTAATCCATCCCACGAGCAAATAAGGAAAAACTCTGATCAGTGACCAACATCACCTGGAAAAAACAATTTTTCTTGCTATTGAAAGTCCCCGAATTCGTAATAAAACTAAAATAAGGAAAATCTGAATAAAATTATGCCCTAACTCTAACCTGGTACACATACTACGGGAGTTATTTATTATTTTATGTAGCACTTGACAAATTTACTACAAATAATGCTTTGTCCATGTAGTCATCAATATGAAAGATTAAAAGAAGCCAATGGGGCTGGATTCGCTCCCAAGAAAAACCGAGACCACTAACATGTGACATCAGGATGTTAACCAAAATGTTATCCACACAGAAAGGCTCATCAATCATAACAAAATCTTCCATTCTCAAAATAAGTTAATGATGATAACGTACGTAACAATTTACTATTTGGAAGCAATTTAGTTCCAGAAAAATTAAAAACTAGTAGATCGTAATTGAGATAATATCATTTCTAATAATTGTATACCAGCATTTATCCATTAGGTTTTAAAATTGTAAGCAAGATTCCATACATATATATGTCTGCAATTCAAAAACAAAATACACACTCACATTGTTGGAATCAACTGGACTGACAAGCATTCCATGATTGTTCAGAATTCTATCATGCTCGATCTTGTCTGATATGTCCACAAAAGATCTAGAAAACAAATAGTATTGATTGTCACTCAGTCTTGACTTTCGACATTCTAGTGAGAAAATTGGCTTCCATATAATGCGAAATTATGATTTTTGTTTGTGCGAATAATTGAACTGAACAAAAATAAATTAGAATTAAAGAAAATCAAACTCCCCAAATTAAATGCCAGGGCTCAAGGGTGATCAAAAGTTGGAACTAAACAAAGTTAATACTCATTTTACATTGTAAACCAGTATGAAATATCTGGCATACACTTTTTATTTCATACTGACATACATCTACAAAGACAAGAAGTCCAGGTAAAAAACTATGAATTATATTCTACAATAATACCATAAGAAAGTACAGCAGTGATAAGCCCCAGATTAGATGGATTTTTCCTGAAATTGAATGCATTCTTGTATAGATTTGCAATAAAAAAAAATTTCATCGAACTTAAAAATGAAATACAGTTTACTGCTTTACTACATCTTCATATTTGTTGAAATTAAGCTTGCTCAAAGAAAATATTCATATTTGAATATTGTATGTATGGTATCATAGGTATTATAGAGGTGTGGGTGTCTTATGAATTATCAAATGAAGACACATGAGTGCAATCTACGAGCAATATGTTGTCAAGCTTCCTGTCTAAAATGGTAATCCCTTCAACAGTGTATCAGACAAAATATTACAGGAAATGAGTGTATAGCATTCATAATACATAATATTATATACAAATATTTACATGTCATTATTAAAGTATAACTGAAATATTCGCAATAGGTTTTTAAAATCACATATAACGAACGCTCAACGAATAAATATCTTCCGACCGACCACTTTAAAATGTTCGACCCCCGTCGCCAACTTTCCGACATTTATATTTAATGCCAAATTTTAATAATTAGAATAAACTAAACTGACAATTAACGATAGGCACATTCAGCAAGTAAACCAACAAGATAAACGTTGATACAACTGACATGTGTTTTCGCTTGTTCTAATTACTACAAAACAAACAGCGTACAATAGCCATTGTCATGACATACATTCTTATGTTCATAATAATAAATTTGAGCAATTCCTGCTTTATGCATTAAAAGTAAGAGAGTTCACAAAAATTAGTTTGACGTCTGGGGAATGCAACCACTGCTCTAAGTCATTAGTGCCAGCATATTTTGTATTTGACCGCTATTAGTGCATTGAATGAACACAACACTTCTTGCAAAAAATCATATCTACCTTCCAAAGTTAGAACTTCTGTAAAGCCTTGATGGAATTAAGGTTATCCCATTTCCCATTGTTGTTAAAGCAATTAAGGCACCTTCTGTACCAGTCCATATTAGAGATATTGATGGGTTGCTGTCATTGCTGAACACATGCTGAAATGATAACATATCGATAATAGATATTGAATTGCAAAGGTTGGACGCCTAGACATTACTTTATATTAAACTCTTTCAATATTTAGGAAAAATTATTTCCATGTACTAATGTAGCTGCATACTAAATTTTCTAGTTAATTAAGAGATGACTACTGTAGGTAATTGGTAATTACAACAAAGTAAGGTTTATCTTGGAAAGAAGAGGGAATTAATGGGTTGCTTCCTCGTCTGGGTATGGGTGCGTAACTGGGCTGTTTTGGTCTAACACAACTAATTTTTTAGATGAATATTTTGAACAGATTGAATTCAGAGAATAGTGATTTTTCAAAAAAATTTTATCATACCACATCAGTGTGTTTCCTCAATATATTTTGTTCTTCGTCGGTCGCAGTTTCACCAGACCCAGTCTCAACATCACGAATAATCCTTTTCAAAGTAACAAGTTTTTCTGCACCACCAATATGCTTTTGCATAGATAAAACACTTTCAGTGTCCTCACCTTTACCAGTTATTATCAGCGAAACAGTGATGATTAATATGCATATAAATTTTATGAACGCCATTGGTAGTATTTTCCAAATTTCTGACTGGGGTATGAAACAAAAATACAAAATTGAGAGAAATGGACAGCTGATGGCATTGGCAGATCGGCTAGCTAGATAACAAAAAATGGGGTCTAGTAAGGTTTAGTACCACAAGTAGTACTTCCAGTGGGCGTAGCATAACGAATTTTGCATATGTCATTCCTAACCCCAACCTGACTATGCCATCCAAAAATGATGTCACTACGACGTCACCATCACGTCATAGGATTGCAAAAGTATAATTACGATCGCCCGAAATGGCATCTGCGCCGCCGATAACGAGTCGCTAACGCCGACGATCTCTCTCTGATCGTGATCGTTGTGACGAGAAAACGAGAGAAATAGCTTGCTCGATTTCGGGTGACCGTCTGCACGTTTTGGCCTCATTACGCCACTGTGACGACGAAATGTTGTAATTTTTCGGTGACGTAGTCAGGTGGGGGTTAGGATTGACATATGCAAAAATTGTTGAGCCAGGCCAACTAGAAGTGCATGTGGTACTAAACTATACCAGACCCAGATCGCTGACGTTAGTGAGTTCAGTATAGTCGGCACAGATGCCATTTCGGACTATTGTAGCTAGATAGATAGATAGTTTATTTCGAAAACTCCATAACAAACATAAATTAAAAATGGAGAATTCTGGAGGGCAAGCAAAACCGGGTCTCATGTAGTTTCGTACCTAATCCACTTCTAGTGGGCGTAGCATAACAATTTTTTGAAATATCAATCCTAACCCTCACCTGACTACGCCATCCAAAAATTACGTCACTACAACGTCACAGTGACGTACGGTAATAGAGCCCTCCAAACTATACGAACGGTTGTCCAAGACGAGCATCCGAAATCGAATAACTATTTCTCTCGTTTTCTCGTCGCAACGATCCCAATATGAGAGAGATCGCTGACATTAGTCAGTTCTTTATCGTCGGCGCCGATGCCATTTCGGGCGATCGTATGTATATTTGACGAGCTCTATGACATGATTGTGACGTAATTTTTGGATGGCATAGTCAAGTGGGGGTTAGAATTGATATGTCAAAAAATTATTGCGATACACTCACTAGAAGTACCTATCCTATGTTAGGTACGAAACTACACGAGACCCGCAAAACCTATAAACAAGTTTAAAACATGAGAAGTCCCTATACTTTAGCAAGCTCTATAACGCGATTGTGACATCGCAGTGACGTAATTTTTTGATGGCGTAGTCAGGTGGGGGTTAGGATTGACATGTCAGAAAATTGTTACGGTATGCTACGCCCACTAGAAGTACCGTACGTTAGGTACCGTACCGTACGAAACTACACGAGACTGCTAAACTATACTAGACCCAGCGATCTCTCTCTTAGACTCATATCGCAGTATCGGTATCGCATTGAGGAGAAAACGAGAGAAATACCGTGGCTTGCTCGATTCCGGATGATTGTCTGCGCGACCATCCGTAACTTTGGAGGGCTGTATTACGTCTCTGCGAATTTGCAGTGATGTACCGGTAGTTTTCGCATGACGTACCGTAGTCAGGTGGGGGTTAGGAATGACATATGCAAATATTGTTGAGCCAGGCCAACTAGAAGTACGTGCGGCGTGTACTTCAGGAGATCCAAAATTTGTTATGCCACATCCACAGGAAGTACGGTACCTACTTGGGGTACTAAACTATACTAGACCCCAGACATGTAGGCTATCATATCAGCTCTTGCTATACCGGTACCGGTATCTGTCTGTATGTAAGTTAAGGCAACCCAAACCTCCAAGTGCAGTTTCAAGTATTCTGTGGCGTCCGCAGCTGCCGCAAAACCATGGCGGTATTTCCATACCATGGCCGCTACGTGCAAACCTATGGCGACTGACTTTTTAGCTGCCACAAACCAATGACGAGCTGCCGTTACAGCGGCAGCAAATTGAAAACCTATGGCAGGTAAAATTTTGCTGCCGTAACCACGCCAGGTGGGCCGTAAAGACAGAACTGTCCCTTATGGTGACAAACATTGGGCACCTCTTTGTACTGTGTATTGTTATTGTACAAGAGTTTTATTTGTATATTGCATGTCTGTTGTCCTACTATAACGCAGCAGTCCTAAACTGCAGTTATACTTGTTGAGGTGCATATCGCACATCTGTGTCTTGTATGTGTGTATGTATGTTTATTCGTCTCGTAATAGTGATAAATAAATAAATGAACAATTATTAATATTTAAGACGGGATGCATGCACAAGACCGTACTGGCCTAAAACACAAATGTGCGGCATGCACCCTTTCTGACAAATATAAAACAAAAAACATTAGATTAAATATGTATAATATGGTCCCTTATATAGACAGTTGTGCAAGGTGGGGCAATGGGTCGTTTGGTGTGGTGAAAGTGGTAAGGGTGGAGTATACAAAACTGTTTATACAGGGGAGTTTATAAGACAAGACAATATATAAAAATAGAGACAACACAACACCAAATAAACATATACATAACAATGAAATCAAAATTAGGCGCAAATACAGCGCCTTTGAGTGGTGAGACCATATAGTATGAATGGGCGAAGTATAAGAAATAAATTTGCGGTTCTTGTGCCTATATGATATGCGTCACTCAAGGGTACTAGTAGAGTCTTTGATGGAATATATCTGTTTCAGCAAAAATGTGAACCATACAGATTTTGGTGAAATACTTCAGTTCGTGTGTCAAATTCCTGTTTTATTTATAAAATTCAAGCTGAATGTGGTAAGAATTAAAGGAAAATTAAACTTAATGAAATGCATTTGCACAAAACCTGTCATGATTGTATTTTTTCCAGAAGAAAATAAATGTATAAAAGTACTATTTAATTAAGGCTAATATTTTATAAAGAGAAGCATTGTTTCCATGTCATGGATTGCCCTAATTATATTAGGATCACAATAGAGTACCTAATATAGTTTCATGGGGTGAGGGAAGGGAGGAATATATATTTGATTTTGTGCAATGACCTGTATGAAAAAGAAAGGACCCAGCGTGCTACTTTGACAAAGAGAACTGTTTCTATTGATGGCTGAATTCAAATTTGATGTAATTGTAATTTACTAGTGCATGATTGCCACCAGGTAAACTCATGTTGATAGTAAATGAAGCACAACCGGTGTTAGCAAACGATGTAATTGTAATTTACTATCTGTAACCTAATTTGCTGTTTTTATTGTCTTTGTCTAATTAAGCATGATAATAAGATTAGAAGGGTGAGTTAAAATATTAATTCAGTCCGTTGTTTCATATTGCACCCTGCTGAGGTAGCATGCGGTGTTTGAAGTCGCCATCTACTGAGTGGTGATTTGATATCCTTCGGAGTTTCCTGTTGGTGCTTTCAATCCAAATAGTCTCTAGTAGCCCATCTTAGTAACCGAATTCCCTAAAAAAAATAAACTCCGAAACAGTAATATGTTCAAAACAAAGATTTTGGTTAATATGATGATAACAAATGTTGCATAAGTTTGGAACGAAATTCTGAGTTTGATTTTGATTTTTTTAAGCCATTAGGTAGGGAATTCCAAGCTTTTGGTCCACATACTGCAATAGATTCTTGTGAGATACTTTTAGCAACAAATGGAATGAAAATTTTTTTTTTATTTCTGCCATTTGAATTTGGGTTTGTTCGGAACAATCTGTTCAGACTGGATGGAAGTCGCCCGTTGTAGCTAGAGAACATCATGCTGCATAGTTCAAATTTAGCTGAATCCTCAACACGTAGCAGCCCATACTCTTTAAATAAGTCATCAACTTTTTCTCGATTTCCTCTATGAAAAACTTAAAATTTGAATTTTTCTGATAATGAACGTTTGGCGATGAACATAAGTCGAAGTGCAATATCGAATATGGCTTTCTATTAAAGAGTGGTATAGGGATATCAAACAGGATGTATTTAAATTGTTGGCTATTTTCGTAATAGCACCTAGAGATGACCTTGTTTTAGATAGATTCAAGTTTGTGTGCTGTTCCCAACACAATTTATCATCAATTATTACACCCAAATAGCTCGTTATTCCATTCAATTCCAGATTTTGTTGCGGTGTTGGACACTTTTGCTTTGGTGCGCTAAATACCATATATTTAGTTTTTTCCAAATTAATAGCTAGAGAGATAATTAGAGTTTGTTCGCAGACAACCAAGCTTGAATATTTTCCAAGTCAGTATTTGCTTTGATCAAAAGTTCAGGCAAGTCTTTGCCTCGAAGATATGGCGTTGAGTCATCAGCAAAAAGTATGATATCAGAGTGATGAAGAGAATTTGGAAAGTCGTTAATAATGATTGAAAAACATAATGGAGCCAAAATAGAACCTTGTAAAGTGCCTACAGTCAAATTACAGTATGTGCTAGATGCTAAGTCATTGCATATTACTACTTGTTTCCTTCCTGATAAGTAGCCTTGAACCAATTATAACTCTGATCTCTAACACCAATATGATACAATTTGGCTAGTAATATGTCATGGTCAATACTATCAAATGCCTTTGAAAGGTCCAAGAACATGCTAAGAGTATACTCATTCTTTTCAAATCCTAAAATTTTACTGACAAGTAGAGATGTTGAGTGATTTTGGCGAAAGCCAAATTGCTGGGAATAAAAGAAATTTTTTTGGTCCAGGAAATGGTTGAGTCTCTTGTACATAATTTTTTCTAGAATTTTGAAAAATGCAGGAAGTAAGCTGATCGGTCGGTAGTTTTTTACATCCTTTGCATTTCCTTTTTTGAACAATGGAATAACTTTGGATAATTTGAACTGGTCTATGTATTTACCAGATTGTAAGGAGCAGTTAAAGATATGCGTGAGAGCACAAATACAATTCCAGGGCATCATTCGTATAACTTTGTCTTAGTCCAGTAAGGTCTTGAACATGTACCGGTATCCCGTCTCTTTTATACCGTTAAACTATTATGCAGATACTGTTACATTTTTGAGGCAAATAGACTAAACATACATACAAATAGCTGTGATAGACTGGGCTAAAATTCTTTACCGGTATATTTTTTTTTAATTGTTGTATGCGATGAATCATAATGATGGTTTAAAACACCTATTTTTGGTTTGATACCCTATTTTACAGGCGCCAACTCGCGAAACCGCTCTTAAAATAAGCTCTGAAAATTTCGCAATGATAAAGTATAAGAAGAATTTTATGGGGTCAAAGGTCGGGTAAAGATCCATAGCAATATGAACATATGTCTTTCCGAGTGTCGACTTACTTGTTTACTTCCCTATCATTTCAGCAAGATGCAAACTGAAGCTTAGCGACCACTCGGACACACTTTCTGTGATTAGACAAAATGACAGCTTCATTCAAATCTAAATTCTGAAAACATATGAGAATTTGATCCATGACGCCCGACATTACGAAAACGGGACAATGTTCACGACCATGCTTGAAATAGCCTCCGAGCGGCATTTCAATTGTTACGTTCCCGTTAAAAATGTTGTTTAGCTATTGTTTCGGTTAATTACACGCAACAGAATCTTCCTAAAAACTAAATAGCCTACGTGTTTGGTGGATATTTAGGCAATAATGGTAATATGGATTTTTTTTATGATAAAATATGCCAAAATATAAAACAGGGGACAACAATTTGAAGTGCAACAGCTGAAGGATGTCCCATGGAACACCTTTGTTCCGCGGAGCGCCGGTTGAAATTCAATGAGCTAGAAAACTAAAACTTGTCATACCGTTACCGAGGCGTGATAATTACCGACTTTCATACGACTCGACAGAGAGTGACGACTTTTTGAGGGGACGAGTTGATTTTGCTTTGTATTCCCATGTGGTTGGGCGGTAGATCCGAGAAATGCTGTACTAAACGTTTTTCGTAATATTTCACTGTTTTCAGGTACACGATAAACTAGTTTGACACGATATTCGGTCCTCTGACGGTACTGCAGGACCAACACGGGTGCACCACTGCCAGGTATCGTACCGGTACTCAACCCAATCGACAAATAGACGTGTCACTGTACAATACATGCAACTTAACATAACTTAGTCAGTATTAAAGGTAAAATAATAAAAAGACTGTTGAAGCAACATTTACACACGGCTAGCTTTTCGAACCAAGTACTGCCACCGTGTGTAGTCTAAAACGGCGCGTAAGGCAAGCGTCCCCTCAAAAAATGTTGCTGGCAGCATCGGTCAAAGTTCATAACAGTTGGTAATGAGTATTGCTGTTGTATTTTGTTAAACGATGGATTTGAAGTTATGTCAGCATAATTAAAATATCATTTTTAGAATGATCGGACCCCGGTAATTTATAAATTCTGAAGAAAATAGTTGAGTAGCCCTAGTCTAGTACGAAGCCCTAGTACAAAATTCCACAAACCCGTGACTAACTTGGCATCCTAAACCTTCTAAGCTAAGCAACCTTCTAGCTAGGTGTAGATGCATTTAAAAGGAGTTTACAAATGCAAGCTTAAATACGGCTAGTGTTGATGTCATGTAGTAACTTTAGTGTACATTGTTAGTGATAAAGTGACTTTTTTAACGGGGACTCGTGTATGACTGTATGCCATAGGAATACCCCAAAATCTATTAAACAGCAAATCTACGCCCGCACAACACCCTGCCTATTCTGTAAAATGCAAGAGGCGTTTACCTCGTGGCAAGAAAAATGAAGGCCGCAAAGCGCGGGGATATAAAAATAAGAGTGGTCCAAGGCTGTCGGCGTCTGTGGCGCAAAATTATTTTTTCAATGTTCGCGGGCCTCGGTAGTTCCAAGAATAGGTGAACAGCGCAATATAAAACACCTTTATTGTGCCAACACATTTGATCATTATTTGTCATTGATAAATCGTTCTACATCTACATCAAAATTTAGTATTAGCTTCAGACTATTCATAACGAAAAAAAATGCTTTCGCAAATGTAAGACGTTTCAAATATCGTTAAGATTATCAAAGCAAAGACCCGTAACTTTGGAAAATGCTTATTGCTCACAAGATTCCAAAATGCCGTTTTAGATTACCGTATATTATTTTACCACCGGCACAAGTTGCAGACTTATCTGTGGGATAAGTACGCGTAGGGTACGGCACCTAATGTGTCCCACTGCGACTCCAAGATACAAGGTAACTGTAGACGCTTTCTGTCCTTTGGGCCTCCAAATAATGTCTTCAATCTATGCACCAACTGACCAACACACACTGCAACGTGTACACCAACAATCCCGTAGACTTGCGTTGAAAGAAACTTTATTATCTTGTTTAAACACATCTAATGTTGACGTCAGTGACAACAGTCTATTACAGTATTAGTGTTAGTGATAAATTGACTGTTTTTGACAAGGACTCAAAGAACAGCAATAAGTATGCTATGATACAAATAAAAACAATAGGCGACATATTCGATACAACAAAACACAGCAATCCTCACAATATATGGAAAAACATAATCATATCAATTCTAGAATTCCTACCTGATAATCATTTAGTGATGTAACCAGAAAAGAGTAAAACCTATAAACTATAAAATCTGCAGTCGCGCAGAATCCTCCCCAATAAGCAAAGCGCAACAAGAGTCTACCTCGTGGCAAGGAAAGTTCTAGAAGGCCGTAAAGCGCGGGGGAATAAGTGACTATTACGTCACAGTAAAGATGGGCAATGTAAAATCATAAAGCGTGACTAATGGTGCTTAAAGTTAAGGACTCAAGGTTCCCTAAAATGCATGCAAACATTTCTTACGATATCAAGCATTGTGGTATTTTCCCTCCCAGATGCAGTTATAATCTGTGCGAATTGGTCTGCTTGCTTTTCAAACTCCTACTTACAAAATAAGTTGCAAATTGATCGATTACAAAATTTTGTCAAATGTGAGGGTGATCACTAAATGTTCTGACACGCAGGCAGCATGTGTTGGGTTGGCTTTGGGTTGTTGTTAGGTTGGCGATTTAGGCTGGCGGCATAAGACAATGCTTTAGTTTAGGGGGTAATATTGTGAGGCCATAACAGCTATCAGCGGGTATAGCCAATCTAGGCTAATAGATTCTTCATTTGATTTTTTATGAAGCATATGTTATTAGCCTATATTTCCGACCAAAAATACAGAAAGCTTGTTAACGATTTAAGCCAGATAAGTACGCTACTTAACTTATCCGATTGTCTCAGCTAACCATAACATTAGCCAATTTAATAACCTTAGTGATGTAACAATATGTCAAAGGATTTGTATAATGAAAAACCACCACAAAATGCGATTTTTTGATTACCCTCTAGCTCTAGCAAATGCGACGCGCGCAACAGATAATGTGATTTTTGAGTACTCTGCAGCTAATATGACGCGGGCCACAGATAATGATGCTACAGTCTACGTGTGGTACGAGGGCCTGGGTTTGGACCACCTTGATATAAATCACGTGTTACATCACAGCAGAGATGGACCATTAAAAACCAACGAGACTAATTTTACAATGTTTAATATTTGTCAATCAAAAAAACAAGACACAGGGTATAATTAAAAAGACTCAAAGCATTTCAATACAACGAGCATCCAAACATCTCGTACAGACACCGCGTAAAAATTCGTGATTTCAGATTTCATGAAACGGAAACTTCATGATGCTCACAATAAACTGCGCGGCATACTTTTAAACGTGACAGGAGAATCAACTGCCATTGTGTGTGAAGAAATTTCGTCGCAGAATTAAGAACGCAAGATTGAGTGTTGTCGTTTGATTAGAGTGGATTAGGATTTGTTTACACTATATTTTGATAACGCAGTACAATGTAGCTCTTGCCTACATGCAGACTAATTTTCGGAGTTCTCTTCTTCAGTAATCGTGTTTTGCTACACATGCAATATGGACAACTGTATTCGCGTGAGGGATTTTGAAATAATGGCGGCCAAGCTATTACCAAAAGGACTTCTGAATTTTGTCGGATTTGGGGAAACTGACAGCCGAACCCTTGTAAAAAAATTATCAGGTTTCGATTCTTGGCGTTTTCAACAGAGGGTTTTAAGAGATGTTTCAAGAGTTGATACCAGCAGTTCTATGCTTGGAAGTAACATAAGCTTCCCAGTATGCGTTGCCCCTTTCGGTTTACAGAAAATGCCATCACAAAGGGGGGAAATTGACTCCGCCAAAGCTGCAGAAAACGCCGGGACTGGCTTTGCGATGAGTTTTTGGTCATCATGCACGATAGAAGAAGTCGCGAAAGCCGTTCCTAATGTTTTGCGATGGTTTCAGCTGTACATAACAAAAGATAGATTGGTTTCTAAGAATCTAGTTCAAAGAGCAAAAAGAAACGGGTACAGCGCTATAATTGTAACGGTTGATTATGTCGTTCAAGGTAAGGAATACGTTAACTTGTACAACGACATTGCAGCCAGCCCAAGTTTGGCAACTAAAAGTATCGAAGAGAACTTCTATAAAGGTATTTTTGAAAGGATGGACGTCTATGATTTGAGTATGGACCAATCGATAACTTGGAAGGATATTGATTGGGTAAGAAGTATCTCTGATCTACCAATCATAATCAAGGGAATAGCGACCGTGGAAATGGCCTTGAAAGCAGTTGAACATGGCGTTGAGGCAATAGTCGTTTCAAATCATGGAGGACGGTCCTTACATAGTACAATACCTGCAATACACGTGCTACCTAAAATTGCAAAAGCTGTAAACGGAAGATGTGAAATTTATTTTGATAGTGGGATTAGAAATGGCGGTGATGTGGCAAAAGCAATTTGTCTTGGTGCGAATGCTGTTTTCGTGGGGAGGCCTATAATTTGGGGTCTTGCTTGTGGCGGGAAAGAAGGCGCTCAAAAAGTTTTGGAAATATTACGTGATGAATTTGAACTCACAATGAAATTGCTCGGAGTTACTTCTATCAAAGAATTACAATCTGTTCCTGATCTTGTCGTTCATGAGTCAAATATTTTGTCACGACTATAATCAGGTTTTTATCCAAGCTGCGGAGTCGCAGAAACGTTTCATTCGACTTTAGAGGTATTTCAAATAATAGATGACAAATGTTGGACTAAAAAAAGCGTTTGCGAGTTTTATTGTAGTTTCAAACTCTTTTCGAGTTGTGACTTATATGATAAAATTCAGTTTAACGCAGCGGAATGTTTAAAATTTCGACCTGCATAACTAAATTACTCCCGACTTTCATGCCAGAAAACGTCAGACTCTGCTGACCCCTAAGGTTTGTCAAAGGAAATACGGATTTATTCATTACTTTATTGCACGATGTACGCAAACGAATTACATGGCGTTGAGCACAAGTATTCAATATATATATATTTATTTCATTACGCCGATCCTTTTCAGGTGGACTATTATTACAATAAGCTATTACTGTTTTGATAATTTCATTCAACTGATTTTAATTTTTATATAGCTGTTTCATCAAGTCACGATTTCATTTCCCGTCATGGCAATTTCAGTTGGTGCTAACTTGGTATGCGATCTCGGTGATTTTAGTTAGGGTTATGAGCTGAATTCTATGAGAATGTTTTTACTAGATTAAATGCATACCAATATGGCACTGCAATTGATGTCGAAATGGCAAGCCGACACTGAATATCATCAATACAATTCTTATCTTCGACATGAGCTACATTTGTATTTCAATAGCACATGTTTACTTACTATATATATATACCAATTAAATCGAAGCAATGGTGTGTTGCACTGTAAATTCAAGAGATTTCCATATCTCGTAGAACGAATGTAAAGCGTATATGTAACACTTATTGTTTATAATCGTATAATCTTATATTCAGCTTTGGTTACTTTAGTTCAATTTCTTTTCTGTGCGTGTGTGTTGGTATAGCTATTGTACGAAAAATAACTAGCAGAGTGGAAACAGCTGTAAGGATGTAACGTAACCGTCATGACTCATGTCTGGCATCGGCACTCTTGAAATTCTAAATACGACCGGAAAAGATGTAGTATGATTTGTTGTACCGGTCCTTCAAACAATTTGACAAATTATACAGGCGAATTGTAGGAAATAATAGATTTGGTTGCATGGATTCGACATTCCTCTTTTGTATGAAGCGTTCTGTGGAAAATGACCATCGGATTGAGAACAAGAGAGCTATGCTCAAATATATGGACACGTAGCGCCACCCAATGGCAATAATTTTGATGACGTCATAGCAAAAAAAAAAGTAAAAGCCTTCTGGAGAAAAATTTTATCTTCAACCACTGAAAATTTCAAAGCAATTGGTCCAGTATTCGAAGAGAAAAGCGATTTTTTTAAAATGGAGACGGAGACAAATAACAATAACAACAAAATTTTGAAACGATCGTTATGTCCACTTCGTGTCCAACAACTGTGTAGGTAATTTATAATTATCGTGCTTAGTCGAGCAATATTTACTTTACTCATCATCTTGGTTTCACCGTGGTATTACAGCGATAAGTAATCATCGAAAAGAATCCAAACTTTGCGATAACCAATTAACATCGACGGGGCGACGCCGATTTTGCCCCGGTTGCTCATTGTATATCGTATTCTCTCTTTTATCTTCCACTCGCCGCGTTTGTCTCGTTTGTTTTCTGTTTCTTTTACTAAATCATAGGGGCTAGCCCCGAAATTATGACGACACAATGCCGACGTTTCTTACAACAACGTGTTGACATATTCACGCATTCCTTCTCGTTCGTTGGTTGTTTGAAGAGTTGATAGTTTCCTCGCCTTCGTTTTTGTCGCTTGTTTCGCTATTTGAATCAGTTAGAGACCTTTAGTTCATTTGCTTTCGATTTTCCACATTCCTTTTGAGCTCCTCACTTCTTTCAGGCTTCGCATTTCTTAGCCTTAAACCTCATAATGAATATGGTTGATGCACTACTTCGCACTCCGTTTTCGCAGCTGCCGCTGGAACAAAAATTAGAGGTACAACGTCTTGGGCCTTATCAACCAAAAAATTGTTCACTGGAACAATCCCATGACGGAGGAAAGCGTCGGCGTACATTCTGCGCAGAAACTTGGTATCAAAAACACGAATGGTTGTGTTACAGCGAGGACAAAAATGCACTTTTTTGTTTTTATTGCCTACTTTTTGCTACCGCCCGTGACTCACGCTGGTGTAAATTTGGTTTTAGAGATCTTAAACATCTTTCCGAGCGTGCCAGGGATCATCAATCTTCTATGGAGCATCTGGACAATGCAGTAAAATACCGAACATTCGGAAATGTTAATATTGCAGCACAGTTGGATGAAGGACGCGCGGTTTCTATTCGTCGGCACAACCAAAACGTCGAGAAAAACCGCCATGTTCTCGATCGATTGATAGATGTTTCGAAGTTCATTGGTTGTCACGAGCTGTCCCTCCGTGGGCACGGTGAACGGGCTGGCTCTTCTAATAGAGGGGTATTTTTGGATATGGTGGAATACACCGCATCCCTAGATACAGTATTGAGAGATCATCTTGATGCCGCAACTGTTTCGAAAGGGACATCTAAGGATATCCAAAATGATTTGCTCGACTCAATGTATAAAATTTATTTACAACATTTGGCTCTGGAAATTGAGAATTGCCAGTTCCTTTCAATTCAGTCTGACGAGACAACTGACATCACGTGCGTTTCCCAACTGGCTGTGATTTTTCGTTTTGTATAAGATGGTAAACCTACCGAGAGATTTCACAGCTTTGTACCAATCGTTGATCGCACGGCTTGCGGGATATCGGCTGTAGTGAAAGAAGTGTTACAGCCTTACAACGCGAAGTCAAAATTGATAGCTCAAACTTATGACGGCGCGGCAGTCATGAGTGGGTCGAAACATGGTGTTCAAGCTTATATAAAAGAAGATTTTCCTCATGCGCATTTTTTACATTGTTATGCACACCAATTTAACCTCGTTATTAAAAATATGTGACTTGATACCCCTCTCGTCCGTATATTTTTTGCAAATGTTTCGGGGTTTTCTTCTTTTTTTTCCGTTTCGCCGAAGCGCTCTGACCTCCTTCGCCAGATATGTAGCCGCCGTCTCCCAGCTTGTGCACCAACACGTTGGAACTTCCAATCACGCGTTGTGCAGGGCGTGTCCGAAATTAGGTCTGAGCTCATTGAGTGTTTCAATGGCATTCAGAGCTCGCCGGTTTGGGACGAACGCTCTGTGAGGGAGGCGGCAGGTCTAAAGCGTCTGCTAGAAGATGGTGAGTTTTCATTTTTTCTCCACAATATACTATCACGTGGATGTATTATACGGCGCATTGCAGTCAAGGCTAATGGATGGAGCGTCTGTGCAGTCGTGTATTTCAGACTTCTGCGATGCTGTATCTCGTATCCGGGAAACAATAAAATACGACGACACATGGAGTGCTTCTTTACGCCGCGGGCAAACAACGCAGCGTTTGATTTTGTCTGCAAAGGAATGCTGTGACATTCTGGTGAATCAAATAGGCGATCGTCTGCGCACTGAACACCCTGCCGCGTTCTCTTTGATGAACCCCAAAAATGTTTCAAAATTTGCACGTCAATTTCCCATCCATTTGTTGGCTACTGTCTCCAAATTTTACCCCATGATAAACGTGGGTGAATTGGAAAATGAATTGCGATGTATATACACCAATCAAACTTTTTTGAACAGCACATCAACTTGCGCGCTCTATGGGTTCCTCATAGATAACACTCTAGTAACTACCTTTGCGGCGTCTGCAAAATTTCTGGACATCATTTTGACGACGCCTATTTCTTCCGCCGACGCAGAGCGAACATTCAGCACGCTGAAGCGTATTAAAACGTATCTCAGAAACACAATGAAGCAAGATAGATTAAATTCCTTGGCTGTTTTATCCATTCACAGAGACGTTATTTCTGGGATGCATGACTTTAATCAGCGCGTTATTGAGCATTTTGCTTCCAAAAAACCGCGGCGTGTTGCATATATGTTCAAGCAGTAGAAGTCTAGCAGCATATATATCTATGAGTGAGCGACGCATGTCCTTATCTTTGCATTACCTTTCCTTTCTTCATAGTAACGTTTTAAACCTTATTTTAGGTTTTGTCTGATTTCCCGAAGTTTCTGTTAATATGTCATTGTATTTATCTGGGTAAATATTGTCTTTCCTTTTGAAAGAGGTTTCAAAATAAACTATGTCTATATTTATTAATCCCTTGACTTGGACCGGTTTTAAAGACACTTTCTTATCGTTAAAAATTTTCGCTTTTGCCGATTGGTTGTTACCGATGGAATGGTTTTTATACTCATAAAATGATGGGAGAACTTACAGCGCTCATCCTGTCCCCGTAGATGGGGGTGACTTGGTCCCGCAGTAGCTTGCCCCGGTTGTCAAAATGACCACGCGCCTCCACTGAGGGTTAGTATAAGTTCAAATATCCGTAAAAAAAAATTTCATAGGTGCGATAGTGTGCAGGTGTAATTGTCGTGGGTCAAATAACGGGATCAAATGTAATGGAACCACTGGTATTAAATGTGTTTTGAATGAGAGAATAATGAGACTATCAATATCTTATGTCACGTCTTCTAATAGCCCGAAATCTAAATCTATAGACGAGACATATTGGAAAACATATCGTCACGCTAATAACCGAATTGCGTAAGTCATTTTTGGCGATTTTGAGTTTTTTATAAAAATAGGTATTTATGTAATGCTGCGCACATGTCTGTTGACTCAGATTTTATTTTAAGAATTCCGAAACCCATAAAAATGGAGATTTAGTATGACATGCACATTTGTGCAATTGTTTCGTCATAATGAATTATCATTGTTACCGCAGGACTATTGTGACGTCACAAAGGCAAAATAACCTCGGCGAAGTATTTTCGAGTTTTTGCATCTCGGATTCTAGCTTAGCGCGTAATAATTTGAATTTATACTACAGTATAGGAAGACGTGCACTTGTGATATTCACTGTCTTGGTTGGCTTTTATATTGGGTGCATTGCTGTTTTATTCTTTATATTTATTTAATCTTAGTCTTATTTCGGTGGGTGTGCAGAGCGTGTTATATTGATGAAATATATATTTTTAAACATAAAAAAAATGTAATTGAAACAGATTAGCTATTTTGAAGATTAGACATTGTAGATACTGAGAATTACATTCGTTTCTGGAATGTTTAGTTTTCAGGACTGGTGCATATAGTAAAGTTACAAAATTGCGTATGTCCCCAAGTCATAGACACATTTCTGCCTGAGTCACAGTGCGCCATTATGACGTCACTTAACTCCGTGATACAAATTAACTTAAATCCGGCTACGATGAAAAAAAAAATTGAACCATGGCAAATTATTGACTCTCAATGGCATAACAATATCATTAGGAAGTTTTTTACGTTTTTCTCGAAACTGCTAAAAATTACTTACGCAATTCGGTTATTAGCGTGACAATATGGAACTTGCCACCTCTCCCCAAACTTTATTTACAAACAAGACAGCCATAAAATCGCAATCTTATTGTTAGATGTCACAAATTCAACATATACGAATAATCAGTGGCAGTAGGTCACTTTATATAGTTGGCAAAGGCGAAGAACAGCGATTTTCTCAAAGCAAAGAAGACGCAATTGATTAACGAAGATCCCAGCACATAAACTACCAATCGGTGAATAAACTGTCTACGTCAAAGCAGCGAGCGCCGCGGATAATTTGGCAAACGCAGTAATCAGTTGTTTATTTTTTCACCTTGTTGAAAATATACAATCAGCATACAAATTACAATAAATGATAAATAAAAAAATTGCAAGCCAACCCAAATTGTCGATGGCCCCTGCTATTGAAATCGACAGTTGTATCTCATATTGCTACAAAACCAATAAAGACAAAACTGTCACCAAACGTTTTCCGATCCGGATAAATCAAATGCAATCAAAATACAACAGTTCAGCGATAATAGAGACAGCCCACGATATGGACAATTTCGACAACCTTACAAGTCGAATACGCGATGCGCAGCCACAGCACGCGGCGGCAAAATATATGGCAAGAGAATTCAAACACTTAAAGTTTGAAATCCGACCTCAAAAACCTAGATTCATATTAGGTTGATCGTTTACAACAGGGGTGGCCAACCTATGGCGCATGCGCCAAACGTGGCGCATTGCATGATTAGAGGTGGCGCATTGCATCTGTAACCCTTTTCATGCCAAAATTGTTAATTGCACTTGGCTTCTCCACGCCAAGCCGTTTTTTTTGCGATTAACATGGTGACTTTTGATTGTACCTAAAATCTATTCTCCTTACTCCATGTCGGCCACTTACGGCTTGTTGGAATTAGAAACAACAGACGATTATCGACGTTAGCTTTTGAACGGACTTTCTGACATTCATTCTAGACTTTTAGCAAAAATTAGTAAAATTTACTATTTTTTCCCTACTGAATTGAAAAGTTCAGAACTTCTGGAAAAATAGAAAATCGTCATTTATCAGCTTGAAACATGGATTTTCCATTGCCCAGACTTCCCAAATATCTCCCAATAACCATTGAACAACCAGTTGAATTGCCCAAGCCTAAAAAATTCATTATAAATCAACCCACAACATGCTGAAAATGACCCCTAAATACCACCTTTTTCATCCAACTTCAAATGATCGTTGTCAACAAAAGCGAAGCGTAAAATCGCTTACTGTGACGCAAGTACTAATCTCGAAGAAGCCTGGAGTAAAATCACGCTAGGCCAAAAAGCTGATTAGCAAAGGCCAATTAGAATCGAGGGTAGAGTAGAGTAGATATTGATACTAAAGGCCTGTTGTCACAATATTACGCCTAACTTTACTTCTTAATCGTACCTTTCTCTCTTCGTTGTTAATTAAAAGCAAAGCGAGGTCAAGACTTACAGATTTAAATTTGAAGAATGCACTGCTCCTCTCAGTAACAAACTTAACTCCAAGAATAAAAAAAACTGGCGAAAGTAAAACAGCAGCAAAAGTCTCATAAAGGCGGTACTTAAATAAAATTGATCAGTTTTATTTATTATACTTCCTTGCTTAATTTCTATTCATGTGAAGTTGTAAATTGTAAAAACTACATATACGTGTGTATATATGTGTGTGTATTATAAATTTATATAATTTCAACAAGAAGCGGACATTAGGCGTGGGAATAAAAGAGATTTACGGCGCATCTGAAACATTATGTTTAAAACGTGGCGCATGGTATGTGAAAGGTTGGCCACCCCTGGTTTACAACGTAATATCTGGTCTACATGCGGTCAGAATAACAAAGACAAACACGGCCACTACTTATAAAATGATAACATCAATTTACAGGGGATGACAATTTTTCTTAATTTAAATTGAAATTATCAGCTCTCATAGAAGAGATTCCTTGCAACGGTTGTTAATATCATTGTCCCTGCTGTCTGATGTTTTTAGGTTCAACTCATTTTTAATTTCTTCTCTGCAACAATCACGAACTTGAATCGATTTCCTAAGTTTCTAGAAAAAAGTCGAAATGTGGTAATTATAAACTTGAATGGAGAATAGTTGTGTAGCTTTTTTCAAAATTTTTTATATTATACGGTATAAAACAAAATACATTATTGAGATAAAAACATTGCACGAACAATACCTCACCTCCCAAAGTGTAGCGCCTTCTGTTCTGTACAGCACATACACTGCTCCAATAGGAATTGTTAGCATCGAACTCAAGGCAGTCATCCATCCTAAAGCATCCGCCCATGCAGGATAAACATACGATCGTCCAAATGTAAGTGGGCGATAAGAAGATAACGAATATACTATTAGAGCCTGTTCAATCAAAATATCCTTATAAATTTGATCGACTAACAACTTAGCAAGCGATCAATGCTCAAATATATGGACACGAAAGTCGCGCAATAATACGGCAAAGTTGACCACCAAGTTTGCTAAAGAATGATCGGCGTTACGGAAACACGTGTTCCCATGTTTCATGACAATGTGTGTCCATGAATTAATATTAAACAGCAACATTTTGGGCCAAATAACGTGTCCCATGCAGGCAACAAAAATAACAACCCTCTAGCGGCCATCTTTCTAACAACAACAGTCACCCAAACAACAACAACAAACAGTCAGAAATACTATCCATATGCACACCTCGTGTCCAATTATGTAACACAGGGATATGGTGAACTACGACATTCTTTTTTGTTCTATATGAATAGTAGGTGCTATATTGGAATGCAATCTCAGCGTTTGTGGAATCTCAGTGATTTTGGGTCGGCCTAGGATCTGAATTCCGTGATAATGTCTTAATGTGATTAAACGCATACCAAGGTGACAAGACAAGTGGTACACGTCGGTTAAGAGATCGCATACCAAAGTGGCACCCAATAGTCGAGTGCTTGATATACGCGACATACTTTGAATCAACAATTTCAAAATTGATTACCGTTGACAATGCGGGTCCGACAAATTTCCAGCAGATCTTCAACAAAATTCTCGAAACATCAAAACCCAGCATAAGTTTCATTTTATCACAAAATCGATCAACGCCATAAATCCAACCTATGGCTATAAATTCCACCAGTGAAATGAAGTACAGACACCATCCTGTTACTGCATATGAGTTGAAGATATTTAAAACATATATTCCTCCCTGTTAAAATCAGAAATTTTGTCCCTAAACATTGATTTCAGAAAAAAATTGATTGTTCCGTAAAAGATATTCTATACATTGCAATGATATTACCTCTGAAAAATATTTAAACCGCAATGTATTTGTACGAAATATTACCATAGTCAGCATCGGTAATGAAAGAATGAATAAAACTGCTGCAGCGACTCCAACCCAAATCTCGTTCGCCCATTTAATTCTGAAGAACCGAGGAAACTGATCCTTCATGCATGCGATGAACGTTTCATGGTAAACAAACTAAAAATTACAACGAGTATATATTACCATATAATAAGGACCTTTATTCATTTGCGTAATATTTAGTCTAAAATTAGTAATTCAATTGTGAAGTATTGCAAGCAACATGGCTGATATATCGAACGTAGACATACGTGATCACCATCTAAATTAATAACCCAGTTACTAGGCTTGCACGTAATTTACAGATTTACGGAATTACGGAATTATTTCGAGTTACGGAAGGGAAGTTACGAATTACGTAAAGTCGTAATTATTGGTCGAGCGCTTTCGCATTGAAACGAGCTCTCTTCAAAGCAGGCAATTCCGTCGATTGCAAAAAGTGAAAGTTTAAAAAGTAGAAGAAGTTAGAGCTTCAGTATTTGCAGCCGTTTTCTCACTTTTCTCTCTATTGCCAATACGTCACCGTGATAATTAATGTCGCGCTTATCAAACAGCAATATGACGATGGAAGAGAAATTGCGTAATGAACCAACGCAACTTCGTCTTTTCGGCATCGGTAAAGCGATTGAGACGGAGAGAAACAACAATATGACGGGATTTCCCGCGATCCGGTAAAAATCCTTTGCGGACCGTTGACGGTTCGCGGACCGGCGGTTGAGAACCACTGTTTTAGAATATTTAAATCGAATCCAGAATCCTATTCTATTTTTATAGTTACCGTATTTAAATAGTGGGATTTCTCCACCACAATGCATGATTGAAATTTAAAAAAAAGCTAAATTGTAGCCTAAATGTTTAATGTATAACTATCTTTGTGCAGTATTTAATTGAAAATGTTCTGATCATTGGATTATATTTACCCAAGGCAACGAGATTTAAGAATTTCGACGATCGTTTTTTTGTTTTTAACAGTTCAATATTCCCAATTTAACTACTATCAAATATCAAGTATGAGCCAGTGTGTTTATTCTGTGCGAGAACCATTTCCAATTACAAAACCTTGATGTTCTGTTACCGGTTTTATCGTTTTATATCAGTCCGGACTAGTCCTTGCTCAATATATTTTCACAATGCTTCGCAATATTTCGGCCAAATATGATTAACTGTCTTTACCAAATGCGGCAACTTATTTTGATTATTAAAAACCTCCGACACTCGACCAAATTTGTGTCAATCTTGGCTGATAGGATCGTCGATTTGAGTTAGAAAAATAAGTTAATTTTTTCGTGAGTGCAAAATAAATGTCACAAAATGCATTGTTTTGCGATATAACTTTGTATTTTCGGAAAAGCAATATCATATAAGTACGGTATTTAAATTATGCGCAAATAATTAATATTTGATCTAAATTTGTTGCAAATAGTGTTACAGCATTTAGGCCGCGAAATGGTTTAATGTAAAATGAAGCATGGTAATCGGAATAACGTCAGTAAGTTGGCATCAATAATTATTTTAAAATGCTGACTAGGTAGTAAAGTCGAATATTGTTAAAAACGGTGCAATAACATGTCTTCGTCGCGAGGCAAGCGCAAGTACAATCAAACGAGAAAATACGCTGTCGTGGCATGGATAAATTGGAAACCCGTCATTTTTTTAATACAATTTTAAAAAAGTCAACTATCGTTTCATAAATATCCGTATACCAGTGTCGGTAATGATAAAATTGATCGCATAAAATTGGGACGGTTAATTTGCTAAGGTGATAAAGGAAATCAAAGCTAGCACAAAAATAGAAATCAGAATAAAATTAATTTGAATTCACTCTTGTCTTAACGTCTGTCGCCGGCGTGTAGTACTGCCAGGAATATGAAAACCCAAACTCGATGTCCCAATCGAAAATAAAGTGGATTCAATTTGTTGTTATGATAAGTTTAAATGTGTGAAAAAATATCGCAATTACGGGGTCATTACGTAATCGATTTGGCCGTAATTACGGAATTGATTTTTGTCAATTACGTGCAAGCCTACCAGTTACGTTATGTTTTTTCCAATTTTACTGACACAAGTTCTCGAGTCCGCAACTAACAGTAGAAAGAGTCCTGTTACAAGAGTTCCAATTGATCACTGATAGCCTACGGGTTTGTGAAAGGGACGTTAGTACAAAGTTAATAGTGAAATTAAATTAATTACTAGAACAACAAAACAAAATAAATGAACAAAACAAACCTGACTATCAAACCCAAGCAGTAGCAACATGACAAAGAACAGTGCACACCATACTTGAGGCAGAGGAAGCAATGATAACGCTGTAGGATAAGCAACAAAAACGAGACCTGGTCCAGAATTTGCAACTTCCTCCACCGTCGTATTCTAGAAAACAAAAAAGGATTCTCGAATATACGGACACGAAGACCAGAACGAGGTAGTATTAACTCTTTTCTACAATACCGGTAGTCTGAACTCCAAATCACTGAGATGTGATCACGGAACACAATTTTCAATTTTTATGACGCCATCACACAAAACTTTGAAGTGAAAAACGAATGTCATAGAGCCCACAGATATTATTTAAATAAATAAAAGTAATAGCTTTCCAGCGACAACAACAAGCTGTAAAGCGTTTTTTCACAACAACAACATATTAACAAAACGATCCATTGGTCCATTTCGTGTCCAAAATTGAAAATTTGAAATAAAACTGTAGGTTGAAAATAAACTACATGAAACACAACCACTTTCTATGACAGTATGGATTGAATCATTATCAACTGACATCGATAAACAGATCAAAATAGGGACGTATTATCGATCCAATTCTCTATGAATTTTGCTAAAAGGTGGAAGTTCTTAAAGTTTAAAAGTGTGCAATATAAATACAACTTATTACCTTCGAATAAGCAAGAAATCCGAGTATGGAGAACGTTGCGAATCCAGCAAGAAAGCTTATGACTGCATTAGCAACAATAAGAAATATTGAATCCCTGTTAAATAAAAAGCAGAAAAATTTGCCCGAGTCATAAAATTTTCGCTCCGTTTTTTCAGCAACCCCATTAGAAGAGTGAGTTTGTTCATTTGCAACTTTTGTTTTGTGTGTTTTGCCAATTTGCTTGGAAAAGTGATGCCAATCCTGAACTAAGATTGAATAGTTTGCTAGTTTTTTTTTTATATCAACTGCGGGAAAATCAGTCCAACGTTCGAAAGCGTCACAGACATGCGAAAGCGTAGACTAGTTCGATCATCTGAACTTACGGAGATTCTGATAGATCAAAATATACCTTAAAAAATTGTGATTAAATTTGTTGTATTGTCCGAGTGTCGCAATTCCTCCAGCACAAACTCCAACAGAAAATAAAATTTGATCAGCCGCATCTCGCCAAACCTGAACTCAATAAATTTCAAATTATAGAAGAGATATATATATATATATGGTGTCCATGGAGTCCTAATTTTTTTTTTAATTTTAAAGATAATTTCTCGATACCATATATTGTTTTGGCCCTCACAGATGTATCAAAAGAGGTAAAAATACAATTACTGATTAAAAACAATAAATCTGTTTAGGATATATTGAGAACTGATTTCATAATAAAATTGAAACTGTAAAGGGACTTTATGAACACCCTGTATATATATTTAAAATAAACGTTGGTGTTATGCCACAGTTCTCATGTCAGCAGATAGGTACTAGTATAAACTTGTATATTAGTAATTCATCTGCGCTTACTTCTACATCGGTCAACTTTGTTATATTCGGGCTGAGATATAAATCAATACCGTCTTGCGCTCCATCTAAAGTCACTCCTCGAACGAACACGACAATCAACATCGCAAATGGCAACGAGACTGTGAAGTAAACGATCTGTAGAAGAAAAATAAAATCGAGTAGAAACAATAGGGACAGTTTGTGCACTAGACAGATTATTGGTCTACCACTATTAATATGAAAAAATATCATACAATAATTTGGCTATATACAGTTCATTCCTAGCACCTAATTTCAAACAGGATGAAGCACCCACACCAATTTTTTGACAGCGATTCCCTTTATTTGAAACTACAACTATGCATTTTCTTAGAAGCATAAACTTTAACCCAGTTCGACTATGGTTTTTCACTGGCGAAAGACGAAGAAAAGATGATGCCAACCTTACTAGTCCATTGAATTCCTTTCCAAACGGCAAAGTAAGCGAGAATCCATATAACTGCATGGCATATAAGAAGGTCATATTTCATTTCTCCCAAATTTTCAATTTCATCTGTCATCCCAAGGATGCGATTGCTAAAATCAAAACGTATATTATATTGCTTACAACCAAGATATAGTTTTTATACTATTGTAATTCTATTTGATATATTCAACATAAGTAATTTATGATATTGTATTATTCCGCTAAAACAATGCGCGAAAAAAATTCTCCTGGGATGTTTTAAATTCATAAAATAAAATTAAGCACCAAAAACGTAGCCTACTTCCAAAATTCTTCAACGGAAGATTGTACTGTTGTTGAATTTATATACAAATCTGTCCTGTTCTTTGATCCAGTTATATTCACCTTGTTAAATAAATGTTAGAAAATAATTCGAAATGATTAAATTAGAGCAATGTACAGGCATATTGACACGAATTCCCTTTACTCGGAGGCAACAGAATATCCATGTGGAGTGGTGTCGCATAATCGAGAAAATTTTTTTGAAAATCAGCAAAATCTGAGTTGAGGCAAAGAGCATAAAAACACAAAATATAATAGTATAAGCAGCGTTCAAGTAGAAAATTTCACTGCTGCAAATTTTTGTAATATTTTAAAAAAGAGCATGTTATAATTCAACCACCTTCACAATCACAATTCCTTAACTTTGTGTCCGAAATCGAATATTACAAACAGCAAATGCAGAGTGATAATATGAGATGAAAACTGTGACGCTCTGTCCAATTACTTACAAGTGTGTCGTGGCTACAGCAATTCAGTCATCACTAGCTCTATCGGTACTCCCAAAATATGTGAACCATGCAAGATGGCGGACACCAGAACGTAGTATGTGTACCAGTTAAGGTTTGGTCATAACTTTATCCCAATTTTCCTTATTTTTGTTCTATTACGAGTTCGGGGCCTACCAAGTGACTCCCGTAGTATTTCTACCTAAAATTATGTCACAACCCTAATCTGGGACATATACTACGTTCTGGTGTCCGCCATCTTGGTTCACATCATTCGGGAGTACCGCTTTATCAATGTGAGAACTACGCTAAAGAAAATTCACAAACAGAACCAAAACAATATGCTTGTTCTACGTTACATATAGATTACCTCATTTTCGATAAACAGTGGAATGCAACTGTTCGTATTCCAGGTATTATCGCATCGTGTCCAAGATAAATTCTCAGTGACGGACGCAACAATCCATCGAAGAGTCCAAGTTAACAACACGGGGTAGTAAACATTGCATAAAAACATAATGATGGGGGACGCGAACCCCATTCCTTAAATATAAAACATTCCATGCTTAGTTTGGTTAGGTTGGTTAGTTAGATAATATCGATACGAACATAAATGATACCATTATCAGCAAATTGGGAGTGCAAATAGGGATGTCCGATAAATATAGCTTAAAAAACTAAAAAAAATTAGTTATAACCTAAGGTTGGGGTTAGGAACTGAATTCTACGATTCTACGCCATTACTAATATATTACTTAATTAGAAGACTGATTGCTTCAGTGTTTGCATTCCCCGAATTTGGGCAGTATGGATAAGTTATTAACAAGCATCAGTTGGTTTACGTGACAATAGTCTATCATTCGTTCACTCGCATGTTGTGTATTTTAATGATGTTGAGTGCCAGATGTAGAGTTGCGGGGGATTAGGATGGAAGATCTGAAGAATAAATGAAGACACAACCATACTATGATATTACAATTCTCTGGGGAATGATCGCCCTTCTCTACGAATCATTTAGCAAAAACGACAATATTCCACCGTTTATTGAATATATATATTAAATATGGGACATTGTTAGAAAAAACGCAGCAGCAGAGTAATTTAGTTAGAATTTGTGCAAATAACGATAAATATGTTGCATTTTATTTAATCCGTGAAGTAGCTATCAACCAAGTGTTTCGTATAGCTAAGATTGCTGAATAAATATGATCACAATGCTTTCGACTTTTACACGTCATCTGAAGACACATGCAGCAGACACTCCATTATGATGTCACAATTCCCCGACAACTAATCATTCTTATTGCCGGGAATAGGATAGAAAGAATGGTTTTATTTTGCATTTTTTCCGATCTAGATTATCGTTTGACCATTGGTAATATTCATGTGACAGACTTATTAAAATAACAAAAACAAATACTGTACACATGTTGTATTTTGGTAATTCCCCAAGGACATCGCGACTGTTGTGGTTAAATATGAACATCACGGCTGAAATCCCAACAAACTTCATATCGTTTTATCACTAACTCGTTGTTATGTTGTTGTTAGTGTTGTTGTTGTTGTTGGGCGACTTTTTTGGTGCGGAAAAATCGCTTTTCTCTGCAATTAATAAATCAATCGCTTCCAAATTTTAGGTATTAAGGAAGAAAGGTGTACCTTTCATTTATTTATTTATTTTTTTAATTTGCCCCGAACCCCATGAAATCAAACTATGTCGAATTCAATAGTTATATGGGTTGTGGAAACTCAATGCACGGAAAGGTCTGCTCTATATATCGAATATATTACCTGAAATCAATGGGATGATCTTCCACACTTTCACAGCACTTCGTCCAGTATACTGCCCCAAAGCACTTTCAATCAAAATCAATGGAAGGATCATAAAGATCGCAAATATCAAGTAAGCGAACAAGAATGAACCTGTGTCAAAACAAAATATTTTTTTTATTATTATATTTACACGTTTTCGATTTAAAAAGTCTGGTGAAAACAGTCACTTATATATAAATATACGAAAAGATGGATAATGCTTCAAGTTCGGCACACCTGACAAAATATTTATCCATTGGGCAAGTTTGAGGCAATCATCGTGCTTGATTTCAATTTTACAATATTACCAATACTAAAACCAAATTATGAATTTGCACGATTGTAAATATTGACAGTTCATGAATTCGACTTCACGTCCGCCAATGCATGGATAATGGAAATAATAGAGCTAACAATCATACGTAGATGAAGTTATATTCGATAGTCGACTTCTCTTCAAAGTTTAAACACTTTAACAGTAAAAAAGTTAAAGAGCTATCTAGTATAAGCTACGAAAATTGCATACCTCCTCCATTTTTGTAGCAAATGTATGGGAATCTCCAAACATTACTAAAACCAATCATAACCCCCAGTAGATTAAATATGTAATCAAAATTATTTTTATAGGTTTGTTTCTGAACTTGAACTTCTTTCTTGTCTTTTAAATCGTCCATTGTGAAAGCTAATTGCTATAATATATATGAAATATTCAAATTATTTGGATGATGCATGTGACACACAACAGCTAATTAAACTTGCACAAACGAATTAAACGATATTGGTCGAAATTACAGATCATTAATCTTTTAATTTGTAAAATGCACGATGCTGCACGGAATATTAAACACTCGGTCGAGATCATTTGCCTCCTGGAACATATTCCACAGGAAAAGAGTGAATTGCCAATGAGTGACACTGATAGTATAGCATTGCGACAATTAGTTCATCACAAGCCAACCTATATTTCGAAAACAAAACAACGAATACGAGTCAGGAAAACTGGAACTCGAATGAAATAAAATAGTTTTTCTCCGAAATGGTTGTATTAAATATTTTGACGCGCTAATTTATCAAGATATTTTTACAAACATAGGTAGGACAAAAACACTCGCCAGTGAACCGATTTATATAGCACGAACCACGCGCTCACAGAAATGCAAAGTAGATAACTTGAATTAGATATTATCAAATTTTTTTTAAACAAGAAATATGAATTGAATACTATAAAAAAATATGTCAGCAAGTTGACTGGCTCAATAAAGGAATACCAGCTAATCCAGCAGTCAGAACACCACATCTAAAAACACCAATAACCCTGCTGAAACGCTCAAAAAAAGACAAACGCCATTACAAACAAGAAAAAGGTTAGCGGAATAATTTTCAGGGTGATGTGTTTCAGTATTTTTAGAATGAATTTATTGAAAATAAATTTATGTCAGCCGTTCGTCTTTTTTCAATATACTCGTTTAATAAAAAGCCAAATCATAGTTAACTGTAAAAATCGCAAGCTGTTTCTATAGTAAGCAACTGTATGATCCCCGCTACTTCATATACCCGGTTTAGATTTATTCGAAAACGTTCAACAGCAAGGAAATCAAATGTCTATATGTCAGTAGGCTACTTATCTTTCCTGTTCATCTTATATTTCTGTTCCGCCCTGTCTATATTTTGTCGTTTCCAGCGGCAGTCTGAGCTGTTAGAGTCGACCGATTAATCAAGCAGCCGATTGTAGAAACTCAACGGTTACAAATAATCTTTATCGTTACGTTTCGTCTCAGATATCACTTCCTTTCTTGATGTGCACTTCGAACAAACATTTCATACATATTTATCTCCCATGGGTTTACCTCAAAATAATATTACTAATATTTGCTAAACCAGAGCACCGGACACTAATAAAATGTAACAAATAAATTAAAACTATGATTGCTGGTGATAGAAATGCGGCATTACAAAGTTGAAAGAAGATATTTTCAGATACATCATATCCGAATACATTTCTCATGATTCAGTCATAATTGTATGGCAATAACGGCTATTGAGTCAGTCAACAAATTTGAATTCTGTCGCAAGAAAATAACCATTTACAGTAGAAACTATTCCTATAAACTATACTAAATCAATTCGTTCCGGAAGCTCCTTCGTAGGTAGAAAATTCCGTAAGTGGGGACGCATTTTACCTGTAAATGCCCTAATCCGTTCCGCGCTCCTACAACACACGGATATGATATTTGGATAAATGTAATGTACGAAAATGAGCACACGAACATGAAATTCAAAATTCTACATTACTCTTTTATTATTGTGCCTTTCTGTTTTATTTATTATTATTATTTTTGATTTTCCAATTTTTTTGTTTGATTTCATTTTCTTTTGATTTAACTTTTGATTTAAAAGTCAACTTTAACAGAACGATATTGTCATTAACGACGCCGGGATAACGATAAAATTTGCGAAATATACTAAATAATATATAAGAGCTATTTTATACGCTTCAAATTGCAAGAAATGAAAAAAATTTCAATTCCTTTCGTAAAAAACCTTAGGTCAGCGATAATATCCCACCGAGTAAATTTATGTTAAAAAAAGGAATTAAATATACCTCACATTACCGTAATTATGGTATTATACATATATCATAGTTGCGTCAGGGGATGCTATAGCCTAAGATATTTTATGGTCCGAATTGAATAATAAGGCGACACCAAAAAAAAATGAAAATTATCATACTCGCCTGTTAAGACGAATCCCCCCACCCCCTCTCAAATCAGGTCAAAAATTTGTGTCTATAAAAGCGACTTATTTGCCGGGAAATACGGTTTATCTCCACGTTGGTGAGATTGTCAAGAAGTATTGATTTGTTCTGAACATGGAATATCGCTCCCTACGTTCAGCGTCAGAAACAAACAATACGGTACCACTGTTGGATTATGTTTACTCTTTCAACCACGCGCATAGATTGATTATCCAACTTACTATTATTAATTCCAACTTTTACTAATATAACCTGATGAGATTCATAGGTAATCATAATACTATAGTATTTTATTGCTCTGTGTAATTTATAGTATTAATATTTTCTATAAAAGGGCACTCTTTGTTAGTTCATAATGATTAGTACCAAAGTCAAAATAGTTTTTAACAGCAATGTTTTATTCGAATTATCAGAGAGGTGCTCGAGTAAAGAAAGTAAGAGACTCACGAAACATAGTCCACGGGCATTCTAAACGCCGACACAAGTGGACCTGAGAAATTCTTGCCAAGTATTACTGCAATAACCGAGTATAAATTTGGTTCGGTGGCAATTCACACTAGGTGCCTATAACGTAGAATCAAATCCCATGGGTCGATATGCGAGTAGATTGCTGCACCACTCGCCATCAGTCAGGACAGCTGTCGGCTTTCGCGCCAACCGTGACGGGCTGTTAAATAGGCGTAGAGCCATGTGATTGAGTGGCCCTATTTTTGACTTCTACAAGATATAACGCGATGGAAACGAAATACAATAGCAATTTTAGAAAAATTGGAAATGCTTTTTTTAATGTTAACCTCAGCTTATAAAATAAGAAAGTGGATAATTACTGAACTTTGCGCTTGTCCTCTACAGGCTTACTTGTGGATTTGCATAATTTTATTGTTTTTGAAAAAAAAGTCCCCTACGTACTTACAAACATTTAGGATGGTGCTCGATCACTTTATTCCGACCGGGCCAATATTGAGGTCTGTGTCGTCTGACAAATCCGAATTGTTTCATTAAACACTGAGGCACCATTGAAAATTGTCTATGGAAATTTTTGTGGTGTCTTTTTACCCCTGGTGCTCTAAGCACGTATTTATTTTGTTTAATGGTTAATCCAGTACTGCTCGTACAACACTGTTAATAAGCGCCGTATTGGGGGTAATGTCTGTGAAATTGCAGATCAAGAAATCGTGGCATTAGAACAACAATGTTTGGCTTTGTCACTGAACAATTACGGTTCGGCAGACGCACTTCATTGCCGTCAATTACTTGTTTGCGCCCCTTCGAATAACAATAGTGTTAAAAGTAAGTTTTAGAGGTATTCAAGGCAAAGTGATATTTTGGCGACATTGCATTGCTTCGGCGAGAATAAGCTGGATCTGTCAAACTGGCGATAGATCAGCCTATGTTTATACTCGGGCAAAATTCTGGTTTTTGAACCCACGCGGGGGCCAAACGTATACACTGTTTTATAATTCGATTTGCACAAAGGTGCTACATCCGAAGTTGCTTCGTGTTTGAACCGAGTAAACAAAATTTTCCAAGAGATAATACAAAATGTATCTTACAATTGAGAATGTACTACTTAATATACGCTATTTTTAAGTGAGGATCAAGAATTTTAGTAGGAAGACCCAGAGTACGAAGAATCAGCAATTGTCTGTCAGACATTTTCTATGCCTTCAACCATTTAAATTTGTTATTTCTAGAGTAATTTATAAAGTGAATGTTTAAATTTCAGTCTGCAATTGACCAGAGAGCCAGTGTCATTTCATGAAACCACTGAGCCGCATGCGGCTCTCAACAACCTTTCCTGCGGCTCTTGTTAATGCTTAAAATTTTTCATTGTAAACTAATCATTGACTTGAAATTAGAATGCGGAAGTCTATTAGTTAGTCGAATGAATTCCCCCGAGTTCATTTGCGTAGCGTTGACTAATCTGCAAGATGCAATAGTGATCCAACAGTAAGAATTTTCGCGTCCACTCGGACACTTTTCACTTGGAAAGAGTTTAGACATGGCTGTAATCATTGGCTTGCTTTCGTAGATTTTCAGTTTTTGTCGCATTTCCGAATATTATGTATAAATCAAATACCTCAATGATTATTTTAATTTCTATAGCATTTTAATTTTGTTCCGTAATCGAAAATAGTCCCGAAATATATGACGATCATCTCAAACAGCTACTGCACCTTGCATCCTCCACGATTACGACCCGTTTTGACAAACTTATTAGAAATCAAAGCCAAATTAAATGGCTGTTAGTCTAGGGTGGGCAAAATCAAATCTTTTTTCGAATCGAATGATTTGAATATTTTTAACGAATACCGAATATTCGAATATTGAATATTTTTTATACATAACAGGGATCCATAACGTCGGAGGTAGATACTCCATTTGGAAATTAATAGAAACATTGAAAAGTCGCAAATATTGCGTTTTTTACTGGTTAATGGTTAATTTCATCATAATCGCTGATTGTCTCGTTTCGGGGGCAATATCCTAAAGTTGGTTTTCTATATTCCCGCCTTTTCTCGTTTTTTTGCAAGAATAAGGGGGCCACCGGATATCGAAGTACATATTTCTAGTATACCCTTGCGTTCACATCGGCGACAGCTGTTAAATACAATAAGGGCTGATTTCAAAACCAAATTAATTTGATTCTGAATTTTATCCTCTGCCCTGGATTTGATCTTCCTTATCACCGCTTGTAAATTTCGTGCCTGTTTAAAGTAAACGGTAACCGAAATGCAGATATTTATTAACATGATAATTGAGTTTCTCATGTTTTTCTATTGTGTTCGTGTTATTTTAGTATTAGATATATAAACCTAGCAAATTTACGATTGCGTGAATTCTGAAAGTTGATTTAAAATAGCGATTAAATAAATTGGCAATAAAGGCATTTTAGGCCTTTGTGCCCGGTGGTGGGATTCAATTTTTTTGTCAGCCGATTCCATCACAAAAGTCATATTTTTTTTACCCGGTTCTATTACATAAAATCATTGACAGTAACCAATAATGTTAACCGGTTCGCTGATCTCATAAAATTCCGTAAGACGGTTCTATAGAACCGGTGCGGACCGGCTGAATCCCACTACTGTTTGTGCCCAATAAAGGGTCAGACGCTAATTATAACTTATTCCTGCAATTTTGACGTTTTTTTTTTCAACAAAACAACACCCCGATGGTTATTATAGCTAAAATACTCACTACTGAGCAATGCTAAATTTTGTTTACGGAATTTGCAAATTCAGCACTTCACTTAATGATTTTGATTATGTCACGCCTTAAGGCTTAATTATTACTTCCCAAATGCTTCAAAATTTAACAATTGTAATCATTTTCGAAGATAATAGACGCAACAATTCGTGAACGAGTCAGTGTGCATTGTTACAACGAAATTCGCGATTGATTTCACGTTCTACTCTTGGCTCAACGGTCATGCATGGTCAGGTAAAATGTTTACATATTCGGAACATTACTTGGCCAAGGGTGGAAGGGATCACTAAAGAGCTAATACAAAGTGCTTTAAAGATAGTAGGACATGACCTTTCTTATCTGGTTACAACTTAATGAATGTTTTTCATACAAGTAACGCATACCAGCTTTTGGAAAAACTTTTGGTCATTTTTAAATTTATGCTATTTATATAACTAGAGTTATCTAACGACCTAACAACGAAAAGTCATTTTAACATTTAATTGTAATCAACTTTATGTTCGGTAATGCAAGAAATGGCTAATGACATGTCACCAACCATGCGGAGTTTAAAATCTGGGAAATATTTAAAGTTCAAAGATAAGCATATAACCACACAACGCAAAGACGACTTTTCAAATTTGTCGTTTTTTCTTGATAGCGAGCGCCGCTGGGAAATCTTGCACAATGGATCTTTCCCAGTCCTTTGACCCCCGAAAATTTTCGGGGCTATTTTAGGAGTACTTTTGCGAGTTGGAGCCTGTAAAATGGGGTATGAGTTTCGAACCATCATTATGATTCATCGAATACAACAATCTGTTTTTTTTAAAAGTCCCGATGAAGAATTTTAGCCTAGTCTATCACAGCTATCTCTACACTAATTTTTTATTACTGCAATTAAATTAAAACTCCTAGGAAGACAGAGTGATCATTGAATTATCTGATTTATATTTAAGTTTCCGAAACACAACAGAAAACTACGAATAGAGTTCAAAAATGCAAAAATGAGGTACTGTTTACGACCACGCTTGAAAATCTGTCTGAGTGAGAAAGTGTCTGAGCGGGTGCGAAAAGGGATCATTGTTACGTCACTTTTTGCATCTTGCTGATTGGCCAATGTCACGAAATAAACAAGGAAGTCGATGCTCGGGGAAAGGTCCATTTACGATTGAGTTGGAGACGCGCCATTTCGATGTCCAAGCAGGGCGGCGCAGGTCACGTGATACCGGATATTCGAATAGTAAAATGCCATTCGAATATTTTGCCCAGCCCTAGTTGTTACGTGTGTTGTGTTGTTACAATGATTTGGTATTTTAAATACGCTCTTAAGGATTGTTGCTATTTTACCTTGCGTTGTTTGTGTGCGGCTCTTCATACCTTTGACGTTTGAAATGCGGATCTAGGACTGAAAAAGTTTGACAAGCACTGATCTAGATTCTAGAACCGTGCTTGCCAACTTTTGTTAGCCGCGAACCATTTTCAAAGCAAACTCGCAGCGAACTCACTAACATTAATTAAATACTGATATATAGCAGGGGTCGCCAACCTGCTTTCGACCGCGATCGACTAAATTCTTCAAAATAGATCGCGACTAAGGTCCTACACAAAAACGAATGGGCACTGAATGTGCACATGACTGCACACACACATACAAAAATTCCACCACTGCCAATAAGGAGGCTTTGTGGGAACATTAATACTAAAATCGACAAAAAATTTGTATTTTTTATGTTTTCATTCGAGTTGTTGATTTGATTAATTAATTGTATGCAAGTGCAAATGCAAGTTTTTCCGCTGCCAAGGCTTAAAACGGAAGTGCCGAATATCGCGTGTCTAGACTGACAAACGATTCTACAATAACTTCCTGAGTATGCAAAAGTTATTGTCTCACTCCACCAGAGTGAGAAATTTTATTCACCATGGTAGCAGTGGCATCAAAATGCCCAATTTGTTCTAATTCTACGCAAGCGAAGAATCACGTTTAGAGGAAATTGTGAATTAGATACTGAAGTAATTTTGACCAATATCGTTTAATTCGTTTGTGTAAGTTTACTTTTCAATTGTGTGTCATATGCATCGTCCAAATAATTTTGATTTTTTATATATATTACAGCAATTAGCTTTCATAATGAACGATTTAAAAGACAAGAAAGAAGTTCGAGTCCAGAAACAAACCTATAAAAATAATTTTGATTACATATTTAATCTACTGGGGGTTATGATTGGTTTTAGTAATGTTTGGAGATTTCCATACATTTGCTACAAAAATGGAGGAGGTATCTAATCTTCATTAGCTTTTACTATATATTACTTTAACTTATTTACTGTTATGCGTTTAAGGCAAAGTCATTACCGATTATACTTTCATCTACGGATGATTGTTAGCTTTATCATTTTCATTTTCCATGCATTGGAGGAAGTCGTTTTCATGAACTGGTAATATTTACAATCGTGCAAATTCATAATTTGGTTTCAGTATTTGGTATTGTTAATATTGTAAAATCGCAATCAAGCACGATGATTGCCTCAAACCTTGCCCAATGGATAAATTTTTGTCAGGTGTGCAGAACTTGAAGCATTATGATATTTCCATCTTCTTATATATATACTGTATATATAAGTGACTGTTTTCACCAGCCTTCTTAGATCAAAAACGTGAAAAGGTAATAAAAACTTCTTAACTGTTTTGTTTTACACAGGTTCATTCTTGTTTGCTTACTTGATATTTGCGATATTTATGATTTTTCCCTTGGTTTTGATGGAAAGTGCTTTGGGGCAATATACTGGACGAAGTGCTGTGAAAGTGTGGAAGATCATCCCATTGATTTCAGGTAATATATTCGATATATAGAGCAGACATTCCTGTGCTTTAAGTTTGCGCAACACCTTTGACTATTGATTTCGACATGGTTGGATTCCATGAGAGTCAGAAACAAATAAATAAACGTTACACTCAGTTTCCACATTCAACACCTGGAATTCGGAATTCATTATTCAATTAAAACTATTTTTTTATCATTTTTATTCTTTAGTTTTTTAAGCTATATTTATCCGACATCCCTATTTGCATCCCAAATTTGCTGATAATGGTATCATTTATGTTCGTATCGATATTATCTAACTAACCAACCTAACCAAACTAAGCATGGAATGTTTTATATTTAAGGAATGGGGTTCGCGTCCCCCATCATTATGTTTTTATGCAATGTTTACTACCCCGTGTTGTTAACTTGGACTCTTCGATGGATTGTTGCGTCCGTGACTGAGAATTTATCTTGGACACGATGCGATAATACCTGGAATACGAACAGTTGCATTCCACTGTTTATCGAAAATCAGGTAATCTACATGTAACGTAGAACAAGCATATTGTTTTGGTTTTGTTTGTGAATTTTCTTTAGCGTAGTTCTCACATTGATAAAGCGGTACTCCCGAAGTATGTGAACCAAGATGGCGGGTACATTCTACGTTCCGGTGTCCGCCATCTTAGTTCACATATTTTGGGAGTACCGATAAAGCTAGTTATGACTGAATTGTTGTGACCACAACACACTTGTAAGTAACTGGACAAGGCGTCACAGTTTTCATATTATCACTCTGAATCTGCTGTTTGTAATATTCGACTTCGGACACAAAGAATTCTGAATTGACTGAATTGTAATTGTGGAATTAGTTGAATAAAAACATGCCCTTTTTTTAAAATATTATGAAAATCTTTCCCAAATTTGCAGCGGTGAAATTTTCTACTTGAAGGCTGCTAATACTCTTATAATTTTTGTTTTCATGCCATTCACCTCATCTCAGATTTTGCTGATTTAAAAAAAATTCTTTTGATTATGCGACACCATCCCACGTGGATTTTCTGTTGCCCACGAGTAAAGGCAATTCGTTTCTACATGTCTGTACATTGCTCTAATTTGATCAGTTAGAATGATTTCATAACATTCATTAAAGGTGAATATCACTGGATCGATGAACAGAACATATTTGTATATGAACTCAACAACAGTACAATCCTCCGTTGAAGAATTTTGGAAGTACGTTTCTATAGTGCTCAATAATCTTTTATGAATTCAAAATATCCCAGGGGATTTTTTTTTCGCGCGTCCTTTCTGCTAAATAATACAATATCATAAATTTCTTATGCTGAATATATTAAATAAAATTACAAGAGTATGAAAGGTACATCTTGGTTGTAAGCAATATAATATACGTTTTGTATTAAGCAATCGCATCCTTGGGATGACAGATGGAATTGAAAATTTGGGAGAAATGAAATATGACCTTCTTATATGCCATGCAGTTATATGGATTCTCGCTTACTTTGCCGTTTGGAAAGGAATTCAATGGACTAGTAAGGTTGGCATCATCTTTTCCTCGTCTTTCACTAGCGTCAAAACATAGCCCAAGTTAGTGTTTATGCTTCTAAGAAAGTGCATAGCATATAGCTGTAGTTTCATATGAAGGAGTTCGTCGTCAAAAAGTTAGAGAGTTCTTCATCATGTTTAAAATTAGGTGTTGGGAATGAACTTGGATATAACCAAAATATTGAATGCTATTTTCGCTATTAGTGGCCCAGCCATTTCACTATTTACTTAAATTTCTGATCGTTTTTATTTCTTCTTCTACAGATCGTCTACTTCACAGTCTCGTTGCCATTTGTGATGTTGATTGTCGTATTCGTTCGAGGAGTGACTTTAGATGGAGCGCAAGACGGTATTGATTTATATCTGAGCCCGAATATAACTAAGTTAGCTGGAGTGGAGGTAAGTGAAGAGGAATTACTGATATACAAGTTCATACTAGTACCTATCTGCTGCTATGAGAACTGTGATATAACATAAACTTGATTTCGAATTTATATATCTTTTCCATAATTTGAAATTTATTGAATTCAGGTTTGGCGAGATGCGGCTGATCAAATATTGTTTTCTGTTGGAGTTTGTGCTGGAGGAATTGCGACACTCGGGCAATACAACAAATTTAATCACAATTTTTTAAGGTATTTATTGAACTATCATAGTCTTCTCAAGTTCAGACGAACGAACTATTCTACGCTAGCGCATGTCTGTGACGTTTCAAACGTTAATTGTCCTGCATTTGATATAAAAAAAAGCTAACTATTCAATCTTAGTTCCGGATTGGCGTCACTATTTTAAGCAAATTGGCAAAACACTGAAGCAAGATAAGAACTCAGTTAAAACAAAAGTAGCAAATGAACAAACATTCGCTATCAATGGGGTTGCTGAAAAGAACTTATCAAAAACCGAAGCGGACATTTTATGAACTCGGCAAATTTTTCTGCTCTTTATTTACCAGGGATTCAATATTTCTTATGGTTGCTAATGCAGTCATAAGCTTTCTTGCTGGATTCGCAACGTTCTCCATACTCGGATTTCTTGCTTATTCGAAGGTAATAAGTTGCATTTATATTACACGCTTTTGAACTTTGGGAAGTTCTACGTTTTAGCAAAATTCATAGAGAATTGGATCGATAACACGTCCATTTTTTCCATCTATTTCATACCGTCGGAGAACGTGTTTGTATTGCATTTAGTTTATTTTCATCCTGTACAGTTTCATTTTCAATTTTTGGACATGAAATGGACCTATGGATCGTTTTGTTAATAATATGTTGTTGTACAAATCGTCTCTCTCTTCAACTACAGCACCATTTCACGTGACAAAGCTTGTTGTTGTCGCTAGAAGTCTATTACTTTATTTATTTAAATAATATCTGTGGGCTCTATGGGATTCGTTTTTCAGTTCAATGTTTTGTTGGATGGCGACATGGCGTCATGAAAATTGCGAATTGCGTGCTGTGGTTCGATGATCACATCTCAGTGATCTGACTACCGGTACTGCTTAAGATTTGATACTACTTCGTTTTGGCTGTCGTGCCCGTATAAATCAGCAGCATTCTCTTGTTATCTAGAATACGACGGTGGACGAAGTTGCAAATTCAGGCCCTGGTCTCGTTTTTGTTGCCTATCCCACAGCGTTATCATTGCTGCCTCTGCCTCAAGTATGGTGCGCACTGTTCTTTGTCATGTTGCTACTGCTTGGGTTTGATAGCCAGGTTTGTTTTGTTCATTTATTTTGTTTTGTTGTTCTAGTAATTAATTTAATTTTACTATTAACTTTGTACTAACGTCCCTTTCGCAAGTCTTTGAGTGATCAGTGCGTTTGTACTTCGTCTATCAGCACTCTTTCCACTTTCAGTTAAGGAGTCGAGAACTTGCGCCGGTAAACTCGAAGGTAAAAACATACTTATGGGTATTAAATGGTGATCGCGTATGTCTACGTTCTATATATCAGTCATGTTACTTGCAATACCCCACAATTGCATTACTAATTTAACTAAATGATATGCAAATGAATACAAGTCCCTATTATACTGTAATACTCGTTTTTTTTGTTTTTTAGTTTGTATATCACGAAACGCTCATCGCATGCATGAGGGATCAGTTTCCTCGGTTCTTCAGAATTGGTGACCGTACATTTGAACCCATGTACATTTGAACCTATGCGTATATCCACGGGTTCAATCTATATGCGGGTGCTAAAACCCATGGGTTAGGGTTAGTATGGGTTTAACTATCCGTGAAACAAAAAAAATTCCATAGGTGCAATAGCATACAGGTGCAATTGTCATGGGTTCAAATGTACGTGGGTTCAAATGTAATGGAACCTTCAGAATTAACTGGGCGAACGAGATTTGGACTGGAGTCGCTGCAGCAGTTTTATTCATTCTCTCATTACCGATGCTGACTAAGGTAATATTTTGTACAAATATATTTGCGGTGAAAATAATTTCAATATATCATATCATTGTATCATTCCAGTGTAAAGAATAGGTCTTGTGGAACAATCAATTTTTTCTGACATTAATTCTGATTTTAACAGGGAGGAATATATGTTTTAAATATTTTCAACTCATATGCAGTAACAGGATGGTGTCTGTACTTCATTTCACTGGTGGAATTTATAGCCATAGGTTGGATTTATGGCGTTGATCGATTTTGTGATAAAATGAAACTTATGCTGGGTTTTGATGTTTCGAGAATTTTGTTGAAGATCTGCTGGAAATTTATCGGACCCGCATTGTCAACGGTAATCAATCTAGAAATTGTTGAATTTAATGATGTCGGTTATGTCGTGATTCCGTTGAGATGGGAATTCCCCATCCATATGTTGGTCTTATGGCTTCAATTAATATAACTTCTACTATGTAGTCTCTGGTGAGCGGTGTTAGTTAGCTATTTCATACGGTACTCGCCGTAAATATCAGTGGTTTCAAAACTCTAGAATTCTAACTTTTTGAATAAGATAATAGAACCTCGGGTTTCGCTGCTCGACAGCTTTGGTTCCCCACGACTTCCCTTCTCCCGTAAAACTATGCAAATTATAATTTTCTCGTAATTTGTGCTTGTGATATTTTTTTTTATTGAATGAAAAAAAAATAAACTTGACTTGACTATGAAACACTCGACTATTGGGTGCCACTTAGGTATGCGATCTCATTTGCCCAACGTGATCTCGATAGCATACCAAAGTGCCACCCAATTGTGTTGCCATTATGGTATAGGTTTAATCTCATAAAGACATTATCATGGAATTCAGATCATAACCCAAACTAAAATCACACAACCGCTGACATAGCATTCCAATATAGCACCTACTATTCATATGGAACAAAAAGGGAATGACGCAGTTCACCATATCCCTGTGTTTCATAATTGAACACGAAATGCCCATATGAATTGAATTTTTGACTGTTTGTTGTTGCTGTCGGGAAAAATTTCTTCAGTATGCGTCTAAACTCTAAAGTATCAATAAATTTCAAATTTTCCGTACTTATAGAAGGATGGCCGATTTTTGTTTCTTTGGACACGTTATTTCGCCCAAATTGTTGCTGTTTAATATTAATTCATGGACACACATTGTCATGAAACATGGGAACACGGTATTCCGTAACGCTTGTGTGTCGATCATTCTTCAGCAAACTTAGTGCAACTTCGACGTACTGATGCGCGACTTTTGTGTCCATTTATTTAAGCATAGATCGCTTGTTAGTTCATGTTATTTATAATGATAATTTTGTATAAACAGGCTCTAATAATATATTCGTTATCTTCTTATCGCCCACTCACACTTGGACGATCGTATGTTTATCCTGCATGGGCGGATGCTTTAGGATGGATGACTGCCTTGAGTTCGATGCTAACAATTCCTATTGGAGCAGTGTATGTGCTGTACAGAACAGAAGGCGCTACACTTTGGGAGGTAAGGCGTTGTTCGTGCAATGTTTTCGTCTCAATAATGTATTTTTTATACCGTATAATAGAAACAATTTGAAAAAAGCTACACAACTATTCACCATTCAAGTTTAGAACTTTTTGATTTGATTGAACATTTTGCTTTTTTTTTTTCTAGAAACTTAAAAATTCAATTCAAATTCGTGATTGTTGCAGAGAAGAAATCAAAAATGAGTTGAACTTAAAAACATTAGACAGCAAGGACGATGATATTGACAACCGTTGCAACGAATCTCTTCTATGAGAGCTGATTAGTTCAATTTTAATTTGGAAAAATTGTCATTTTGTATGGTGACTGTGTTTGTCCTTGTTGTTCTGAACTCATTTGAAAGAGATGTTACGTTGTAAACGGCCAATCTGATATGAAAATAGTTATCTTAGGCCGGATTTCAAACTTTTAGTGTTTATATTTTCTTACTATATATTTTGCCACCGCTTGCAGTGCATGCGCATCGCGTATTTGACTCGTAAGGTTGTCGAAACTGGCCATGTCGTGGCTGTTTGTATGTATCGGTGAATTGTTGTATTTTAATTGCATTCGCTTTACCCGTATTGGAACATGGTTGGTTGGTGTTTTGTCTTTGTAGCAATCGTCGTTAGAACTATTGATTTCAATGGCATGGGCCATTGATAATTCGGATTTGCCGAATTATCGGTGACGCTCGATGCATTGACGTTAACAGTTCTTTGCTTCGATTTAGTTGGTATCGTAATTGAACATTGAAAAATAACTGTTGCATTACCAAAGATTATTCAGTGTATTCAATATTATTCAGAGTCGGTAGAATTACATAATATCTTTGAAAAATATCGACCATGACATCGAGTTTGACTATCCCCAAAAATGATAAATCGGGTACATTAAATCAACTACAGTTTTGAACTGTTGTTCATTGGTTTGACCTTACATCGAAGCAAGGATTAAGATTCGTATTGTCAGCACAATTGAGTAAATTGCAGATAAGACAATTTGGGAGATCATTGAAAGTTCAGACCAGGGTTAGGCGCTAGAATCCTCTTGGAACTGACTTTTCTGGCCAATCCCGTAAAATATTACTCATAGGGCGAAGTTAAAAATCATCAAGCAGTCAGATTTATTTGTTAGTTGTTTTTCCTATACTATATCGTACTGCAATGACGCTCGGTTGAGTAGTATGTTTGGGAATTGGCGTTTGTCGGCTTGTCATCTCAACATGAATTGTAGCGTCATTTTGGTATGCGTTTAATCGCCTAGAAACATTATCATCTATTTCAGTTCTTAACTCAAACTAAAATCGTATACCAATTACCAAAGTAGCATCAGCTGAAATTGTCATGGCGGGGGATGTTTACAGTCGCGCATAAAGCCGTAAGAGTTAACATCCTTCCTTTTGTTGCGGAAATCGAATGCGTCTTGCATTTACATAAACCAGGAAGTTTTCAATAACGACGCGTTCACTAAGTAAAACGATAATTTTCAGGGCATGAATGGATACATAGGCAGGGGCGTGCCAAGTTTTTTCTGCTGCCCGGGGCGAGTTTCTGATAATGATGCCCATCATACCTAACTTTAATTAAAAATATAACGGGGAAATTGTAGATGTTGTTATGCGTGAGAATGAATAAATTAAAGATCAAGTAAGAGTGAAATGTTTGTATGGTTAATTGAATCATCAAACTAAGCAACAAACTCACATGTATAAGATCGAACTCATTTATTGACAAAAAGCAAGTCATTTCACATCGTTCGTCAGGGATTTATTTTCGATGCTAATCAAAGAGAAACTTGACAGGGGCTAATTTGACATCGAAGACCTTTTTATATGTTTCAACTTTGAGAAAGATCGTTCGCAATTAGCAATCGAGTAGCACAAAATAAGAAAAGCATTCCATCCAAGCTCAACAAACGAAGCAAAAAAATCTTTAGCATTTTTTGGAAAATCTCTGTTTCCACTTCGGAAAAGCGACGTATCAGTTGACGTTTTAGCAGCCACACATACAGATATTCTGGCATGATTGTAAACATGACCTCGTTTTCGCGTTTCTACATGCTATTTGTTAGTTTTTGCATATGTTTCGGAAATTTCAGTACGAATCAAATAACTCAATGATTATTCTGTCTTCTTGTATAGTTTGATAGCTGCTAATCAAAATTTGGTCTAGAAATAACTGTGACAGAATAGGCTAAACTTTTCTACCGGTATGTTAATTAAATAACAGGGTTGCATATTTTGAATTAAAATAATTGTTTAAAACATAAAAACTAGTTCAAGGCGCTAACTCGCGAAACCACCCTTAAAAATGAGCACCAAAAATGTTGCAATTGTAAAATAGGATAGTAAGAATTTTTCTGGGGTCAAGGGTCGTTGAAACATCCATTATTGACTCACCACAGTCAATCATACAAGTCTAAACACATTATGTCAGCTTCTAATTAAATAAAAACACATTAAGAAAAACATGTGTAATTACGCAAACTCTACATCTTGGCTTTGCTGCTCCCTAGAACGTGCTGCCCGGGGCGGTTGCCCCTTTGGTTCCCCTCTAGGCATGCCACTGGACATAGGCCATTGCCTGGGGATCTTCATTAAGTTATTTTTTTAATACTATACATTTAGTGAGTTTCTTTAACTTCTGGAATCATATATATTTGTGACTTGATGAAACAGTCATATGAAAATTAAAATCAGTTATGAAATTATCAGGACATTAATAGCTTTTACCTGAAAATGACCTTTACATTAAAATATCTGGATATTGAGATCAACGTATTAACGTCATGTAATTCGTATGTCTTACAATAACGTAATAAATATATCAAAGCTAGGAAGTCCGCAGAGTCTGACATTGTTTTAGCATTGAAGTCGAGGTAATTTTAAAACTCGTAAAATTGTTATCCGCAAATCAAACGCAAAAGTCAGTCTCTATTTTGGACACGTAGTGGACCTATGGATCGTTTTGCATTTTTTTTTCACACTCAGTTGGAAACCTGAAAAGTCGCATTTCTCTTCGATTACTGAACCAATTGCTTTAAAATTTTCAGTGGTTAAGATGAAATTTTCTCCAGAAGTTTATTACTTTTATTTATTTCAAATACATTTTTTAGCTCTTTTTTGTTTGCTATGACATCACTGAACGTTCTGCGGACGCACATCAGCTGATTCCAAGCTCGGCGTCTGTCGGTGGATCTGGTGTTTAGCGAATGTGGGAAGTTTTTTATGCCGAACGGTGGTCTGTGGGACCTGATCTGGTAATATAGAAGTAACCCCGATAAGGTACTGGAAAGTTACCGCATACAATTTTCGGAAACTGGCGATTTACTCTGCGTGTCCATATATTTGAGCACAGCTCTCTTGTTTCACGTATGTATAACTCCAATTCGAATGAAACGTTTCTGCGACTACGCAGCTTGGATAAAAACCTGATTATAGTCGTGACAATATATTTGACTCATGAACGACAAGATCAGGAACAGATTGTAATTCTTTGATAGAATTAACTCTGAGCAATTTTATTGTCAGTTCGAATTCATCATGTAATATTCCCAAACCTTTTTGAGCTCCTTCTTCCCCACCACAAGCAAGACCCCAAATTATAGGCCTTCCCACGAAAACAGCATTCAAACCAAGACAAATTGCTTTTACTACATCACCGCCATTTCTAATCCCACTATCTAAATAACTTTCACATCTTCCGTTTACAGCTTTTGCAATTTTCGAGAGTGCGTGCATTGCAGGTATTGTACATGTAAGGACCGTCCTCCATGATTTGAAACGACTATTGCCTCAACGCCATGTTCCACTTCTCCCAAGGCAATTTCCACGGTCATTATTCCCGTGATTATGATTGGTAGATCAGAGATACTTCTTACCCAACCAATATCCTTCCAAGTTATCGATTGGTCCATACTCAAATCATAGACGTCCATCCTTTCAAAAATATCTTCATAGAAATTCTCTTGGATACTTTTAGTTGCCAAACTTGGGATGGTTGCATTGTCGTTGTACAAGTTAACGTATTCCTTACCTTGAGCAACATAATCATCCGTTACAATTATAGCGCTGTACCCGTTTCTTTTTGCTCTTCGAACTAGTTTCTTAAAAACCAATCTATCTTTTGTTATGTACAGCTGAAACCATCGCAAAACATCCGGAACGGCTTTCGCTGGGAAGCTTATGTTTCTTCCAAGCATAGAACTGCTGGTAGAACCCTGGGTTGAAAACGCCAAGAATCGAAACCTGTTAATTTTTTTACAAGGGTCTGGCTGTCAGTTTCCCCAAATCTGAAAAAATCCAGAAGTCCTCTGGGTAATAGCTTGGCGGTCATCATTTCAAAATCTCTCACGCGAATACAGTTGTCCATATTGCATGTGTAGCGAAACACGATTACTGATGGTTTTCGGCGACTCCTTTCACCCTGGGATGAAACACGATTACTGAAGAGAAATTACATGTGGACTAAATCTAAATGAGCTTCATTGTAGGCTACTACAGTATTAAAATGTTGTGTGAAGAAATTTTAATCTACTCGACAACACTTAATTTTGCGATCTTAATTCTGCGATGACATTTCTTCGCAATCAATAACATTGGATTCTCCTATCGCATTTTAAACTATGCCGTACGGTTTATTTCTTCGAATGACATGGAGATTCCGTTTCACGAAATTCTACGCAGTGTATGTACAAAATGTTTACATGCCCGTTGTACAAAAATGCTTTGAGTCTTTTAATTATACCCTGTGCATTGTTTAATGAGTTACAATTGATTGAACACTGTAAAATTAGTCTCGTTAGTTTTTAATGGTTCATCTCTACTGTGATGTAACATGTCTCGCACTTTACCGGTACGTAGACTGTTGTGCATTGGGTGGCTGGCCTTCCTTTTGTTGAAACGGCGATTGCTTGGTATATATACCAGGTCGTGTTCAAATTTATTTATCAAACATTTATTTCGATTTTATTCTATTGATCAAGTTACTGTTAGACTTACCCAAGGGTGCCGCCGCTCGATAACCAGCTTTGATTTTCGGCGTCTCCTTTCACCCTGGGATGCGATTTTTTTTTGCATTTTCTTTAATTTGTGTATTTATAGTTCGTACTTTCAGCATGATGAAGAAATAAATTACTGATTACTGATATCAGGATGGTTCAAACCCAGGCCCTAGTACTACACGTAGACTGTAGCATCACAATCTTTGGCCCGCGTTATATATATATAGCTGCAGAGCCCTCAAAAATCACATTATCTGTGGCCCGCGTCGCATTTGCTAGAGGGTAATCAAAAAATCGCATTTTGTGGTATTTCAATATAAAAATAGACAAAATCCTTTGACATATTGTCACATTACAAAGGTCATTGAATTGGCCAGTGTTGTGGTTAGTTTAGACCAGTGTTCTTCAACCTTTTTTATCGTGGTATACCTTTTACAATTTTCAAGAACTTTGTATACTTTACAAATACCAATGTTCATTAAATACCTAAATAGACATTAAATTTCAAGCACAGATTGTACTGCAATATTATCATGCAATCTAATAGGCTAGTTATAGACGTTCTGATTTGACTGCCTTTCCTTAGCGTGAACGGGAATATTGCTCACTGTAAATCGAGCAACATGCATGGCAGCCAAAATCACCTACCCAGACATGTTCCCACATTATCTATATAATTTGTGACGTAACAATGTGCTTGAGTCGGTCTTCGCGTAAATACCATTTTATATTTCATGTGCGCCTTGTTTGCATTGTTGTCTTCGCTTGAATATTTTATAATTCAATATATTACAGTTTAGAATCCATGACTTAGGCTGTACACCCTTCGTATACCCTTTATCAGCTGTATACCCAACTTATGGTCCGGTATACATTTGGGTATACTGTATACCCGGTTGAAGAGCACTGGCTTAGACCAGTGGTTCTCAACCTTTTCTTCTTTTATGGTTCATTTTCGTTGCCCAAAAATTCTCGTGGCCCATTAACTTTTAATTCAAGATAAAAATTACAAAAAAAAACCAAAATCTTTCTGCGAAAATGGGCACTTTCCCTTTAATAATTAGAATGAAAATTACCATTCAGTGGCAGAAAACAGCATCGTCAATCATTGGTACTACAATCAAAATTAAGGATAGTGATACAAATAAAACTAGCAATTTTCAATAGTTCTGTGGCCTCCTTAAAATCTTTCTGTGCTTCAGCAGTGGGCCATGGCACACTGGTTGAGAAGCAGCTTAGCTTAGCTTAGCTTACCTTAGACAATCGGATAGGTTAAATCCACTCGACCCGGCACTTTCTTATTGGACACGTAGTGGACATAACGATCGTTTCAATATTATGTTGTTGTTGTTGTTCTTTGACACGTTTTTAAAAAGTCGCTTTTCTCTTCGAATACTGGACCAATTGCTTTGAAATTTTCAGTGGTTAAAGATAAAAATTTTCTCCAGAAGGCTATTACTTTTTTTTTTGCTATGACGTCTTCAAAATTATGTGACTCTACGTGTCCATATATTTGAGCATAGCTCTCTTGTCTATATTATATTTGTAATTCGTACTTTCGCAAGCTGCTTCAACTATAAAAAACGCTAAATGTGTTGGCATAATAAAAGTGTTTCATATTGCGATGTTTGCCTATTCTTGGAACTAACGAGACCAGCGCTTTGCGACGCTCATTGCATTCCACAGAATAGGCAGGGTTCTGTGCGGGCGTAGATTTACTGTTAAATATATTCTCATGGCAGTAAAGTTACATGGCATCAACACTAGTCGTAAATAAGCTTGCTAAACTCCTCTCTAGTTTTATCTACACTTTGTGAGCTGTGAACAAAATAAAGTTCCTGTGTGCTGCCGTTCAGCCGAAGATGTTAGTTTGCCATCATATCGCGCAACTCCTTGTCAAGATCATCATTACAAGGTGAGGTCGATGTTTTTTTTCTGTCAATTGGGGCCATCGATTGCGAGCTTAGAAGGTTTAAGATACCGAGTTAGTCACGGGTTTGTGGAATTTTGTACTAGGCCAGGGCTACTCAACTATTTTCACCAAAGGTCACCAAAATTTATCGGAGTCCGGTCATTCAAAAAATTATATTATAACTATGCAAACAAACTTCAAGCCCATCGTTTAACAAAATATAACAGTGTTTCTCAATATCACGCATCGGTAACGGTATGACAAGGTTTTAGTTTTCAAGCAGAGCGATTTTCAACCGGTGCTCCGCGGAACAAATAGTTGTCCCTAGTTTTTTTTTTTTTTTTTGGCCTATTTTATCACAATGAAAAAAATAAAACCACATCCGCCATGCACGTATTTAGTTTTTACGAAGATTCCGTTGCGGGTAAATAAAGTTTCCCTCAGAGCCGAAACAATAGTCAAACAGCATGGTCGTTAACATTGACTCATTTTCGTAATGTTAGGCGCCATGGATAAAATTCTACTATGTTTTCAGAATTTAGGTTTGAATCATTATTCGCTGATTAAGATTCACAGATACCTAAACCTAAAATAATTAACTCATTAAGTATTATTTTCATAAAATGAAGAGAAAAATTGTCGAACTCAGAAAAACCCCGGATTTTATGGAACAGGTAATGACAAAAAGTTTTAAAATCGAGGTTATTAAGTGTGGCGCGGCGGTGTGGCTCAACGGGCTAAGCGTTAGGAATACGCTCGCCACCGCACCTCTAATTACTCTGCGTGGGTTCGCAGGTTCGAATCCCATGCGGGGATGGTTATGTGCGAGAGGATTGCTGGACTCCTCGCCGTCGTTGGGTGGTTCACGTAACCGCTGGTCGGTTACGGCTTCCTCCACCACCAAGTCCATGCTTCCGAAAACAAACAATACAGTAAAAAACTAATCCCATACCCGACTAGGAATGGTAACCGGACGAGAGGCCGTGGTTCGCCATATGGATAAGCCGTCTTATCGGCTTTCCTCTCCCCCGGGATAAATATGTAAATCATATCCTATCCTATCCTAAGTCTATCGCATAGGACACAATCAAAGATTTTTTGGAGAGGACTCCATCAATGAACGAGACCAAAAAATACTCCACTCAAATAAACGAATCTGTTCTTAATAATACCCAACAAATGTCAGAACACAGTGGAGATCCGATGGGTAAAGTTGATAAACTGATGAAGGAAGTAAGTGGCATTCAGTGTACAAATAATACTCTACATTACATAGTATCCAATACATTTGTTAAGGTGGCCGTAAAAACACCATTTATCATTTGCGCCTTCGCGCAATTTTTACAAAAAAAGAAGCACGTACCGCTTCACAATGTGATAAGTTTAGCCCCTTCCCATGACGCCGAGCGATTAAATTCGATTTACCTAGAGTTCCTTGAAAAATTTATGGCTCTTGCATATTTCCCATGCCTTGTTTCGAGATGACGCCGCAGCTGAACCTCCTGTAAAGAACTGTTAAGTAAGTCCTTTAGACACAACACACAATGCGGCCTGGTGTAGTCATTTACCTCAATCGTAAGCAACCCAAGCTTCACATACTTGTCACCATGCGCGAGTACCTGCTTCAGTTTTACCATGAATGCGGAAAACTAATTATTAGAGGCGCGCAAAATCCGTGAAAGGCGCATAAAAAATCCAGTTGTAATTATTATTGTTATTCTGAATAAAAATAATAGTTGTGGCCAATATGTCTGCGTATTCACCAGAGCACTTTGCGGCGCGCATTTTGAGTCTGCGGCATCAGGTCCGAGAAACACTGATCCAGAATTAGTTTTGTGGGAGATATGGTGAAACATCTTAACTGCATGGGTGAAATTTATTTACAAACTATCAAAAAAGCAAACATGAAACATATATAACATATATTCTGTGATGCTTTAATAAATTAAAAACAGTTGTGTAGAGGCGATATTGTGTCTATATTTGATGTTAAATGTGTAAGCGATTAAACAATCATAATAAAATGGCGCGAAGACATTTTTCAAGCTACAAAAGTTAGTCGCTGAGAACCTGCATCTTTGTACCTATTTGCCAAAATAAGACTTCTGGGTCTTATTTCAATTTTCATTTGAAGAATAACACTGGGGCTTATTTTGGGGATGTTTTTTATTTTCATTTATCAAAAACAATATTACGAAGGAGAGAATTACGATGAAAAATATGAAAACTGATATCCATTTACTTATAAATATCACGTTTTTATCAGGTCATCGAACCTTTTTATCTCTCACAGGTTTCAGATTTATCATTTAAAACGTGTAGGAGAGATTTCTTGCTACCGACTAGGTCAAAAAAATTCGCGCTATCGACTAGGTCTTATTTCAAGGGGAGAGCGTATATTAAAATCCTTTTTAAATTCAGGCTAGGTCTCATTTTCGGGGAAATACGGTACCTCTTGAGTTAATAATACGCCAAGGGTAAAACTATGAATGGTTGAATTATAAGATATGAAAATACGGAGATTTTCAAATAATGCGGTTCATAAGAGCGTTCGGTGTACATAAATTATCATATTGAATAACATTACATTTGAGGGCAATATCTATTTCGCTATTTAGTAGATCAACAGAGATGAACACCGTTAAATGTTGTTTCATTAAAATCTTAGTATATAATATACAAAAAAAAGTAAATACAACAAACATTCAAATACAAAAATATTACAAATGTAGCAATAACAACTCGTTAAACAATAAATTGTTCGTTAAACGACACGAGACTATAATAGCATGAAAATATATTCTATTGTGTGCGATTGTCAACATTTTGTTCAGATGAGAGTACCGGAAGTATGATAGTATAACATGTTTCCGTTTACAGCGGGTGGACGAAGAGTACCGAGAGTGGGTGTGTATAGAGTGCTTTCGTTTACAGCGGGTGGAATGGAGGGCATCTAAAATGTGTTCAATCAATAGCTTTGAACACAAGTTCAGTGACGCGGTTAGATTTTAAAATAAGGCTAGTTGAGTTAGTTTGGGGGAGATCGATTTAAAAAGGGCACCGTTAGATGTTAGTAAACATATATACATTTGCAAAACATTGAAACCGTTTGGGGTTATCTAAGCATGTTTTCATTACGTGCACAATCAAGATTCATTAAAAATATACTTTAGGTGAAAAATGCAGTTTAAAATAATTTAGTGTGTCTAACTTCTGGTAATAAACAAGCGAGATCGGCTCGATGTTGTTCAATAACAGATGACGATACATGAATGAGGAAATAAAATAAGATAAACGATTCACTTTGTGTAACAATGACGACCGCAATTATAAGTATTGTTCAACTTTCCTGTAATAAGCGCTTATCTGTAACCTAGAAGTTAAGTGTAAACAAGTCATTGTGTAGGTTTTCAGTTTAAGGTTAAACGGACCATTCAAAATGTGTAGAAGGAAGTGTAATATCATTTTTGAACGGTTTGGGAAATGGCAACTTTGAAACTATATACAATTGTGTAAAAATAATTCACAATCTGTACAAAAATGACAAAATAGAAAGAACGTACTGCTAATATATTGCATGGGCCTCCGCCCTTTGCGCACTGAAAGAAACAAATATTGCATCGAAGAACAACACGTATAACACTATAGCGTATATTGTTGTGCAAAACACAGCAAACACATAAAAAATTACTGGATTTCCGATTTGTGTAATTCCAATTTGTTGGACAGTCAACAAAAAACACACAAGTCATTGTATTTTTTGTGTATAACGTGCGAGAGTGTTTCAAAGTAATATTGTTCTCACAGTGCAAAGTACATTCTACCGAAATAAAGGTTGAAAATGAGCAGGTCGTCGTTGTCCTTTTCTAATACAACAATAAAAGGTCATTCCCACCAAATCATTGATACACAAAATTCAAGAGCTTAACTCTTCTGACTTTATAGACAGATGAATTTCACCAATAATACGCTCCCAGATTAGCACACTTTTCATCTCGCATTTAAAAAAAGCATTATACCCCTAAATAGTTTAAAGGACAGACGCTGGCCAGTTTTAAAAGTTTTAAACTTCAAACGGCCATGTCACATGGTCTTGTAGAATACTTCACATTTGTGGTAATCTACCATTAACAAAGGTCGATTAGCCCGAGAATCATTCTCAAAAATACATGAAACAAAAAAGCAGGGATGGCAATAAATACTACATGCAAGCAATAATAGAAAAAAATAAAAAATAAAAACGGGAGAACAGAAAACAAAAACATTATGACGTCACTCGCACCAGGGCGTAAAAGATAGCACCTGTGTTACAGGAGTTTGTTTGTGTAAAGACAGCGGGTATTCATCGAGGCGAATATAATATGGTACAAACTTTATCGAACCATATATAGATGCAGACGGGCCGAAATTGTATTTAATCAATTATAGATCCTAAATAAACATCAATGACCATATATGTTATGGTTTGGGTGAAAATAAAATGTTTTTAGAGTTGTGTAAAGTTTTGGATGAAAAAATATAATCGGAATTAGGATTTCCTTGGAAGAGTTTCAGAAAAATAAATATTATTTGCGATCTCATTATAATTGGGCGGTGCTGACCTAGGCTTCCCCATACTCCAAAATGAATCCTAAAATTATCTATAATGAGTTTTATACTCTATCACCAGCTGCGGGATCACTCCCGTCTGCAGTAACCCCCATATCCTTGAGGGGAATTTTCAGAGATTCATCCCGCCGTGCACCACCTGGTTTCATTCCATTTCTGTGAACAAAAAGTGTTTTCGTTAATGAAAGGATATTTTCAACAAAAAACTGGTATTTCTATTTTCTATATGTACTCATTCACAGGTATAGATGTACGATGAGGATGCTCTAAAAACGTGTACTCACCGTTTAGCAAATAAATCGCTGATTTCGTTGAATGTTTTTCCTTTTGTTTCTGGTAGTACAAGAGCCAGAAAAACTGTAGCGCAAGTACATACAACCATGAATATGAGGAAAACCCAAGGTCCAGTTACTTTCTGAAAATGTAAATAATATACGTTCAATATTACTACGGAAACCGGAGACAACGCAACATATGGTTCAATTTGGTTGCAGTAGACGAAACATATTGCGAAATGTTGATTGCGATTTACGCCACTGCTCATCAAATCAATTACTGGAGACTCAATTCACTAAACGTTTGTAATTCTATATCGGTACACCAGCATTAAAATAATTGAGATTCTTTTCAAATGAAATCTTTGTATCGGGTTTGTTTCTCGTCCTGGTATATCGAAGGAAATGAAATTTTGATATCCGGGACTATTTTGGAATTCGAAATTGATAATGAGATTCGATAATTTAATATGACAACCTGGTTCACTCTCCTAAAAACATCTCTCCAACCGGTTGTAGAAAAATTCACCGTTGGAAATCTCGCGACAGGAAATTTTGCCGCATGAAATGCAACATGCTTTTGAAGTATCTTTTTATTAAAAAATATTCGCTATTTAAGAGCATACCCTAACGCTGACACGATAAACCTAACTGTTTTTTAATCATAAATACTTGTTTTACAGCAAAATGCTCTTGCGGCGATATTTTATGCGGCGAGTTTCCGGGACACGCTCCAACCATAAGGTACAAATTATGCGGTACATATATACAAAATGTCTGTCTGATGAGATACTCACAATAACAGCAGGGAAACTGATTCCAATAATAAAATTACATCCCCAGTTAACCATACATGAAATCATGAAGGCAGGTGGTCTTGCAGCTTGTCTGAAAAGTTCGGCGGTAACGAGCCAGGGAATAGGACCTGAAATGGAACAAGTTAAATACCAAATGAAATTTTGAAAGAAGCAAAACAAATAAAACTGATATCGATAATGCCTGAAAAAACATAAGAAAAATGGGCGCTCTAAAAGTGTGTGTACCAATATGGAGGTAACTAGTTCGGTTCGCCTATTTTACATCAAGTTGTGTAAAGAGACTGAAACCTATGGGCACTTGGCTAACACAGACAGTCCCCGAACTCGTAATTGAACTAAAATAAGGAAAATCGGAATAAAATTAGGGCCTAACCCTAACCTGGTAAACACACTACGGAAGTACCGAAAAATGTAGTTTATCCGAGAGAGCAACTGGAGCAAGTAAATACTTCAAAGCGCAGTCACACAAAGGTTCATTTTTCCAAGACTCGAATTTTTATTTGATTTACAACTTTGAATACAATTCATTTACCTGGTCCTATAGCGAATCCAACAATGTATCCAATAACACATGCAATGCTCAAGTACGAAATCCAACCCTGTTAATATAACTATATATGAACATATGGTAACAAATAAAAATCATTCTTAGCCCAGCAAGACAATAGCTGCCAGTAAAATTGTCAAATAACATGACATACGATTATTGATTTTTAAATTATATCGCCGGGTACCATCTTCACATTTAACAGCCGCCGAAGAAATCTTTCGGCCATATGGTCAATCCAAGTCGTCAAAACATGGGAATTTTATGTTCGTGCCTCAAATTTATACAGTGATTTTTGGGGTTTATACTGAAATAAAATATCGTGGTCCTTTATACAGTTCAGTAGTATAAATAAACATGAAACATACCCCGAATGCCAACATGAGATTTAAAACGACAGTCATGGCGATGCACCAGAATATCATCATGCCGAATCCCCAAACTAACAGCGATTTTCGTCCGGCCCATTCGATAATTCCAACCTGAAAATCATAAATAAATTAGTAAGGAATGGGGATGCATATATGGTAGCAATCGCCGTTTGAACGACCTACTCCATACAGGGCTGTTGGGTTACCATACTGACAAAGATTTGATTCTTAGAGCAGTCAGGTGTAAGGATGGTTATATGACCTCAATCGCCATTCAAATTGTCTCTCTGTAGTGCAGCGAGTGCAGAGACATAGACTCTGGAAACCAAACCTTGTTTTAGGCATCGGACACCTTCTGCGTATCAATATAAGAGGCAAACGCGTGATCTTAAGATTGTTGTTTTGACAATTATATTAAACCAGAAAGCAGAACCTACTTTTAACTGCGTTAACTAAAACATTAATATGTGCTTCGTCCTCCCGAGATTGCCAAATGGAATTCAACCAGGTTATATGCACTTCATTAAAATACCTTCCAGACTATATATAGACAGGTAAAATGACCAAAATGTATTTATAGACTTACGCTGACGATTGTCATAAGTACGTTCACAGTTCCAACTCCTACTGACGCCAAGTCTTGTTGATTTCCCGGAGGAATACCAGCGTTTGTGAAAATTTTGTTTGAGTAGAAAAAGACCTGAAAATATGAGAAAATTTGATTAGACTTATAAAATAAAGATTGAAAATTTGACAAATTCAAATCGATTTGAAAAATGATTAACATTAGTTTTATGACCCATCCTTGGGCCGGTCGTGATTTGAAATCAAAAATTGTTTTCTGACAACGGCGTTTTTTTATGCCGAGCCCGACATGAGACGAAACTCATCAAATATGTGCTTTTATGTCGGACAGATCTTTTCAAATCTTATACCGTAAACGGTTATTAAAATCTCTGAAATTTCATTACAGCATAGTCTTCAATCTCAGTTTATGCAAAGGATACGTCGAATTCGAATTTGTCAAAGTGGTTCGATTACCCAACCGCCCCAACGAACCATGTTTTGAATTAGAATAAAAAAATTCTCAAATTTCCAAATTAGCTGTTTGATTCCTACTAGCAGTTAGTCGATATAAATTTAATAATTATGCAACGGTCCCAAAAGCAATCTATCTTTTGACGTTCGGCGTCGTATATCTCGGAAACAATTCCATGAAATGAAACTCAGTTACGAACAATGTGACGCTCAAATTATAAATTATATCAAAACAAACAGTTCTGAGAACTATACTTCATGCAGACAAACTGCAAATTGAATTTGCTGAATGCAGATGGAGCAAAGGGCAAATAAGTGTTGACGGCGGCAATTGAACCCGTAGATGTTAGTTCTAACCAGATTAAACCAGAACAAACTTGTTCTATTGTCTGCGGGGATTTCGCAAATCAGTGATGATTGATGCATCAAGTATCTAGTTTACCAACTTGTATATAATTAGATCATAACCGTGTGTATCAAGTATTTGGCGACTGTCTGGCGAAAAATAAAATGCAATACTGCAGAAGTTTGCATCAGAAATTGCGAAAATGCAAACGTGTCACTACCAATATAATGTTTATTTACCGCAAAATGACGACGGCGTAACACGAGATTGCGAAACTGTCTATCGAAGTAGTTCAGATGCGATCACTGCGGCTGCTATGGAATGTGGATCTTCCAGCCGCATATTATGTAAAGATTCCAAATATTTAATATCAAGCATGATGCAAATATAAATTGTGTTCACATAGCGAGATCAACATCAGATTACTATATGTATTTTTCCGAGTTAAAACTTACAACCCGAGAACATGAAGCAAATATCAAATACGCATAAAATGGTTACATTAAACAACACCACGTCATAGGATAATGACGTCAAAATAATGAAGAGTGAGAGACGAATCTACAATAAGCATAAAATAGTTACATCAGAGATTAGACAACACCACGTCATAAGGTCGTGACGTCATAACAAAAGCGATAAGCACATTCAAAAAATAAACTTACGGCGTTGATTCCAGATAACTGTTGGGAAACCATCAAAAATAAAACAGTGATCAACTGCCATCGAACGCTTCTGTCCCGGAATAATTGTACAATTGTAAGTTGTCCGGCGGATGCTTCGGATTCAGCCTCTTGACGCATGTCATCCATCTCGTTGACGACATTGTCTGTTCCTCTGAGTTTGACCAGAACTATGAGAAAAATCAAGTTTTTACTTGAGAGTAACCCATGACGTATATTTAGTAGCCTAACAGGAAAAAGCTTAGTTCGCGTTGTCAAAATGATCAAAATCAAGTTTTTCATTACAAGTACCCATGACACATAGCTGGTAATCTACCAGGAGTAAGATTATTTCGTTGTCGAAATGATAATACATATCGATGAAGTTTCGAACAGATAATATCGTCTCAATATAATCTTGATCGAAGCGTCCACATAGTGAAATAGGAACTTGGACACAAATAAACATTTTGAATCGTTAAAGTATTATTTGAACGCGAGTTGCTGACATCAACAACTACGTTAATACTATGTTATGGCCTAACTGGATTATTATTAAGTTTATACCCCATTTTGTTATTAACCAAAGTCATTATATCAGAGCGAAAATCTCGCTTAATTTAATTCGCTTTGATTTTCATTTCTTCAATTAAACCAGCCTTTGGCCCTGGCTGTCAAAATCGTCTGCACCACAAAGTTCATAACATGAAAGATTGAATAATTTATGAATGGCTTAATTTAAGAAGTTCAATACTTCAGAAGGCCAAGAAAACATTCATAAGGCAAAAAACAAACTGTATTTCCGAAACAATCACTCGGGTTTTGGGTCCCGGATTGGGTTTTTGTCTACCCAGTACCTATTCCATGCCTATCTACAATAAGGTCTCATGATCTGATCACTCAATCCAAACCAAAAAAATTAGCAATCTAACCATTTCTGGCTTCATCTTCTTTATGCTGATCGATGAGTAAGTAACGAGGACTTTTTGGCATAAATGGAATTGATATCATTTGTAGAATAGACGGGACTGCAGTAAATGCAAATAACCAAGGCCACATTTCCGATGTTCCCATTACTCCCTGGAGGCCGAATAGCTGTATTTCAAAATAAACGAACATGATTTAGACATTTTGTAACGTACGATATGCCTGCTGAATTGACCTGTCAAATCAAAGGTCATAACGGTGTTTCGTTCAAAATGTTGTTAAAACATGAGTAATATGAACGACGCCATCAGACGGTGCCGACCGGTCACGTATCCAGGTTATTGGAAAAGCCAGCTGATAAGGCGTCGAATCTGAAGACCCCTTGTTCAAAATAATTTGTTATAACGCGCACTATCTGTATCATACCTGAGCCACCAAAATACCAATAGTAATGAGAAGTTGGTTCAAAACTCCAATAGCCCCACGCCATTCTTTGGGTGATATCTCGCCAATGTACATCGGCACAACTCCGGTAGCCAAACCTGAAAAAAATGTCGACTTATGAAAGTGTTTATAAAAGGTACCATGTCAAAAAAGGGCAACTTGAGAATATGATGAAATGTCATAGTTTTGAAAAAAAATGAGAATCAGTTATAAATATTTGAACTCAAAATTGACAACTCTCACTAGAGTAAGGTTGTCCGTTTAAAATAATACATGCACTGTCAAACAGAGAAATGCATATCAATTCGTTTCAACTCGCGATAAGCGATGTGTAAATTCTGAGAAATTCCTTCGTCGAACTTTAGACGACGCCAGCGTAAGCAATTGATTTAAAAATGTCGCCATCACTTCCGTGACGTCGTGGGTATTTTTATGAATATCGTCACTGGTCCCATGATTTCGTCACTATTCCCGTGAGGTCATCCGGCGATACCTGGAGCCATGATGATGATGTCACCTTGGCAGCGTGCGGAATGGCATTATCTCGGAAATGTCGTCATGGTTCTTGTGACGTACTTCGAACGCGTGGCGTTTTTCTAATAACGACGCAAAGCATCGTACGTGACGCAACTAACGCACAGGTGGTAAACAGATGACGATACTAGACGGAAATAATCGACAAAATAACCTCGAAGAACAAGGTCCACATAGGCATCGATCTAATGGCACAGGGTTCGAAATGAACATTTCTCATCGAGGAACAGAACTCGTCCAACTGGTAGCGCTGAAACATACAATTTGCTGTAAAGTCGACCCAATCGAGAACCTCCGAGGTGTTAAAATAATTGCTCATTACTTTTTCAGTTAAATATGATGCAATTTGGCGTAGTGGCAAGGGCTATAAATCTTTCAAAATATACCAAAGTCGGGCGTGGTGAATGAATATAGCATCGGACATGATCAAGTCTAAATAAACCAAACTCGTTCTCATTACTCTAAAACATTTCATAAATGTAATTTAACATAAACAAAAGCAAATCACATCCGCTAATGCCCGTGGGCTACAACAGACAAATTCCCAACTTCACTCCAATTCGAAAAGGAAAGATCAAAAGGAGATAATTATGGCGATAGAATGCGACTCTACCGGTAACACGACAGCGGTGCCAACTCGAGGGATTTACTTCTTACATGAGTAATCTATCGAATTCAGGGCGTGTACCATTATCTACTTCGTTGTGAAGATATTTTTCAAACGGTCATTTTCCAATAGCCCACAGCAAAAGGATTCTGCACTTAATTGGCGGTTTTATAAAACGTCACTCTGGCTTAGAGGAATTATGATTTGTAAAATGTACTGTTTACTTCGACTTTGTATTCCGAGGGATACAACTTGAATCAACGTCACTTTATCATTTATTCATAAACTTGGTTTGAATACAAACTAAAAAAAACGTAGGCGATTTCGCGTGGATTTTCTGTTGTGATACTCTGCCGTCGTAGTGACGTGGCAGTGGGCGTTTTCCCGGACGGAAACCTAACAAAGTTTACTTAATGCTCTTAAGTGGACAAACGAGATTAAAATGACGCGAATTTTTTTTCATTGGTTACGTGAGATGGAACCGCCTTAGTTCCGTGTTTCAGGATCCTCTCTGAACTTGCGGTTATGAAAATTTTCAACAAAAATTAAACGTGAACAGGATATTGATATTTTGAGAACTGTAGCGTCTCTAAAAGGCTGTATTAAGTAGAGGCATGGTTCACATTAAGTCGAGATGATGGCGATCCACCATATAGTGAGTCATCTAAATGTGGGAGATGTGCTTTCTCCGGAAAAACCAGTTATGCGCATCATTGACAATAGATATCTTGACCACATCTTGCGTCTTTATATAAGAGACAAATGCCACGTGGAGACTATTTGAATTCGATTCAAATCAGGCAATTGAATCGCCACAAAGGTGTGTGGCGTTATGACTAACCAACCACTGCTCGATACACCCTCTTAGTCAAGCGACGACGGGATTGGTTGAATCGCGAAGGAGTGTCAACGAGTTGATCTTAATCATTGTAATAAGGTATGCCACAAATTTACCAAGTTACAATCACAGGATATAACTGACAACCATATACATATACTACCAAGAAGAAATATACTACTGCTGGTAATACCATCTTAATCAGTGGGAGGCAGAGATATTATATAACAGTGGTTATTAATTTACTGAGAATAATAAACAAAATATTTTAACCCTCGTCTTTGGTTATTGACAAATTAACGAATGGCAATGTTCCCTTTATAAATTCAATATTATAAAGTTCATTTAAATTACGGAAAATATACCGTTTTTTATTCAACCGTACACACCCACCCAGTCAATGACGACACTCTATTATCACGGTTTCGAGAGTATCTGTCTCGACCTTGTACTGAAAGTGGCGTGAAAGTCAAGGTAATATGTATATTCCCAACATCAATAAACAAGGTCGAAATTCCCAGACTCGCTGAAGTCATTGTTCAGCTATATATTAACGAATGTCTCACTCTATTGAAGGGGTGTGTGGCAATCGAAACAGGAAAAGGAAATAACGTACTTTCCGAGGAATTAATATATGAAACCTGCTATGTTATACAAAACATGTGTAATATCACGTGTGTATATTTACATTTGATATAACTTTTAAACCCCTCCAATTTATTATTGAATTTTTGTGAACGAAGTCATAGGTCAAATTAAGTTAAATCAGTTATATTCACCACTTAAATACTTTTACACGCGAGGTCGAAGGTGGGTGCGGCACATCGACCAATAAGAATAAAATCTAAAGGGGCGGGTTTTATAACTGATATATATACAGTAATACAAAGTTTATGAAACTTGTATTTTTTGTGCGCGACAGGGAGATTTGACCGCCAAATTTTTTTGGACGTCAGACTATGCAAATATATAGTAAACCTCATGTTTTCCAGAGAAACGTCCATGCCTACGTGATGAAACACGGACACTGAAATAAGGTTTTAAAATTCTATAAATGAGAATTTTGAAATACCAGTAGTTGATACTTAATTTGGAGCAAGATGATGTAATGGTTGAATTTCGAAGGCAAGTCCCAAGTTTTAAATGAGGGTAATCCACAATTGACCTATATTAAAGTATACCAACAATGACAATTCCTGGAAATGTGTCTTGTGGATAAGCTTTTGTTTACTATAGTTCCTACTTCTCAGGAAGATTACAAATCGCAATATTTGGAAGAAGAATTCATTATAATCCAACCAGATATGTTCTTCATAATACCAACTGGTAGATAAAAACTACCTTGTGGATCGAATGTTATATTGTTCCATTGTTTGGCCTGTTTCAGTGACCTATTTAAGGAATTTGAAATAAAACGCCCCTATATTATATGAGTAGACGCCCATAGAATCCACAATGTTTAAAAATAAAAAGTGGTATGAAGTCGAACACATTCTCAACCCAAAACTGAACTATTCTCTATTGGGGTAATTCAAGATAAAAAGTGAATTACGGAATAGACGCTTTAATAAAATTTGACATATACTTCAAATTTTGCCTTAGCATAAATACATCAATATATTCATGAAGTGAAGAAGTAATTACTTTGTAATGTTCCGAATATTAGAAAATAGTTACCATGACAAATGAATATACTGTATAGTAAAAGGATACAATGAATTTATAAAAATTTACATGTCTGTTCCAGAGACTGTGGAACAGGGGACTTTTCCAGATGCACAAACTATGAAATTTTGTTAAGAGTCTGCTATTAAATCAGTCATTGTTTGGTTGAGTCATAAAATAGTATTAGAGTATATTTACATAAACCTGTCATAGGAAATATCGACCATAAAAGTTTGTAGTAATTTCACACTGCGATAACAATGTGTACTATGTGTGAATGATATCATAAAATTATATTCTCGTAGTTAACAAAAATTATTTTAAATTGGAGGTAGATTAAAAAAAAAAAAAAAAAAAGACTTACAACTTCTGTGTGCAACCACTGAGTGAATTGTAGTAAATAAACAAATCTTCTCGAAATGATATCAGTCAATAAACACGAGAGATACATACCTGCGAATACTCCGATTAATGCTCGTCCAATCACAATCATAGGAAAGCTGTTTGCAAGCTTCGAAAATCCAAGGAAAGCCGCAGCAACCAGTGAAATTATATTATTCACCATCAAGCCACCACGTCTATACAAATACAAATAAGAACGTTTTCAAATCACAGTTTATCCATATACCACATATCATGGAATTCAAAATAAACAAATTTTTGTGTCTCAGAAATGCATAAAATATCATAGTACAATATTAATGAAGGACTGTCATGGGATTTTTTATATTATTCCCAATAATCTAAAACACCAATTCTATAATATTACTGGTAGGTTATAAGTATGCTTTTTCGTCACGTAATTATATTGCTTGAATTCAGAACTTGTTATTTACATGGCTGACAGGTACTTATTAATGTTTATGTTACGGAAACGAAACTCTTAGCTAACCACTAACTAGCCAATGGGAATTAATAAGGCCATGTTTGATTTAATCAAGAATCATGAAAATTTTCATATTCCCATAGTATGATATCCAAAAATGTATTTCAACGCTACACATGGTTAATCTAAACTGGTCATCGATGCAACACAGCTATAATATACACAAATTAATGTTATACAAATGTAGTCATTTACCACTGAATTTGAGTAAATAGACTTCTAAATTTTATGCATGACAAAATATCACCATACCTCCCAAATTTCCTCACGACTGGACCCACAAGCAAAGATCCAATCATACCGGTGAAAGCGAATGCTGATACAGCAAGAGCATACATGTTGTCTCTATAGATCTCATGATCGTCATTTACCTGTCATTACAAAAATATACTAATGAAAATAAACGAAAAGAATGTACCGTAGGTAAGAAGTTGTGTTCAATCATATAATCAAATAGAGTCTTTTATAAACTTTGCAATACATGGGGCACAGAAATCAAGACAACATCAGATAATTAAAAATATAAGAAAGACGCCCACCGGTCACGCCTCACTGTTATGTCGTACCGCGATGCTACAAATAATTACCCAAGAAAAATCCCTGGTATTACTCTACAGAATACAGCTCCGAAAGCTGTTTTGAAACTACAAATCTTTTTAATATAAAAACACAAAAGAATATCAATACAAGCCAAAAATAACTCAATAGCCTATATATTCAGGATATAAGTTCACCTATTGTTATAGGATATTGTTTCACTTCTGTAATGTAAAAATTTCAAGTAGTGCTATACATCGCTTGAGTAATTTACTCTAAGACTACTATACATTGAATTCTTAGAAGTAATGATATTTTTGATATGCCTTGAATAGGAGATATGTACAATACATGTGAGTATCACACACAATGAAGTTCTATGATTTGACCCATTCATACAGAGGTTGTTGCGCATACAATAAAGCATTGTTTAAAAAGGCTTCCAACATATCACCGCAGCAAAAACAATTTAACTTGCGTCATATTTGACCCAGACCAGAAGATTGCTACTGCTCCATAGTGATGAAAGATCGAAAAAGTTCATTTCTTGTGGGACATAACCTACTTTGGTTTTACTGCGGGCCATATGGTTCAAAAATATAAATTACTTCAGCCCCATTAATTAGCAATTAACTGGTGATTAAATTGATTATAGTTGAATCTTCTGCCTTTTGTTTTTCTGTTTTGTGCTAATTATGATAATGATTAGATAAACAGTTATGCACTATTTATTTAGCAGCATATTGTACAATGAGTTTAAGTGATTACTCTATAGGAGGAATGTTAAAAGATTCAACATATATATATTCAAAATTAAGTATATTCAGAAAATAAACATTATTCAATATATTTATCGACTGAATTTAAATAAACTGACTTTAGTTAAGCGAAACTACGGTAACAACTGGGGTACAGTACTCTATGCAATATAAACCATCAATTGTAAAAATAAAATTGACTTGATGCGAATCTAATGTGTTGAATGTGTTCCAATAACTTGCAGAACAAATTTGCAGATGCTTCAGCAATAAGTATTTGCAAACATTGCAGTTTATAACAAGTGACCTAATTTTAAATGCTTGTTTGAAGCAATAACTACTTGACATGTCTACATATCAGTAGAACAAACATTGCAAAGACCAACAAGTTTATTCTGCACATATTCAAACATGTACAAATGTACACAGTATTTTATGCTGAATAAATGATCTTATGACCTCTTGTTGAATGAATAACTACATAAATAATATTTATAGGCCCATTAATAAATAGTTTCTCATACAGCATAAATTTTCTTGTATACGACAGTTTAAACATATAAATATACAAAATCAATTTCTATACTAATTTTTATAAATAATGGACAAATTATTTGAATGACTTTATTCGATATTAAGTGCACCTCTTGATGAAAAGTTGATTAATTAAATGGTGTAAAAATGTGGTGATTTTATAATTAATACTTTTTGATAATAAACGTAGACACAAATAAGAAAAAGTTTCTAATTACCGGTTCCTTTTTGACCGAAACATCCGGTGACATTGTGGTTGAACCAATGGTTTCATTAAGTGAGCTGGTAGAAATGTTGCCAGATGATACAACGGTGTTGTTAATCACCTCCACTTCCAAAGGCCCAAAAAAGAAATCTTTAATTTCCTGTAAAGAAAATATATTTACTATAATTTGGTAATTCATTTATTTCTTGTTCCAAATATATAATATGATGTATAAAATCAAACTCAAACGTGTATAACCAAAATATTGTAAAATGGCAATGATATTTATCAACATATTTTATTAAAGTACTCACATCAGCTGGTGCATTGACAACAGCAATATTATACCCATATTGAAATGATGAGCCAATAACGGCCATTGCAACCCCAACCATCAAGGAAAGTGTTGCTTTGGGCTTCTAAAAAAAAATGTATTTTATCAGAAAATTGTGTTTCAAGATTGTTGTTGTTGTTGGATGCAGAAATAGTGAGATGCGCTATCCAATATACATGTATATAGGGCAGTGAATTAAAAAGTAGGTAATCACTTTAAGATCTTTATTTTCTTGTTACACAAAGAATAATCTTCATGATACAGTAGGCTACTAACCGGATTTCCATAGTCTCCACCATTCGCGACTAAGGCTTCTTCACCCATTATGGCTTTCTCTATTTTGGTACAACAGTAAAGTTTATTTAAAGATGGAAATACTTCTTCTTAGAGCGTAAATGTAAAGCAATCTCAGTCACAATGCTGATACAATAAAATCAAAGTTTTTATGCTTACTTCAGAAAATTCAAATGCAAGTTAGTAATCTGAAACAAAAAAGTTTTGCTGACATTCTTACATTGATTTGACTATAATCTAGCACCCTTGCGGATAAAGAAGGTTACTCCACGCATGAAACTTTTTTTTTGATTGTTTACTGAATCATGCTGAAAGTTTCAGTGATTTTCAACATAAACTACCGGTACCGGTACTCCTCGCCTTCCATACTCCGCATTTTCTAGTCTAATAGCGATTACGTATTTTATGTCCACCCATCAGTACTATAAAAGTCAACTACATGAGCCCCTCTAGTCTAATTAAACATTCATTCAATAAAACAGATGCAGGTTGGCTACATACATACCGGTACTAACTAATCGAAAAACTAATTTCAAAAGCTCGCGAGTGGACTCCTCCTGACACATGTCCCGCAGGCTTACCACGAGAATATAACGCAGAACGAGAAGCGACGCTTTATATTTGTGCGTTTTTTTTATTTCATTCATATATTCGAGAGATCAAGATGCGACCTTTTTTAAGAACAAAAACAACGCCCACTTCTCAGCCAATGAAATGCTTGCATTAGCTGCTGGTCAACCACTTAACCACTTCAAGGATATATATCACCATTGACTTAAAACTTGTAGGTATAGTATTTGTTTACGCTCGTATTCATGATATAAAATAAAAGGTTAAAGTAGTGAAAATAAGAATATATTAAAACTAATATAACATATCCAGTGTGAAATGTGAATGAACAAATCCAGTGTGAATCGCACACACATCTACACATTTTAAAAGATTAATAACCTATGTTTAGCCGTAAATATATACCAGGTTTAGCAGTTAAATCGTAGTATTATGTATTTACGGTTAAATAACAACGTGTTATTTATACTGTATATCGCTTTTCATATTTTGTATATTCAAAAATCTCGTATTTCTCTACTTTGTAATTGGTGAATGAAAATAAAATACATTCAACAAAAATTAGCCCTTTTTTCAAAAACAAAAAAAAAATTCGAAATGAGACCCAGTACTGTACTTACTTTTCATGTAGGCTACGGCCCCTGCGAAGGATTTACCGGGCAAGTTTGCTCCAAAGTTTTTGCGGCCGGTATATTCGAATTGTAAAAACAAATTAAATTTAAAATATTAATAATATAATAAATCAGATTTATTTAGTTTTATTTGTTTAGATTTACTGAATTTGGAATTATTTCGTTAATGAATATTTTCTTACGGTATTTACTTACATTCGAAGAAATATGCACTTAATTTCAAGAATTGATAACGATAATCGGTGTCAACATATTATGTTTTACGAGATGAGCATTCTACTGGATAAGGTTTCAATATTGTCTCAAATGGCTCTTTCAATACCGGCGCTTGCAGCCTCAAACGGATAGGGTGATCATTCTATTGGAAATAAAGAACTAGAATTAGCAAAATATCGGTTCATAGCAACATCAGGCGTGTACATTCTCGTTTGAGGCTTGGGTGGAGCAATCAATTTGCACGTATTTGTGTTCTAGCCTAGTATTTAGTCCAGGCGAAACCCGTCAATTCAAATAGTCGTTATGCGAAGGGAATATATCAAAATATGGCGCCCTAAATAACGTCATTTCCGACAAGCTATTCATAATCACGCCCAGTTGATCGTCTTCAAATCACGACCTCACGCATATTCCAAGCTGCGATATCTGCGGGGCGGATGAAATGCTCCCGTGGGAGGGATTGGAATGCCCCCGTGGAGTTTTGTAACCTTAACAATCGGCGGCCGTACAAAGAAAGCGTTAACAAAACGCATGCTGTCGCACATCTCTTTACTCTGCGCGGGGAATCCGTGGGAAATAATAATTATATGCGAGAGGAGTGTTGGACTTCTCGTCGTCGTAAGGCGGTTCCCGTTACCTCAGATTGGTCAACCCTTTTCCACATCATCATATCCATGCATCTGCGTGAATAGCTTATTATTGTGGACCTATGGATCGTGTTGTTGTTAAATATTCGAATTTCCTACATGAACTGGTCACAGTGAACACATACCACTTCTTTTTGACAAAACCTTCCAACTTTTATTCTGTACGGCTACGCTATAAAACTTCCTAAGGTTTGTTTTCCTGATTCTATAATTAGTTTATTTGTTTTTATCAATTATATTATCATCTGTTTTACTGATTATGTGGTGGAAATAAAATTATACTTATCTGGAAGACAGCCGTGTGCCGCTGTATTATATTTATCCGCCATCCCTTTCCTCCAGGATAAATATGAAATTCCCACGTTTATCGTAAAATACTGTTAACGCGCGAGTAAAGTTAAAAATCTGGTTTTTAGTACTTGGGCAGGTTTCCAATACTTCACCTTGCCCCCGGGAATCAAAAAAAGTTGATAACTTTCCATACGGGACCGGTAATTTTCAGGAAAACGTTTGGCACCATTGCGGGATAAGCGTCTAAATTTGAGATCACTTTGACATCGAAACTGACAGGATTTCAGTCAGCAACTGGCTGGCAGAGCAGCCGGTCAAACTCACTACACACACGCCAACCACTCGATTCAAATGAACAAAACATAGTTTTCCGCTAGTAAGAAGGTAAATAATATAATATATTTCTGGTTTGCAGAAAATAGCAGTCAATATTACCCAATATAAACAGCAGTCATAATAAGGCATAGATAATAATGCAAGCATTACAAACATTTACAATATACAGCATTAAATTTTTTTTAATGTATCCATACCATTGACAAGACTGTCAAATCAAATTGAGACAATTCTTAAAGTCAATGGCCTCAACCAGTCTGAGATGGGTACATATTTATTTTATTCAATATTTTTTGGGCTGTTTTCGTACAGTTACGATATTTTAGATTAGATTAGATTATTTAGGCAACTCAGTTGCTTGAAAATTTCAGGCGTAAGATATTGATGTGAAATAATAACAAACGAAAAGGTTTAATCTGGAACGTTTAGAGGATTTAATTCAACACCGATACCCGTGTAAGAGTGGCAGATCGGGTTGTAACGAGCAATTGGAAAAAGAATATTACTTGATTTTGTTTCCGGGTCATACTTACTGGAAGGAAGGCTACATTTCAAAATAGTAAATGACAATGACTGTCTTCTTTAAAATTTAGGAATTTAACTTTTTTCACATTCTGACATTAATTACCGGTAATAAAAAAAAAATAGAAATCACTATTGAAAGTAGTATGTTCACTTGAAGGCCCGATCATAGATCTTCATTTGTAGATAACGAAAAAAGTTGGTAAAGTTGAATTGGTTGTTACAAGTTCATTCCAAACAAAAAATCTTTAGCCATGTCTGCGAACTAAAGTTTATCATCATATTAAGTTATACCCAAATTAAGAATGTATACTGGGCAAATTACATAGCAATAAGTTTACTTAATACTTCTACATATAATTGGAAAAAATAAATGAAAGAAGGGATCAAGATACAACCAGCACAATGGCGATAATAAGTAATATTAACGATGCAAAAAAGCAACTTGAAAATGAAACTAAGCTAAAATGTCATGATTATTATAATATAAGAGAAATAATAGAAGCAAAAGGGATGATCACAAAGCTGATTACAACTTGGTATACGAAAATTCATAATTCCTTACTAATGTGTGAATGCTGAACAAAAATGACCAATGTACAAATTTGCATTATTATATTTTTCAACTTTCTTCTGTCACACTCGAGGCTTTCCAGAAGATGACTATCAGTGCATAGGTCAATGAAACATCAACACTGCCACACCATAAAATAATGAAATTTATATCGACAAAATGACCACAAAATTTTCAAAAAAACGTAATGAGAATGTTCTTCTCAAAAATGAAGACTGATATAATTATAGTGAATAGTACACAATGGCTAAGAGCAAAAATTAACATACGATATATACAAAAACGATGTCTCCCATTTCAACATTCAAATTGCTCACCGAGTACATGCATTTCAATTCTGAATAAAAATATATGCTGCAAAATGGTGACAGTGGATGGATAGCAGCAATACAAATATAACCTAATATAAACTACGACAGCTGATAACTGAGTACCAACTATCAGATCTTCTCAATGAACAGATATGGATAAATATCTATACAGTCTTCAAACTTGGTCCAAACAAGTACACCGATACGGCGATAAGCTTCCATCGATAATGAGATACCTACCCAATTTATTACACCCAGATGTTAGCAGTGGTGTGTCTGAAGGGGGCCAAAGGGGCAGCACGTTACAGGGGTAAATTTGTTGCTTAGTTTGATGATTTATATAATAATATTACAAACATTTTACTCTTACTTGACCTTCATTTTATTTATTCTCATGTATCATATCATCTATAATTCGTTCAACCCCCAAATTAATTTTGAAGTTAGGTATAAGGGACAGCATTACCAGAAACTTGCCCCAGACAGCAGAAAAGTTCGACACACCACTGGACGTTAGGCATTGGGTTTTACACCCAAGATGTTCAACCCGTCCCACAAAAAACGTTAGGTACAATGCCAACTAGCATATGTGAATGTAGTGTAAAAGCAGAATAACTCAGTATGTTGAGCAATAGCAGGCTAGAGATTGTCAAAAATATGACACAAATAGGGCCAGTACATGCCATTTAAGATGCATATATGCCTATGAATAGATAATGTTGAATATGAATATGATGCACACAAACCCATGATTGTTTATGCATAAATGAATAAGATTTGATGACCAATAAATGTAAATATCATATTAATACTAAGTAAAATAAAAACTGAGAAATCCCGATTATAAAAACACAAGAAGCGATCGATCGCCTCGAGTGAAATATAAAAAATACTTGGTTTATAAGGCCAAATAACAAATTGATTGCATATACATAAAATACAAGATGCGAAATGTTGCTCAGCGGATGCGTTGACAACTAAGCAAGGAATATGTATCATTGACCATGGCAGGTTATTATAGTCTATCATCAAAGTTTTTCAAACTTTAATTTTTCTTTGGAACAAATGTTTTGAATCCATAAGTCAAATAAATAAACAACTATAAAATGTATTTGATAATAGTGTAATAATATATCAATTCCTTTTATTTTCCCCTTATTTTTGAAGCCACTTCGAAAAGGCACTTAAAACGCAGTCACTGAGGCTTTCGAGGCTGCAAGTCATCGATGTCGCAATGACCCTGAAGTGACACAGGTTGCAGTTATGTACGGTATGTATCATTATTTGTTTCTGATAAGAGCAGTATTAATGTAACACAGAAATATATAACGAGTGGATCTTAAATATCGGATTTTTACCAAACTGAGAAGTCAAAATTGAAATATTTGTCAGTGGTCATAAAATTGAACCCCATTCCCCAAATATTGAATATTTAAAGATGAGTAAATTTTAAAAGTAATCCAGAAATTTAAACATGAAAAAAAAAAAATTTACCTTCCACCCAAAATATGGGTGCAATCCAGTCATTTGAGTGATATCATAAATGGCAAAATAAAGTAATAACACAATGTGAAATAATAAAAGAACAGAAGGATCAGGCAGAAAGGCGATGCATTAGAAAGAATCACAATGCAACGAAAATATTCTTAATATTGATATCCATTTATGTTTTAAATAATAGAATAATGACTTCAAGTAAATAAAGAGACATGGTCGATACAACAGCAATGGGTTAGCCTATTACATTTGGAACAAATAAAGCAAATGGCATAATATATACCTGAGAAAGCAAATATCAATTATGAAACCCTGAATCCTTGGCTATGAAACTGCAGTTATATTGTTGGTATCAATATCCAAATAATCAAGATATAACTTCAATAGAAAACTTATTTTGCTTAATAATCTTATAATTCAAGGAAGAAAAATTGGTATTTAAAATTTGACATCAAAAGGCTAACAAAACATAATTCCAAGATTTTATATTTATGTTCTAGTACACTGTTCATCTTAGACAACAATGCTGAACTCTCATTTCAATGTTCAGTAATATATCTTTGTTTCAGAGAGAAATTAACCCTTATTGGAAAAATTAACCCTCATCTCTCTTGTGGTTGTGTCCTGGTACTCTCATATTAAAATACTCTGGGTCAGACTGGAATTTGTGATGAAGCCATCTAAACGTTGGTCGATCTTCTTTATCATATTGCCAGCATTTCAACATTATTTGATAAACTTTCTCAGGACATCCATCAGGCTTAGAAAGACGCTGCTTGCAATCTTCTATGTATTGAATAACCTGTAGAAATGAGAAAAAATTGTTGGCGCATGCAAATTTCAGGCCAAAATTAAGTGCTGCATTGAGTGTGGGTTAAAAAAAGAATTTGACTTCAGTCTAGTTAAATTAAACTAGGTACAAGTACTGTGAAGTATGATTCAAATTTAGTTCAGATTAATTAGGCTGTCAGAAACTTCATGAAAAAGGTTATTTAGCCAATTTTTTGTGGTCGAGACTTATTGGGTCACATGTCAGGCTAACAATTCTAACTCCGCCCACCACTTTGAATTGTATCAATTGTAGTCCATATAATTGCCAGACACCAAAAAACACATTAATAAGTAACAACGAGAATACCGGTCGGAGACCGAAGACTTATCGATCGAAACTGCGGTTCCGATTCATGACTCTATAGTGAAACCGCGTGTCCCATCACTAATTAATTAATAACTCGCTAATTATACAACATAATCCATCCAAAATCGATAGGTTTCTGGTCAGAGTTATGATGAATGCACATGCAATTTGGAGCAGATTCAACCTCGCCTTCGTGAGATACCGCGTTCATCTAACAGACAAACAAACATACACACAGACAGACAGACATAAGATCGATAAGTAACAACAAACCTGTGCCCCAGTCATATTGCCATAGGGTTGATCTCCTTTGGAAAACATTTCCCAGATGGTAACTGCGTAACTCCAAACATCAGATGCTGATGAAAAAGTACCGTAATTAATAGATTCTGGTGCATACCTGAAAAATGAGGCATAACATAAACCAACAATATTCTTATCTTACCAAATCGGTACTATGGTAGATCAGATTTGGTACAAGATACAAAATATTTAAAGTTAATTGCTTCTAAGTCGTATATTTAGACATTAGCAGTAATCATGATAATTATTGGCCAGGCACAAACTCAAATATAATGAATAACACTGCTGGAAGTTGACATAATAATAATAAAAAAATTACATATGATCCCAGAGAAGAGGAAAGTTTAAATGAGTGCTGAATCATATGGTGAATCACAAACTCCTGTTACCAACCCAAGCTGGGTACGAGACGAGCAATATATCGACGTACCTATATATATATAACTAATTTTGTTCGCCTATTTTACAGGGACTGAAACCAAGGGGAAGGGGGTATATTCACTTGGCCAACACAGACAGTTCCCAAACTCGTAAAAGATTTAAAATAAGGAAAATCGGAATAAAATTATGGCCTAACCCTAACCTGGTACACATACTACTACGGGAGTACCAATATATCAATCCATGATATATATTCTGATGTGTATGATGTATATATTCTCATCTAGAGGCTTCTCACTGATTTAAAAGTATCTTATTAGCCATGATCCTTTTCCAAACAATTATTGGGAAATGTTTAGGTGGAACATGTTCACGCATAACACCGATTTATAAATTTGCATAAATTATCAAGATAAAAGATAATAAAGATGAGATGAGATAAAAACTTACCATTTAACAGGCCATCTACCACCTGCAGATGCTTTATAATAATTGTTTCCTGCACCAACTGCTCTACTCAGACCAAAATCAGATATTTTGATAAGTTGAATTGAAGAAAGTAGAATATTTCTTAAAGCAAGATCACGATGCACAAATCTGTAAGGCATGAAATTTAATATAATCCAAATTTACTCGATATCAAGCCTTTTTTTTTAAATTATTAAAAAAAAAATTCTGCAAATGACAGTAATATGGAAAAATGGGCGCAGAAGTGTGTTTACCAATATGGACTATGGAGGTAACTAATTTTGTATTTTACATCAAGTTGTGTAAAAGGACTAAAATCTATGGGCAGGGAGTATATTCACTTGGATAACATAGACAGTCCCCTAACTCGTAACAAAACTAAAATAGGAAAAATCTGATTAAAACTTTGGCCTAACTCTAACCTGGTACACACACTACGAGAGTACAGAAAAAGGGCCAAGTAAAAATTCAGCAACCTGGTAGATGGGATAGGCTAGTCCTTCTGAAACATATTAGCCACTTCATGAGCGTGGTTGCTTGCCTAGGACCTTGTAGGAGAATCAAAACGGCATATTCATAAGTCATAATCTTGTTACTATGTGTAAGAGTCCAAAATAGGTATACAGATAACTAATCAGTTCAATTTTTCTGTTATTTGAAAATATCAGCCATAATCTGCTACCTATCACATGACCCAGCCAGCAACAAGGTAGGTGGTTACAGCAATTGCATTGCTGGTGATCTCTATTAACACAATGACTAGCATGTTCTCATTATTGCTTAATCATGGGTGGGTGATCGAATCAGCAATTCTGGTCAAACATACTCACCCTTTCTCTTCAAGGTAATTCATTCCACTTGCAATTTGTGCCGCCCACAATTTGAATTCACCAAGTCCAACAGCAACAGGATAATCAAGAATAAAGTCAAGAGCCGAACCCATTGTTACTAATTCTTGAACCTATAACCAGTAGAAAATAGGAGAATATAAAAATGTTGAACTTCGAATAGTTCGAGGGTAAACTATCGTATATCCTCGAATATAAGCCAGTTTAAAACTCACAGAAAAAAGTTGCCGAATCAAAGGGTCGGCTCATGCGCATAACTCTGATTGCACTAAAAATTCAGCTTATACGTACATAACTCTGATCACACTAAAGGGACTGGAGTTTGACAGTGATGGTGAGAATGAATTTGAAGAATTTTTAGACACTTCTTACTGGTATTAATAAAAGTAAAACATAACAATCATTTTCATCAATTCTCATTTGCTGTGATAGGAGAGTACAGCTTGTTACGATTTGTAGGGCCAGCTTATATATTTTTATTAACTCACTGTTGAGAGCCGTTTTTATGTGGTGGCTTATATGTGAGATCGGCCAATATGTGAGAATATAAAATAACTAGAATACAGATATACCTAATTAAAGGGCATCAATAATTTTATATCTTACCTAGTACCTACTATCTACATTTTATCTGCAAATGAAACACAACAAATCAAGAATTTTCCAATAAATAGCTTGAATCATTTTAAGTTGTAAAAACCCATTTCATACATTTGAATTTGAGGTTTACATACCATCATGAGTGATTCCCCTCTACATATTCCATATAATTTGACAATGCAAGGATGATCGAGTCCCATCATAATAGAAGCTTCTCTCTTGAATTCTTCCTCTCCTGTATTGATATGTTCCCCATGCAATGTTTTCAGCGCAACTGGTATCTGTAAGAACAAATACATTGATTGATCACCTTCAAATTTAATTCACTTGACCTGTATTTCATACAGCAGTTTTTTCCAACGTTTTTTACTAAATTTCCTTTGCCTATATTGGAACACTTTGCACTTCCCTTTGCAAAAAAAATACTCTATTTGTTAAATATTTATTGCATCCTTTACTAGTGTTATGCACAAGTTCAATCCAATTTTTGTACAGTTTAAAGTTGGTTTAGTATTTAAATGACACTATTATTAAAAACATTTGAGTTAAAAACATTTGTGTAGAGATTTCGGTAAAATAGGAGATTCCATTGTCGGTGAGTACAGCATCATCGCTGTGTCACAAAGTTCTGATGTCAATTTGTATGAACGATTATTTCCTGAGTAGGAATAAGATCAAACTAAAATGTGGACATAGAGCAATAAAATGAATTAAAAATAAGGAATGATAATCATACAATTTATGGTTAGAAATAAGCTCAACCTCAATTGAGTACCAAATACGATTGAATATAAAAATAGATTCGACCCCAAATACATACAGACTCGATTTTTTTCATTGAATATACGTTTTTGGACTGATTACCTAATGGACCCATAGTTCCATGCAACTTCTCAAATACCGGTACAAAATCTAAGCCATCTGCAAGATAATGGAGAAACATTTTGTTTCATTTAAAAAGGTTCAAAAACCAAGACTAAATTCCAAGGATGAAAAATAAGCCATTAGGAAAAATTCATTCCGTGGTATTGTAATTTGTAATCAATTTACACCAAATAAGACTTAAAACGCAGCACTTACATTTCTTCCACTCGGATCAGTCCATTCTCCCATCAAAACAGAACCAAATTCTCCCATTCCAAGTTCTCTTCCCAATTTCAACATCTCACGTTTAATAACTTTGCCCTTTTCCCTATTCGAGTTTGTACCAGGAAATGGAACCTTAGTACAAAAAGGAAAATTTTTTTCTTTTACAATCATATTTATTTATTCATCTCGTTGTCTCACAATATACATATTTGATATCATGTGGTTAACTCTTTCCGTTATCAATATCATAGTGGCAGATGCTTTAGATCAGGGCTTCCCAACATGGTCCAGGTGACAGCACGATTTCCCGGGGTCACAGACAAAGTGCGAATTATATTAAATTTACCAATAAATTTTGTTATAGAATTAAAACCTTAATTCATTTTAAAAACATTTTGTTATGGGTACCGGTACTAGGAAACCAGAGGACAACCCAGTCTATGCGAATTGTTTTAAGGTTCTGAATTGAAAAGGGAGATAATAAAATAATTGAATAAACCTATCATAGCTACACTAATTAATGTGCTTTGATCATAGATTATTTCAAATTGGAATCAAAATGAATATGCAAACTTAGTACCAGAATCAAACGAAAGGAAATGCTCAAACTCAACACGCAAGGTAAAAATACCGAGTACACTAAAATTAAAGAATTCCATCAAGTGATTTGACTTGGATATCTCCAAATCCAATAAACACTTGGTGGGTCCATACGACCACAGCGAAAAAAGTTTGGAAAGCCCACCCAAGATAATCACGAGATGGCAATAAGCCTAATTCTAAAATTTAGTCTACATCAAAATTAGTTTGCAATATTTTCGATTTTTTTATGAGGTTCGAGTGGTGATTAGCATGTTTAAAAACTGAAAGTTTCTTCCAAAATATCATCGGAAATAATCTTAATCAGGCCTTCAAACGGGGACATTTAATAATTACAATACAATTTGTGTTTGCAGTCAATTTTAGTGAGAATTTAGGTAGGTCCATACAATTTTATCATTAACAGGATTACAGGGCACAAAAAAACGAAATCAATGTTAAATTTTTTTTTCAATAAAAGTGAGACTGAAGTTGAAGAAAATAACTCAGGCTTATTTTACAACAAAATAATAATTAGGGGCTACATAAGTTTTGTTTGTTCAAATGTAATAAACTTTTTAAATCACTTTGAATCATGTTTCTGCTAATCAACATCATCCGTGCACTTACCTGGTGATTATTACCATGTGCTGGAATGGGTGGTGTTTGTGGTATTGGCGCTGGGATAGGTGGTCTCCTATCAATTTGCGGTCTTGGTTTGTTTTGATTGGCCGATATACCGCCAGGCCTGATTGGATTTCTGAGTTCATCAGGAAGACCATCGGAACATCGACAATAATAATCAATAAGATATTCGATCGACGAAAACAAAGGTCCGTCGTCAATGTAATACCACTTTGAACCTCCATTACTCTGTAATATGAAAATAAAGTGTATTGGTAAGTATAACATTGATAGGAACAATTAGGAATTGAATTTTTAAATATAAATAACAAAGTCATGTCAAAATAGTTCAAAATTTCAATTACAAATATATTAAATGGCCGGGGTTTTTTTCTATATGACAATTCTTCACATCTTTCGCTCCGAACATGCCCAGATATTTAACAATCTGTAAAGAGCTGTTATTTTTGGAAGGTCTGGTATCTACACCATCGTGTAAAGACAGTTCAACAGAGAAAGTGTCAAAAAGACAATATCTTGAAGATGTAGAAAATTTTCGCTTATAATATAGCTTACAGCTGTTTGAGTCCTTTAACGATATTTTGAAAATTTCAAATTGTAAATGAGTTTTTGGTACCATAATGTATCTGCATGTTTCGATTACCGGTACCTGCTTTTGATCAATAGGAATTTCAAAACAAAAAGTGGAGACTCAAAAAAGTGGAGATTCAAAAAAAGTGGAGACTCAAAAAAAGTGGAGACTCAAAAAAAGTGGAGACTCGTTCAGGATTTTAAGCCATGACATAAAACGACCAATTCATTCTAAACCTCATATCTTCTTACCATGGCTTTAATTTCATAGTTGAAAACTGAGCGATTGAATGACATAGTTAGAACATATTGTCCCTGAACTCTTTTTGACAGTCGTACAAGGAAAGAACCATCAGATAATCCACTTCTCTGCAGTTCCTCTACTGCTTTCTGAAAGTCAAGCGGCAAAAGTTTATTACATTCATACAATAGAAAGAAAGTATGATCGACATTTCACAGCAGTATAAATACAATAGCAACAATTGTACAGCAAAATTAGCAGGAAGGCAATTCTGCATTATTCTTATGCTGCTCAAAACGATTTTAATAATTTAACAAAACACTTTGATAGTATTTAAGCATCAACACATAAAATTCTTTAATACTCAACGAACACTTTAAAACTCATGATCCCAGGAAATCATAATAAAAATTCAGCATTAATATAAATTTCAATACAGAAAATGGATCATAGTATTTCATAAACGACTATTTAATAATTGTCATATTGAATCCGATACTTGACTTTTTTAAGCTTTACAGAAATTTGATAAACAATTACCAAACAGTCTTGAAAATTCCACATATTAAACTCAAATTAACTCGCATAATAATTTTTATATATATTTTTTTTACTTTATAATTTTTTTGTTTTTTTATTTGAATCAAAAAAATACATACATTTCTGTCCATACCATCAGAGTGCAAGTAAAGATGGGATCCAAATCTTGGTGACGGAGGTCGATGATTTTCCAATAAAGCTACACAATCCATCTTCTGTCGTTTCCTGGCAAGATCTAGTGGTGTTTCTTTGTTAACACATCTGAAAAAGGAGATGAAAAATAATGAAAAAGCACTAAAACTATGGTTATAATATTAATGGATTGCCCTGTACAAGGAGCAACTTATATCTAACCATATGTAATGAGCTACTACTTTTGGGAAGAAAGGTAGTTAAGTCACCCTCCTGGGTGAAGTGTGGGATGGGATTTGAACCAGGGATGTGTAACCAACATAATTTGCTAAATAACCACTAGGCCAGCGGTTCTCAAATGGTGCACTAGTACGTAACTTACGTAATGATAGAGGTGACACTACTCACTGCAATTTCGCGAGCTGCAGTTCATTTATCTGCTGAACCTAGTTTAGCGAACGTGAGTGATTTTTTCATCATTTCAAAGGAAAATCAGGCAGAGATGAAGAAGAAGAGATGACCTTTTGCCTTCATTTTCTTAGGCCTACATTTTTACAAACTTTAGGAGGCATAAAATACACATTAACAATCACAGAATCAGGTTTTATTCAGAAGGAGCATTTTTTTCGTGCGAGTGTGCGGTGGGTTTTTTCCTCAATAAGTACTAGGCCACTGCTCCCACATGAATCAAGAGATTTTCTAAGCAAGAATATTACTGATAATGAGAATTGTGACTCGACAAAAAATAATTGGCAAATGCAAAATTCTTGAATAGGCTACTAATGGTTTAAGAAATCCAAAGATAATATCAGGTATGAAGTACTTCTGTGGTTAATATTTTACAGAGCACTAGGTACAAATTGGAATAGGATTTTGAAACTGTAAACGCACATAAGAGTTTTATATAGAAACACAATTCATAGTAATCAAAGAAGGCAAACATAACATAATTGCAACCACTTGACCTGTATGACGAGGAAAGATTTTATTCATTTTCTACTTAACAAAGTCGTAAGTCATTTGATTTTCAAAATAGTAATAAATTCTACTAGATACAGTTGGTATCTAGTTAGTTATTATCAGATGTAAAATGAACATATTGGCAATACAAAAAATGCATCAGAATTTTGCAATCTAATAAAGATTATATTGAATGGGTTTATGATACCAAGAACTGTGAAAACGGGCCAGATCTGATTGTAATACCACATCATGATATCAGGACAACAAGACTGGTAACCAGAAATGATGAATTTAGTATCATACATAGAAATTAATTCAATTAGACATAAAAATGATGAACAATGCATGTGTACAAGGTTTCACTCATTATTGGAATCAAACTCTTATCAATTATTTAAAATATGTTCAATCATTAACAGTTACAAATAAAAAAGGTAATTATCAAATTACAAAACTTAAGTACATAGAAGCTTACTGTTATTGGACACAAAGTGGATCTGAGAGATCTGATTGTTTCGAAAAAAAGTGATTTTGGTTTTTGTAAAAAAAAAAAAAAAATTTCACCACAACCACTACACTAGTCGATTTAAAATTTTCAGTACATATTAACGCTGTAAGCAGTCGCTAGAAGGCTATTCTTTTTAATTTTGTTTCAAATTATTTCAGAGTTCTATAGGGCGCAATTTTTCAATCCAAATGCAGCGCTAACTCGATTGTTCACAGAACCTTTCCAGCAAAATTGCCGCTCATGCAACTTTTGAGTCCATATATTTGAGCATTTCTCTCTTGCTTTGAATTGATCATAGTCAGGATTCAAGAAAATTGGAATGGAGGAAAATTCCAAATTAATTTTCAAGGTTCAGGTGTCCGCCATCTTGTTGCACATACTGCTGGAGTATCCAAAAAACTGCAATATGTGAACATTATTAAGATAATTCAAATTCCCCTCACCTAGGATGACATGCAGCTCCTTGTTGCAGTAACATTTCACAACATTTAACATGGCCATGATAAGCAGCTTCATGAAGTGGGACTCTTCCTGAACCACAGCATCTGTCCTGGGGTTTGGCATGGCAATGTTTTGTAAGGATTTTACAAGTTTCTGGTTTATTGGCGCTGCAAGCGAGCTGTAAATATAAAATATAACAGGTCTTCAACAGCCGATATCATATGTAATTCCTAAGCTTCTCCAACATTTTCATTTACTTATATTCTATCCCAGTGGTCGGCAACCTTTTCCAAGTGACGGACCGGTAAAGCCTGACCAAATTTTTGGCGGACAACCTTTACACAAACGGACTAAGCCTATGCAACAAATTAAACACATTAGGAAATTTATATTGACAATATACTAAAAAACAAAAGTGATGATATTTAGTGCAATATCTGTATTTGTTTGCTGGCCATTAACTGTTCCCATAATGGAGATTTGGTCGACATTGACCCACGCAACCAACGTGTTTCTTACATCCGGACTGCTTCGATATTTCGTTTTTGTAGTTAACAATATTGAAAACCAGGCCTCAAATTAATAAGATTTCGGGAAAGGTAACAATGCCTGTGAACCTTCCGACTCTGGTCTGGGTATTGATTGATGTTTGTTTTGCCAAAACTATTTTATTTACTCGAACTTTATGACTATCTGGATTCTGAAGTATAGAATTAGCACTGACTGGGCATGACCGGTTGGCTACGAGCCAGTAGTGGAGTAGTCGCGTTCTCAGCCAGAATCATTTTGTTGGAGAGATCTTATACGTAGGGATGGGCAATGTAGAATAATTTACTATTCTAGAATATTCTAGAATAGTTAAATCGAATCCAGAATACCGAATCCTATTCTATTTTCATACTTATTCAAATAGTGGGAATTTCCACATTGCTGGATTTAGAAGTTAAAAAATTGTAACTGTATTACTATAAATGTACTATTTATTGGGAAATGTGCTGAACATTGGATTTCATTTGATACTAAACAGGCATTTCCCAGGACAATAAAATTTAGGAATATTACAATATTTTTTGCCTTCAATTGTTCCAAATGTATGGAATCCCTAAATACTGAAATGCTATATTAAGACACGGTTTACACACTTTAATAATGAGCGGTAGGCTTGCACGTAATTTACGGAATTATTTCGAGTTATGGAAGCGAAGTTACGAATTATGTAGTAAAGTCGTAATTATTGTTCGAGCGCTTTCGCGATAGAAACGAGCTCTCTTCAAAGCAGTCAATTCCGTCGATTGTAAAGAATGAAAGTTTAATAAGTAGAAGAAGTTAGAGTTCCGATATTCGCAGCCGTTTTTCTCTCTCTTGTTACGCAGGTAGGGGAAGGCATTCTGTGCGTTATCACCGTAACGCAATTGACACAGCCAGACTTTTTTGTCTTCACGATATGGTATCTTTTTAATTCGGCGCTAATGTGTGATTGTTGATTGCAATTCCGGAAGGCGTATTTTTCTTTCTCTCCATGAAACAGACATGAGACGAATTTTACCGCCGCTATGGACGCTCAAAAGGAGAGAAGGTGACTTTTTTCCCCTACTCAATCACTTTTATTAATACAAATCACAGCGCATTGGAAAACAAATTAGAATTTATCAACATTAATTTACAGCGAGTTACGGGTAATAATTTACCAACGGCTATCGCTAACTGGTAGCAACGATAATTGTGAAAAAAAACGCCTTTTTAAATATTCATTTTCCGTTATTTGTGTTAATATAACTTTTATGTATTATTATTTTTATAGTTGCCCGTATTTAAATAGTGGGAATTCCCCACCAAGTGTTGATTAGAAATGCTTACCATTCTTTATTGTTAATATAAACACTTGATATATGAACCATAGAATATCATACTGTTTTTGGCTGTTTTATTTCGACTTGGTGTATAAACAGGAAAATATCCATAACCTTTCAACACGACTGCCGATTTTTAGGTTTCTCGAGCATGCGAAATTTAACGAAGCGCTTTCGCGATGAATCGGAAGCGAAAAGAGCGATTGATTACTCGACGCCAATACGTCATCGCCGTGATAATTAATGTCGGGCTTATCAAACAGCAATATGACGACGGAAGAGAAATTGCCTTATGAACCAACGCAACTTCGCTTTTTCGGCATCGGTAAAGCGATTGAAACGGCGGAGAAACAACAAAAGAACGGGAACGGGAATGATTCGTTAATAATATTTGATTAAAATAATCGCAAGTAATGTTATAACATTTAACTCCTGGCTTTTGGTTTACATGCATCATTTTTTGGAAAAACTCGCAGGTCGCGAAAAATCATTTAACGTAAATGAAGCAAGGCACCTGTAAACAGTTAAAGATTGTTTCATTCAGATTATCGGAATATCGTCAGTAAGTTGGCACAAATAATTCTTATTATTACACGCTAGCTAGATAGCAAAGCAGGAATACACAAAAATGGCACAATAACGAGTCTTCATCGTGAGGTATACCGTACTTCGCCGACTTCATGTCCTGAATATGCCGATTGAGATTACCGTCTTTGATGTTTAACGATTTTACGGGTTCCTTGCGAACAGGCGCAAGTTTAATTAAACGAGAGAGATTTCCACGCGAGAAAAAAAGCTCGTCTGTAGTAGATAAATTAGAAACCCGAAATACCAGAATTGACGCAAGGCGCCGGAGAGGCGAAAACCGAATCCTGTTATCGGATCCCGTTGGATTCGAATACTTTGGGATTCGAATCCTCCGGATTCGGTATTCTATATTGCCCATCCCTACTTATACGGTATGATGAGAGACATTATTATACGAGCGTAGTTTATTTGACCTAGCATTATTGCGACATACTGACATGGCAATTGTTTGTGAAGTCAGACATGCTGCTCAAATACATTGTGTTTGCCTGGTTTGCTGTTGGGTGCTGTTTTTTAGTCGTTGGGTTTGTGATTAGATGTTTTATTACGGCCTTGTCCGCTTTTGTGTCACCTCTCTGCGGACCGGCAGTAACCTTACCGCGGACCGGTGATTGCCAACCACTGTTCTATTCAATGTAATATTGTAAAGTGTAAACATTTGGAAAGCAGAGATGTCGAAAATGAAGAGAAAATTTGAATGCATTCAAAATTGAATATCGGTATATATTCGATAACGCAATACATTAGAATATTTTCATTTTAAAATTTATTCTGGGCACATACTATCTACCTGGAACAAAAATTATGTTTATCTCAACTTTTTTGCTTCACCAAATCCATTCTATAAATTTACATTGATTCGTGCAAATCTATCTGTTGGATATTAAACTCAGTTTTCAACTAGCCAAAATCCAAAACATATTTGATGTTGCATATTTGTAATTACCGTAAGTCCGTAATATTCAAGAATGTATTCAGTGTAATAATTTTACTAATATAATGCATTTTATGCCTCTCATTTCGAACAAGGATCTGTATAAGTAGCCTCTGTTATGCAAGAAGTTACTATACTTTAGAACAGGGGTTCCCAACTTTTTTCAGAACGACCCCAAAGACAACTTTCAAGTGTCCAGTGCGACCCCAGGTCAATATCAGGGATGGCCAATACCGAATAGTTCACTATTTCGAATACATTCGAAATTATTTTTTTCGAATATGAAATTTCGAATACTTCGAAAATACAATTCACGAATTGAAGCTTATCTAAATGTATGTAGGAACTTCCATACAATAAGCAATGAAATAACCGCTATCTACAAGTTACAACCTAGTTATATTACCAGGCATTTCATATTTGCAGATTATTGCAGTATATATTTTATATATCTTGAGTGATGTTAACAGAATTAAATTAATACGGCAATAGTAGTATCGGTGATGGATTTGAATATTTGCGCAACACAAAATCATCCTGGTAAAACGCCCATACTTTTAAATACCAACCATTATCCAAATTATTTGCCAAAAAGCGGGATAAAGTATTAGTTAGTTTTCCGACTTGTGACCATTTTTTCGTGAGTACAAAAATTAATTATATTCGGAAACTTCACCACACATTTTAAGTCCGCAGATCGCCGTTGTATGTTTGAGTAATAATACTTTTATTATTTTATAAATATGAAAATAGGAATCAAAAACTATTTATAATCGGGTAGTTTACCACACATTCTAACTCCACAGATCGCCGTTGTATTTTGTAAATACGAAAATAGGAATCAAAAATTACTATTAATCGCGAGTTTGCCACACAATTTATGTCCACAGATTGCCGTGATATTGTGCCGAATATAATAAGTTTTTGATTCTTATTTTCGTACTCACGAGAAATTGTCACAAGTCGGAAAAAGAATTTATACTTTATCCCGCTTTTTGGGAACTAATTTGGATAATGGTTGCCATTGGTTTGTATTTAAAAGTATGGACTTTTTACTAGGATGATTTTGTGCTGCGTAAAATATTCGAATCCATGACTGATACCACTATTTAAAATGCCTTACCATGTTAATTTAATTCTATTATCATAACTCAAATGTTGGTAAATCGGGCAGTTTACCACACATTTTAAGGCCACAGATCGCCGTTGCATTTTAGAATTATAATAGTTTTATTATTTTGTAAATATGAATCCGAAATTAAATGTAATTGGGCAGTTTACCACGTATTTCATGTCCACAAATACCCGTGGTATTTGGTATTAATACTTTCATTATTTTATCAATATGAAAATAGGAATCAATATTCAATAATATCGGTCAGTTTACCACACATTTTATGTCCACAGATTGTCCATACAACCATGAGTTACGTTGAACGGAATTAAATTAATACGACATGACATTTTAAATGCTGGTACCAGTCATGGAAGGGATTATTTTGCGCAACAAAAAATCATCCTGGTAAAGGATCGATACTTTTAACTATCGTTATCAAAATTATTTGCCAGAAATTATTTTCTAATAAATCGACTTGTAATTTATTGGATATCGTAACAATGACGGCTATAAATACCGTATTTCCCGGCTAATAAGTCCACATGGCAAATAGGACGATGTCTATTTTTAGCACTCAAAAAAGGGGTTTTTCCATATAGGCCTCCAATAAGACTGGTAGAAAAATTGTGTCCCTGTGATATGCGCTAATAATTTTATATGTTTAGAACCAGATCATGTTAGTTTGGTAGAATCATACTCACAGAATTAACTATTTTTAACACTTGAGCGGTAAATTTAAGTTGTAAAGCGGCAATCATTTTGGACAACCTATTAATCCGAATGTTGAAATAATTTTAGAATGTGATAAGTACTACACTGTACGTCCACGGGTTATTTCACAGCTGTGTTTTCCTGTCCCTGTCGTGTTCTGCTGAATCGGCAAAACGAAAGGGTCACAAATCACTTTCACTCGGTGGCCATGTTTCTCTTTAAAGTAACGATAACCGGCCTGCGATTAAATATCATGATTGGAAGACCCTAAGACCCAAATATAAGGTTACACAAATCATGCTTGAGAAGACTAATAAGCAGGCCACATAGAAATAAAATAAACATACTTTCTCAATTAGACACCCCCCCCCCCCCCCAAATCAGGCCGAAATATTGGGCATAGAAAAGCGGTATTTGTCAATTTTTCGACGTAATGGAAATGAATTTGTAAATTAAAAGCCTCGTAGACGAATGTCGGCAATGTCCACCCACGCAAACGTGCAAATGTGTCGCAACACTATGCGACGTACGGTCGCACAGAATATAAACAATCAAAGTGCCGATTCTAATTCATCGTCATTACAATACGTGAGACAGCGTAAAGAGTCGTTTGAAGATTCCCGTAAAACGAAACACCATGTTTACGGCGAAAAGTGGCTACTATTCGTAATTATTCGAAAATCAGCCGAAAAGGTATTCGAATACTATGATATTCGAATATATTCGAATATTCGATTCGTTTTGGACAACCCTGGTCAATATATATATATTTCATGAAACTTTAGAGTGATGTCACAATGAACACCTACATTTTCTATAGTCTAAGCATAGAGCGATGCCTATGGTCCTGTTTTACAGTAAGCCATGGTACAAACTGCTAAATTTAACATGGTTTTTCAAATCTTAGATGTTTTGTAAATCCATCCTCTACCATACCTCAGCGACCCCATCTACCCCATGACCTGTTGTTTGCAACCCTACCTATTTATCATCCTACCTAATTTGGGGTCACGACCCCTGGTTTTGGAACCCCTGCTTTAGAAGGACCAGGACATCAACCCGGTTCGACTTTTCCTACCCAATTTATTACACTCTGAAAGAGTTGATAGGCATATGTGATTAAGATTTTAATCTGTGATGCCAGAGTAGCTTGGTCTAAATGCTGTAATCACCACGCACCATATACACCAGGGGTGGCCAACCTTTCACATACCATGCGCCACGTTTTAAACGTAATGTTTCAGATGCGCCTTAAATCTCTTGTATTCCCACGCCTAATGTCCGCTCATTGTTGAAATTATATAAATTTATAATACACACACATATATACACACGTATATGTAGTTTTTTACAATTTACAACTTCACATGAATAGAAATTAAGCAAGGAAGTATAATAAATAAAACTGATTAATTTTATTTAAGTACCGCCTTTATGAGACTTTTGCTGCTGTTTTACTTTCGCCAGTTTTTTTATTCTTGGAGTTAAGTTTGTTACTGAGAGGAGCAGTGCATTCTTCAAATTTAAATCTGTAAGTCTTGACCTCGCTTTGCTTTTAATTAGTTTCATAGCAGAAAATGTTTATTCACATCTATATGTCGTTCCGAAACGACATATAAAACCCTGAGCAACTTTTCTCAGTTCTGGAAAATTTTCACGAGGTAACGATTGCCAGAACTTGATCATGTCAGATGCACTTGGGACTGAAGAAAGCTCATCAAATTTAATTTTCAATGATGGATGAGTTTTCAAGTCAATTAGTTCCAATTGTATATTGCTTGGCATCTTCATTATGTTTAGTTCACTAAGTGAAAATGGGTTGATAAAAGCAAGTATAGAGTCTTCTTCTTTTGAAATATCATGAAAACGACTTGAATGAATGAATTTCAATGACAGCCGCATATATATAGTTAACTCAACGAAAATTCTCGTATCCACGCAAAAATTCGAGCAATTTACGATAAACAGATTACGATTGATTACGAAACAGGGAACCATTGTGACGCCATGCTTCAAGTAAAAACTACAGCCTTCCTGAAAGTAGGAGAAAAACGTATTCTGTCTTATGAGCATTACGCAATAAAGCTGTTTTTACCAACGAAGAGAAAAGGGTACGATTAAGAAGTAAAGTTAGGCGTAATAATGTGACAATATGCCTTTAGTATCAATATCTACTCTACTCTACCCTCGATTCTAATTGGCCTTTGCTAATCAGCTCTTTGGCCTAGCGTCGCGTGATTTTACTCCAGGCTTCTTCAAAATTAGTACTTGCGTCACAGCAAGCGATTTTACGCTTCGCTTTTGTTGACAACGGTCATTTGAAGTTTGGATGAAAAAGGTGGTATTTAGGGGTCATTTTCAGCATGTTGTGGGTTGATTTATAATTTTAAATTAATTAAATTTTTTAGGCCCGGGCATTTCAACTGGTTGTTCAATGGTTATTGGGAGATATTTGGGAAGTCTGGGCAATGGAAAATCCATGTTTCAAGCTGATAAATGACGATTTTCTATTTTTCTCTTTTTACTTTTTACTCCAGTAGGGAAAAAATAGTAAATTTTACTAATTTTTGATAAAAGTCTAGAATGAATGTCATAAAGTCCGTCCAAAAGCTAACGTCGATAATCGCCTGTTGTTTCTAATTCCAACAAGCCGTAAGTGGACGACGTGGAGTAAGGAGAATAGATTTTAGGTACAATCAAAAGTCACCATGTAAATCGCAAAAAAACGGCTTGGCGTGGAGAAGTCAAGTGCAATTAACAATTTTGGCATAAAAAGGGTTAAAGATGCAATGCGCCACCTCTAATCATGCAATGCGCCACGTTTGGCGCATGCGCCATAGGTTGGCCACCCCTGATATACACAAAATTACTATTAGGTTTTGGCTATTCTTGACATGACAGCAATTAAAAGACTATTTCTTTGATCTAATAGTATCCATTGAAGACTCAACTTAATTTATTAATTATATGTTATGGGTTCCCTGAAATTCGATATCCCTACTCCCATAAAGGGACAAAAAGGAAGAATATTACACATGTAATACTAACTTAGTTACTAACACTGACAAGAAGAGATTTTTGGATTACACATTGTAATTTAAGAAAGCAATTTGAATAAACTCAAAATTTAGTAAACATTGAAAACAATGATGTGAAATTCCATTATTCCGTGCAATGAATAAAAATTACTTATTTTGCACTAAAATCATGACTTGTATTAAACTTTAGAAGACGAATCATACTAAAAAAGATCTTTGTTGCTACAGAGTGTAGTGACAAAGAGCTTCTTATAATAAATTGAAATAGATAATTATGGAAAGCATAAAAATGGCACAAGATGAATAGAACGTAAGTAGAATTAATATTTCTTATATTCTAATGAAACATTGGCTGGCTGTGAATTTTTTTTGCAGATACTTATTGTTATAAACAAGATAGTAAGCACAGCACAGAATAATTTTGGGTACTACTGTAGTATGTGAACCAAGATGACGAACAGACACCGGAACATAGTATGTGTACCAGGTTAGGATTAGGCCTCGGGGACTAGCCAAGTGACTACCGTAATATTTTTACCTGAAAGGTGGTCCTAACCCTAACCTGGTATACATACTATGTTCCGGTGTCCGCCATCTTGGTTCACATACTACGGGAATCGGAGTATCGAATGTTCAAAAATGGAATATAAACATAAAACTCCTGAGATGAGAGTCATCTCAGTTAAATTTATAATTTCTCATATTCTGACGAAACATTATCCAGCCATGCAGATACTTATTTTATGAACAAAATAACATAGCACAGCAGAATTGTTCTTGAACATATTCAAACAAGCATGGAATACCATAAACCTTGAGAGTCATGCCCGTTAAATCCATAATTCTAATTCCAACTACAGGAATTCATGAAAACGAGAATGTTTATCAAACTCACATGCAGTGCAGATCCACCATCAGAATCTCTGGTTTTCATGTCAGCTCCGTGTTTATAAAGTTCTAATATAAGGTCATTCAGTCCTCTGGCTGCTGCTTCGTGTAATGCAGTACGACCACTTTTGTTTCTGCAGAATGAAATAATGTTTGAAATTTCACAGTAAAATATTTCCACAATAATTATTCAATTACTACCACACATATGAAATGAAAAGCAAATTTGAGTATTTCCGTCTTAGGCTGAATTTTACACAAAACCTATTTGGTAAGTACTATTGGAAAAACTGTAGTTTTCATATAAAATTAATCTCAAGATTACATTACATGACTATATTTATTTCTTTTTAAAACCACAATAATGCTGAAAGGCATAATCACCAAAAAAATAAATAAATCCATTTACCGTAACCTAAAAAAAACATAAACAAGAAATTTTTATATATGATAGGCCCTTCACGCCAAACAAGGCTCATTCAGGTACGGCACATTCAAGATGAGGTCATGAAAATGGACTATACAAGCCCGATATTTTTAGTATTAGTCCAATGCTTTATCCATAAACCAGTGGTTCACAAACTTTTTTAGCTACGCCCCCTTTTTGATATTCGTCAAACCTCAAAAATAGCTGGCTAACAATAAGCTGCAATGTACAGATATTAAGGCGAAAGTATGTTTCAATCTAAAGACACGTTGAAAATATGTGGATGGAACGTAAATCATGAAATAAATGAAAATATGTGAATGAAACGTAAATAAACAAATAAATGAAAACACAAATAAGGCAGGCAAGGAAAGGAAAAACGATTGGGCGGATTACTCATATGGCAAATAACGGCCTCTCGCCAGTTACCATTCCATGTCAGGTATGGGATTAGTTGGCCAGTCATTTGTTTCGGATGCATGAAGAAATCCATACCCAACCAGCGATTAAGTGAACCACCCCATGAGGGCGAGAAGTCGACAAACTCATTTACAATACATCAATATTACAAACTAAATTTTTAAATGCACATATATAACCTTTATTAAAAACATACCTTATATCTTTATGTGGACACAGTCTACTTTCAAGAAATTTACGGAAGGTAGCTGCATCAACTGCTTCATCTACTAATTGGTGAAGAATTGTGTTGTCGCCACATTTTCTCAGATGAGGTGGTAGCGATGATCCAGAACAATGTGTACCAAGAGATGTTGGCAACCCGTTTGATCCATTCCTGTTATATGTATTGTGTTTACAAATGAGGGAAACATTATTAAAGTTTGTGATGAATGAGTAACAAACTGGTGTTTTGAAACACTAGAGTAATGCTCAACTATGTGGACATAAATGTTAAATGATTAATGCAATATTAGCAAAAATTACAACTACATGGTAAAATAATGTAACAAATGTTATAAGTTGTAAAAAACAGCAAAATTTTAGCTGAAATATCAGGCCCTGTTGGACTAGAAATTTGGAATCCATGGGCTCATATTTTGGGGAAGAAGCAACAATAACAACATATGAAAACGATCCTAACTCCACATTCAGTTATACTATTCATCGGCATGTTATGATTTTCATCAGTACTACATGAGAAGTTTGCCTCAAAATAAACATATTTGGAACACACCAAACAAATTTCCCAGATAATTATTTCAGTATAGATAGAAACAGCAGACCAAATCAAGGGCCTTGATAATATAGAGAAGAAAACACAAATTAATCTAAGAAGTGGAACATGTTAGTCATATCATTTATTATGGGGATGTTGGGATGTTGGGATCCTAATCAGTTCATGATTATTCCCAGAATTGAGTTTTCGAGCATTCAGGGAGTGCTTAAAAAATTTACTAATGGAGTATACCCTCACAAGTCGCCAGAAACAAATACAAATTCTGCAAACTTTTGAACGAAAAAAGTTGCAAATTGCTAATGCATTTGAATCAACTCATTGTGTAAAAATTTAATCTAAACCTCGGCAGTTAAAGTCATTTGTAGCATAACTGAAATTGCTATAAAACATAATTTGCTTTACTATTTTTGGCACAATAAAACGATATCAATATTTATTCATCTGATGACGGCACTGAGCAGACTGATCAAACAATGTCATGCTTGTTCTTGATGATTATTTATGAGTGGAAACTACTTGCTATTTGTATAACAAGGATTACATTGAGAAGGTTATCACAGAAATTAACCTTTTTGCAAGAGTATTTTTACATTAAAACAAATCATTTAAAAATGTGATATAAATTTTAAATTATGAGAAAAATCAAAATTGAACATCCGGCGCTCCAGAAGTATGTGTACCGAGATGAAAGTAACTAATTTAGTTCGCCTACTTTACATCAAGTTGTGTAAGTTGGGACTGACTACAATGGGCAGGCGGGTATTCACTTAGCTGACACAGAGAGTCCCGAACTCGCAATCGAACTAAAATAAGGAAAATCGGAAGAAAATTATGGCCTAACCTAACCTGTCACTGTGGTACACATACTACGTCTACGGGAGTACCGAACATCCAGCATAATTGTGATTATAGCTGCTGAATTTTTCTCTTTAGTTTCAAAATTTCTTGTAAACATCCCCCTCCCCCCCCCGAATATTCAAGGCCAAGGGCAATTTTACATGAACCTTCCTCAAAATGTGCAAACCAAAAGCGAGGACCACAATGTACATTTACAGCACCACAAATTAAAGTTTGCTCTATATGAGTGAGTTCCTTTTTAGCAGATGATACTAATGGTATCCATTTGTTTTGCAGCACTCAAAATGTTTATGGTTGCATTACTAAAGTGTTTTGATTATTGTATGTATTGTTATTGTATGTTACAATCGATTTTAAAGCGAAAGAGCGAATTTCAGTACAGACAATGTTAATACAGAAGGCCAATAACAAGTTTAATTTGCATAATATGCCTACACTCTAACAAAGGCAAATTATTGAAAAAATAATAAATTCTACTATCTCACAATAAGCCAGTATAATTACAAATTCCTGAAAAATTGTACACAAATGCACTGTAATATTTGTCTGACCAAAGTCAGACTTCCTCAGACAAGCAGTTTACAAGAATGACAAGAAAAGAATAGTCATGCATTGAGGAAGAATAGGGAGTTAGTCTCGCATAACCCCAACTGGAAGCACTAATATTTGAAATAAAATTATCATCAATATTACTTGTAAAATCTTATTAGTTGATCGAGACCGACAAAAGGAGGACCATTATCAATACTGAAGCATCCGGAATGTGGTGATGTATTGATTTGAAAATGCTGACTTTCGTCTTTGTGTATCAGTGATAAAACGTAACTCCCAGGAACATTAACACTCTCACGAACAATAAATTGGCCCTGTAAAAATATAAAACAAAATGACCAATTGAAAAAAATGATAGATCAGGAATATACTACCATAGAACATATAAACAGGAAGTTGACATAAAATATAGACATTTACACAATTTCATTTTTGTATGAAAAAGACAAGTAAAAATCATCAACTGGATTGAAAGGAAGGCTTTTAATAAAACAACTGATACAAATATAAACATTTACACAATTTCATTTTTGTATGGAAAAGACAAGGAAGTAAAAATCATCAACTGGATTGAAAGGAAGGCTTTTGATAAAACAACTAAAACAAATATAAACGAGGACTATTGAAATTTGGTTTGAAATATATTTTATCACTACCTATATCGGAATTTCGGAAATAAAGCATTTCTGAGCAAAAATATTTTGTACGACAAAATGATTTAAAACTTTTGAGCCATGGGCTCAACAAGAAAAAGGGTACTCCCGTAGTTGATGTACCAGGTTAGGGTTAGGCCATGATTTGTTTGATTTTCCTTATTTTAGTTCTATTACGAGTTCGGGGACTGTTTGTGTTAGTCAAGTGAATATACTCCCTGCTCATAAGCTTCAATCCCTTTACACAACTTGATGTAAAGTAGGCGAACAAAATTAGTTACCACCATATTGGTACACACACTTCTGGAGCGCCAGAAAAAGAATAGTCAATACAAATTCCAAAAAAAGACTCCAATTCAGGAAATACCTCTGGATATGTTTAACTGACTCGTATAAAATTGTGGAGAATATGACTACATTAAGTTCAAGATATAGTTTCGTAGGGTTTTGGAACATGAAACTTGTTTGTCACACATTGTTACATCATTGTCTCGGTATGGGAATGTAGAATTTCAGTATTGTTGAATTTTGATTTACAACAAGTTATGAGATGGAAATGATAATTGATAATGATAATTGATTTTACAAAATACGGCACTTCGTAAGATGCGAAATTTTAGATTAATGCTTTCATTTTTGAAATTTCGTTTTTTCCAAATATTTTATATATTCTTATACCGGTAGCCAAGTCAGGTTAAAAATTGCAAAATAATGCATATATACTGAATATATATTTTCAACTACAACTTTACAAGATCCAAGTAAACCAATTAGACAACAGAGTAAAAATATCTAGGAAATGCCAGCCGGAAGAGAATATGTCATATACTAAATACATAGTACACAGACCTGTTTCATGCCTCCTTTTTTCAGGATGTGAATTGCATTTCCTCTGGTAAGCTTGCCATGAAACCACTTGTTCTGAACAAAAGTAATGAATCGATCAGTCATAAATCCAAGTCAAAATTGATAAAAAAATATTATTATCAGCGGATCCATTAATGGTGCATTAAATTCTTAAATATTGGCAACAACTATGTAGTAAGAGGGCTTCGCAGCACTTGCCAATGACATTTTATGGAAGTTATGACATCTGAGAAGCAGCCAACCTATGCCAAAGCAACAATGAAAATTGGACATAAAAACTCCATTGTGCTTCGTGCTATAGTCATTTATTGCTTGCTGAAAGAATATGTCTTAAAAATAGACTAGACCATTGATTTGGCTATTGTCCATAAAGATTTTTGACAAATTTTAAAATTATGGGTAAATTTGAATTTTATATAATGCAAAATAAAAAATGTACCTTGGCAATGACTAATATTGAAATAGTTTACTGCAAGTGCCAATGCATTTGAATATGAAATATTAAATATATTTTCAAGACATAAATTTGCATAAATTATTGTGAATTGATAGAAACTGAAATTGGTAATGCAGAAAAGTTTAGATGAATATTATTCTGATGGATTTCCAATTTTTACAGTGTCAGACGTTAAACAAGTATGTTTTATGTATAGCCAAAAAGTCAAGTGCGTATAATGAGATATTTTCAATGAGAAGTATTATGAATTCTTCCTAAAATCATATTCACTAATTTGAATATCATGAATTTGTAATGTATTCAAATTTTCAGTTCGTTTTGGGCATCTTTGAAAGTGATATAATAATATTTTGGAACATACTAGAATACATACACACTCCAACTTTGGTGAAATGTTCGGCAAATTTGTTTGAAAAAAAGCATTGAAAAATTTGCACTTCCTGAAACATTTAATATTAAGGGCAAACATGGTAGAATTATCATAAACTGGAATTTCCCCAACATCTTGTGCACTGCTTAATTTGTATTATAATATTTTCTGATATGTTGCATATTCTCATTGCTGGCAAGGCATACATGTTGCATACATATGATGAATGTGTACATGATTGCTTTCAATGGCACAATCCAAGCCCACTTCCCTTTTTGAGTATCATTACATCATGCACACAAAATATCATGATAAATGACAAGTTATACAGTTAACTGCAACGCTCATCATACATTTGCAAGGATAAAACTGACACATTGTTTGCCATTTAGTCTGTTGCCATTATCATAACAGAGATTTGTCAATGTGAATTTTTACTGTAATTTATATAGGTTATACATATTTGAAATGAATTAGGCTAAAATTAAATAAACAAATTTTACATTGTATAAATTTAGATATTGCTTAAAATTTATATTTTATTTCTGAATACCGTTGCCAAACTAAACTTTTGGCAGCATCCTAATATGTATTTAGTAGGTCAAAAAGTCTTATTACTGTAATTTTGATTTTTGCATTATGACAATATTGATTGGTGGTCTATTCCGAGACCATACCACAGGCTGATCAATGAAGTCGATCTGTATAATAGCGTATAATATAAAATACAAGCTTTCGTATATTAATGACAACAGACATAAAACAAAAATATTGCTTCCTCATATTAAAATTGGCACGACTGACTCATGTTAATAAAAAAGACCATTGAATAGTTACAAGGTATACATGCAGTCATATGTAATATCCATAATAATGTGCATATAATGTGATGGCTTATTATGCAGGATATCTATAAAATAATTTATATAATGTGCTATTTATTATATGGATCAATTTTATGAAGCTTACACTTCACATAATATTATACCAACTGTAACATGAAAAAGCAAACAAATTAAAGTTCGGTTATTCAATAGTTCAACTATGCATAACCTTGATGATCTAAATATTTTTGAAAGTCAATAATTACATCATTAATGATTGACTATCTAAGCAAATCAACATGACATTGAAGACATCAGATGCACCAAGTTGCAATATTCAATGCTGTAATGTATACAGTCTGGTTTTTTATAAACTCTAAAACAATTATCTCATTTCCTTATTGTGAAAGATGTTTTGGTCGAAACTAGTTTTCCTGTTGCAACAGTTTTCCAAGCAAATAATGGAAATTAAGTAATAGTCTTTTTGGGATTATATTTCGATGATATACATTGTGAATTTCCCATAATACCTGATTTATTGATATTATTCATGACATTATAAACCAGGGGTGAGCAACAGGTGGCCCACAGGCCACAAAGCGGCCCGCCAAGCCATTTAGTGTGGCCCTTGTCAACACTCAGATTTTTTCCCATCAAGCCCAAAATCATAATCCAACAGTTTATGTTCAAAAAGATGCTCACACAGATAAAAAAATAAATGTTTTTTGCTCTTGTCCCCAAGTTTTGCCGCCAACTTTATTACTGTAATTCATTGAGCACATGGAAAAGTAAATTTTTTCTGTGGTCTAGCTAGTTAGTTATATGGCCCACACAACACGACAAAAAAAGTTGCACACCTCTGGTTCACCTCTTTCTGGTTCGGCATTGACTAACCAATTCGTTACACTCTGGTTGAGGTTGTGAGCATGGGCTTAATCAGAGATGAGTAAACTGTAGGAAATTAGAGATCTATTTTTTAAACAATTAACTTACCTCAGCATCTTGCTTCGCAGATTTTGTGTTGTGATCATTGTACAGTTGAATTATGTCTGCGATTGTCTCACCAGCTTGAATCCTTTGTATAATAGTTTTACCTCCAAGCGGTCGAGGCATTTTTGAAGGCATGGAAGTTTGTGATTAATTAAAATTTATCAGCATCATTTTGTTTTGGAAAGTGATTTTCTGTAAACAAGTGAAATACAGATTGCCTTACTGGCATCATGGCTCTTGAAACACAAAAATAATATCCAATTTGTATCATTTCATTGAAATAATTTCACGAATTCAAAAATCCATTCTAGTATATGAACGTGAATATCTCAACAAAACTAATGGTTGTTATTGGACACAAAGTCGACCTCTAGATTGTTTGCTGTTGTTGTTGGGGTTTTTAAAAAATCTATTTTCCCTACAACAAAAGGACAGATTGATTTTAAATACTTAATTAAAGATAGAATAAGTCGCTATTATTTCACCTATTTTTTCATGTTTTCTCTGCCCAAATTTTGACGGTTTTCGAAATTGCATTTATATCTGTATATGGACGCTATGTTTGACAAAAACAAACAACATCTAATTTATTAGGATGGAACTGAAACCTTGACACAGACTCCAACCGAACTTTGTATCTCAATCCACAGATATGCGACTGAATATATCAGTATATCATGATAAAATACTAAGAAAAACAACTATCAACATTCATATACCAACTCAGAACAGCCAAAATGACAATGAAAAACTATTACACAAAGTGACTGAGACTGTATAATATGTCAGGTCAATATTCTGCTATTAGATCAGCAGACTTGGAGCATTATTGCCATCTACATTAGGAGCGTAACATGATTACTCAGATGATTTGGACAAATAAATATATCAGAATTATGAATCAGAACAAATCCTTGTGACTGTATAAAATCTTTTCTTAGGACAATGGCAATTTGTTATGGGTAAAATACTAGCCTATAATACATTACATGGAGCTATAATTGGAAATAAAAAGCGAAAAAACTTGATTGCTATGATCAGAAAAAATTGTTCAGTTTTGAGAATGTTTTTCAGTACAGTAGGGCACAATTCTACGATTCCAAGATGTCCCTACATTTAATTCAATCAAACAACCCTCTATTTGCCTCTAAAACAAGGGTGATCAGGCACGATGGCAGATGCTTGTCTCGATAATAATTTAAATCAATCGCAACGTGTGTCCACCATCATATAGCCAAAATTGCATTTTTTGCTAAAATTGTAAAAACTCTCGAATGCTACAATTATTATTTTTTTCCTCTGGCAAAGCGAAGTATTTTTTTCCAAATCCAATGGTGACGTTTCTAGATGGTGCTTTCTTTTAGTTTGTTGCACATTTGATTTGTGTCGATAAGGAGGCCCAGACTGTCATGTAAAAGAGGAGTATACACTCACTGTTGTAATTGATGTCTTCTAATGGGGGGGGGGGTATTCTTGGAAACGAAGAACTGTGCCATACCGAAATAGAACAGAGATAAAATTTACTTATTTATCCTGGGGGGAAAAGGTGATCGGATCAGATGGCTTAATCATATGGCGAACCACGGCCTCTCGTCCGGTTACCAGTCAATGTCAGGTATGGGATTAGTTAGCCAGATAATCAAAAATAAGCTGTTATCTGAATTAGGACTATGAAAAGTAACAAATGTATGCAATATATGACTCAAGTCTGGCAATAACATATGCTCAACTCAATAATTGGTCACAAATCAAAGTCCGAACTATTTTTGTAAACATATCTAGTATTCCTTTAAAATGGCAAACACGTTTCTGATGAACTCAGTACTATTGTGTCAATATTATATTATAAATGAAATAGCGGGATGACGAAGAATTCATACTAATCACCTACTGCTTCGTACTCACTATTCTACAGAGCTGAATATAATTCATAACTACAGAACTAAAATGTGATTAAATAACATACTTCTATGGTCAATGTAATATTTTAGATGAACTGACGAACTAGACTGACATGTCGATATTATTTTCTCATATAACTGCACTCTTCCTTATTTTCTCATAGTTTTAAGTTTGGTTCTTAATCATGGTTTTGATATTATGAAGATGAAAACCCACCAACCGCACCAAGGTAATTTATAACCTAACGTAATAAGAAATTCGTGAGCCTTGTTATTAATATTATAGAGTCATATTCAGTATATTGAAAAAAAAATGACTGTGGCAATATTAGTAACTATGAACTGGAGGTGGAAAAAGTTTCAGTGAAGAATGTTCACGCTAAAATTAATATAATTTTCAGTGTTGCAAAAATGAACACAATCTACACAACATCTGAATCTGGTATTTGCTTTTAAATTATTTTCACAAGCCCAGTTGTACATTTCAGTAACCTAATACGGTAGCAGTATAGTGGCCACAAAGTGTTTCACACTGTCACACTCGGTCACTATAGTCAGATAGTTTTATTTGTATATTCTTACTATTTCATGTCTGTTGTCCTACTTTACTGCTAGCAGTTACACTTGTTGGGGTGCATGTCGCACATCTGTGTCTTAGGCCAGTACGCTACCGGTACACAGCACACTATCCAAATTCCAAGAATGTCCCTCCATTTGGCTCAATAAAAACAAACACTCTATGTGTCTCACAAAAGAGGAGCGTCTGGGAACACGTCAGATGCTTCATATCGTGCCATGCTTGTCTCAATAACAATCTAAATTAATCGCCGCTGTCACGTGACCAAAATTGCCATTTTTTGCTAAGAACTCTCGAATGCCACGATAAAAAAATTTTTTCTTCTGTAAATCGGATTATTTTTTCCCAAGAAATTTAATGATGACGTTATTAGATTGCGCTTTTCTGTAGTATTTTGCGCAACTCCATTATACTGTACATTGAGGGACAACAGTGTCCAGGCGTCTCCCAAAAGAGGGGTGTCTGATCATCTGTAAAATTTGTTTCTCTGAAATGGGACAATGTCACCCCATCTGTATAGTGTGCCGTACTGCGGTAAGGTCTTGAACATGTACCTAAACATAGATAGCAAAATTTTGCGTGTTTTTTGAATGGTGTGATAAATTTTTCTCTGTCCCAAGCAGAATGTCATCATAGATCATCTATCCATCGCTATATAATACCAATACATCCCATTTAATTAAACAATTATTTTTTGCCTGTAATAAATAGTTCAGAGCGTTCCCCTTCACCCAATCATTGAAACATCTACTCGCAGTTTTATTTTTTGTTTTTCAGATTACTTCAAAGTGATTAAATGAAGTAAAACACATAATGAAAAAATCAAACAAAGACTCCGATATCCTGTGAAATAACAACCTTATTCCTATATCCTTGTCTGAAATCAATACCCAAGAATGAAAAACCTCGCTTACACCCTTTGTAACCAATTTATTTCCACATCCTACTTTACCTTATTATAGTAATTTTACTGTTACCGATAACTTTAATTACATATTACAATCTGACTATAATTTGGCAATAATAGGCTCTAATTTGAGGAATGAAACGGTCTCGCCCACCTCTTCATGCACCCAATTCTGGCAACTTTGGTTGGGCAACTTGGCATTTGACTCCAATTATAATCAGCTTGGCAATATGTTTTCAATAGAATCTTCCTTTTATATTTTAATTAACAATTAGAAGATCGATCAACTTGGCAATGGCAACCATTACAAAAATATCAATATGCTGTGGCAAATAATTTTTTTCTTTCCTAGTATTTATTCATTTTTTTTTGTTTACTGTATAGTATACCCTAAAATTTAACGCGTTTTATTCTTACATAACTTCTCAGTGCTGCAGTGGTTTTGTGTGTGGCTGGTGGGTGCATGTGAGCCTGTGTGAAATAACTTAATAATTTTAGGAGAGTAAACACGTACCCGGTACCGGTACCACTTCCTCTTGGCAAAACCTTCCATCTTATATTTCGTACGTTATAAACCTTATCTAAGGTTTCGTTTGCTCCCCTGATTTCATAATCAGTTTTTATTTATTTGTTTTTATCTGTCAAATGTATTGTTACAGTGTTATGCTGATTACAGGATTATGGAGTCGAAATAAACTCAAAAACTTATTATTATTATCCAGTCTATGTTATACAGTTATACCTGTGTATATGGTACTGTTCAATTATTATAGTAATACAGTAATAATGCATAACACAGTACAGCAGTACCGGTAATAAGAAGTCTTTATAATACAGTAATACCTGAATACCGGTATATTATATATAAAATATATTAGGGCGGCTAACTGGCTGGCACAGGTCTGCAGGTAGAACTATATATTCACCATGTTAGAACGTGGCTTAATAAGATACTCCACAAGCTGACAAGAAAAAACTCTTGATATTAAATAGATATTCTTTAATAATACCGGTACAGTACGGTACCAGGTACAGAGGTACCGGTCATAGATGGGACCCTTTTTTTTTTTTTTTTTTTTTTTTTTTTTTTTTTTTTTTTTTTTTTTTGCCAAATTTAATTCCAGAGCCAATATGGAATTATTTAATTATGTTTTTGAAGCCAATTAAATTTTCAGTTTTTGTTTTATATAATTTTTTTATTTTTTTGGAAACCAATTGCATGTATTGCGTTCCAATTACGGTAATCGTAGAAATTTAAAACAGTTGTATAAACAATTAATAATACATATCAAACCCAGTGATGATAATCCATTTTTCGTCATATATCCGTTTGTATTGAAGATTGTCCATATTTCGTCATAAATATAGCATTTTTATGTACATATATAATTAATTATTTTATATTAGCATGGAAAAAGAGAAGGTTTCAAAAAATTAGACAGAAAATTCAAAAACCTATCATGCTACTAGATTTTCATTTAATCTGTCTATGTTATGCAATCATTTATATAGTCAAACCTCCTAAATCAAGACAATCTCAATTTCTTCAACTCATTATCGATTTTTGTAGTACATCATCAACAATTTCGTTAGATAATATTCTTTGCCTATCAAAATCTGACATTAATCTGATTACACCCAGGAGTTTGCATTTAAAAATAGCTCGCAAGTTACATTGCATTTGGAATACATCATCATATTTGACACTATTCCTGAACTCCCATATGGCTGATTTCCCACATTGAATGATTAATGATACCACTTCACTATGAATATTATTAGCAATAATTATGTCACAATTGATTTCCCTTACATTGCACCACTGCCAAAAGTCACTTATCCAATCACAATAACAAAATAAATGTATACAGGTTTCTTCATTTTCATTACAAAATACACATTGTCCATTCTCATCATCAAACCAATATTTTAATTTGTCCCCCGTAGGTAAACCATTATGTAAAATTTTCCAACTTAGAATTTTATATTTATTTGAGAGTTTATATTGCCAAATATTTGACCAGTCTATAGGAATATTCAAATTGAATTTTTGTGTAATGTACATATCATGCCGTGTAGCAATTTCTGTGATTTTCCTTATTTTCAATAAACTACTTATTTTTTTGGTGGATAAATTGGAGTTCATATATCTATCGATTCCAAGTCTGTTTTCGGGTGAATTATGATTTCTCGATAGAATTTCTTTCCAGCTAATAGGTAGATTGCCCCAAACCTGTTGGATTTCACTAGAGCATCTATTTAAATAAAAGAGCTTTCTTCTGTGATCCCCAATTTGATCAATAGAATATATTCTATTTGTTAAATAATGCACAGTGTTATCCACAATATCAGCCACAGAAATGACTTTTGCTTGGATCCATTTGGACGAAAATCTAAAATTTTGCTCTGAGATTAAGGGATTGTACCATAAAATTTCATTTTTAACCTCTGTAATATTAAAGGGATGATTTCTCTCCAACTTAATATCCTTGAATGAATTGATAATGGCGGTATAAAAATTAGGTATGGTAGTTACTTTGTCAAATTGGACTTTCAAATACAGACATTCCAAATTATCTTTGGACAAAATATTACAATAATTATTAATAAAATAATTGGCTCTTTTACTCCATGGCCTACTCTCGTTTTTGAGGATTTTAAAAATCCATTTGACCTGAAGAGCTTTTATTTGGCTCCTGAGGTCTAACATATTCAAACCTCCGGATGTGAAAATATTAGATGTAATTTGTCTTGACACTAGTTGAGTTTTATTATTCCAAATGAATTTCCATATTATAGATTCTAATTTTCGAACGAAGTTTCCTGGCATAATTTCAAAATTGGCAATGTGCCACACTTTGGATAACATTAATGATTTGACAATAATAATTTTTCCTATCATTGATAACTTCCGTCCCTGCCATAAATTTACTACATTTTGAATTGAGTTAATGATTTTCAACCAGTTTTTATCTCTTGATACAACATTGTTTCCTATATAAGCTCCTAGAATTTTAAGCTCTTCTTGAATTTGAATACCCTTGTATGAAGGTCCTAAGTTTAGCCGTTTTGCTGACCCACACAACATTATGTTGCATTTTGGAATATTTATTCTCAAGCCTGTAGCTTTTTCAAATTCTGCCATTAATTTTAATACTTCATCTATGGAGGATAAACTTTCTACTGTGACAATAGTGTCATCCGCAAAACCTTTATATTTCTCTCTATCTCCTGCACAATTTTGAAAACCTATTATTGCTCTATTGTATCTGATGCTGGATGCTAACAATTCGGACATTATAATATATAAAAGTGGGGCAAGGGGGCAACCTTGTCTAACTCCTCGTGTTATACTAAATTGCTTTGATAAAAATCCATTTGTTATTATTTTTGCATTGGTGTTGTTAAATAGGGTATTGACCCATCGAATGAAATAATTACCAAAATTAACTTTTTTTAATATTCTTAGTAACAAAACTCTATCAACAGTATCGTAAGCCTTTTCTTGGTCTATACTAAAAATTATTAACGGTTGGTTTTGTTTATTCGCCCAAAAAATGTCATCTCTTATTGTTAATAAATTTTCATGAATCGTTCTTCCTTCAATAAATCCTGTTTGGTCATGATTTATTATATCAGGCAGTACTGCTTTCATTCTCAAAGCTAAAACTTTTGCGATTAATTTATATTCGAAATTAAGTAGAGTAATAGGTCTCCAATTTTTTATATCATTTTTATCTCCTTTTTTATAAAGTAAAGTTATTACACCAAGACTTGTGTTCTGAGACAGACATGATTGTTTATGATAACTATTATAGATTAGTAAGAGAATTGGGCGCAATTGTTTCCAAAATTTGACATAAAACTCTTTTGTTAAACCATCTAGGCCGGGGGATTTATTTAACTTCATTTGTTTGAACGCATTTTCCAATTCCTCTTCTGTTAATTTGTTATCCATTTCTTGTTTTTGCTCATCTGACACTTTTTGCTGATAATTATTTAATAAATAATTTTGAATATTAACGTCCAAATTTTCATCACTTTGATACAGATTTTTATAAAATTGGACCTGTTCTTCCTGAATTTCTTTACATGTATAAACTAAAGAGTTGTCAGATTTCCTCAAAGATTTGAACATTTTTGCTTTACCTTTAGATTTCTCTAAATTCAAAAAATATTTATTCGATTTTTCCCCTTTTTCCGCCCAATTAACTCTAGCCCTAATTATTGCCCCCTTGGATTTTTGTTCATAATACTCCTTAATTTCTAATTCTGTATCATGTATTGCTTGAAGAGTGTCCTCCTCCTCTATATTATCTTGCATTTCCCTGTATGCTTCTCTATATTTTACTAGTAATTTATCTTCCCTTTGATTATCTGATTCTTTTTTTATTTTACTACAATGGATTGCCCATATTTTTATTTTGGATTTACATGTGTCCCAAAAAGCTCCCTTTTCTGCATCATCCAAGTTACATAATTTAAAATGCCATGCCTGTAGTATTGATTCAATTCCCAGGATAAAATACTCAAATTCAATCAGTTGTGCATTAAATTTCCAATAACCCGGTCCTCTTTTTACATTTTTAAAGGATGAAGTAACAATTTGAAATGGATAGTGGTCAGAAAAGGTGGCCATTTCAACATCTGTTCTAATAACATTATAGATTTGATTTGAAGATAAATACCATCTATCTAAACGACTCTGGGCCATTCGCGAACAGCCTCTTTTTTGTTTCCATGTATATACTTTAGAATTTAAATTTAAATGACGCCAAATATCAACAAGATTCCATTTATCTATAATTTCCTCCAATTTTACAATACTATTATCTCTTCTGAAATTTTGTTCCGGGTATTTATCTAGTTTATCTAACACGCAATTAAAGTCACCTCCCAGCCAAATTTGATATCGTGGAGTTGTTAACAAACTTATATAAAATTCAATTTTACTATCAATAAACTCAAAAAATTCTTTTCTATCCCTACAAGAATTTGGTGCATATATATTTATTAACATATGGAGAGATTCAGATGATTGCCAAGTCAAAATTATATATCTACCATTTATGTCAATTTCTTTAATAAATAAGTCTGAATCCATTTTACTTGAAAATAAAATTGCTACACCACATGTTATATTAGAACTTACGGACCAAAATGCGTTATTCCCCCATTCCTTTGTCCAATCGTCTGCTTCTTCATCTGACCCACAATGCGTTTCTTGCAGGCAAATTATGTCTGATTTTCCCCTTTTTAAAAATTCAAAAATTGATTTTCGTTTAGCCATGTTTCGAATTCCCTTAACGTTATAAGTTAAAACCTTTACTCCCTCTTTAAAATGCATGATGTGTATCCTGTATGAAGAAAAAGAAAACTATGATAATATCTCCCTATGTAAGCAAAAAATACTTCACTTCTAATACGAGCTAATGTGGGCTATCAAATTGCATGTATCAGTGTAGTGAGTTTCAACTTCCAGTTTTATCCAATGCATGTTGGTATTTTTTCACATGCTTCTTGGCTATTGGAGGGCTGTCGTCTGTCGCCCTTTTTAGCTTTGGTTCTCTAAGTGTCACATATTCGTTTATATTTTCGATGACTACTTCCGCTCCTGTTGCACTGAGATGCATCATATCATCTAAATAATAGCTGTCCATGATTTTTTCTTCTGAGAAAGAATCTGGTTTTGGGACAAATACTACTCCTTGTTTCAGTGCTTCTTTTTCAAGTTGTTTGTTAATCCTGTCACAACCATATTTACCAGCACTTCTTCCATGAATTGGTATGATGCCACAGATATAAACATTGTCACTATATTCCCTTGCTTTGTGTATCATTTCCCGTATATCTTGTTTAATTTCGTCGTCTGTTTTATGGGTATCGTTTGTACCTGCATAAACAACAATTTTTCCAAATTTCCTTTGTTCATTTTCTATTTCGAAGGTTATGCGTTCAAAAGTTCCTCCTGAGTAAGTTCTTTTTATAATCTTTTTGTTTTTAATTTTTCTTTGCATGTGCGCCATCTGGGAGTCGCCAATGAGTAGAATTTCATTCTTGTTCTCCGACTGGTTGCTGGCTGTTAACATATTTTCAGTTTCAGTGGCTTCCATTGATGAGTCTGGTTTATTCTCGGCGCTCTTGTCCTTCCTGGGATTTATCTTCGCAACATTGCTATTTGCTGACCTAGTATCTATTGTGGTATTTGTTATTTTCTTCGAGGATTCAGGATTTATTGTTTTTTGTATTGTATTTCTCATCTCAACGTTATTTATTGGATTCCCTCTAGTTATTTCTTGCCCTGAGTTTGAGACTCCGGCATTATTCTGGGATATATTTTTATTTCCAGTTTTTGTTGATGGTGACTGTGTATTTTGTTTGTTTACACTTGTTTGTTTCTGTAATTCTTTTGTTATTTCACTGATTACGGAAACGGTTTGATCTCTGGCAGCTCTTTCATAAGATTTTGACGTATCTGTATTTTCTTGATTAGCATTTTGACTTTTTTGGATTTGTTTTTTCTCAATACAATCTTTCTCTAAATGGGGTTTTCCTTTTCCTCCACAATATTTGCATTTCCTTCGTCTTGGACAAGCCTCCACTTCGTGACTTAGAGAATGGCATATGTAACACCAATTGTCAAATTTCCTCAAGTTAGCTGGTCTTGTGGTGTAATAAACCCCAAATTCATCACCTGTACAGCTACTTGGAAGTCTGACTATTGGTGGAATGTCACTATGCATGATTATTTTGCACTTTCTGATTCCGTTTTCCGTACCATCATCGTCCAAATATCTGTTGAACGACTTTATCTCCCCAAATTTTGATAAAATTTTATTAATTGTGTTGTCTGGTACTTCCACAGGTACATAGCTGAGTGTTACCTCAGTGGCATTAGAATATACCTCTTCTGGTTTGGCATTGTATACATTTTCCTGGTGTTTGTATGAAATTCCATTTTTGATTATTTTATCATAGAATTCTTTGGTTTTCAATTTGATCCTCCAGCAGCTCTTCTTATCCAAAAAGTATATGCTAGATATGCTTCCTATTGCCGTTTGATCATATATCAATTTCTTTATTTCTTCTCTTTTCAACCATCTGTTGTAGGGAAATTTGATGTTAAAAGTATTTATGTGTTCTACAAATTCTTCTTCTTCTTCCATTCTATCACTTTCTTCATTTGCCTCCTCCTCGTCGTCTCCGTCTGGCATACTTCAGGCCTTCTGCAAATTCAGGTTACAATACTAGCTACCGGTAACACTGCAATAACTTAATCTTAATTATACAGCGAATAATGGGACCCCATCCAACCATCCCTGTCAAGTGCAGTTTTAAGTATTCTGTGGCGCCTGCAGCTGCCACAAAACCATGGCGGTATTTCCATACCATGGCCGCTACGGCCAAACCTATGGCAACTGACATTTTAGCTGCCACAGACCAATGTCGAGCTGCCGTTACCGCGGCAGCAAATTGAAAACCAATGACAGGTAAAATTTTTCTGCCGTAACCGCGGCAGGTGGGCCGTAAAGACAAGGCTGTCCCTTATGGTGACAAATATTGGGTAAGTTGGAACGTTTTTCTTATGGATACAGTTTTGGTGGATTTGGGGTTAGGGTTAGGGTTTAAGTACATATAATTCCACATGGTCAATTAAAATCTGGTACATTAATTTGTTAATATACCGTTGATACTGATTACTGAATACTGAATAGCGCTATAAAACCATGGCAAGAGCTGCCGCGGTTCGTTCGTGGCAGGAGCTGCCATGAAGTGGTAAGAACTGCGCCTCATCCCTGTTCAAATACTCGCTTGAAGATGTAAATACCCACTAGCATATGAATGCACAATTTTACACAAATTGGCACTGACAACCAACTGAATGCATTCAGCATTGCTGTCAGATACGGTATCGGTTCTGGTACAAAAGAAACGCATCCACCGGTATTTTAGTCGTTGGCATCCACTCAGTGGGCACGGCTTTTATCATGGCACAGATCATAAGTCACAGGGATAACCCGCGCCGGTCATTCGTCGATAGTTGAGCATCCACGGTAAGAAAAAGTTGTCGAACGCTAAATTGTCGTTGTTGTTGCGGTTTTTATAACGTAATATTGGCCCGAATTGTTTAATAGTGCAATTGTTCGATTTGAGTAAGTAAGTGGTTCCCAAATTTTTTGTTTGCTACGACGACGAGGAGTCCAGCAATCCTCTTGTGTATAATTCTAGTCAACGAGATTCGAACCCACGCAGGGTAATGAGAGATGCAGTGGCAAGCGTATTCCTAACGTTTAGCACGATGAGCCAATATGCAATATATGGGATTAAAGACCCCGAGAACGTCGATCTATTATAAGGATGGAGATTTTGTTTGACATATGCGTATGTAAAAAAAAAGCAAACTGCGGTTACTGCGAACCCCAGCCGCGAAAGTGGCTAAATTCTGATTGGCCACTTTGGCATTAGGTTACTCCAATTATAATCAGCTGACGATATCTTTTGAGGGATATTTTTCTATCCACAGTATATAACTTTTTTGTTGACTAATTCGGTATCCAATTTGGCAATTCTCATAAAATTATTAATTTACTAATCAGTTAATTTTTTCAATACTAGGCCGCGAGCCGAGGCCTTGAAAAACGCCTAGAAAGTGAGTTTCGTAGCGCACATCTGGTAACTAAATGAATTCTTTAGTTGTATGAGAATGAACATACTGAACGCATTACTGCTCGTTCCACAATCCTGATACAAAATTGAATATAAGGTCCCTGGGAACACATACATAAGAACTATGCAATTCAAGAGCCCTACAGCACACTAACACAAATGTATTTCTGTAACGTCTTGCCTGACCAAAATCTGACTTCCTCAGTCAATCATAATTTATTAGGTAGATTACGAAAAATATGGCATACATGTAACCAACAACAAAAAATATTTTAATTGTGTGACAGGATTCGCGAAGAACCTCGAAAGGTCTTCAAGCATGGACACCAACAACGCTGATTCTGATTAGCGAATAAATTTTATGTAATAACCACAAGCAGTTTACAACAAGAACAGCATAAGAGGTTACATTCACTTTATAGAAGCTATCAAACGTATTTATTTTTAAGCAATGAAGTCACAAATTAACATCGTGAGCACAAAAACACACATAAATCAGTTATTTCTCACTTTGAAATTTACAAGAAAAGTCAAGAAAATTAAATGAATGTGCAATATGTACATAACATAGTGAACAGAAATATTACAATTAGTCTTTTTTTTAGTTTATGTGGTTAGGTATTTGAACAAAGGGAATATTTTTTAGAAACAGGACTACGACGCTAACAGATTTCGAAAAAAAAAAATAAATAATATTTATTAAATCAATTTCAATATCTAATCCACTTTCTTCTGAATTGTTTCCGAAATCCACTATCGCGAAGATGTGGATATCTGGAAAAAAGACGTTCCTGGTATCATTTACATTCTTCATATCTTCTCCATACAGTGAACAAACAAATTCCTCAGCTTTATTTATTAATGCCTCGTTAACCTCAAAAAATCTTCGTATTTGAGAAAAAATGAACTGAAAGACTCAATGAAGTCCCCAACATCAGTTTGATGGACAGTTCCAATTGCAGAAACGCGAGAAAGTATTTCATTATGAATATCCCATCTAAGCTGTTTGCAACTGTTATGATTCTCATATTCCTTTACGCTTCAAGACTTCTTGTTCGATCCATTTTATAGCACTAATAGCAGCAGGGATTAGAGCCTGCGTTAGGTTGAATTGGTGGAACATTGCCGTATTCTTTTGTAGTACAGTATCTAAAATGAGGAAGAAAATCATATTTGAAATAGCATGAGTGTAAAAATATCACTAAATACTGACTAATACATAATGCATTTTATCTGATGTACTCAATAAGCGTATACATGCTCATTGCATGTACTACAGTCCTGCAGTGTTTGCATACCGGTACTAGACTATATCTACACTGAATTTCGATATATCACAATCTGAAATGCCCTGTCGACCAGTGATTCCCAAAGTGGGCGATATCGCCCCCCGGTGGGCGAAAACGATACAGAGGAGGGCGAAAAAGTCGAAGGGGGCGATAGGGGGGCGATTTCGCGAAACCTGTTTTTGTTCGGCGCATCGATGCACTAGATTACTGTACTCTGCGTGCTTTCGTATGTTTGAATCACGTGGGCGATTATCACACGCGAAAGGATTGCTGGACTTGTCTTCGCAGCAAGGCACGGCAGTTTGCGTATACCAGTGGTCAGCAAATACGGCCGGAGTAAAATATGTCTACATAAATACATTTTATCTACCTATCTCTTCTAATTGAAACCATTCAACAATTTGTTTTTTAAAAGTACCGGTTAAGAATTTTAGTCTAGTCTATCACAGCTATTTCTATACGAATTTTTGATTACTGTGATTAAACTGAGACTCCTAGGAAGACAAAGTGATCGTTGACTTGTTTGATTATGTCTGACCGGATGCGTAAGGGGGCATTATTCCGTTTATTTTTGCATCTTGCTGATTGGCCAATGTCACGAAGTAAACAAGGAAATCTATGCTCGGCGAAACACCCTAGCGGCGGTTTTGTCTAAGTATTTCATTTATAATCTACGCAAGGAGTAAATTACATTTTTTTACGAAACAGAAATTATCGAGAGACTCGTTTAGACTAAATTTCATCATATCCTAAAAATTCTACTGAAAAGCTACTCGTTTAACGAGCCTACAATTTAATTAGACAAATGGAAACACGCAGAAAAGTTGATGCTGAGTGCAGGGTTTCAATAGCGCAGTAAATATTCAAATATATTGCAATGCAATGGAGAAATTAAATTCATATTATATTCGAGAGATTTGTTCACGGCTTAATTTTTGTAAGAATGTGTTTTCTTAAAAATATCTTTATCAAAATTTCACAAACCATGCAAAAATATTCACTTCGATGTTTGGAAGTAGGCTACATATTTGTGCGAACAATTATTTTCGAAAATTTACATTACAAATAACTAGGATTAGTGATGCTCATTTAGAAAATGTTTCAATCTTGTCGTCGTAAAGCTATCAAGCGTAATACAGCAACAAGACAGTGTCACATTAAATGTCATTGTAATAATTTTTTAATAGGACGAGTTGAGTTGAGTTCACGAATTTTTGCAGTTGTATCATGTATTTTGGTGCAGGTTATCAGGCTGTAGGGACGAACAAGATGTACAAAAATATTTAATAAGTTTAAGAAAATTAACTTTGTTTTCATCATTTTAATGTGAAATGGGGTGAATTTAAGGAGGTAATTGCTATGAGGCAAGAGTACACGTCATATTTTGAGAAGGTACAACTCTGGAATTTTCCATTTCCGACCTCTTATATGGTGAAAAAGGGATTTTCTGCCATGCTACTATTGCCATCAAAACAACGAAATCGCCTTTCCATCAGTAAACGGGGTAATTTTAGATATAATATTAAACTCGCTGAAGAACACCAAGCTCAAAAGAGATAATGCCATACATATTGACATAAATTACTCAATATAAAACCGCTGGATACTTTTCAATCAGCTTTATCATCCAAGTTCCCCACTGTTAATGATGCATTCAAAAGTTTCATTGATTCTTCAACATACCAGGCGCGATTCTCACTGTGTATGTTTACTTGCGGTTGCTTTTTTTTATCAGGAGTATGTTTGTTAAAAGAATTCTTGCTATGCTCCAACGAAACGTTAGAAAAACACATATGACTTAAATTTGACCCGTGATTCCGAATCACATATAATTCAGTTCAAAATAATCATTGAAGATATAGATTGAGTTCAAAATTAATTTAAATCGTGGAAACAACACTATCATAGAGAAATATAAAAGCGATAATGCGCTACAAGATTCAACATATTTGTGAGTATATTTTCAGAAGTGAGGAAGTATTTATTAGATTTTGAGTATTCAATGTAAATTATTAAGGAAATGTAACTGGTAAACTGTTCATGGAAGTACCAGTTTATGTCTGAATACTTTGCCCTCAACTCAATAGGTCAAGCGCAAATCTTATAGAAAATTAAAAACAAACTATTTTCTGATTGCGGCAATGTTTATTTTAAAATTAAATCAGTTTATATGTTGTTTTTGTGATTCTCCTGTATTTATCATAGTGATATTTATCATCATATTGACGGTATGTAGCATTAAATGCATATTCATGTGTGGGTGATGTACACCGATAAAATAGCTAGAAACACAAAACATGTGGCTTAAATTGTTCGAGTTGTTTCAATGGGGTAAAAGGCAATCTATGGAACTTTCATTAATCAAAGCCTGGACGACCTGAAGTATGCGCATCAAGATGGCGCACAATCTGAACTCAGGTTTTGCACAAGGTTAGGGTTCAGGTTGTGCGACATCTTGGTGCACATACTTCACGAGTACCCAAAGCCTTATACAATTTTGATTGTTTATGCCTAAATGGCTATGAGTAACTATAAAACCTTTTCCAAAATTGCCCTTTTCCAGTTTCCATTTATCAATAAACATTTCCAATCGTTTTTTTTTTAAATATCGTCACGCTAATAACCGAATTGCGTAAGTCATTCTTAGCAGTGTTGAGAAAAAAATAAAAAACTTCCTAATGATATTGTTATGCCATTGAGAGTCAATGATTTGGCATGGTTCAATTTTTTGACCGTAGCCGGATTTGAGTTAATTCGTATGACGCAGTTGAGTTAACTGCCAACGCACTGTGACTTAGTCAGAAATGTGTTAATGACATACGCAATGTTTCAACTTTACTATATGCACCAGTCCTGGAAACTAAACATTCCAAAAACGAATGTAATTCTCAGTATCTACAATGTTTAATCCCCGAAATAGCTAATCAGTTTCAATTACATCATTTTTTATGTTTAAAAATATATATTTCATCAATATAACACGCTCTGTACACCCACCGAAATAAGACTAAGATTAAATATAAAGAATAAAACAGCAATGCACCCAATATGCTCTTAATGCGGTCTCACTGTGCGTAATATGCTGCTCCTAATGCGCTGCGCGCAATGAGACTTTTAGGCTACCACCACTAATGACTGAAACTGCTTTTAAGGTAAGGATATAAGTGTTTAATATCCTACTCATACTTTATTACCACCTTCTTAGAATAACTCAATTAATAATAACTGAAAAAGACTGTAGAAAGGCTACTCAACGCAAAAGCGAGCAGTAGTACATCTGATATTCATCCGACCATGGGGGACCCACCTACGGCTGATCAATCTGATTGTTACGTCATGCAGAAGTCTGCGTTCATTGGCCCATGATACCGAAAAACAGAGAATATAGGACAGGTGGTAACACATATTTATTGTAGTAAAAGCGTCTTTTCCGTAAAACGTGCAACTTTTGGAAGTGAGAACAAGGCAATATTTGTAAATGAATTTCTGAGGAACATTTTAAAATCATTTTCAGGTAGTTACTTTATGTGCGCTGCGAAACTGAAAGATAAATGGCCTCGGCTCGCGCCTATACCTTTCCATCTAAAATCTGTACGCTTCAAACCTTACTTGACGTTTTGTTTGTTCCCCCGATTCCATAATCAGTTATTTAATTTTTTTTGTCTCTAGCTATTATTTTATGGTCTACTACTGAATATGGCGTCGAAATAAACCTATACTTATACGAATCTTTCGTTGTAGCATTCTGCGAAAAGCAGATGTGAAAGCAAACATCACACTGGTGTCGTTTGTGGTGAATTGCTCTTTGGTTTTTTAGATCATTGGATTCCACTAACCGAGAAGGGTTTCCCCCTTATTCCATTTTTTGTATGCTTTTGTCAGTCAGAGATACCAAAACAAACGTATGGTTGGGTGGCGAGCCGGAGTACTTAAGTTAGGCTTACCATACGTCCCGTTTTAGGCGGGACAGCCCCACTTTCTAACGTCTTCTCGCGGCGTCCCAACCGGTCAGTCAAAAGTCCCTCTTTGGCGCTCAGTCAGCCAGCATAATGCACGAACATTACCAGTTAGCATGTTCTTGTTATTATTTTTTATCAGATTATGCTCGCGGTACTAGTATAGGCAAAGTAATTGTTTTTTGCTAACGTCAATTTCTTTCTATTTTTCGAACTGGACCCGATATTTAAAATTAGAATATGTGCATGAATTTTCGATGACAATGTAGTCATTGAAGACAGCCGGGATGGCTTCAAATATAGGCCTATGTAGTCAAATTTGTAAATATAAAGTTAAAATAAAAATAAATAGTTGATTCGTGTTTGAGCTATGTGTTCATTTTGAGATCAGCAATTCTTTAAACGAATCTAAACGATAATCTTCGATAGTATTTTCGATGATCCTTGCTTTTTCTTCGTTATGAAGCATGCTTTGGCGTATGCCAAGATTATTTCGTCTTCCAGGCTCGGCGGTCGTTTCATAAGTTGGATTTGTGCAGTTTTAATGGAATTCGAATCCGTTTGTTTGTTCCGTGTAGCTTTAATGTTTTTCTCGTGAAAAAGGAACGAATTTCGAGCATTGCGATCTTTGTAGCATAATGGAGAAACTACTAATGGATTCGATCGACTGCAAGGTGGAAAATTTCCTGCATGCATGGTAACGGAGTTCAGTCCTAGAGGCAACTTTGCCATGACTAGGAGTTGATCGTACATTGCTTCCACATTGTAATAGGTTTTAGCTGATGCTTCAATATGACTGACGAAGCATGGTGTCTTGAACTGTCGTTTCAGCAACCAATCGTCTACCTCTCTGCGAGGCACAGTGCTCTTCGAAATATCATGTTTGTTGCCAACAACTAGGATGGATACAATAGATTCTTTTGTTGAATGATTATTCAAATTCCAAGGCTGCTTTGTCAAGTCTGTTTTTTGCTTGATGACATTCTACCGACATAAAAGTATTTTATCAGTTACAGTAAATGGTTGACAATATAAAATGACGCGCATTTGCATATAGAGAGTAGATATTGTATATATATATATATATGGTTCCATTACATTTGAACCCACGTACATTTGAACCCATGACAATTGCACCTGTATGCTATTGCACCTATGGAATTTTTTTTGTTTCACGGATAGTTAAACCCATACTAACCCTAACCCATGGGTTTTAGCGCCCGCATATAGATTGAACCCGTGGATATACGCATGGGTTCAAATGTACATGGGTTCAAATGTACGGTCACCTATATATATATATATGTACATCACATTTTCCGGAATTGTTAAATTTGTGCCAACACGTATAGAATTTATATTTTGCTAAAAGTATGAATAGCTATATATATATATATGACAGGTTTAATTTTGGGGTACATCCACTCATGCCGTATGCTGCGGATTGCCTATCAAGCGCAGTGCTTATGTAAATAGCTACTTGGACTATATTGGATGATTCAGAAACATGATGAAGTAAAGTATTTGACTTTTAGAAGAACTTTTAAGGACTCACTTTAAAATTCCGTTCTAGAGAAACTTTGATTTTGGCAGCATAGCACTTGATTTGTTCGATAGTATCAATCAAATATTTAGCTCGTTCCCAGCTTCCATAGTCCGATGCAGAATATACTATCAAAAATAGATCTCCTGTACAAAACAAGGTGCGCTATTTTTAATTTTGATGGCGCCATCGCACACACAAAAAAAAAAAGATTCCGAATTCCAATAGAGCCCACGGAAATTGTTGAAATAAATAGAAGTCATAGCCTTCTAGCGAAAATTTGAAAACAATTGGTCCTACAGGTAATGATGGAAACTTTTTTTTTTCACAACGTGATGAAGAAGAAAAGAACAACAAAAAATGCTAACAAGATGAATAACGACATAATAACAAAACGATCCATAGGTCCATTTCGTGTCTAATAATATAACTCAGTGCTTGATTGACAAATATCAAATTTAAAACTGGGATTGGGGCGCGATTATCCACTCTGAGAAGACTAAGTGAAGCTCATTTTACAAGCTGGGGCAAAATAACCTCCCACATTTCGTTTGAAAAAAGGAAACAAAAAAGGTCTTTTAATAAATTTTTCATTTAAATTTATATTACATACTAAACAATGCATTTCGTTGCCAATTTGTGTAATTTACTAAAGTTTTATTTCTGTTTTTCTCACCTGTCATTAGAGTGCAAATCTCCATCGTCGGTGGGTAAGGGGATATTCCCGACGTATCTAGAATTTCTAATCGATATGTTACATTAGCAGTGTCATGATTTACTACATGGAAATCCTTTGCGGTTGGAAAATGATTCGTGTTGAAAGGCTGCCCAACAAGTCGAGAAACCAACTGGGTTTTCCCCACACCCGCCGATCCCAGTACAATCATGCGGACTTCGTGTTGGGGTCGGAGTGACAACGACATGGCAGAGCACAATGAGGATAATGGCCTGTAAAGAAATATTTATTATTTTCAAACTTCATTAGAACTGAATTTCATCTAAATTCGAAGTAATATCTATCTAAATTTACTTAAGCAATTACCTTAAAATTGTAATTAAATCAGAAGCTTTGGTAAAACCTTGATATTAAAAACATAACTACTATTGGCCGATGCAGTACTGCCATAGACGAGGGGGAAACTGTACCTCAACACAGTTAAAGATTCCGATCTGATAATAGCCGCATGCTTCAACCTAAAACCTCGGAAGACTCTTGCGAAAGTCAAAATCATTTTCTTGAACCTTAATCATGCCTTTAGATACGTATGCAGAAGATACAAAAACCAAATAGCTCAATAGAAATTTATATACATTTTTATTTATGTACTCCAGTTTACGCTCATCAACGCTTATATCCATTCTTACCTAGGCGATAGTTTGCGATCTGCCATGTTTTCCAGTTGCCAGGTCTCTGTTTCGTTTCAATTCATAATTGTGAAAACTCTGCGCAAGCTTTTTGAATTTATATATTTCAATATTCTGAGCGGTTATGTAAATACTGATATATATAGTCGATATGATTATGATAATGTATTCCACCCGTCATTATATAATATTTCTAAGCGCCAAAATTAAAGAAGGAAGAGGCTGATTAGCGGAATTTTATTTTGGATAATTAGATATAGTAATCGTTGAACGTGTTCGAATCTTTTACTAACTCCTCTGTAAATGAAAAATACTGTGTAGTCGATATCTTCTTTTCGATGAATCTGAATAATTATATTCTGGAGTAACATGTAGTCATCGATGAAGAGAAGTTGTGGGTGACGTAGGCTATAGCTATTATGAAAAATGTTCTCTTCCCATATTAACCCTGTACTTAACATCGTATATAATAATGTGTTCGGAGCAAAAGTAGTGAGTCTTTTATCAGTGATATTATGACATTTATTCGAGGGATTTCGACATTGCCTTTCTGGCATGGGCGCCTTTTTCATCATTATGCAGTTATGCAACCAGCGAACAACCTGTCGCAGCGTGGAATCAATAAGCGTGATTATAGTGTTAAGTAAATATAATTAGTGTAGAGTAATCGATGGGTATAATTGCATATCCTGTGTTTATTTGGGTTTTAAAATTACTCCTCATAAACATATGAAATGCAATTCTATAGAATGGGTATACCCATAATATTTTGAATGCTCATCTATCATTATATTTTCCTGAAGAATAAATGCTATCTTTGTATGATGACAAAAAAGTGTATATATATATATATTGCAATATTTCATGCCTAGCCTATATTTGTTTCTCATATTCGCTCTCCTGCATGATTTATTGATCCGTTCATTGATGAGAAAAGCGGAGCTCTTTTTTGTACACCAATAGGTTATTTCTTGCCAGTGGCTGGAAAGGAACGTCAATGAAACATTCCAGAGACTCGAGAAACATCTGTGCAATATTTGTAAAGCTGTAAGAAGAACAGTATAAACCAGGGGTGGCCAACCTACTTGCGACCACGATCGACTAAAATCGTCCAAATATCTCGCGATCGACTGATCGGTAATTAGATCATGCGCAAAAACATATACGAGTACTGAATATGCATATAACTGCACACACATATACAAAAAAATTTCGCCGCTGCCAATAAGCCTGGTTCCTTGGGCGCATTCTTAATGAAATCGCCATAATTTATTTTTATTTTTCATGTTCTATTCAAATTGATTTGTTTATATAATTGTACCCATAGTAAATGCTTCATCATTTATTTAGAATTTATTTATTGGACACGAAATGGACATAACGATCGTTTCAATATTATGTTGTTGTTGTTCTTGTTCTTTGACACGTTTTTAAAAAGTCGCTTTTCTCTTCGAATACTGGACCAATTGCTTTGAAATTTTCAGTGGTTAAAGATTAATTTTTTCGCTAGAAGGCTATTACTTTTATTTATTTCAAAATTTTGCGTGAATTCTATGAAATTTGATATTTCGTCTAAAATTTTGCTGTATTATTTTTTATCCATGGGAACACGGATTTTAGTCAGTGTCATGACTGGCTGTACGTTTTGATTCTGCAAAATTCTTGCTACTGGAAATTCAGAACTTTTTTGATGGTACCGGTAGCGTCAAAGGTACCGGTAAGGACTGATTCGCTCTGGTCTGACGTGTCCATATATTTGTGCGTAGCTCTCTTGTATCATATAATTCTGATTCGAGACCTGTCCAATTTTTAGTCGTAAGTGTTGAAAATTCCTTCGAAAAAATTGCATGAAACTGGTTCAAGGCGATTTTTTGAGGGATGTTATCAAATTTTCTCAACAATCGACGTGTTGGCCACCCCTGGTATAAACTCTGACGACCCTTGTTTTATTTGTTAAATGCTGTCATGTGATATTATTGCCTTATTTGGGCATTGGGGGCGCTGTGACGCTGTCTGTTCTTTTGGGTGTGCTGTGGTGTGACGTGGTTGGTTTTCGGTTGAATTCTGGTCATGAGTGTCTGTGGGAGTGCCTCTGGTCTCCGGTGGAGTGCCTCTGGATCCCCAAATGAATGTCATCAATCCATGCACCAACAACCAACAGTACAGCAATATGAATACTGTAACAATCCCACTGATGCCTATGAGCGTAGCACACTGCAATCTCAAGGACCGTACACTTGCGTTGAAAGAAACTTTATTCTGTCCACAGCTCACAAGGTGTAGATGAATTGAAATGAGTTATGCAATGCAGGCTTAAATAGGCTACAGCTAGCGTTGATGTCAGTGTTAACTTTAGTGATGTTATTGTAAATACTTAGTATTAGCGACAAGGACTCAGAGAACAGCCACAAGTATGCTAGGATACAAAATAAGACAATGATCAATATGACGATGAATAAATTACAGCAATCCTCAAAACCTATTCGACTAATATATGAATAAACCTGAAAATATTCTACGTATAAAATTCCCACTTGATAATCATTTTGTAATGAATGGCATAAGTCTAACTCAAAAATAGGAAACCCCATTATTATTAAAATATATAATCGCACAACATCCTCCCTAATCCGCGAGCGTCTAGGTCTTTCTCGTGGCAAGGAACACTCTAGTAGAAGGCCGTAAAGCGCAGTGGAAGAAGTCACAATAAAGATGGGAATGAGAAACCATAAAGCGAAATTAATTACACAGTGCTTAAATTAAAGGACCTAGTCCTAAGGTTTCTTAAGACGGGCATGTAAACATTTCGCACACCCCTGAGAATACAGGTTTCGCGAAATATCAGCGCGACGCGGTTGAAATTCAGGAAAAGGTACGACAAATCGAATATCATTCAAAGAATCCTTCTACAGTTATTCTAACCCTCACGCAATACAAATAGACATTTACTGGCAACAGCTATTGAACATCTGCCACATGAATTTAAATCCAAGCGAATGGGACGACGAAAGATAAAATAAAGGACATATAAATACAATAATTCGGAATCCACTGATTGGCAGAAAATAAGTTTACTCAGCAACTTGCAAATAACCTACCACACTTCACAAACCCAGAATGCCAAGCTCCCCACCGAATAAAAATATAGGCTCACCTATTCGGTCATAGGAAGTGGAGATATGGGCTGACAAGAAACAGGAAACGTCACTCAGGAATTCTTGCGGCAACAACGGGCAGCACTTATACGAATTAGCATCTCCGACAATATATACAAAGGCCCAAACACGCTAGCCGTCTTCAAGATGTTTGGCATTTTATAAACCGAAACTATTAAAACTAAGCTCAGACTGAATAGGGAAGACAGATATATACATCAACTTTGCATGAACTAATACAACAAATGGTAATAAGTTAGTTTGTACAGTATATATACAAATATATATATTCGGCCCAAAATTTCGAACAGGATTGCGAGCTACAGCAAAGCTGAAAAAGTACTACGGCCAACAAGTCAATAAATTCACCGGGATTTTTATGCCTCCATCCCGCTGGTGCTACCCATAAATGATAGCATAAATTTACGAAATAGGCTACTATCAAACGACCCAAAGGAAGCTTTTGGGATGGCGGTCATAAAAGAGACCTACGCGCTTTAATTAATAATTATAATAAAAAAAGAAAAATATTACGCTTACGTCCAATGTTCTCTCTAATTTTTGTAGTATGTGTGCGCAGAAATTATGGTGTGTGCGCACTTTTTTGGAAATGACTAATATTTGTGCAAAAACCAATGAAGAAATTTTGGCGTCCTAACCGGGTAATAATTGGGCTTATTAAGAAAATTTTGGTTATTCAATAAGTTTTTCTATAGATTGTAAATGCTTCAGTGAAGGCTATATGTTATAAGTAGATAACAATGGACATACATGAAAAATAGTAAATGGACATGATTGTAACGGATGGTTTTATTTGAATTCAAATAAAGGGTGAAAAAACACATTGTTACATTACATCGAAATACGTCTGTGCGCAGTAAATCTATGCGTGTGCGCAGCCTCTGAATGCTGTGTGCGCGCGCACACCTTAGACTTTAGAGGGAACACTGCTTACGTCGCTAGCTGTTTTGCATTCTGCCAGTGGCTTGGGAATTTGAATCGTGCAATAACTTTGAATTAGTGAAGAGGTTATCTACTTTTAATTACTCTGTCGTAACTAATTTATTTTTTGTATGTTTTGCAGCTCTTTCAGTAAAAGAGACGCTATAAATAAAAGACAATTTGCCTCAGAATTGATGAACTTTTATCTGTTGTATGGCGACAAATAAAATATTTACTTTGAACTTTTAAATAAATCCAAAATACATATTATTACAAAGGTACCATATATTTGTATAACTTTTGTTGAATGATGATACATGCTAAAAATAAAACACACTTTCGAAAGCACAAGTGTGTTATAACATACACGAAATAAGCAAAAAAGATATTTCGATGCGAAAGAATTTTCAACACAGTCATGTAAAAGAAATTTGTATATACACTTATCTAAGTTGGAAGAAAGAAATGAAGGAGTACCACAATAATAACATGTGATAGCAATACTCTATAACAGGGGTCACCAACCCGTTGCCCGCGGGCACCAAGTTAGAGTCTAATATTTGACACGATATTTGAATATTTTGCCCAGCCCTATATTAAACTTGCTTTCTATGTATTTTGTAAATTTTAACCTAAATCAGAACTTTGCTGGTGTTCAAGTTTGGTAAAAACGTTTGCGGCCCGCAATAAATTTTCTCATGAGAAAGTGGTCCACGACACTAAATAGGTTGGGTAGGCCTGATATAGAATGTATTAGTTCTCAATCGAGCAGCTTTGAATTATTGCAACAATTAACTTTTGAGTTGACTAAATTATGTCAGCAACTCTTCATCTTTCATACTGTATGTATTCGCTGGACAAGTTTGTAGTGCTACCATATCTTGTCTTTAAAGATCGCTACTGCCCAGTGCCTACCCAAAACGAAGCGAGGCGGGCATGTTTTCGCCCGTTTTATATTTTACGTCCACAATGCAATGAAAAACGGCAACAAAAGGAGCGTTCGACGGGAATGGTGGTGAGGTGATATTTTGATAACGGCTTGATACATCATAGCGGCCGGAGTAAAAACACACAAAATGGTACGTTGTTAGTATAAGGTTGAGAACCACTGCTGTAATAAACGGGGCACGGGAAAGAAGGTTATTACCTCGATTTGCACAAATTCCCGAAGGAATCCAAGAGCAACGTTTACATAGCTAAATATTAAACTATTTCGTCGACATAAACATATATATAACATCTGAACAATAAGTTTTTTTACTTGTAGGATGGGCGAGGTGTACCGTTTTTTGAAAAAGGTTAAAAAGGTGTAGCCTACCATGAAAAAAAGGTTGACGAGCACTGCTCTACAGTGAACTATTGCACTGAGCAGGAAATAAGGTATAACAGACAACATTTGGGTAAAATAACGTAACGTGCAGAGACAATTAAAAAAGTTAAATAACGATTCATATGACCACTTCATGTCCTATAAACAAGTCATAATAAAGGTGGCACTTGCATATCTCGAATACCCATCTTCTCGTTCAGTGAAGTTTATTTTATCGGCTCAGTCTGTAATATTGGTTTTCCCCCTTCCCGAGGCGAAGAAGAACAAATATATCTATTTTTGATTAGTTTGTATTATGGAGTTTTCAAAATAAACTATCTATGGAATTCCTAACCACAGCTACCGGTATGACGTTGCCTCTCATATATCCGCTTATATCTGAGACTTTCTGTGGCCCATAGGGATAGCTGTCAACGCTTGTTTTTGTAGCTTGTAATTTTATTGGCTTATCATAATATTTTTTTTATAAACTGTGGCATTTTTTTTGTTACACTTGTTCTGAATTCCGCAAACACGTAATTGAACTTCATGCATGAGTTCAGGTGACGTCAGGAAGTCTATGGCGTCTCGGAGTTCCCAGGAATGCTACGGGCTTATCGACAACAACAAAGTCAAGAAGGTAAAATTACGACTCGAGCGAAGCAAGATTTCATGGATTCAATCCCAGAATCCGGTTTCAATATAGTATATATTGGTCTGCAATGAATGTGTCGATGAAAACTTTTTGAAATTGTTACAATACAAATAAAATATCGGTCTACTGTGTTCTCTAATCACAAACAAGTGAACAAAGACTACCGTACCGGTAGTGGCTGTGCTGCTGTGCATGGCGGTATCGTACTGGCAGTACTGGAGGTGGAGAGTAATGAGATTTTGTCAAAATAGCCTAGTCCACTCATTTCTTGTAATTTATAGTCTAGTATAAGCGGTTTCAGAGTGGAAAAGTACTTTCAAAACATGCAACAGAAATTGGGTACCGGTATTTCAGTATTTACCGGCAGACCGGTATCTTCTGTTATTTAGGATAGGATAGGATTTACATATTTATCCCGGGGGAGAGGAAAGCCGATAAGACGGCTTATCCATATGGCGAACCACGGCCTCTCGTCCGGTTACCATTCCAAGTCGGCTATGGGATTAGTTTTTTACTGTATTGTTTGTTTTCGGAAGCATGGACTTGGTGGTGGAGGAAGCCGTAACCGACCAGCGGTTACGTGAACCACCCAACGACGGCGAGGAGTCCAGCAATCCTCTCGCACATAACCACCCCTGCATGGGATTCGAACCTGCGAACCCACGCAGAGTAATTAGAGGTGCGGTGGCGAGCGTATTCCTAACGCTTAGCCCGTTGAGCCACACCGCTTTCAAACTTGGCTGCTTGGTGGAATGGAAATATTTCTCGAACCATTGGTTGTCGTACTTGTTAAAACATGAAAGCAGTTGTCACAAAAAGTATTTTTTCAAACTGACTCAATTATTCTGGACTATAAGATTATTTAATTATGATGGTTTATTCTAACTGTCTAGTAAAACAGGTAAATAGTTTTTGTTCTAAGAACCAGGACAAGTCAATAAAAATATCACTTAATTCCATAAGTCAAGCCAATTAATAAATCAATTCTGGAGAATTGAAAATTCAACCACAGGGAATTCGAAAATATTGCTCAAGTTTGTCTCAATATCAATAGTACAGTAGTAACATGCCAAATTGCAAATTGTGACTTCACAGTTTTGCGAAAAAACACTCAGTTTGAATTTGTATCTCTGTTGCAGCAACCTATGTTTTACTGAATTTTTTCTTTGTCATTATTCAGCTATGAATTTAGTTATACTAGATTAAATATACGAGTGGGTTTTTTGGTTTCAATACCCTTTTTCTGATGGCACTTAAGTGATGTGTACTCGAGGTTATGATATTCATGATTGCACAAATCTATCAGAAAAACCATCATGGAACAAGAAGTTCGAAGTAGCGATATCTTCACCATGTTGGCAAGCTTAATAGATCCACAGTCTGGTGGCTTACAAAGCAGTCAAAACAATAATAATAACAGTAATCCCACCATTCCTATGCATATCAGTGTATCCCAAGCAGATTCAACGGAAAGTCAGGTAAACTTAAATTTTTGATCATTTGTTCTATTGTTTTGTCAATTATCTTGTACATATATTTAGTTGGAGTATTTCCCTTTTTTTCTTTCGATCTTTTGTAGTAAGCACCGCCCTAAAAAAACACCGTCGTCACTGTTCAAAATAAACATTAGTAATTATTCTTTTACAATTATTATTCATTGGTGGAATTCAGCGCCATGGTTAGGGTTAGTGAACGTGTGATTACTTAAAACATGACAAGCGCAATCTACAGTACTCAAAAAACGTGGGGAAGTTGTTTTTATATCACATATATATCACATTGTTCGCATAGGTGGTGGTGCTTTTACCAAAGCGCCATTTATTTATTTGGACTCATTCGTATGCTTTTCTGATTTGTTTTTGTATACGTTTACCCATTTAGTCCAGTGTTTCTTTACCTTCTATGTTCACGGATACCTTCATATTTCTAAAAAAAACAGCTCTTTGTTCCTTTTGCTAATTGCCGAACTAGATATCATGATGAAATTAATGTAATCATTGTCAAAAAGTATGCAGAATTTACCAACAAATAGTTCATGAATAGAATAATTCTTTATCATGTGTAATTTATTATCCAAACTTTTTATATAATGTGAAAGTTGTTGTTTTCCTTTAACATGAATATCAAATTGATGGCTGAGTTGTAGCACTAGTTTACAATGTTGGAACTTGATTGAATACCCCAAGACTTCTTTGCGTTTAATATAGCGACATAAAAATACTTATTCATTCAATTATTATTATTTGTTGTATAATATTTCATTAAATATATGAAATTTAATCCGAGCATATACTTCTTATACCAGGTTGGAATGAGTTCAACTATGTTGAATATTGCATGTCAGGCTTCAACATCAAATGAAATGCCTGGTTTAACAAGATCTGTAGCTAATAATGGAATTGCCGGTATGGAAAGGATGTCGGCATTTATGCATTCAAATTTTGGAAACCCGGGCGGTAGCATTGATGCTATTTGCACTGGACCACTTCGAGGTATAATATTACATCCTATGTCTATTTATTTATCGAAAGGCATTGTTGAAAATATTTTTTTCTTTATTTAGATGCAATTTATGAGTCTGCTAGCCATCTGGGATCTGTACCTGAGATCAGCAGTGGTTTGAATTCCAGAATATCTCAATATGCCCCAAACACAATGGATTTCACAAGTTCACAAAATCATGCTGCAATAATGGAAGCTTTAAACACTGTTGACACTGCTGCTAGTTTTCCAGAACAGCACAATGAGAGGTTCTCACAATCTTATGTATCTTTGCTTCATCAACAAACTGTAACGACCGGTAGTGGTCGCTGGGCTGGTGATCAGTCATCGACTGGGTTAACAAGCTCAAGAAGACAGAATGGAAATGCTGGTGTTTCAAAGCAACGTGTAGTCAGTTCAAGAAGTTCCGTTGTAAATGACCATCATTCTTCCGCAAGCAATATTCAATCGACAGCAAAAATCAAGGTAATGAAGTAATATTACCCATTGTTATTATTTTGGATAAACAGTTAGGCTATAGGAGTAAATTTATGCAAACTTTGTTATGAAGAATTTCATTGTATTTACGGTTAACTAACTTATCAACTAATAAATCATATTCTTTATATGAATTTAGGTGCAAAATTCTTCGCACCACTTTCCTGCCAATACAGAAGGTCGTAACATGCACAATTCTGAAAATCGAACAGGGAGGGGAAACATAGAATCACATCAATCTGCTAATCTCCATAGCATTCAAATGAATTCTGAGGATGTGGTAGAGGACCGCAGTAAAGAAAAGAAACTGACAACAACGCCGATTCCATCCGATGCTGACAAATCCAGCTGCAGTAGTACTTCCTCGGGTAGCATCAGCGGCCCAGAACATTCTCCCGAGCATGTAACAGATCATCATGTGTCTTCAAGCAGAATCGATTTATTTCAACATCAAGTTGAAAACAATAAGAAAAATTTTAGCAACAGCCATGCATATCAGGTTAATCAGGAAAGCCACACTGCATCATTGAATGGGGGTAACTCTAAAAACTATCCTTGCTATGGCAACATGAATGTGCTGAACTTTGGAACTATCAATTTTTCTCCAGTTATGGGCAATACAGCTACGGATTTAGGTAATGGAATTAGACCGATCAACAACCAGAATGAATCTGCTATCGCTTCAAACAACGCTTTATCAGAAACACCAGGAGAGAACATATTTGAAGGTGCATTGCCATCTTCTAACAAACAAACTGAACCAAGGGTTGGTATCCCTGGAAAAAGCGCTCTTTCTAGTGCCAGCTCTTATGCACAAATGCAAACTGTTTCTGTCGTTCCCCAACTATCCAATGTTTCTCATCTTCCATCACATAAGTCTAAAAAGTCTGTGAATATCCAAATTGATCCGAAAACAAATACAATTTCAGAAATGGCTGGCATGGGTTCATCATTATTGGATAAGCATAGAGAAAAACAAAAAAAGAATCGAAATCAAAAACACAAACTTGTGCAACAGAGGAGTTTTCAACAAGAGGTACATGGGCTGGGACAAAATATTCTTAGTGGTGGGGGCATTGGACAATCCAGTAATTTAAAACCAAAAATGAATGCAGATCCAACTAAAAAGAACAACCCAAACAGCCAATCATATCAAATGAATTGGATGACACAACCGGGGATCTTACCACCCCATATGAATATTGATCAGTTAAAAGCAGCTGGCCAACATTTCAGCATTCCTATGAGTTCCACAAGAGAAGGTGTTAATAAACCTATTAAAAATAGTACAATGGATGTGTATAAACCTGGAATGGCTCCGAAAAAGCCACGTCAATGGCAAACTGTTACTGCAGTTCAAGGCCCCAAACTTCCTCCTATGCTTTCGGAGCAAGATCGCATACCAAAACGTGGACGACCATCAAAGAAAATGATGCAGCAGAATTTAAAAGTCAAAAAAGATGCAGAAAAAGAGAAACCACCTTTGACTCTTACACAGATACCAGTTGCCCCTGAACCTGAATCATCACAATCGCAGCCAACTCAACCGCCCACAAATCTTGTTTCAATGTACACGATCAATGATAAGGGGCATATGGAGGAAATTGCTCCCAAGGTGAAAGAGAATAGAAGAAGTAAAGAGAGAACACAAGCTTTTTTAAAATTTCTTGATGAAATTAAGTCTGCTTCCAAACAACAAATGATTGTAAATCCTAAGTTTAGCGAGAAGGCAAAAACAAGTACAGAAAAAAATGTAAAAAGAAAACCGCGGGCTAGAACGAAAGTATTTGGTCGTCCTGTGTCTCAGCCACTCACTGACAGTGGCATCACCGAAACAATGTACACATTTTCTGCTCTTGCTCATCAGTATAAAATTTCAAGTTCAATTGTTGAAAGAGCAACAGAAAACTTGCTGAAATCAGCAGCGTTAAAAAGAAACAAAGAGCAGAGCTCTATGTTGGCTGTGCAACAGCGTACAAGTGACAAAAACAAAGGTGCTATGACAAAAAATTCTAAAAGTAGTAATTTGTCAGCTGCTAGTCACTGTGAAATGACTAAAACCAGTTCAAGCCAGTCAGTTACCAGTTCTGCCGTACCAGTACCTAAAGTGGCTGCTGATAAAATACCCATCACTTCATTCAAAAAGGTTCGTGATTCCGGTGAAACCAGAAGTGCAGAATTAATCAGCAGCACTACCAGCAATTCTGTGAATAAACCAATAAACAATAGCAGTAGCCAAAATGTAGTGGGAAACAACATCACTACTACCAGTTCAGTTCATGTGAATAGCAATAAACCACAAATTGCAGTCGCTCAAAATATAAATGAAAACGAAAATGTACCTATAGTAGTGACAGAAAATGCAGCGGAGTTTTCGACCAACGTTAACAAGGGTAAACACAAAAAGAAGAAACACAAAAAGCACAAGAAACACAAACATCCGGATATATCTTCAAGCAAGAAAAAGAAGAAAGATAAAGAAAAGAAAAAGAAATTAAAGAAAAAGTTCAAAACAAAGCTAGGCTACAGTCTAACACCATCATCAAGCGTTTCGCTTGTAAAACCACCAACCAAACCGCAACTTGGTTCCGAGCTTGATATACCAGATTTCCAAAACATTGCACAGAAAGAACAAGAAGCAAAATCTGGACTTTTAGCCCAAGGCAGTAACGAGGCATTTTCATTGAATTTCAGGCAATCTGACAGAACAGATAATTCCAATCCGTGGCAACAAGATGATATCGGTCATGATATTGATGACAGTTCATCAGATGAAGCGAGTGTATCGCCTGAATCTTTGGTGGATAGATCTTCGGAATCGTTTACGACTTCTGCTTCCACAAATGGCTTATCATCATTTGCACAATACAGTAATTCAAGGATAGGATTTGGTACTTTTTCTGCTGATAAATCGTCTGTCAGTACATACTTTCAAGATAAAGGTGTTATGGTTCCTGCCCTGGTTTCACCTACAGCTGATCATTCCGACTCTTTCACAACCCAAAGTCAGACACAAACCACCAAGAAGCACTCAAAACACAAAAAGAAGAAATTTTTTCGAAAGTCTAAAAATATTTGTGACCCGGCCTTTCTTGTCATTTTGGATGAACTTCTCCAAGGTTTTGAGCATCTTAAGTTAGGACCACTGCGAAAGCAACAACGAGATCGTCAATCAACTTCAAACACAAATGTATTTTTTTCCATTGGTGTTAACGACTCTTCTCAGAACAAACTTGGGATATTTCGCAATATAACTACTATAGCTAGGAGTGAGAGGGGATCAAATGTTGTCAAAGGAACGGTGTTTAATTCAAGCAATGAATCGGTGAAAGTGTCAAGTTTAAAGCCGGTTTCTGATAGCTCGCTGAATAGGTCTTCTTCTAAAAACAACACGATTTTCTCGTCTCCAACATCAAGCATTCAGCCTGAAAATCATCAAACTGGGCCGGTTGAGGTTACTAAAAGTATCGCAACGTCCAACTCCTTGCCAAACAACACCAAACACGTTCATCAAGGTGATATATCTTCTCAAAATACACAGGGTGCAATTGTGCTAACTAAAAGAAAAAGAGGGTGGCCCAGAGGTAAACCAAGAGGTCCAAAAGCAAAGAAAGGCAAAGTTTCATCAAAGCTTGCCAAATCAATCCAGAAGACCACCAACAACTTGCCAAATCACAAATCCAATTCCATCAATATTTCTCCCAGGTCAAATGACTCGTTAGGCATTGCTGTTAAAAAGATAAGCAAAAAAACAAATGATTCTGAAGTATCTCCAAGACCTAATGTACCAACAGCTAAATATGATTCAAAATCACTAAGCAATATTCCAGCCCATTCAGAAGCGGATAATACTTCTTCTAAAGATACTGTATCCCAGGGTAAAACTATTGAAAATACATTCAATGACAAAGTTTTAGGTGAATCACTTATGCAGCAAATTAGAATGGCAATTGAAGCCAGTCTTCCATCAACAATAGACAAAGATGCCATAACTAAATCTGTGGACGTGGCAGTGCAAAATTATCTGGATAATATGAATAAAACCCAACAAGAGGATTTTGGCAACAAAATTTTAACTCAAGCCAGTAGTACTTTAAGTGAAAAACAAAGTGGTTCAAGAGCACAAGTTTTTACGAGTGTGTCACCAAAACTCAATGCTGACAAACATCCAAAGAAAGTTTGGGCTTGCAAACATCAAGATACTGAGGTCATCAAGACCTCAGACATTGTCCCAGTTACACCTAAAAAACGTCCAGGTAGGCCACGCAAAAACCCATTAAATGTAAGCTCCGATTCTGCTCAAGGTACACATCAAGTTTCTCAAACGTCACTCCAAAAAGAATCATTTAGTGATATCATCCAACGAAAAGTTCCAACGACCAGTGCCACAGTGATTCCAAGGAAAGGGAGAATATCTGCTATCCGACCGCAGAGCAAACGTTTGAAACCTACCGCGAGAAAACTTGTTGCTCGTGCTAGGAGCGATATCACCAGGCGAACAGCTTCAAATTTACCTGCTCCGTTCCATAATGAACCAATGTCGAAGGAAGATGCTTTGGTTTCTCTAAAAGCAATAAGTTCATCTAAAGCAGTTAAAATGAAACTAGTGAAAGGTTATTTAAGCGATTTTGAGCCAGGATTGTATTCAGAATCTGATGTGGAAGATCATATGAAAGAAATAATAAACATTACTGTTGAAATGTACACATGGGACGTATACAAAGAATTCGAAAAAGCTTGTTTTGAGGTTGAAAGAGAAATGGGATTTATGGATGACTCCGATTTAGGTAAACCTAAAAATCTCGCTGTAAAGAAAAGCATCGAATCAGTCGTTGAGAAGTTAAAAAACAAACAAGCACAGAATATACACAGTGTTGCGACTGTTCTACTTGAACTACATGATGCACCCAATGATGACAGAACTCAAGAATTTGAAAATGTTTCTGACGAAGAAATAAATTCACATGAGAGGTCTATTCTTAAGAAAAGCTCCAATCAAATTATTAACAAGGTGGGTAATTAATTTTTATTTTGTAATTAGACATTATATGGAGTAATGAGTTAAACATAACTCAACTCAAATAAGCTATTTAGATACTTGAATATGATCAATTACCAAATTGATTATTTATGATATTTTTATTTATTTTGATCAATTAACAGTCCAATTTATTTACTGTGATGAACCAACACAGAAATAAACAAGTTTGTACTCGGGGACTTCAGCAGGGTCAAATGACGTGACTGTGTAAAGTCTTGCTATATTTTGAAGACACAAACCACCACATTAACTTGTTACTGATAAATATGATGAATACAAAACCAGTTGTTATTAAGTTCATTCTGTAAAGATAAGCTTTTTTTCGTCTAAAATATTTTGACGTTTAAATATATGCAAATAAAAAAAAAATTTCTGGGATTAATTTGAATGACATCTTGTTTTACCCTCTAACTTTATCTCATTTATTATATCTCTTTGTCTCCGAATATTGTCAAGTTTTTTTTATTTTTTATATATTGCATAAAAAATTTTTTTCAGGTGAAAAAAAATGACAATCTTGCCAGAACTGTTTCAATAAAACGTCCTCGTGGAAGACCAAGGAGAATAGTAGAAGGAGAGACTCCGGTGAAAAAAATGAAAATTTTGAGCGATGATAAGAAGAAAAGAAAATTAGAGAAAGGTATAGTGAAATTGTATTGTATACTATCTGAGATTTTAATCATTTTCGATCTGATATAGCTCTGCATATTTTCTCATTTTTTTTATTTTAATTTATTCTAAGTTACAATTTTAACATATTTTTCGAATATTTGTTTCGTATAAGGAAATAATCTTATAAAAGATGATCCAAAGAACATAACCTAGATAATATGCAACATATTTTAAAAAGAAAATAACTTTTGTACAAAGCGTCCCAGCTTAATAAAACTTGTGGGTACGATCTTACACAAACAGAAGTTCAAGTGTTATATAAATGTTCTCCATTTTCGTAGAAATATTTAAAAAAAATTATGCGTTATGGTTGTGGGTCAGTTTGTATTATGCTATATTAATGATGCAACTCCATTTACACATTCTAGTTTGTGGCAAAATAAGTCTTCATTAAAGTGACTAATATCAATAAATCAACTTGGATGCACAATAAACCTCTCATTCAACATTAGGTTATGAAAAATGGCATATTCTTGGTTCATACCACAGTCTGATCCCAGCACATAACTCGTGGGTTGTGGTTACACTAAATTGGTTGCTCTTTTCTCCCTAATGACAGCAGAAGAGACCTACGCATAAACATGTTTGTTATAAGTTTTAAAAACCTTGCATTGACTTTTGTCTAATTGATAATGAACAAGTTTAATTCTGATTTGGCCATAGTTATGACAATCCTAATTAATGTTTTATTATATAAAATTCAATTGAAAAATTAACGTTAACCTATTTATAGATTTGTATTTCTAAATGTTGACAAATTACCTTTGAATCTATTCATATTATTACACATTTGACCTGATGAGAATTCAAAATATATTTTAGCTTTTCAAGGGAATGCAAATCATTATATTTATTTTCATCAAAATTCGAAATACTGTGAATAAACAAATTGGAAGAGCAAGAGAATTATTAGTTAAATCTTTTAATTTTATATTAATCTTGGATACTTCACAGTTTTAGTTGAAGTGGCTCTAACTTAATTAGGATACTGTTGAAAATGGATATTGATAGTTCGGAAATTGATTATATTCAATGTACTATTTAGAAAATCATCATTATAGGCAATCATGATCTGACTGTATGATAAAAATTGGCTTCATTTAACTTTTACACTTCGAAGGAAGTAGGAAATAAATGCTTATTTTGAAATTTTCGCATTACCTTTATATAATCGCTGCAAATATCTAACAATTTTGGCAAATTTGTCTATTAGAATTTTTTCAGTATTTCTATCTGTTCATGCTTCTTATTTTTGAAAGGCGCCCGGAACAGGAAATCTTTTGGTTTTGACTTCCTCTGTTTGCAGAATAATCTAGCGATATTTGAATCTCAATAAAATAGCATTTTACTGACTGAAGCAGTTTCAAGCATTTATTCCTAGTATTGTTCTGATAGAGGAACTGTAAACTGAAACATGAATTTCTATCCATCAGCAGTTTTCAATATTAACTATGACTTCTACATGTTGGTTCTATGAAATGAGAACTCCGTCCACATCGCAAATTAGTTATAGTCTAAGGAAATTTATTATTTGTCAATAATAATGATATATATTATAGTGAATGGATTATTATATCATTATATTGTATACATATGAATGTAATTAATAATATATTGGTGTTTCCTAACTCAATTATTTTGTTTGGTTATGAATAGATTACATATGCTAAAATGAAACAAAACTTTTAACTTCGTTACTATCAGATCGTTTTAATTAAATCCTATGACCACCCCTTCACCCAGGTTGTAATAAACTGGGTAGACAATGCCGAACCGAAAATATTTTGGTTCTTCCAATAAATAGAAGCGTTTTACATATCGTTAGATATCGATGGCTGTTTGTTCAGGGCAAAAAGCCAGACTGAGCGTCGTATAAAAATAATTCTCATACTATACTCATAGATAGTAATTTTTGCCTCAATGTGTACACAAATCCATTATTCTGAATCTCCCTTCCTGCAGAGATAATGTGGGGTTACTATAAAATATTATTCATTTACTGTATTTTTCAAATCACCCAAAATATTTTCATTATTATGTGATGCCATTTTTAGTAGTACTGCCACTAGTAGAATATTTTATTAAGTATAGTGGGTGGCATCTGCCCTGAGGGAAAGTGAAGATTATATGTTTTTCAATACTCTAATTTCATCTTTTCCTGATATTTGTAGAAGAGAAAAAACAGGCAAAAAACAAACATCACAAACAAGTCAAGATATCTGCAACAAATACAAGGTATCGGGTTATGTTTTCATACTTAGTTATTGTACTAACAAACATAACACTTGAGTTTATGGTAATATTGTAATTATGATGTTCCCGGAATTTGGATATGTGTGTTATATCATAAGAATATCTTTCAATTTAGACAACCTTATGTTACTACATTCCATTTCAAATACTCAAAAACTTGCTAATAGTTTTACGCAGAATGCATTTGGACATTTTGCTGGACATAATTGAGAAATAAGGGCTATTTTACATTGTGGTTTATTAGAAAATTCTTTGGGAACATACAATACTATCTGCTAAAAACGAAAAAGGCAGCATATTCATGTCCCAGTTAGTTGTAAGTTGTAACTTGTAACTCAAATATTTGCCATTTCCACAAATGTGTAGGATTTCAAGATGGAATGAGATGTTCATATTTATCTTTGGGGAGAGCAAAGCCGATAAGGTGTATTAACTATATGGTGAACCAAGGGTCTCTCGTTCAGTACCAGTTCATGTTGGTTTTAAGAATGGTTAACCTGTTATTTATTTCAGTGTTTGCTTGATCACGGAGAAAGTCATTACTGGCCAGTTACTGACCTCTCCATGATGGTGAGGTGTCCTGTAATCCTCTTTCTCATAATTATTCCTCATAAGTTTCAAACAACTATAAGTCTTTGTAGATCTTAGCACAATGGTATTATTCCATGCAACTCTATCTTGTGGATTTTTCAATTGAATATTACTATTTTACATTCCGATTAACTTCCTCATTCTATTTTCAGTAAAGAGGAGTCGAATCCCGAAATTTCCACAAAAAAACCCGTTTTGCAAGCTGGTTTATATTCTTCAACATTTAAGAAAAATCAGAAAAGGTAATTAGCATGTAACAACAGATATAACGTTATATGGCCTGATATTAGAAGCTTTGAAGCCTAGGAAAAATTAGCAATAGACTAATGGTTATTGCGACTAAGTTGACTCTTGTTTCTGACTTCAATTTGATGAAAATTTAGAATTTTGATCCCTGAACTCCTTTGGGAATTAATATCATGATAATATATGCTTATGCAGGAGCAGTAGAAATACAATCAGTAATATTATAAAAACATGGAGATGTTTGCCCGGTCATCGTTTCTTAACGTGGTTTACTTTTATATCGTTCCCACTTACATGGAATTTTTTTTTAATTTTATGATATGCAACCTTCTTTAATAAACTGTTAATTAGGCTTAATTAATGCTCAGTCAATTAGGTAAATTAAATTTTTTGAATTTCTGAAGAAATTTTTGCCTTCAATTTCCTAGTGTCCGAGTGGATTATTAGTTTATTAATCTTTAATTTAAATATTTTTGAATGTTTGCATTAAATATCATTGCATTGAAATTTCCTTTATGGAGGTGTCACTGTCAAGTACAATGTACAAATTCCATGCCTGCCACTTCACTTAGGTATCATATAACTGGGTATCTAATGCTAAATTTGGAAAACTCTAAAAACTGGTCTTCTAGTAATTTAGTACCGGTGCTGACGTATCTGTGACCACCAAAGCCTTTTTCATATCAAAGTTGTGAGAATCATTCACAAAAAATAATTTTTTTTATTATTTCAGCAGCATAAGTTCAGCCAAGGATTCTGCCAATTTATCACCTAAGCTTCCTCCACCATATGATGCCGGTCTTTATTTTCGTTCAACTTTAAAAGATTTTCAACTTCCGTACGATGTATGGTGGATGTATAAGCATAAAAAAATAACTGTCAGTCAGAATCCATCAACTTCGTTCGTGAAAATCACAAAAAGTAAGTTACTTAAGACTTTATTGGTTTCGTCTTATTTCCCAATCGGGGCAGAATTTAGCTTTGTATTTGCTGCAGTATTACGTTTATTCTTTACTTCTTTATTATTACTATATTACTATTAATAATATCCATAATGTTCACACAATAAACTTCTTAAACTGCACAAAAGCGGAAGTGCCACTTGCGCATACCGACTAGGTGAGGGCCCAAAAAAGATTGAATGAATGAAGTAATTTAATGCATAATGAGGGAGGGAATAAAGACTTTCAAAATAGGCAAAGGAAGGAAATAAATAAACAAGGTTGGGAACCACTGGTTCAGTGGCACCTTAGGGAGGTACCTTAGGTTTTCAATCTTAATCAATAAATAAACAAAATTATTGCATCGATTATTACCCAATAGCAGTTACTAACCTGTATTGAAGATATGGATTGATACATTGTAAATAGTTTCTCGGGTCTCAGAATTTGAATTTTTGTTATTAATATTTTGATATAAAGCTATAAATTGAACTCAAACTGAAAAATGAATAAGTTATGTCATCTGTTTCCAAAATATTCTCAAATGCCAAAATGTGAGAAAATATTCATGTAATCAACTAATTTCAAGGTAACTTATCAAGGTTAGACTCTGCATCGCCTATACTGTGTTTTAGTGATTTCAAGTGCTTGACGAAATAACAGAGCTTGACATATGCCATTCCCATAGAAACAGTAGCTTTCATCATATTCTAAAAATAAATGATGTGGTTGCTATTCTAGCGATTTAGGAGTCTTACCACACTAATACAAATGTATTTCTGTAACATTTTGTCTGTCAAAAAGGTAAAAAAAAATTATCACCATGGCAACTGCTTTGCATAAAAGTTTTATTTGCTTCTCTGGCATTGATTTTTCTAACATTGTATCTTAAGTGCTTGTTATTGAATTTATTTAAATGTTCAGTCTTTCAACCTCTTTTGACCAAAATCTTTTTTTCTCCTATCAAAAGATATTTACACCGGTTCACGACCCTCTGTCGATGCAAGTGATCAAATATGTACCTGCAACCCAGATATGAAAGAAGCTTGTGGAAAAGAATGTTTGAACAGATCGATGCTTTTTGAATGCCAGCCATCATCCTGCCCATGTGGATCAAGGTATGGTTGTTTGCTTGAGAAGCGATGCTTTTATGACATGTTCCAGGGATGTTGTCAATGACTTGAATATGTAATTCACATTTATTTAATTTCAATTTTTGATATTCAATTTTTTGATATTCGAATTTCTTATATGTTGCCATTCCACGGATTTTGGTCTGAAAGGCCTTGTACAAGCTACCACTGATTATGAGGAACTACTATTTTTGGAAGAACCGTAATTTTACCGTTTTGGCATTGGCTACTCAATTTATTACACTCTAGTTGAGGTGGTGGACATGCGATTTGAACCAGAATTGTGAAACCTGCGATGGCAACACGGTCAAGTTTCAGGCTTTAACCACTAGGCCATCTCCCATTGAATGAATCTAAAATGGTCCAACTTGAAAAATTACCATTCTAAGAAAATTTAAGTTCTCTCTGTGTGACCAAAACTGCCTTCATTAAATTTCTGACAATTATAAAAAGTAGATGACCAATCAAATGTTTGTTTATTAACTTGATATTTTTCAGGTTATTTTGAAGGAATCGGATAATAAAAGCGGTAAAATAAACCATGTAACCGCGTATTGGTTTAAATTTGAATGACATTGTGCATTACTCACCGCAATAATAAGTCTGAAAATGCCCTGCCTGGGGGGTTTCATATTGATTGTCTAATTTTATCAACTAATTGTCAATAGTTCATCACGCTTTCTAGTGTTCTGTTTTTCCAATAGTTTGTAATCCTAGTCTGTGGTTTTAAAGGTGTTTAAAACAAGGATTCGGTGTCCAGGGAAATTTACATTCGATCCATATTCCCAAATCAGAGATGAACAAAAATTTGACTACGACTCTAGATTGATGTAAATTTCGACTTAGATTCTAACTCTTGAGGAATCCATGTTTTGAATAAGAATTTGGCAAATGAAAGCCTTTTTTGAATAGAAATTTTAATAGGAATGTTTTGTCAACCAATTTTTTATTTTGTGTTGTTTCCGAAAATTTAGACTTTAAATATTAAAAGTCGTTAATCCGACTTCGGGAATCCAAAATTTCAACTTTGATCTCTGGGGAGTTTGAAAATTAGACTTCAATGAAAACATGTAAAATTCTGATTCTACAGCCTACTCTGCGACCTCTTAACAGGGGCGCACTCAGGGGGGGGATTTTACGGGTCGGAACCCCCCTTTCGAAATGTAAAAAAAAGTATTTTTCTGTAACATACATTGCAATTTTTCGTAGCTTGAAACGCTCTTTGACCTTCATGACCTCTGAAAACCCACATTTCCCAGCTTCCGGTAGCGGGTTAGACGCTGGCAATTGAAATTTTCAGCCCCCCCCCTCCCCCCCCCCCTTTGACCATTCCTGGTTACACTCCTGTCTCTTTATTTTGAGATATATTTTTAATGAATATGTTATCACAGGTGCACAAATCAAGTCATCCAGAAGGGTAGTTGGTATAATGGCTTGGAACGTTTCAAAACTAAAGACCGAGGTTGGGGCATTCGAAGTAATGGACGAATAAACAAAGGTAATAATAAGCTTTCAGGTTGAGGAAATAGATAGTTGGGTGTTTGAAATTGCTAGAATTCTAATTTACTTAGAATAATATAGTATTTACTTAAAATTAAAAGTAACGCTAAAACAGTCTTTATTGTTGACATTTAAAACGAGTGACACCGATTCCCAATTTCATTTTGATTTACTTTTTTTAAGACTATTGTCTTAACTTTATGTAGGATGTTGATCATATTGATATTGTAATATTCTCAAATACGAAATAAAATTTTTTGCGGGGAAACAATAAAAATCCTTTGGGGTTGAAAAATGCTTGTTTAAATTAAAATTGTCTATTAATGTTGACTTTAGTAAGCCTGCAAAATCAGATAGACTTCAACTCAGTGCCAAATTAATCGACGGAAAATAATAAAAAATTATAATAAATTCGATGTGCGTTTCAGTGTTGTTTCTATTCTCGACTGTAATAATCATTTGTTCTTTGTAAGGTTCATTCATATTGGAATATGTGGGTGAAGTCTTGAGTGAAGCAGAGTTTCGCATTCGTACAATCGAGCTCTATCATGCTTACAACGATCATTTTTGTGTTCAACTTGACGCAACAACCGTCATTGATGGTTACAGGATGGCTAATGAAGGACGTTTTGTTAATCACAGGTATGTTATATATAATAGTTTTTTTCCAACTTTTTTCATCACGACCCACTTGGCCTTACTAACTTTTTTGCGATACCTGTGAACTAAAATAAACTTGCGTTGCGTTGACTTGCGCGTTCAGTTAGGCAACAGGAAAACGAGTTTTGGCTATCTGCTTACAAATTATATTCAATTATTGGTACAAACGCCATTAAAACAATTCAGCCATTTGCATCTCCATGGCTCCGTAAACACGTATTTTTTGCTCTGACTGAAATTAAAAGCAAAAAGGGAGCGACGGAACCTCGTTTCAATTGTTTCTCAAAGCAGGCACACACATCGCATTAACATTTGCAGAATAATTTGTTTAATTAGTGTTTTTTCTCAAGTGTGCCGCAAGAATTTTTTTATTTGCTTAGTGTGCTGCGAGCGAAAAAAGTTTTGAAATCACTGGTCCAGGTAGTATTAGAGTGATAAATAAGAATAACATGTTGTTTATTTCAAACAATCGGGTCATTGTGAACAAACATTGCTTTTCTCCATTCTGGATTCTCAAATATTAGTCAGTTTATCAGACTGTATCATATCAATTTATTCCACACTTACGCTCATACCATTATGCCTATATATGTTTATTCATTTTAAAGAAAATTAGTGTAAACCATGGCACTCACTAAGAAGTAAACGAGAATATCGGTCAAAGACCGAAGACTTATCGATCAAAAGTTAGGGGATCCCCCAAACAGCGCTCTTACTCCATAGTGACACCTTGTGTCCCATCACTAATTAATTAATAACTCGCTAATTATACGACATAATTCGCCCAAAATCAATAGGCTCCTGGTCCGAGATAAGATGAATGCACATGCAAAATCTGGAGCAGATTCAATCTCGCTTTCGTGAGACAAGAACACTTATGAACAAAATTGCGACCATGGGTGACCACAGAAATGCCAATAGTTGCCAAAACCATATAATATTGTAGTGGTGCACTCCACCCAGGGGACACTGATTAATACAAGATTTTAAATGAAGTCTTTTTATAATAAATTTTGGCATGAAAATTTTTCTCTATTATATTCACAGTTGTGAACCGAATTGTGAGATGCAGAAGTGGTGTGTTAACGGTGAATACAGAATTGGATTATTTGCTCTTCGACAAATACAACTGAACGAAGAACTGACGTATGACTACAATTTTCATGCTTATGATATCGATGCAAGACAAGTTTGCAGGTTAATATTTTAACAAATTATATCTTTGTTATTTTTGTCCACCAAAACATGCAATCAAGTAATCAACTTTACTTATTAGATACGAGACAACGTTTAGACATCATAGATAATCATGCCAATTTTTATTGTCAGTATATAGTCCGTTAGGCAGTCACAGGCTGAAAACAGATAATTTACTGTAATGATTTAGTGTCTTAAAAGCGAAAATTTTTAGTAGTTGCTATTAGAGATGTGCTTAGCTTATTAGTGTTAGTACTAAGAATTCTTTTGCAATTGGTTTAAGATTCAGTATAAACTTGATACATTTTCCTTTATTTCTTTTATTTCAAAAGTTTACCGCGAGAGATCAACATTTTGATCACATATTTCTTTAAAAGTTTTCAGGCAATGATTTTCAATTTAATATATTTTTATTTTAAAGAATATATTTTTGGAAAACTCTTAATAGAAGTACAGGGTGTCTCAAAAGTAAGTATACTTTATTAATTTTAAACAACTTTTCAGGTACACATCATAGAGCGGTCATTTCTTCAGGAAACAAAGTATGGATAAGTAGTAAAATTTAGGTATTGTTTGCATTTTCCATCAACCCACACAATGACAAAGAGATTAAACGCAAGCAATGAGGTGCAAAATTGCTGTTTGGCAAAAAGCATATAAATCAGTAAGGCAATCTAGCACCTCTTTAACAGAGAATTTGGAATTCATTTGGCTCCTAAACGAAGAACACTTTATGCAATTCATCAGACATTTAACGAAACGTGATCTGTAGTTGATGCACAAAGATCAGGAAGACCAAGGAGTGAACACTCTTGAGGAAACATTCAGAGCCAAATGACTTTCAAATTCTCTGTTAAAGAGGCGCTGAGTTTGTCTTACTGTTTATATGCTTCTTGCCAAACAGCAATTTTGCACCTCATTTTGGGTTAATCACCTCGTCATTCTGTGAGTTGATAAAAACTGCAAACGATACCTAAATTTTACTACTTATCCATACGCTGTTTTCTGAAGAAATGAACGTTTTATGATAACTACCTGAAAAGCAAATCGAAATTAAAAGTGTATACTTACTTTTGAGACACCCTGTATATTTTATATCTATTTTAGAAGAGTCCTATTTTAATCAGATATCTTAGCAGGACATTAAGTCTTCAACAGTCAAGATTTCAAAACAGCAACATTGCAGTATTGTATAGTCTGACAGATGGCAGTGGTATTGGCAGGACAGGTATAGTGCTTATGGAACCCTTTGATAAGTGTATACTCAAAATAAGCGTCAAGTCAGAAATTGAGTGATATTCTATGTGGTAAATCTTTAATGGAGTAGTGTTACTCATCTTGAATTCATTTCCATTGTTATGTAAATAATAACTCTGAGAATGTATTGATTTTTATATGTATTTAATAAACGTATATTCCACCCGCAATAGATAATTTCTCTATTAATAATTATGATTATGAATGTCTGTATCCCATTATTTTGGTGTTCTGGAATTTTGCGTTGTCATGACTTTTGAACGAATCAATATGAATTGCATTAACTGCTAACTTCTACTCAGTAAATCGCACATAACTTATGATTTTATTGTGAATATACTGTGTAAAATAAAAACAGTTAGTTTTTGTCACCTCAATTTAAGAGTAATATAAATTCAGAGAGAGTGATTTTTTTTAATTTGTCCAAACCCAAATCCTTGAGATGTTTAGACAGATATCATATTATATGGATTGCAATTCTAACTAATATCATCTGTCATGAAAAAATTCTAGTCTTGAACAGGTTCTCAAACTGGACCCTTGTCCCGTCATCCCCCCTCGAGGACTCGAGTAATGGCCGTTCACGATGAATACATTCATTTAGAGTAAATTGAATCTGATTCCTTCGATTCTCTGACTGTATTTATTCTTCGGCTTTCATGTATTGGCTTATATATTATTAAACATAGTGCAAAAAATAACTGATCGAAACGAGTTAACGCAAAAGTTTCTTGAAAGCAACAAGATTTCATTTATTGGATTACACATACCAATACATATACTTACCGTATATATTATTAAACGTGGTGCAAAAAATAACTGCTCGTAACAAGGTAACCCCAAACCAGATAATCTTGTAGAAGACCAGGGGCCAATAATAGTATTGAGTGAGTGTCCTGGGAAAGGGGCCTTGGATTAGAGCTAGGATCTGAAGCCTGAACCCGAATTTTGGGTCGGGTCTGGCCTGAAATGTCAATCATTACGTTCGGGTCGGGTCGGGCTTCTCTATCGCTGACTTTTTTTTCAAATAAATAAATGTTTATAAAAAATATATACCAAAATTATATGTGGATACTAAACTAAGGAATACTTGTTATAAAAGAAATAATTTGAATAAAACAGAGAAGAAGCTGTAATTGACATTTCCATGACCTTTTAACTCCTGAAAATATCCATTGCAAAATTTTCGGGGCTTATTTTAAGAACTACTAAATAAAATATGAAATATCGGGTTTGCTTCGGGCTTGGGCCTGCAAATCCAGTTGATCAGTCGGGCTCGGGTCAGGTTTAATACCCACGGGCCCGGGTCGATCGATCTTACCCGATCCCGATCTTACCTCTATCATGGATCATGAAAGTCTGAGAACCATTGGTTTTGAGTAAAATTTCCTATTCTCTGATCTGCTGTGTTAGAATATTCTTTTCTGCTTTAACTTTTTATCCAACTTTTTCCATATCAGATGTGGATCGCAACATTGTCGTGGATTCATTGGCGGAAGAGATCAATGTTCTTTAGCTTCAATCAATAACAATGAAGATTTGTCTTCTGCTCAACCATCAGTCAGTGTTAAGTCTGCAAAACTCGGATTGAAACGCACAAAAGGAGCATCGCGTCACACGAAGGTATTTGTAAACTTCGTTTCATTGTAGATTAACATACAAATATATTCATAATTTGCAAACCGATACCTTGTCTGTGATTCGCTAAGAGAATGACCAAGCCAGACGTTTCCCAAACTGGAGTACATGCAGGGGCGCAGCCATCAGGGCGGTTACATGGGTCGTAACCAGTGGTGGGATTCAACCGGTTCGCTCCGGTTCTATAGAATCGTCTCACAGAATTTTATGAGATCAGCGAACCGGTTAGCACTACTGGTTACTGTCAATGTTTTGTTTGTAACAGAACCAGCTGAAAAATATGACTTTTGTGATAGAACCGGCTGACAAAAAATATAAATCCCACCACTGGTCGTAACCCCTCGTTTGAGAATTTTTTTTCATGCGAAATTTCTTCCACAAAAAGCAACAGCGTCGTTTTACGGTCGCGCATCATGGTTTCGTGGTCAAAACGATATTATTCTGTGTATTATCACCGTAGCGGAATTAACACTGCCAGACTTTTTTCGTCTTTACGATATGGTCTCTTTTTTATTTGACGCTGATAATGATAAATAACAATGCGTAATTGTTGATTGCAATTCAGTAAGGTGTATTTTCTTTTCTCTGTATGAAACAGACATGAAACGAATTTAACTGCTGTTATGGGCTCTTAAAAGGAAAGAAGGGTCAGTGGCGTAGCATCCACCCCCGCGGTCTCGGGGGGCCCACAGCGCAAAGGGGCCCAAGCAGTTAGAATTTAGAAATTTAAGCCGCAAAACCAAAAGCTGCATTGCAAAACCAGTAATGCACATCTTATAACGTTGATGTTAGTTCTGCTCAAATCGTTTTGTTATGTAACAATGCCAGGGAGTCGTCGATTTTCGGCGTCTTGTGGTTTGATCGCACCGGCAAAATTACGAAGGCTGTCAGAATGATGTCGAAAGCAAAACCTCTCAGTGGCGCACAAAAACGCAGAAAAGGGGCAGAAGAGAAAAAACGTATAAAAATAATCAAAGTAACCAGGATAAACGGCAAATTTTAGGTTACTATTGCCTTTTTATAGGGACATGTTATTAAAGCAAAATAGGTTTTATTAACATAAATTTACAACTGGTCAGATTATGGTTTAAGTAACAAATTAATAAAAAGTGCATGAGAATGAACATTAGCAGTAAGTATGCAATCAATTATATTTTATGACAGGATGATGATATTGGAACGAAAGAATTCAGTATCCTGCAGATGAAGCCAATATCAAAACAAGATAAAGAATTCATCAGATTCCGACAGTTATTTCTTCTTCGCAATTTAACACAGGTTAGAAATTTTTCGTTGTATCATATTTTTGTTTAATGAATGTTGGACTAAATTTGCTTCTAACACAGTATTCTGTATTATTGTCAAAGTTTTACAATATATTAATATACTGTAGTTTACCTTTTTTGAGATCTTTTCACGTTAATGGAATTAAATTTTCTCGATTCCTTGGATACCAACTAAATATTTTTATTTGAGATTACTTTACTGATGCCAGAGTGTTTACTCAAAGTGCAAAATTGATTTACAACATTACAAGCGTAAAAATTTACTTATGTAGTAATAGTATAGTTCAGTTTGGGAAACCAATAACCTGAAACATTTGACTGTTTAGCTGTTCTAATACCTGACATGGACTGGACAGACAGTGAATAATTTGCAACATTATAAAGTTGTCATATCGAATTTCTCTTCCCTGGGATGATATCCTCATATTTATTATTTATATCACAGGTGAAGAAAAAAGAGGAACAACTTATGAAAGTGAAGAAAAATGAATCAGGTATATTTTTGAATGATTTCGTAATTTTGATGCTTTTGTTGTAAATACGACATCCCAAGTATCCACTCTTGTCAATCTCGTCTCAGTTCACGAGTTTATGATTTTCAACAGTCTCATTGCCTTTCTTGCTTTATATTCAAAAATTTCTGCATTCATAGGGCATACATTGACTCATTTGTTGATTTCTCAACCATTTATTCGAAAATCGTGACTAAATTTATGCAGCTTAGTAGATTATTTTTATAAAAAGAAAGAAAATTTCCATTTTTAACTGTTAATATTGGATTGAAAAAATAGAATTGATTTTTCAAAGTTCCTTGGATATGCAGCAAAATTCCTCCTTTTCAAATTTTTAAACTTTTTTTTTTTCAATCTTTATGGGGTCTGAGACAAAATTCTAACTAACATCATCAACTGCTTGCACATACCAAAGTAATTGGTGTGCACAATACTACACCAATTCTGAACACCATTAAATAATAACAATGAAGGTAACTGAGAGATGAAAGGTAGGGAAACTTTCTTTACATGAAGATAAGTTTTTTATACAAATTCTGTTATTTAGATGACTCATCAGCAATGTCATCTTCTAACACCAAGTCCAAGTCAAAACTGAAGAAAACTCAGCATTCAAAAGAGGTGAGCTTAAGTTCTATTGGTAATCCTTTCTCCATAACTAGTTTCAATTTAATGATTTTTCATTTTTTTTTCTGTTGGACAGGAATGTCCATGGGGGATTTAAATATTTGAATCGATTCAAAATTATTTATATTCGATATTCTGAATTTTATAAAAAATTTCAAATAGTATCTTTTGAATAATAAAGTCTAAGAGTATAACCGAATTTCATTCCTGAAAGTTGTGAATATAGAAAATCAGTCATAACATTGTTTATCTCAGGTTTCTTGATTTTCCTAATTTAAGCTCATTGGTTATAACTATCGGTAGAGGTTATATTTGTGTTAGTGTGCAAGACTCTTTAATTGCACATCATTGATTATATATTGATTTCACATTTTCCTCGTCAAACACAACGCAATTTAGAGTATATTTAACATTCTAAATTCAAAAGTATTATTTTTAAAGTGTACTTGAAATAGTTGATTATTCGGATTTGACCATCGCTACCATTGAATGAATATTTATCTAAACATATTTGTAACTTTTATATTATAATATTTATGTGTATCATTCATTACTGTTATAGTATATTATAATCAACATGCCCAAATTTGACAATACACAAATAAATCATTCTTCTTTGTGAAAATGATCACTCGGTCATTTAAGTTGGAACGGACTTAATTTGTTTGTTGTCTTGCGTGGTATCAAAAGTGACAGACTTTAGTACCAAGTTCAGCTTCAGATTTACTGTTTAAAATTTTGGTCTTACTCGTAGTCGCCATTACTGTTGGAGAATCATCAAAAAAGAAAAAGAAAATCTGCGATTGTATTCTGCTGAAGCATCAACTGAAAAAATCTTGCTTCTTTTATAATCTATTATTTGAGTTTGGATCCCATATTTACTTATTTATATTTATATATAAACTTATCTTTTGCACTTTAATTTCATAGGAAAGTGAAAAAATCGAAGCAGCATTAACAGAAATGTATACTGCCATTGCAACATGCAAAGATCAGAACGGAGTATCAGTTGCAATTCCATTTATGAACTTGCCATCGAAAAAGAAGTAATTTTTATTTGATTATTTTTTTATTGCAGTTGCTTTTTGTAGACCAGGTTACCAGCCTGTTCAGTGCAGTAGGCCTTCTGATTGAAAGTTATGAACACCATTAAATGAAAGTAGTTAAAACAGTACAATTGGTCTCTAATGGAAGAAATGCTTTTCGTCAAAACTACACACAGAAATTGCACCCCTTACTCAAGAACACACAATGTTTTATTTTCTTGATTTTGTAAAGGTACTAACTTGAAAAATCCTTTAATGAAAATAAACCTATTCATTCATATAAGATCTCTCATTCCCCGTAGAAGTATATTAAATTATTATATGAAAAATTCCGGGTATATTTTTCATCATGTAAAACTCACAGATCCCCCTAATCATTCTGTGAAGCCCTGGTTGGAAACCGCTGTCCCAGATTACTAATAGATTCAGGGTAACAAAAACTTCTTATTTTCAGGAACCCAGAGTATTATGAAAGAATATCAGATCCCATTGATTTGAGTGTGATTGAACGAAACATCGTGTCTAATCATTACAAAGATATTGAAACATTTAATAGTGATGTTCAAAGGGTCTTCAAGAATGCTGAAGTGAGGACTTTACTAGTATATTTTGTAATATTCTAGGCCAGAATGAACCATGCTGTATAGTAAAGTTATTCTTGATTAGATAATTAAAAGAACACAATTGCTTTAATGGGTATTCATCACTGGAGATGTTTATAAAAAAGCTCACATTTTTAGATTCTCCCTTGTGTCCTACTTTATATTACGTATTATTTCAAATAAATGAAGTAGATTTATTGTGTAGTAAATTAAGTTTCATTATGCATTTAATTCAACAAAAATTTCATTTGAACAAATTAGAAATACAGTAAAATTTACAGAAATTTTTCGTTTGATCCCATATTTTAAAATTTGAATCTGCTCATTGGTCATTGAGAATTTTGAAAAATACTTTCATGGCTGTCTTTTTGTATATTTAATATTTGGTAAATTGCATTACAATATTTAGAAATATCATGGAAGAAAATCCACACTGGGTAAAGATGTTAGTCGTCTGCGTAAAGCATATGCCAACGCAAGAGGTGCTGCCATGTTGCTGCTTAACGGACACAAAAAGGTAATTATTTCGAGTTCCATAGTTCCATTAGTGATTCAGGAGCAGTTAACTTGCCACAAAACTTACAAGTGAATGATGAAGAATACTATATTTTTTTTTTTTTTAAATTTGGAGCGATGGCGGCTTAACTATGTTGACATAGCAAAGTAAAAATCTCAGTTGCAAAACCCATTTTCCCCACCTTACCTAATGTGTAATGATAGTGAAGTAGATAGTGCCAGAGCACAAAGATGCAGTTTCTTTCGAAATTAGTAGTATTAATCAGTGTCTGCTTGTCTAATTGTCCCTATTTGGTGTAAAAGGTGTGAAAACGCATTGTATGAAAATGTTGACGAAAATTTTGATTTTCATCTCTGATTTGAACAATCTAACTTCGTAAAATCACCCAAATTCTAATGTTTGCCGATACATGCAGTATTGTGAAAATACTTCATTTTTTGCATAAAAATAAATATCACTTGAGCTCATTTGTAATATGAATGTGGAATTTTCAAACTGTAAACCTAGAATTTCCTGGAATGTCTATATATTGTTTAGACTCAGATATGAACTCACAGCATTTAATCTGAATTCAGGTTGCAGCCTCGTCAGAACTATCGAGCGAAGAAGACATTGATGAGGCAGATGAACATATTCACAGAAAAAATGAAGATCATATTCGATGTATCTGTGGTATATACAAAGATGAAGGATTGATGGTACAATGTGAGAAATGCTATGTAAGTAGAAAGTTAAATATTATTAATCACATTAATATAATAGATGATTTATCAGAAAATCTCGGCTCTTGGTTCCTTCCAAATCCTTCAAATTTGACTGACATCTTGTTTTAACATGAGTTAGTGTAAAAAGCTTTTTATTGCGACCCACATTGATCCCTTTCGCGACCCAGGGGGGTCGGACCCCCCAGTTTAAGGAATTGCGCTCTAGATAATTTAGACTTTAATCTGAATATTATTTCCAGTGTTGATGACCCCAGGGTTAGTTTATTAGACCAGACCAAGTCGGTGTCACAGGTTGAAGATCTAAGGTTTAAGGCCTGACGGACGATGTATAAAATTCAGTAGACAATGGTAGAGAATATAGCTTCGATTTTCCTGAAAACTTAATAGGCATTTACCTATCACTAGCTGTTTTCTAGAGCCTTGTTCTGAGCAAACAAAATACTGTTATTAATGTTTATATTGTCAAAGAACTCTCATTTTCAATGTCACATGAATATAATTGGACACGGAGTGGACATATGGATTGTTTTGTTATTATGTTGCTGTTGTTGTTCTTGTTCTTATTGTTCTTTGTCTCAGAAAAATATCGCTTTTCTCTTCGATTACTGGACCAATTGCTTTAAAATTTTCAGTGCTTGGAGATTTTTGCTAGAAGGCTATTACTTTCATTCATTTCTAATATTCCGGTGAGCTGTATGGGATTCGCTTTTTTGTGTGCTATGACATCATCAAAATTTGCCATCACATGGCGATTTCATGACAACATATTTGCCGATCACGTGCTCAGCGACCGATACTATTCCGTGTCCATATACGAGTATTTGAGCATCGCTCTCTTGTTATAATTATAACATATATTTGTAAAATCATCATTGATTGTTTGATCACAATACAATAGGTGTGGCAACATTGTGATTGTATGGGTGTGAAGCCAGGCAACACAGACTGTTACATGTGTGAAGAATGCGATCCTCGACCTTTCTCAAGAGAAATCAAGGTTATTCCTCCACCTCCCCACACTCCAACTGGACATACTTTTTATATGACATTGCTTCGGGACAATCTTCTAGTAAAACAAGGTTAGTATGTTTTCTCTTCTTAATCAAATTCACTTAAACAATTGTGGTTGAAGGAAGATTGAAATCCTATAGATCAATATTTCCATCTATAGTTTTTTTGCTTTTACAAGCAATTTGATTTGAACAAGAAATTCATGTATAACCACTTGATATACCTGACCCATTTATATTCGTATCAAGGGAATTACAGTATAATAAGTTGTATGTGTAAAAATTATTTTGTAATATTGTCTATCTGCGATAGTTCCTCATACCAAATGATACGATTGATATGTCTTAACCACAGAGTCGGGAATGGGTAGGATTGTTAGGATATTAACCCCTAAATTGAGTTTCTGTAGAACATTTGACTGGGAAGAGTTGTGAGAATTCCAAGTTTTACTCTACCCTTGTCTTCGTGCCTGATCACTTTTCCCAGCTAAGTTTTCATTTTTAAGTGAGTTTCTATGATAGGTTATTGAAGCAAATTCAAAATTATCTCTAATTTATCATTTCAATTAGTTGAAATTTAATTAAAGTAGTCCATTTTTTATGCTGTTTACCTATATTCAGGTGATTGTGCGTATCTGATGAGAGATCACAGATTACGTCAGAACAGCAATACTCTTTCTATGCGAGCATCAAACAGAAAACTTACTAACATTCCACAAGATAAACTTGATATTTTCCGGATCGAGCAGTTATGGACTGATGAGAGGTACGACTTGTATTATGAATTATAGCATCTAGTTTATGTTTATTCTTTTTCTATTATTTATACTGTGTTTTTATGACATTTTCCTGATCCATTGAGGAATTTATTCTGTACTAACATACCACAGTATTATATGTAGCACAATAGTTTAGAGCAAAGCTCATGAATCTAACCCTAGAGTTTGTATTTATTTGCTGGTAAAAGAGCCGGAGACGAAGTTTTATTTTGAACTCTCATGTGTATTGAGCCGGTACTCAGGTACACTAAGGCAATAATTTTATTCAGATTTTCCTTATTTTAGTTTTATTACGAGTTCGGGGACTATCTGTGTTAGCCAATATACCTCTGCCCATAGATTTCAGTCCCTTTACACAACTTGATTTAAAGTAGGCGAACAAAATTAGTTACCTCCATATTGGCACACATACTTCTGGAGCGCCGGCAAAAATACAGATAATGTCATTTCAGAATTTATTGCATAATTCACCACCAAAAAGAGAAATACTTGCTAGCATAAAGACATGTTGGTTTAACCGTTATTTTTCTTTTTTTCTTCTATACAGAGGTGACAAATATGCATATGGTCATCATTTTCTGAGACCACATGAAACTCATCATTCTCCCTCTCGTACATTCTATCACAACGAATTATTTGCTTCTCCTTTTAATGAAATCATCCCATTAGAAGCAGTTGTTGGATTATGTTGTGTGATGGATCTTTATACATATTGCAAAGGAAAGCCAAAAGGTAAATCAATCTTTAATTTCATATGTAAGCTATATTATTATTGACACCTTCACTACTGCTGGCTACGATCGTCGACATACGCACAAGGTTACTTGCAGTTATATGTCTTTTGTCAATAAAATGTGGGGTATTTTCAGTCCTCCAATCTGCAGCGAAGGGTACATGAAATATGTAGGAAAATTCAGCAGTGGGTTAAGAGTTAAGATTTGTACCAAACGTAGCTTCGGGCGTGGTACTGGCTGATTGCTATGTAATCACTTACTATTTTGAAAATTTTTTATTCGTTCTGACCACTCGGTAAAAGATCATGCCATTGTCGAGATTTCAATATTTATTACAAAAATTTAGCATTATATTTATTTCGTAATTTCGATTATATGGTGTGCTTGTTAGATAGCCAACGAAATTAGATAACGAGATTTTTGGTTTCTCAAAATTGCTTGAATTAAAATATTTCTATTCCACTAGATTACAAGATGTCTGACATATTCATTTGCGATTTCCGAGTGGATAAAGCAGCCGGCTTATTCACAAGGATTACGAAGAAACGTTTTCCTATCTGCACCAAACCCCATGTGTTTGACATGTATAAGCATAGAATATGTCCAAAGAAGAATTTTCAAGTATGTATGATTTTTCATATGCTACCATTTTTTACTCTTCTGTAGATTTCTATGTAGCCATGATGATGTGTGCAACTTCTCAATACAGGAGGGCCAGATACAAATAACTGGGTAGAATCGCGGACCGTGCTTTTATTTAACATAGGCTCCTAAAGAGTTACAGCACGAAAATTTTGGCTATTGACCTGACATGCGTTGTTCGCTTTGCACAAGCTAGCTAGCTGTTAGGGCATTGTAACGTTATAAGCACTGATAAGAAATGGGATTAAGCAAGGCTTTGCATCGCAAAGGGATGAGAATTACTCACACATACCAGATTAAACTAAATGAACACTTTGTTTCGCAGGCGCACTCTATTCAAAATTGGCACTTTTCTGCGAGCTGTACGATTTTTCCTTGTTGGCTGCATTTGGGCCGCAGGTTGCAAACCCTTGATGTAGCTCATAAATTTCACATTTTCAATCTATGTAGCTTCAAGGATTGCTATAAACCTGTATATTTAATACCAAATATTTTTCAACTAATTTTCAAACAGCCACATCAAGTTCCAGAACACTACAAAAAATCATCAGGGCGGCCACCTGCGAATACTGAATCATTACATGAAGGTATAAAGTTTTTAAATTTGTTTTCCAATAATTACCTTCAGGAAATGTTTCACTTTTAAGTAAGTTTATTCATATTCGAGCAATAGATTCAATCGTATTTGTAATTCATATATCCTCTGAAAAAAATCAATTTTTGCCTTTTTGGCACCGCCACACGATGCTCCAGAAGTATGCGCACCAAGATGTCGCACAACCTGAATTCTAACCGATACACACATACTATGTTCAGGTCGTGCGCCATCTTGGTGCGCATACTTCTGGAAGTCCGACATTTTGCCCCTTTGGCACCGCCTAACCTGTCTTATGAACAAATTTAACAGTGCAATGTTGGTTATCAATTTTATTTTATTCATAAATCTACCCCAACCCTGCATTTCCTTTGCTTTTACTTTACAATATAAGTTTTAAAGTTGGTTTTTGCGTTTATAAGAAGCTTAAAGAAATCGAATTATACCCAAACTGGGGCGCCCAATAGATCACTTCTTTTCCCTGCATGGGACATTTTCATTTTATTAAAGTACCTGTATATTTTATTTGATGTCAATTATACAATGAAACACTATTTTTATTTACAGATGTACAAAGTATAGATTCTGAGTATTGCCACGTAAACAATAACGAAACGGAACATGAAGATGACAATAGAGATGAAATACATGTTGGGTCTTCTATTTGGAGAAAAAGACAAAGATTGAATAGAATTGCTCACCAGCTCTTGAGTAAACAAGGTAATAGTTATATTGTTTAGATATAGTAATCGGACAAAAAAAAACATATAAATCGGTTTGTTAGTTATTCTTGTATGGACAAATGCCCAAATCTTTACTGCTACTGAAGCCAAAGGCAATTTTATATGCCCACACCTTGATACTCATGTAGTATGTGAACCAAGATGGCGGAGACCGGAACGTAGTATGTGTACCCGGTTAGGGTTAGGCCATAATTTCTCGTACATTTACTACGTGAGTCACTTGGCTAGTCCCCGAACTCTTAATAAAACTAAAATAAGGAAAATTGGAATAAAATTATGTCTTAACTCCAACCTGAATGGTACACATACTACGTTAGTACCATTTAATGAAGTGAGATTTTTAAGAGAATTCACTTAGAACAATGTCACACATCTATTCAGAAATAAAGGAGACTCATTTCTAAGCGAAGTTATGCAATTCTACTCAGAAGTTACTCATTACTCAGTAAAGTTACACACACTCATAAATTTAAAAGACCTATTTCAGTGACATAGGTTTTATTTGTGTATATGTTAAACATGTCCTGATGTAAACAATTTTGTACAGTATACTTGTAAAATTTAATTTAATATCATCGAAACAGCTGATGTCTCGTATTCGGTGGAGCCCGGGAATACTAAACGTCAGAGAAAGAAATCTCAGCTATCAGTGTAAAGTCTCAGTCAAAAAAGATGGAAGGACACAAACTTTGTTTCATGTGAATGAGGGTTACGCAAAGAATAATAATCCATACAAGATAACCTGGAAATGTGTTTGTATAATATTGAAGCTTCTTCTGTGCAAAGGCCAAAATTGCTCATTTTTTTATTCTCGCTTCGACTAAATATTTTGGGAAATTTCCCTAAAGTTCACAGACTATTTTATAATGTTGAATTTATGATCGACTTCTTGGGTATCTGGAGTAGATTTGAATGGAACTTGCACGCAGTCTGTACTTGTCTGAACTCTCCTTCTTGGGTAGTTTCAGTATTTTTTCTTCTTTCTTTTTTTCAGCAGTATTTTTTCTTGTAATCATCCTGTTGTTCGCGCACTTAATCCCCTGCATGTCAATTACTCATCTTTAGATTGCTAGCCTGGTACTATGTGATGAATTGTTGGCAAAGTAGATTGAAGCTCTATCCGCCTATAAAGTTCGTCTACCTGAAGTTTATCATAGCTGGAAATCCTACTCACCATACATAAATGACTTTCTGATTGACGGACATTTTTGGTGTTCCTGAAGTATGCGTACCAAGATGGCGGACACCAGAACGTAGTATGTGTAGGGTTGGGCCATAATCTTATTCCAATTTTCCTTTCTTTAGTTCTGTTAAGAGTTCAGGAACTAAACAAGGGACTCCCATAGTATTTGTACCTGAAACTATGGCCTAACCCTAACCTGATACACATACTACGTTTTAGTGTCTGCCATCTTGGTATGCATACTTCATAAGTACCCATTTTGTTATAAAAACCTTTCATTAACCTCGTTAGATTACTCATGATTAGACAATTGTGTTGTACTACCTTCAGATTCTGCGAAGTAGAACTATGTTAGAATACTGTTTTGAATGCCAATTCTATTGTGAGTGTCATGGAACTTATACGCTTTACTAATATGCTACTTGTCCGTTTGCAGCATCCATGAATATAAATATATTATGTCACAAGTACCAAAAATAATGAATGATGAAATATTAGTTTATTGTTATGGAATCTGATCTTTGATGCAAGAAGATCGAAATGCATCAGAAATTTAGATACTTTTTATGATTAAAGTTGGCTAGTCGACCAAAGTTGTAAATGCAAACTTTTGCCTGAAATTGATATGTTTGAAGGATTGTGTATGTTTGTAATGTGAAACATATTTACAGAGATTCTGGTTAATATCTGTACTTAGAAATGGTGTGGTCTCCTAATGTAATGTTTCATTTTAGTTTGGAATCTGCCATAATTATTTGTTGATTATGTCAAAAATGAACGGTTCCAAGATTTTAGAATTCTAGTGGAGTGAGGAAAGAGTTTGTTGGTTGCTCCCTCAACTGATCTATTTTTACTCGTGTATCGGTAATCAAATTTGCTGTGTGGTGTATCGTATCATATGGAAGAGGAATGTAACATGTTTGAGCTTAAGATCCAGTTTAATGATATACAATTTGAGTGATACTTCTATGGATAATGCCAGTTACCTGTGCTGACTTTTCAGTTATTGTTAATCATGCTTTCAGCTGAACACTTTTCTGTATACTCCAATTATTATCATCGCTAGCCTCAATGCTCTGTTGCAATTTTGTTCCCCTTGGGATTCCCATATGCTCTTCACAAATATCTTGTATACACGTTTTAAATCAGTCTTTCATGTTTTAATCATTTTATGGTTCTTTCATGTTCCCTGCATAATTTTATGAACTTGCTCTGATCATTGATTAAGCTTTTCTTTTGTGCTATATTGTATAATGATTTTCATGCAGCTTTTAGAGATGTGCGCAGTTCTGCACGATCATAAATTTGTTGCTTTCAATGCTCTGTATGAGTGTGATGTATAATATACATATATATACTGTATGATTTTCATGATTTCCAGCGGTGTATATGCAAACCTCCGAAAGAGAAAAATGAACCTTTGAAGATATTGAAACCGTTTCTCCAAGCACAAATAAGCCTACAACAGAAAAAGAAGTATGTCAGGCAACCTATTTCAGATTTTTGGCGTGTGTCATTTTTTGAGACTTAAGAGGGTGCTTGATTCTCAGTCTGCAATATTGTTATTCAAAAAAATTGATTAAAGGTGCAGAAAGGTTGAGATATCGACAGGTAAGGTAACATTTTGAGACGCGACTTGCAGAAATGATTTCAACTAATATTAAGACGAAAACCGGGCACAAATACGGGAAACCATCTAATTATCGCAGACTCTATAAAGAAGAATATGTTAATGTATCACCAATGACTATCTTTAGTAATTTATTAACAAAAGAAAACATGGTTACCAACAATAAAATTATGTATAAAGGCTTCGGTATTCTAAATCTATAAATATACAAAACAAAGTTATAAGCGAGAAATGACGTTTAGATAGTTACACAAACAAGAGTATTCATAGAAGTATTTTGCGCCCATGGTATAACATAATGTTAACTACATACTGGAAAAGATACAAGATATTATAAATAAACGATAAAAAACATAGATGGCCAATCCAAGAAAAAATGATAACCGTACAAATACTCGCCACAAAACACTCCCATTTTTGCGCGTAGGAACTATAATGGTCGATCTTTCTGGAAAAAACGTTGGCCATGTTATGGACTCGAAATACTAACGCACGTTTCGTTGCGATGCGCGGGTTTCGCGTACTTTTGACTGTCATGTGCATTTCTTGTTTGTAGGTTTGCGGTGTACATCGTATTTGTGTGTAAATCTCATTATTTAGGGCCACCAAAGCAGTTTAAGTATGTTTTGATACATTAGCTATACTGATGTATGGAACGGGAAGATATAAAAATAAACGGGTTGGCAAGCGATTTTTTGACTTGGGGCTTTGCAGTCAGTCATGCGGTACCGGTACCGTAGTTAAATGCCTGTTGAATTGTAAATCCAGAAAGAAAATATTGAAAAAAGGGGTTGGCATGCATCAGTTGACTACATCTCTGAATGTTACAATTTACAGATACCGGTATAGGACACCCACGGCCACACATGCAGACAGTGAGACAACATACTGACATAGGCAGAAAGGGGTGTGGTTATATCGTACATTTGGATTTTGTTGCCCTGTGTCGACGTTGACCTTAGTCCTACAGTCCTGGTCGTCAGAAGGAGATTTATGAGCCCACAGTGTCATGTTCTATTCTAAGTTGTTAAAGTTATGAAATTTACCATAATTCTTAATAGAGTAATAACTGAATAATGTAATGTGTTGGCCATCCTCCTTTCCCCACCATTTCTTTAAAAATCTTCTGTTTTATATTTATACTACTGTACTAGCCCACTTACATCAGTTAATCGAGTCCACTTTAAACTCCAACGTTTTTCATAGTCAAAAAGGATACTCACTTCATTAAATTTGATTAACTATTACCGTACTGTATTAAGTTGATAAAGGCTTATACATATCATTATGACACAGTTTATATGTCAAAAGTAATAATTAATATTTTCTTCATTAGAAGGCTAAAACTATACTGCACTGTATTAGGATAAAATCAAAGTAACAAAATGGCTTTTAGAATTCCAAAAGCGCCGGGTTTTGCACAGATGATGAAAGATGGCGCGAAGCATTTTCACGGACTAGAAGAAGCCGTATATAGAAATATAACTGCTTGCAAAGAATTAGCAGCAACTACCAAGTCTTCATTTGGGCCTCATGGTATGAATAAAATGGTCATCAATCACTTAGAAAAACTTTTTGTGACAAATGATGCTGCTACTGTAATTAAAGAATTAGAAGTTCAACATCCAGCAGCTAAAATGGTTGTACTTGCCTCACAGATGTGTGAGCAAGAAGTGGGAGATGGAACAAATTTTGTTTTAATTTTTGCTGGGGCTCTTCTTCAACATGCGGAAGAATTACTTCGAATGGGATTGTCAATACCTGAAGTGATTGAAGGATATGAACAAGCAGGAGAGAAAGCTTTAGATATACTAAAAGACCTTGTTCACCGTGAAGTAAAAGACCTTCGTGATCGAGAGGAAGTTGCAAAATCTCTGCGCACAGCAATCGCTAGTAAACAATATGGAAATGAAGATTTTCTTGCTGGTTTGATTGCTAATGCATGTGTTTCAATTCTGCCTCCTGAAAGTCTAAGCTTCAATGTAGACAATGTTCGCTCAACTAAAATTCTTGGTGGAGGAGTGGGCGGCTCGAAGCTGATCCATGGCATGGTGTTCCAAAGAGAATGTGAAGGAGATGTCACAAAAGTAACCGGAGCAAATATCGCTATATACAGCTGCCCTTTTGATATGCTGGCTACCGAAACCAAGGGTACAGTTTTGATAAAAAATGCTGAAGAGTTGAAGAATTTTAGCAAAGGCGAAGAAAACCTTTTTGAAAAGTATGTCAAAGAGATTGTTGATAGCGGCATTAACTGCATTGTTACTGGTGGAAAAGTGAGCGACCTCGGTCTCCATTTTGCAAATAAGTATAAGTTAATGATTGTCAGACTGCAATCGAAATTTGATCTAAGAAGACTTTGTAGAACTGTAAAAGGCACTGCTCTACCAAGACTGACTGCTCCTACACCCACAGAAACGGGCCATTGTTCCAGTGTTTGCACAGATGAAGTAGGAGACACAACTGTTGTAGTATTCGAAAAGGCACAACAAGACAGAAGTGCTGTATGCACACTTGTTTTGCGTGCAGCTACGGATAACATAATGGATGACTTGGAGAGAGCTGTAGATGATGGAGTAAATAATTTTAAAGTTTACACAAGAGATCGCCAGCTTGTTCCTGGAGCTGGAGCCACAGAAATAGAGCTTGGCAAGAAAATTTCTTCATTTGGTGAGTCATGCCCAGGACTGGAGCAATATGCCATTCAAAAATTTGGTCAATCTCTGGAAGTGGTCCCTCGTGCACTTGCTGATAATGCGGGCCTCAATCCAACTAAAATAGTGTCGGAGTTGTATGCTGCACATCAAGAAGATGGCAACGCAGCCATTGGAGTTGATATCGAGGAAGGAGGTACCTTGAATGCTTCTGAGGCATGTATATGGGATTCCTATCTGGTGAAATATTGGGGAATACGTCTTGCTACGAATGCGGCGATCACTGTGTTACGAGTAGATCAAATTATTATGGCAAAGCCAGCAGGTGGCCCGAGAGCTCCCAAGAAGCAAGGCGACTGGGACAAGGATCCAGATGAAAACTAGACATTAAAACGTGAAGGGTCAAGTGCTACCTGTGTCATCTACCCGAAGCTGGTCCACATCGAAAGTGTTTGTGAATTATATTCTGGATGTTTTTGCATGAATTTTGTAGAACTTTCGTAGTATCGGACTGCTCAAATATAAATCAGCTCCATCCATTTCTTCGAATTACTAGGGATGTTTGAACTTGACCTACTTCATATTTGAACAAATCTTGTTAGTTATTTTGAGTTTTAATTGGACAAGTTCTGTGGTAGTTTGAATAGGGTGTTAAAAGTAATATTTCAACTAGGGCTGTTAACCCTTTTCGTGCGGTGGGCATGTATACGTACCAACGACAAAAGTCGCTAGATTGCGGCGGGTACGTTGATGTACTCCACTGTTTCATTTAGCAATCGGTCGCAAACTGTTGGTCCAGTTTTTTCGGGTTTTAGTTTATTGATAAGAAGTCTTCTTCGAGATTAACATAAGCGACGGTAAATATCGCTTTCGTTTACGACGGGAATTTTATTTGCGGCGGAACGAGGGAGTGTTTTTGAAATTTATGCAAATTTTGGTGTTTTTTGGGTTGTAATAGAAGACATTATCCCTTCCATCAACCAAAGTATTTTGAGTTGGATCACGAAATTGCTACAGCAATATTATGCTATTGTTTGCCAACCACGAAGCGGTAACATTAAAGGATTTAGCGAACATTTCTATTTTTTATCACGGTTTGAAGTTTCAACTTCCAAGAAAAAAAAAATGCATTTTTTCTATCCGGTTTGTGACTCAGACGTCAGTGAGCAGCAGAGGATCATTAGTTTTTCGTTAGTCGATCGATTAGTTGTGGGGGTACAAATGCATAAAATTGGCGTAGCAAATACGATTATTTAATAAAAAATAAAAATCGCATGGAAAGGGTTGGGTGTTAATATATAACTACGATTCCAACCAGCGTTTTAAAGATGAATTCTGTACCTGATAACTCATCTCACACCTGTCTATGGGTATCTTATTTCTGATGCTTTTGATTGTATTGTTCAGACCTCCTGTTGTTACTACAAAGCTCATATCAGGCATTTGTCAACCTACAAACATGTAATGACAGCGCGATCTTCAGATAGCCAGACTCGGTCAAATAGTGCTCCCAGCCTCCCATGAATATTTATTGAAATACTTTCACATCAAATTGTTCTAAACACAGTAGGCTATAATGTCTGCATAGAATACATAAAATTTCGGCATCAACAGTACCTATATTCAACAGGAAGTCACTAGACTTTGTTGTAAAACAACACTCTTAAGAAAGTGCGCATCACTATCAGCTCACACTATTATTAACGGGTGCACTATCAGACAAAAGAGTTGCAGTTTTTAAAGTTGCTGCATTAGTTTTGCTTGAGAGGTCAGTTCGCTTTTGTTTTGTATAATCAGATACAATCCCAATCAGGATATTTATAATATGTGATGTTGCAAATATGCCACCTACAATTCCGCACAACCGTACAAAAAATCTCCCAAGTGGCATTGACTGCTCTTGAATCTCTACTGCAATTGGTGAGAAGCTATACTTGAAAAATATTCCAGCAATTCCCATACTATTGTCAGTCAATGTCGATTGCTCGGACACAGAGAATTGATAAGTGTTTGTGTTGAATCGCCTTGAAGATATATGCGTTGCTACAGCATTTATGTAATACTGGAAAGTAGCACCTGGAAGGATTTGATAATATCATAAGAATGCTCAAAATATTAATCCAATCAATAAACACACAATTAAAGTCACCTTGAACATTAGTGAGATGTTCATCTCCATCTAAAACATTGATAAATCCGACTTTCATGTCCCCGAATGAAAAATGATTGATTCGATGCGAAAAGTTGTAATTTACATTGTTTGCTAAAAATGACAAGTGAGCATGTCCACCTCGCAGTGGTATAGATTTTCCAGCCACAATATGGAAATTACCAGACACTTTGTTCACCAATACATTTCCATAGAATCTGAAATTATCAAAATTATTCTGTTTACAAAAGTGAAAACAGGCCTGAGAATTAAAAAAATATCGAGAGGTTTAACATTTTTAGTTTAGTAAAATAACACTGCGAATCACTCAAAGATGGACAGTGAAACACTATTACAAAGCTTGAAAAAATGCTTGCTTGTTTGTTGATTTAATTGAAAAATAAGTAAATTTATGAAGCAAATTCTACACCTGCATGCATCAAATGGTCCCAAAGAGGAATCCTTCTCTGCCTGAAAATATATCTGTGTAGCATTGAACCCATGTTTTATAGCAATTTCACTAATTTTAGTTCCATCATCTTCATCTAATAGCACAGCCTTTTTCTTCAATAATGAATCTCTCAAAAATGATTCCTCTGGAGAAAGTTCAAAGTTTACTTGCTTCTCTTTTATTTCCTGAATTAATATATCAATACATAGTGGAAATATAACATGTAAAACTTTTAGTAATGCTTTGTCCAGGCCACAGACATGTCAGATAAAAAATGTTGGTTTCAAACAGAATTTAATTGAAGTTGAATGCACTCTTTCATAATGAGATATCCAGAAATGTCCAAAATCCTATTTTACAATCTAATTGATCAATAGACAATAACCTATTTTTTCATGCAAGAAATCACAGATAATTCAGTCAGACAAACACAAATTAATATGCATTATTGACAAGAAGTCGCGAAGGAACAGAGCCGATTACCAAAAATCTGCGACACGAAGATTTAAAACGAGTCAAAAACCAAACTTATGAAGTATTCATATCATCATTAAAAATAAAGCTATTCATACAACCAAATATGCATATCAAGTCGACTCCATAATAGTATAACACTAATACAATGACTTACTTCTGTAAAGACCCAGGCTTGGCCAGTAACGTCCACAACATCAGCTCCTATTAATCTGCAATCCGATGCTACAGTGATGTCAAAATTGAGCCAAACTTTTTCATTATATTCCACATCAACTTGGTATTTGAATTTCAACCTGCAGAACAAAAACATTTATATTGATTCAAGGCCATATATCAAGTATAAAGTCTGAATATAAACAATTTACCTTGTGTCCAAAAAAAATCCAACTTCAGAGATGACCAATATGAATATAAGCAAAAATGTGCATATGGATATGGCTCCACCTCTCGCAGATGTTTCCGAATAAGATTCTGGAATCTTGGGAAATGCATCGAGCTCCTTGACTGTAGTCAGAACAGTACGTGGACCTCTGTGACGAAGCATTACGTACAGACATAGACAACACTATATTATTCAGATATTTCTGAATTGTGGAATTATATACTTTCTAAAAATCCGTAGTTGCACCATAAATGATAGAAATTGTAAGTTCTAGTTTAGAATGATTGCTAAAAAATTACTAGTCTTAATTACTATCCTGTCAACTCTGTATCCATCACGGCTAAATATAAAATAGTCTTGTAACCATACCAAGTAACGCTAGCAGCGCAACTCAGCTTCAACTCAATGTAGTGTACCGCTCGTTTTCTGTTCACTTTGCTTATACCCGAAGGCCGGGGATGAATCGGAAACATCGTACTTGATCCATCGAAGAGTGTTCTCAGTGATTAGGTTCAGTTTAGTAATGTCTTTTATACTATAAACATAAAATATTTAAATAAAAAAAATTCGCAGTCCTATTTTCTCCTAATTTTATATTTATTTTATCTCTCCATATTCTATGAATGCAGTCAAATTCAAGAATTTGTCAGTTTAGCTACTTATAATATTACATATGTAATTATCATATTTTTACTGGTAATAACATTGTTTACGAATAAAAAATTTCTCATATTACTTGGAAATTCTTGTTTACCAATCCTCGTAAGTTCTTGGTAAGTGTTAATGCCCCTGCTGTTGCATTTGCATGCGGGTTGTAGTTTATAACGGACACTATCTACATTTCGGCATGATGCGTCTTTTTAGTTACATTTTTTATAATAAAAGCTATTTACGTCACAAACTTAGGGAGAAAGTTTACTTCATCCCACTGCACTAGTTATCTTTGGTGACATAAACCAATGACATATCAACAGTGACGTATCTACTTAAAATGGCGCCCATAGCAAAGTCTAAAATTGCGCCCCCTTGATACTTGTATGACGATTTGTAATGATTATTAATGGATTAGGATACTTCTACGTTAATATTTGTTATTAAGTTTCAGTTTTTCCCAATGTCAAATTATTTCATTGAAACGTTTTATTATTAATACTTTTCGCCGTTTTTGCACCTTTGTTCAAACGGCGCCCATGGCACGAGCCATGGCTGCCATACCCTAGATACGCCACTGCAAATTAACTGCATTAACATGTCATTGGTTGAGATCACAAGCCGTCGTCGGCAATTTGCTGGCTCTAGCTAGCGCTAGGGTGTACAAACTGTTTCCAGGAGTCTAGTACTTCTTTGGCTGTACATCAAGGTTGAGGGCAAGGCACTAAGCTCTAGAATTATGTAAATATGGATTTTGGATATATAGATGAAGATTCTATGAAGTTGTGCATAGCTGAAATGTATGACAATTTCGAGACGAGACAGCAAAAAATTATTCAACAACAAGTGTTGAAAAAAGATTTTCTGTCAATGGAAGAAAATCACAACTTATTAACAACAGCAACTAGTCAATCCTTTTTGACCCAGAAATCGGTTTCTGCGAAAAGTTGTGCACCAGAAGTTCTAACTTCAGGCAACGCAGATCTGGCATGCACTTTAGATTTATCTTCTTTAACAGAAGATAAAGTTGAATTGGAAGGAGTTCTTGTGGTGAAGCAAACTTATCCAATTAGAGAGGTGTGGATACAAAAAAGAAAAGCCTGGATACCAACTGCCATGATAGTGGTTTGTGATGCTTCCGCCAATGAGAAGGAGCTTATTATGTGGGGAAAGCAATGCAAGAATATTTTACTCTTGACAACAGGCACTATATTATATGCACGAAATCTGATTGTTAGAAAATTTAGAGAAAACTGTGTGTTGAATATGACAAAAAACAGTGTGTGTTCTGTAATTGGATCATTTGATGATGTTCCCAATGAAACAAAATTAGGTGATTCATTACAAGCATTCATTAACCGCATTGAAGCTCATAAAACTCATTTTAGTTGGTATAAGCAAAATAATGTGGCTTACAAACCTAGGGCAATCAGATTCTGCAATTACAATGAACTTAAGCCAGGCAGTCTCACACATACACAAGCAGAAATAGTTTCAATAAGTTCATCTAGCAAGTCAACAACTGACCATAATCCTATGAGAATTACGGTATCATTGCCTGAAAATACACAACCGTGTGCACTATTTTTACATGGAAGTGCACAGATCTGGAGAAAAAAACTTGTTTTGCTGAGAAAATATATGTGGGAGTTCTTTTACTTGGCTTGTAGCTGTTCTAATGATGGTGACACAATAGAGTTGCACACAACAATCATTTCTACTGCTAAACCCATCTTCGATGATATTTCAGACACTAAAACTTCAAACATTTCTATAACCAGTGTTAAACAATTTGATAATTTAATTAAATTTAAAGAGTTACACTGTGAAGTGCAGTTATGTGGCATAGTAACGAAATCAGTAATTTGCCAACTTGGTAGTAGACAATTGTTATTGACAAATGAAACACCCATTCATTTGATAGAAAGGGTGATAAATAAATGCTTTAAAGTTGGGCATAATGATGATACCTTTACAACACAAAGCTACTTTGAAAATGGAGAAAGTGCAACTCCTATTAATTTAATCATTCCAACAAATGAGGTATGTATGTCGAAAATGGCACGATATCTTTGGCGAGCTAAGCTATTCTTAATCATTTATAATTTTGTTCTTTATAGATTGGAGTTCTCACTATGCAAGTAAAGAAGCTTCTTTTTCAGAAGAACTCTATAGAAGTGAAATTAGAAGACACAATTGTTATATTCACTGGTTTTGTCAGTGATGAAACATCTAAAAACTGACTTCTGATTTACTGAATGATCGCCATATTTCAGACAAGCTAGTTGGGAATATTGGCACTCTCAGTGAAGTCCTATTTTTTTTTTATTCTGTTGTCTCAGCTTGATATAAATATTAGGCGAAACCTCTGAAATATTTATTCTAATCCTGAAATGATTTCAACCATTCCATTTGTAGATAAATGCTATAAATATATTTATTGCACAACATATACTATTTGACATTAGGTATTTCACAATCACGCAGACACAGGCAGATGAGCATATTTCACTATGGAACTTTGACAAGATGTCATTTTTACACTGGGGAGAGATATAACCATCTCATACCGGGAAGACCTGCCCCAAAATGGCCAATCACAGTGAGAGTCGCACCAGTAATATATTACATCAGGGGTCGGCAACCTTTTGTCGATCGCGGGCCAAAATTAGGGGTTTCACATCACTGGCGGGCCGCACATATTTTTAGAAAGTTGAAACCGAACGGATGATATTTTTTATAACCAGAATCAAGCAGTGACACATCTCTCGAATAGAATATTATAGCCTTATTTCCTCATTGCATTGCATCTCAAAAAATTCCAATCGAATATTTTCAATATATTTTCGGCACCATTGAACCCTTTGCACTTAGCATCAACTTTTCTGCGTTTCATTGCCATTTGTCTAATATTAATCAAATTATAGACTCATTGAATGAGTAATTGTAAATTTTATACCTGTTAGATTATAATATAATTTAGTCTACATGTGTCACACAATAAATTCTGTTACGTAAAGAATATAATCTTCAAACCACTGTTTTGTTACTATGATTCAGTGAAGTGTCGCGGGCCGTAGGTTGCCGACCCCTGTATCCTGCTCAACCCTTATGAATGAGATAGTTTCATCCGAATATTGAGTGTTAAGCGACAATTAGTATCAGAAACAAGGAGGAAAATACTTGTGCCCTTGGAGTTTAAGCAAACATTTCGGACAGTGTTTAGATACTGTAAGAAATGGATCGATGTTATTTTAATCATGCACCATCTTTCTGTCTCGGTGGCCTGTAAGGATTTCTTTGAACACATTTCACCATCCATTCAATGCCTTCATTCACACCTTGACTGTGAAAAGCAAAATAGGTGAGTTAAGTGCATTATGTCAAACTGAGAGAAAGTTACATTAATTATAAGAGTTATTCGGCATCTTTGTGATAAGAAAACCGTTATTAGGGTATATCATGATATAGTGAACAGCTACTAATAATAAAATTAGAATCCTCTTACCCTGTTAGAGCAGATACAGATCTTATCATACAATCTCGGTTGCCAATATGAGTGGAGGAATCATGAAAAGCCTTCTTAATATCCAAGACTGTAGCGCATGATAATACATCTTGCTTGTTTGCCAACACCAGTAAGGGAACAGTATCAAGTGCTTCACTCCGCAACATATTGTCTGCGATAAACAGATTTAGTTTTAACACATAAATAGACTTCTAAAATCTTAAGCTTACAAAAGGTCCCAATACTTTTCATTCATTCCCGAAATATTCTATGAATAATAAAAGTTTGTAATATGTTTCTATATAACCACTTACCGAAAGCTTGCTTTGATTCTTGTATCCTATCAACATCGACAGAATCTACAAGGTAAATGATGCCATGTGATTCCGCAAAATATTTATCCCAAAGACTTTGTAATTCTTCTTGTCCACCAAGATCCCAAAACATAAGCCTTGATCCACTGATGTCAATCTTTCCAACTAGTGAAAATTTATACATATATAATTTATATATATATATGTTTTTCAGGGGTTAATGGCCTAAAAATGAATACATCAAATTATCTAATGTTTGAAAATACTTACTATTCAGGCCAACTGTTGTTGTAATTTTCCCCAAATTCATTCCTTTGTAATTTTTTGTAAATTTTGTTTTGGTTTGCTCCAAAAATGTCTATTGAAATATATCAATGCATAGTTATGTACAATGAATGGTACATTTTCTAATAATAATCCAAAAATATTGGGCCAAAACGGAGAAAATATAAAAAAAAACAAGCAAAGATTTCCAATTTATATTTATTACGTTGCAGTAAAATGAATCTAGCTCAAGTTCCAAAGTTATTCAATACTATGAGAGTCATTAATGTCAACAACATCTGAACATGTATCATTGTCCTTGGAAAATATTAGTATTACAAATACTGAAACATTAGCAGTACTGTAATAATATGTATCATATATTCTCTACACCAGGGTTTCACAAACTGGGGTTCGCACCGATAGAAAAAGAGTCTGAAACATATACCAATAGATCATAATCTTATCGAATTTCAGTTAGTATATAAGTTTATCTGGGTGTCGCTGCTCGTTAACCAATTTCGGGTTCTTGCGCCACCTTTCACCCTGAAATGCCATATTCTTTTCTTTCTATTGTCCGCATCAGGTGTATTTTCTTTATAGTGATAAAATATACACTGATTACTGATTTATTTCGACTCCATAATCAGCATAACTGACAATAAAATGAAGGATGAATTAAATGAGCACAGATATTAGCAAGAATTAGTTGATAAAGCTTACCGTTTTTCCAGCATTGTCAAGTCCCAGAATTAAGATACAATATTCGTCTTTCTTCAGAGCATGTCGCAGTAATCCCGAAAGCAAAGTGTACATTTTTAGTTTTGAAATTCTGATCAAATTGGTAATATAGGAAAATTAGTGAAAAGTATTATATAAAAATCATATTATCAGCCATTTATTCGTTCGTTTTGTTTTATAACTGTATAATCAAAAACTCTGGCATATAACGAATCGTATACGAATAAATCGAAATATACTCATACGTTTAATAGCGATACCGTACTACAGAACTAATTATAAGCGCACATCTCAAAAATATGTATGTAAACCCTAAACGGCGTCAAGCCATCTATCTGTCTATAGATCAACGTCTATTATTGCCAGGTATTACAAATGGATGTTACCACCACCTTTGACCCTAAAACAATCATAGTTTCACCATAAATAAATACTGACGTAAATATATACTAGATACTGATCATGTCTAGGAATAAGATAATTGGACACGTAGTGGACATAACGATCGTTTCAGAATTTTGTTGTTATTGTTATTATTTGTCTCCGTCAACACCAATTGCTTTGAAATTTTCAGTGGTTAAAGATAACAATTTTCTCCAGAAGGCTGTTACTTTTTTTTTCGCTATGACGCCATCAAAATTATGTGACTCTACGTGTCCATATATTTGAGCATGGCTCTCTTGTTCAGAAAATATTCTAGTCCAGTTTATTCCAGTGAGTTCCCTCACTGTAGGTAACGTTGGAATTAGGCTGGTTTCATTATCAATTTTGTCACAGAAATAGCAGTATATTTTACATTGATTCGTGAATTAGCGGGTGCAATGAATTACATCCGGTATAAATGGAGTAACATAAATGAGGTGTCGCAAAAAAGACATGTTTTGATTGCGAGTAATATACCTGTATTAGAGACTTCGAATAATGTGTGTCTGGTTACAAACACACAAATAACTTAGAAAAACCAGCCTATGTCACCCCAAATCGCCATAGCTCTTGAGTAATGCTTGCCTGTCCTTGCAAATTTTCGTAGAATACAAGCAAATTGTTCCTCGGAATATATTGTAATTTCGTAGTAAAATTTCTGTTTTTCCCATTGATCAGTTGTGAAATTAGGGGAACTGACAGCACAAATTAAACGAGGTTTCATTGTTTCCCTGTAAATACAAACATTTAACTAGGGAATGTATGTAACCTACATTGTATGCTGAGACGTAATTTCAGTATGTTATAGTTGTTATTTGTGCTTGTATTCTACAAAAATTGGCAATTAAGATCAGAAAACATTAAACCTTCAGATTCTCGTATTTTAATTTTTTTCGGTTAAAATTGCCTGTTGGGGTGGGACAATTATCAAAAGTGTATGTTTATTTTACTTACTTAGCACGGTCATGTTTGATTGTCCATAAAACATTACCTAACTAAACTTGCTCAAATCTACGACTTATTACTTATCGATTTTAATCGGTAGATCGTGAGATATCGCGTGCATCTAACAGACAAACAGACAAATACCTATCAACATACTTACCGATTAAAATCGATAAGTAATAGGTATATATAGCAGTTGTTCTCAACCTTTTATGGCTCATGGCCCCCTTCCAGCGCCTCTTTGCACTCGTGGGCTCCCTGTTCGCCATCTCAAAAAACTAAACGTGCTGGATTGTATTATGTTTTAACGACCTTTTATGGAATGCAAAATCAAACCACAGACAAGAAAGTAAAAGCTTTTCAGTATACAATCAATGAGAATCTTGCGCTTGGGACTGTCGGACGAGGTTCTTTATGTTAGAAACCGACTTTGATATAGATAGACTAATGTCACTGTCAACACCAAGACGGTTTTAGATTTTGTTTTGATGGCAACAAGATCAGAAGAACCATATTCGCACACATAAGTTGCGGAAAATTGAAGTAGCAGTGAAGGAGCTTTCTTGCTAAAGTAGTGGGTAAGAATGTGATATGCATTGAGCAAATTCTTTGTCATCTCGATTTACTTTGGTTAAGCCAAAGCCAACGTAATTGTCCCTTCAATTTGGGCATTGGGAATTTACAGATGGGTTTTTGCGTCTATAATATGATAGCGAAGGTTATCTCGCAGTGTAGTGAAAACTACAGGATAGACGGCCTGCCGGCGAACTCTTTTGATTGGTAGATTCCAAATCCCATTATGATCAAACAATTCACACACAAGAAAGTGAATACACCCTGCGATCTCAAATAACCTATTCAGGCAATGAAACAGTGGTGAACGCTGAACGGGAAATTTTATGAGGAAAGTATGCAAACGAAGTCGCTTTATGGTCAATTATCAGCCTTGTGTCGTGGCCCTCCATGAACTGCTTCGTGGCCCCCTTAGGGTGCCACCGGCCCCCGGTTGAGAACCACTGATATATAGTATGAATATTAAATATATATGGCGGGCTATTTGCAAGTAATAGTGATTGTTCGCCCTTGATACTATACTTGCGAGAAAGACAAAATTCTGTTGTATGATCAATTCAACATTTGAATCTTCCATAACGCAGTCTTGTAATTTATTCGGTGCAGGTATGATATAACCATAAAGTTCAAACAACCTTTCGTTACTATTGAAGTTTTTAGTATTCCTATCGTAACATGAAATATAATATGGCAAACAGGCGAAAACGTTTACAGTATTTCAATTATTCAGATTGCAAGCGTCGTCCGAGGTACAATGTTGACCCGACCAAGCATGTCCCATCGCTTGCTGCGAAGATAAATCTCTCGGCAAAATTAAATATTTTTGTCATTATTCACCAGTTTTGGCAAGTGTACATCTAATATATATATATATGTATGAATATTGTATTATTATTAACGAAATCTCTTCACTTCAATATTTATACCAGTTTGTGGATTTAATGCACCGTCGCTATCCTCGAGAACTTTCGTTAAACGCTACGATTTTCATTTTTAAGGGCTATGAGATTCTGGACAGATTCCTAGTGTGTTACGACGATGAGTACATTCTTCGGTGAAAGAAATGAGTGTTTTCAATAACTCAAATGTAATAAAGCATGTGGAGAATAAAAATTAAAGAAAAACAATAGCATTTGGTTTTCACTAAAATAGCCCGGGATTTCGTTCGAGAGTTGTAGGTCAAACCAGTTAATGTCAAACTCAAGTGTTGATATCCGCCCAAGAAAGACATATATATCAACAAATTCATAACTGTGTGGATACCAGACGCGTCCAACTGTATTTTTCGATTACTGCAACTGCGCTAAGACACTTACGATAACAGAATAAGGGCTGATTTATACTTTTTATATATAGGCTACATTTTGTAAACCTAGCTAAAAATAGCACACAAATCTACAGAAAACAAGCAAATGTTTCAAGGTGTCCGAGAATAGGTTTACCATATATATGAAACAATAAAAACCGGAAACTAATACGACAAACCTTGGTTCGATTCCTAGTTTTAGTAATATTTAACACATATAAGTATTAGTAAACCAAACCACTGGAAAATGTGTACTTTTTTTCACAGTATATAGATATTTTAACGGCAGTGGCGTTAACGTCAGGTGTTAAATTGATGTATTAAACATGAGTTATTTTGAAACAGCAATTAGGCATTCCTCTCTGTGAACTCGTGAAGCGAGTCGCAAATCAGTGATAAATGGACTGCCTCCTTTAAATTAAAAACAAAAAAAATTTTTCACGAATTTTGAATAAAAAATATCATTATGAATGCCGTACTGCATAACCATTCAAGTCTACCCGACGTCACTTTCGATTGCTAGACCAGCGGTTCCTAAAGGATGCGCCGCGGCGAGTTGCTAAGTGCGCTACGAATATCAATTGAATTTTGTTAATCCCTGGAAGGTTCTCTCTATACTTCATCATTGCAAAATTTTCAACGCTCATTTTGAGAGTGTTTTGGAGGGTTGGCGCTTACGAACTGGTTTACATGTTCAAAACTATTATTTTTATTTAAAAATATAAACCACGTGCCGCTTATAAGTACTGATAGCTTTTTTTAAGGCTAGTCTATCGCAGCGTTTGCGGTATCAATTTTTGATTATTGTAACTACACTAAATGTCATCGGAAGACACAATATTAATTGAGGTATTTGATTTGCAACTATTCTTTGGAAACACAACAAAACAAGAGAGCTATGCTAGTAATACAAGTATTATCGTAAATATATAGGTATTATTACTATAAAAGTAATAGCCCTCTAGCGAAAAATATAATCTTTACTCACTAATAATTTTAAAGCAATTAATTCAGTAATCAAGAATAAAAGCGATTTTTTCAAAACGATACGAAGAAGAATAAGACCAACAAGAAGTTAAGAACAAGAACAAGATTACCAAAAATATGAAAACGATTCATAGGCCCACTCACGTGTCCAACAACAAAAACGAGGCATTGTTTACAGCCACGCCTGAATATCTGTCTGAGCGAAAGAAGTGTCTGAGCCAGGGATTCCCAAGCTTTTTTCACGACGACCCACCCCAAAGACAACTTTCAAATGTGCAGTGCGACCCCAGGTCAATATCTATATATATTCATGAAACTTTAGAGCTCCTTCCACTGGAATTTTGAGTTTGATCATGTGGTGGTATTAAGTACAAGAGAGCTATGCTCAAATATATGGACACGTAGAGTCACATAATTTTGATGACGTCATAGCGAAAAAAAAGTAATAGCCTTCTGGAGAAAATTTTTATCTTTAACCACTAAAAATTTCAAAGCAATTGGTCCAGTATTCGAAGAGAAAAGCTACTTTTAAAAACGTGTCAAGCGGTACTGAGTTAGCAGTCAGGCAGCATCTTACCTGTACACTGTAGGCCATATACGGTAATTGATCACAGAACAGTTGTTCCCTTGCAAATTTTATGTTGTTTACACTTTAGGACAGATAATTGATCAGAACAATTCTTCCCTTTCAAATTTTATGTTGTTTCCAGTAGACTCTCATCAAAATAAACAAATATAGTAGGCTACAAGTGCTACAACGCTTGCATTACTGCACTGGTAGGACCGTGAAAGAATAAGTTACGGTAATTTCATTGTGGTAAGACACCGGTACCGGCACCAGTATCGTACTTACGTACTGAGCTACCAGTACCGGTTAGCAGTCAGCCAGCATCTTACCTGTACACTGTAGGCCATATACGGTACCGTAATTGATCACAGAACAGTTGTTCCCTTGCAAATTTTATGTTGTTTACACTTTAGGACAGATAATTGATCACAGAACAATTCTTCCCTTTCAAATTTTATGTTGTTTCCAGTAGACTCTCGTCAAAATAAACAAATATAGTAGGCTACAAGTGCTACAACGCTTGCATTACTGCACTGGTAGGACCGTGAAAGAATAAGTTACGGTAATTTCATTGTGGTAAGACACCAGTACCAGTATCGTACTTACGTACTGAGCTACCAGTACCGGTACCGAACCTGTAGGTCTGATATTCCGTTCCGCATACGATAGGCTATAAAACTTGCATTGCAGCATTAGTAATACCGCGGAAGGAATAAGTCAATTTCACTGCGTTACGGTACCTGTATGGCAACTTACCAGTACCGACCTACAGTAGCTGTAGTACTGAGCAAGACAATCGATCGCGAAACCGCTTGAAATAAGTGTAAAACAGTGTTCCCATGAGTAAAAATAAATACCGCGAAATTTTGTATGAAATATCATATCTCATAGGATTCATATAAAATTTAAGAATAAACAAAAGTAATAGCCTTCTAGCGAAAAAATTAATCTTTAACCACTGAAAATTTCAAAGCAATTGGTCCAGTATTCGAAGAGAAAAGCGACTTTTTAAAAACGTGTCAAAGAACAACAAGAACAAGAACAACAACAACATAATATTGAAACGATCGTTATGTCCACTACGTGTCCAAAAACAAGCGAAAACCAAACAGTGATGTCACAATAAGCACCTACATTGTTTATAGCAAAAGCATAGAGAGATGCCTATGGGCCTGTTTTATAGTAAGCCATGGTACAAACTGTTAAATTTATCATGGTTTGTAAAATCTTAGATGTGTTATACATCCATACTCTACAATACCTCAGCGACCCCACCGACCCCTTAACATTTCTGCGACCCTACCTACTTATCACTCCGACCCAATTTGGGGTCGCGACCCCCGGTTTGGGAACCCCTGGTCTGAGCGGTGGCATAAATTCTAATTGTTACATCATTGTCAACTCATTGCTGCTTTGAAATTGGCACTAAAATAAATAAGGAAATCGATGCTCGGGGTAACATCCATAGCAGCATTTTTTTTTTTTTTGTGTCTTTCCCAAAGTCTCAATACGGACAGGAAGAACTCTCCGGGTTAGAGGTCAGAGAAACATTGATTGCGTTTGCAGGTTTGAAGATTTTCATTTTTTTCATATTCTGATATTCTTGATGTCATATTCAGTGGTGGGATTCAAGTTTTTTGTCAGCCGGTTCCATCACAAAAGTCATATTTTTCAGCCGGTTCTGTTACAAAAGTCATGTTTTTATTCAGTAATGCTAACGGGTTCGCTGATCTTATAAAATTCCATTTGACGGTTCTATAGAACCGGCTGAATCCCACCAATGTATATATTGATACAAGTTGCACTAATCTACCTTTCAGTATTATGCTCTACCGTAGTCTATCTCTCAATAACTTTGTGAAATTTTTCTGTTATTCTGTATGTTCGAGGCCCAATCTCGATTCTGTGACTTGAAAACTCTTGACTTTAAAAATTGCTCGGATATCATAGGGACCGAACCAGTAGACTACCAGTATCGCCTGGTTTTTCTGTTTTTGGCTACTGGCCTATGTCAGCCTGAGATGAACATATCGACAAGACAGCTTAAGCTTTACAGCTTTATATTTCAATATTCAGATATTTGAACTCCACAACTTTATCATGCTGTCATAGACATAGAGAAATAGACAAACTGTCTCATACAGATTACGTACCTATTTCAGTTCCAAATAAGTACCGTAACTTAGGCCTAGCTGTTTTTGTGTTTTCCAATTTGTCCACGTTTTTTAAAAATAGCTAATAAATCTTGCTGTCTTTAGCATTCAGGCATTCCCTTTTCAAAGTTAGCCCATATTCATTTTGTTTTTGAAGTCGTTCTGGAAGTTTACATTTCAATAAGAATAATTATCCTGTTATTAATATTTTCATGAACAGTTTTATGTAAATGTCTGAATTATCCAGGGAATGTCAGAATGTGGTGGAAATGGTTGTACATATTCAGATTTTATTATATTTTTGAAAAAAAATTTCCGAATATCTCCAGTTTTTAGTTACATTTTTATGCAAATATCCATCTTGACAATAAAAGAATTCAATGCTGCAATAAGAAAAATACAATTTCAACCTCGAACCGATTTAAAACATACAGAAATAAAATTAACATTGTTTTTATATTAAAAATTTGGGAGTCATACTCCGATCACACTAAGGAAAAAATACAATTTACATTTTCTATAATCATTATGTGTAGGCTACCTTATTTTTCGTTTGATCATGAATATGGTTTTGAGTATGGCCTGGAAGATTAAAGAATTGTAACATAACTATTACCAATTGGACCCGCCAGTATCTAGTTGCTACCTATAATAATTTGATTCTAACAATTGCTTTCTATCATCTATTACAGAGTTTCCCAACCTATGGGTCGGGGTCGCTATGGGCCGCCTGCAAATTTTCTTGGGTCGCTTGTTTTTTCAACAAAATTTAGTTTGCGGCCATTACAGTACTACATGCCGTTAATAAAATTTATTTTTCTAAATATTAAATTTTTTAAATTTTAAAATAATTTGGGGGCTCAAAAAAAGTTGACAACCACTGATCTATTACAAATTACAATAATATCGTTTCACAACAGGCATCGTTTTTAAACGTTGACTTGTTATCAATTATTTTAATTTTACCAGCATCCTTGCTCGCATACTTGTGAATCCACGTTTTTTTTATTTTGGGGTGTAGAATTGAATAAAAAAATAAATCTGGATTATTCTGGTATGTGTTTTTGAATTCGGACTAACGAAAAAATTTCATGACATAGTTATTTTGAAACATTCAGACTCAATAATATAACAGTTTTATTTTTAGTGGTTTTTAATGTTAATTTAAGCTGCTGAACTTCACTTCTTTGCTATAAAATGTCTTACAACAATGATGGGTTATCATCTATGGGTGGAGGAGGAGATGTTGAAGTTGAAACCGATCCATCTGCGGGAGGACTTTTCACTATGGATTTTAAGAAGTGAGTTGTGGGTTGACATTTTAACAGAATCTTCGACTCTTGGTACCCAAGCTTACTCATAATAGTAGGCTATTCATAATTAGTTCGTCCATTACTATATTTGGTCCTCCCATAGTGTGTATACCAGGTTAGGGTTATGCTATATTTTTATTCCGATTTTCCCTATTTTTTTTTTTCTATTACAAGTTAGGGGACTGTCTGTGTTAGCCAAGTGAATATAGCCCCTACCCATAGGCTTCCGCCCCTTTATGCAACTTGATGTAAAATAGCCAAACAAAGTTAGTAACCTCCATATTGGTACACATACTTCTGAAGCACCCTGTAGGTCAATTGAAAATAATTGTTTTTATATTCACTGTATACACTGTATTGTGATGATTGAGACATTTTTTATTCTTCGAATATTCTTGCAGTTCAAAGTTAATATTATGTAAACAAAGACCATGGTGACATACCGGTAATAACTTTTATCTGGTATTTATTTCCAGGCACGAGGATCTGAAGAATATGTTGGATTCCAATAAAGATGGACTGAAACTGGATGCCATGAAAAGAATAATTGGGGTAAGAAATTCTAGATTGTGTTGTTCAATAAAGAAGTACAACATGATGTGTATTGCGAATTTCTGTGAGATTCTGTACAATGTTAATTACTTTTTGCTCAAATTTATCTGAATTATTTTATATTTTGTAATACAGTGGGCAGGGATGTCCAAAACGATTCAAATATTTGAATTCATTCAAAATTCAATTCTATATTGTAACATATTGAATTTAGGAATAATTTAGAACATTTTTATTTAAAGACAAGAATATGAAAATGTACGATGTCTCAACTTGTAAAAAACATACAGAGAAAACAATCATCTTTATATTTGTATCATTTTAAGTATAATCACCATGAAGATATAGTGATTTTTGCATTTTCCACATGAACGTGCCCCTAGTCTAGAATTTATTCAAATTTCATATAACAATGTATTCGAAATAGCGAAATATTCGGTTCTTGCTTCTGACAGTGGGATTGGGATGAGCCTTGTACGAACCCAAAGCTTGACTTTTAGATTTCCACTCTCAGACAGTATTGAACACAAGGTTTTGTAATAATTCCAGATATAAGCTTCATCTTCTGACAAGACTACTATTCCTTATTTCAGATGATAGCTAAAGGAAAGAATGCCTCGCATTTGTTTCCAGCAGTTGTTAAGAATGTCGCATCAAAAAATATTGAATTGAAAAAGTTAGTTTACGTCTATCTAGAAAGATACGCAGAAGAACAACAGGACTTAGCTTTGCTGTCAATATCTACTTTTCAAAGGGGATTGAAGGTATTTTCTTGTTCCTTTGTGTTTTACCACAATATTATACATTTGAACATACATTTCTATGTTATATTGTTCTCCTATGAACTGCTTTGCAGGACCAAAATCAACTTATTCGAGCTAGTGCTTTGCGAGTGCTTTCCAGCATTCGAGTTTCGATTATTGTTCCTATCATGATGCTTGCAATCAAAGAAGCTGTTAACGATATGTCACCATTTGTTCGGAAAACTGCAGCACATGCAATTCCTAAACTATACAGGTGAGTTGAAAGTTTAATATGGGAAATCATATTTAATAGATTTTTCGAATTATTGAATGTCTAATCAAATATTTTTACTTGCTTTTAATGCTAAAGTTCGACTATTAGGTACAATTATGGGTAGTTGTTATTTCCTTTAAGCAGGGCTTATAGGAAATAACCTGGATCCATGGAACTGTGACGAAGCCAAGCTTCATACAAATAAATTTTTCAATATTTCAAAATTTGAAATCCTCTGATCATGATTTTGATCATGCGGGAAGCCCATTTCTGAGGTAAAAATGACGGAGCTGGAGCCACAGTTTGAATATACTGGAAGCTGTAGCTGTAGCCATTGTGATCTCAAACTAACTCTTCAGCTCTGCCTAAAAAGCAGTTGTAATTTGTATGATGTTTTCCTAAAATGAATGTTTTATAATTCGTGTGTTTGTATATTGTTATTGACTGAAACATTAGTTGATTTCAGCATTAGAAATTACAAAATTGAGCAGCATATATGAGCAATAATTTTGTTGCCAGTTAATGAAAAGTTTTTGAGATAACTTTCAATATTCAAAATACAATAAATCAATATACATGATAGTGGAATAAATAATTTGTAGATTATCGCAAATTGGTTTTTACTGATAGTTTATGGATACTAAATTATTTACTTGGAATGCATACTTATGTGGAGTTTTGTGAGATATCTCATACAAATAAATAGTCTCCTTTCACACAAAAATCAGCCTACTATTTGGTCAATGTTTTCATTGTTCAGTTTCCCATGCAAACATTAATAATCTAAGCTGACAGATAAGAAAGCAAGCAATAGGTTGTGCAAGATCTCTCCATATTTTTGTATTTGTTTACTACTCATGTTTTATTAATTTATATTTTTTTGAAGTCTTGATCCTGAGCAAAAAGAAAATTTGATAGAAGTATTGGAGAAGTTGCTCAATGATAGAACAACAGTAAGATCAATAATATTGATATTATATATTGATTTATGACATATTTATTGGAATTTGAAGAACATATTGGTAGGCTACCTTATAATTCCATATCCTTACCACAGTGCATATATGTATATATACAATACCTTCTATACTTTTGAATCGTATATATGATATTTATTAATTTTGGCATGGCAATAAAATTATCTTCCCAACTTTGGTACAAAGACAACAACGACTCTGACTGACATCTCTTACAATTGGTTGAATACTCTTTCAATTAAAGATGTGTTTATATAAAAAACCACAAATGTATTTTATGATGTTGATGGTTTTATGAGATTATTGGCCGATCGACCTATGAAAATCAAATTTGAAATCCAGTTTAGATTTTCACAAGAATCAAATTATGTAGACAATTTTACTCCGCAAAGTATGATTTGAATTACTATATTGTAAATTAAAAAACAATAACTGTTCGAATTCATGAAAAATAATTTCCAAAATTTATTCAAACCAACTTCTTTGGACATTTCTAGTTATGATGCTGTTGTCTTTTTTTTTATATTCACTGAAGTTTCAAATGTTTTATATTTTTTAGCTCGTAGCTGGGAGCGTAGTGATGGCATTTCAAGAACTTTGCCCGGATCGCATTGATCTCATGCACAAGCATTATCGAAAATTATGTGGACTACTGGTTGATGTCGATGAATGGGGACAAATTACTATTATAGATATGCTCACTAAATATGCAAGAACTCAATTTCTTGATCCTAATAAAGGAGTGAGTAATATTGTTTTATTTGGGGTGGTTTTCATAAGTTTTAAAAGGAATAAAAATTATTTTTGAATATTGATAATGATGCCGGACGCATTTTAGTCTACCTGACTACCTGATATCTAAGCTGAGATAGAAATTTTCAAATCGGATTATGTATTTTACTTCTAATGGGGGGCAACTGAAGGGAATATAATATGACGAAAATTGAAAAAGTTGACAAAGTATTCTCAATGCATAATTAACAAGTTTTTGTGGTCAACATTTTCATCAACCAGGGGTCTGAAATCGTTTTTCAAGGGGCTGTAAGTCTTGCGAGAACTTTCCTGCTCCACACAGAGGCTTCCAAGAAAATATATTGATAATCGTCAGATATGAGCTCTTCAGTATTGTCTATACCAAGCTGCTTGACCATTGCATTTTAGACTTATTCATTTATACTTGTAGCTTTTTCATAGAAAAATGTACAAATGTTTACTTTAAACTACCGGTAGTTCTTTTTATCCTCCTATATATTAAATCATATAAGCTTTGAAAGAAATTTCCTGATTCCGAACTTTTCATATCTTTCAATTATTAAAATTTCACTGCGACTCTTCAGGGATATTATTTTTTATAAATCTAGTATCTGATGACTTAATACTTTTGCAAATTGCAATGTTTCAATTTGGAGTAAAAAGTAAATACAATTTATTGGAATTTCACAGGAAGAAAGTTTGCTAATTTCGAATAATTTTATTACTACAGGAAGCTGATATGGAAATTGCAAATAGACCTTTTTATGAAGATGAAGAGGAGATAGAAGAGAAGCATGATACAAAGCCTAAATATGTGATGGATGAAGATCACCAACTTCTTCTTAGATGTGCAAAACCTTTGCTGCAGAGTAGAAATGCATCTGTAAGTATTTGCTTTTGTCATTAGTTCCATGGAGATATCTGCGGTTGACGCTCCAGAAGTGTATGTACCAATATGGAGGTAACTAATTGTATTCGCCTATTTTACATCAAGTTGTGTAAAGGGACGGAAGCGTATGGGTAGGGGGTATGTTCACTTGGCTAACACAGACAGTTCCCGAACTGGTAATGGAACTAAAAAAGTAAAATCTGAATAAAATTATGACCTAACCCACTATGGGAGTACCCTGCGGTTTACATCTACAATTTACTATATTTTTAATTTGTTTTGTTCCTCTCCTTCAAGAACTTTTCATGCCCAGTTATTTAATGAAACTTGGAAACCAAAATGCCTAAAACCAATTATTTATAATCTCATGGTATAAAATGTTTTCTAAAAAGTAGTATATGGGGGCATGTTATTGTTGGAGCCTGACAAATTTGTATCTCGGATGACTATTACATAAATGAAGAACTTGTTCATCCAAGAGAGCTCTCTTTCAGTGTACTCCCTGACAAGAAATTTTTACGGAAAAAGGTTTTTTGAAGAATTTCAGTTGTGTGAAATTGACTATTGCATTGCTGTTTTCTTGATTATATTCATTGGATTGCTTCAAGTCTCTTGTCCTTTGACATCTACTGGTGCATGAATGTTTTCAGTGCCTTGGTATTTTAAACTTTGCTCAGAGCTGAGTCTCTTCGAATTAGTGTGTGTGTCCTTTCTTTGAACAAATGATCTTAATAAAGACATTTTGTAATAGTCAAAATTCAATATGGAACAAATTTCAGATGCTTTATTTTGAATCTATTCGAAGACATGCAACAGTCTATGATAAATTGAATTTCTAATTCTAGGTTGTGATGGCCGTTGCTCAGATGTTTTATCATATTGCACCAAGATCAGAGTTAGTTTATGTCGCAAAACCTCTTATTCGTCTACTGAGAGGACATCGAGAGGTTCAAGCTGTTGTGCTGCAGAATATTGCAACAATGACTTTGAAGAAAAAGGTAAGTTTTATGAGAGTTCAGAAAGTAGTATAAATTTGATTAATGGGAAATAACAATTTTGAAGGGTTTCAAAAGTTTGATGGTGGAAAGGAGCCATACATTCAGAACTGAATCAAATAATGAATGCATCTGAGAATTGTTATATTCAATATAGCCTAATCTTGCTTTTAAGAAATATTTAAAGTATTTCCATTAGAAAATTTGTCAATTGTAGCATTGGACATCTGAATATATTTGATGTGCCCTATATGAAAATATTATTTCAGAATGGTGAATTATGAAATTTCAGCCATCCCTGCCATATGACTTCCATAATATAGAATACCTTATTGAAAGCAGCATTGTGAATCTATTGGGGTACAGTATCAATCATAGAACCATGCCTTGTTATGTACCTATAAAATATTAATATTGGAAAGGATTTACATCTAAGGAGAGTAAAGAGTAAGATGATATCTTGGCTTAATCATATTGATCTGGTGATGTTTTAATAAAAGTAAAATATGAAAATTTTTATAAAGAACTAAAAGTTTATTATCAATGTGTTACTGTGTTCGCTTGCTGGGCGATCATTTCATGTATGTTGACAATTTTTTCAGTTATATGATTTTTGAAAATTAGATACATGAATTGTGAGGTGACCGTACATTTGAACCCACGTACATTTGAACCCATGTGTATATCCACGGGTTCAATCTATATGCGGGTGCTAAAACCCATGGGTTAGGGTTAGTGTGGGTTCAACTATCCGAAAAACAAAAAAAATTTCATAGGTGCAATAGCATACAGGTGCAATTGCCATGGGTTCAAATGTACGTGGGTTCAAATGTAATGGAACCGAATTGTGATAGTGAAATAGTATGTACTGGTAGGTTACTTGGCAATCATCTTAATCGTATGCAAGGGTTAGTTATGTATTTAATAAGATGCAATTCAGATAGCCTTTTTTGTGGAAAGCTATCAGACTGCCATATAGTCAGCAAGTCTGACTTTTAGATCAGCTGCACAAGATGTGCACTGCCAATTTTGATCACTAGGTGTCACTATTGAGTCATATAATCTCTGGTTTATTTTTGTTGCTGTTACTAGTGAGACAGCAGTAAAGTGACAAGTCCCTTGGTATTGGTGAAATGTACTATTCTACCATCTGCTGTCTCTAACGATTATTATATACTCCCTAACTGTTTGTAACATGTGGTATGCAATGTAATGTCACATTCTGAATATACACTTGAGATGCTTCAGGTGTAAGAATAGGTTGAAGCTAGGATCAAAACTTGCTATTTATTTGTTTCCGTATTCTCATGATGTATTTGTGTTGGAATAATGCAGTTGCGGGAAAGCTGTATTTTCCTTCTGATGAAAAAATAGGATTTTTGTCTATTGCATCAACAGACACTATGACTTTGTGGTGGTGGCCTCTGCTGCTCTTATACCTGTTTATTAACTCTAGAGAGAAAGCAGCAAATTTGTGATGCTTTTGAACAATCAGCAAAGTTTCTCTACTCATTACTCTCTCACTATTGAAATAATAAACCACCTCTGAATTATTACCCAATTTAAACATCACATAGAAGTGTTGGTTCTACAGCATAATAATTTATTTTGCTATTAATAGCAATAACTAGGATAATGAAGGATCAAATCGTGATCTGATCATTCCATAACGAACAAAACATGGTTATGTCAGGATCGGCATATGTAAGGCACAATCCATAGCTATCTTGACTTTTCTTATACGCACAACGTCGTTTATTGGGTCTCCATCTCCGTCGTCTATGTAGATTGGTGTGTCTACAGCTATTTTCACTTGTTCACAATTCATTCCTGACATTGATAAAGTCAAGCAATTCATTTTATAGAATGTCTGGAACAATTGACTGTCTGAAATTCAAAAATTGCAAAAGTGTTGTATTAAACTGACCTGATAATAAATTTTTTTGGTACACAACTTTGAGACAACAACCAGTCCATATTAACTAATTGATTATATATATACATGTGGGTGGGTAGGGCTTTTCATTTCTAATCTTGTATTCGAATCGAATAGTTGATTATTTGAATCAGTTCAAACAAAAATTTTGAATAGTCGCCATATTTTTTGTTGTTTGTAATAGGTCGAGGTGACTTAGTCAATTTTTTTTAGGAAGCCATAGTTTTAAAATGCAGTGCTAACATATGATTTTTTCTTTCAAATGAGTTATTGAGAAAACATGTTTGAAAACATGTTTCTCTTTGTGTATGAAGATTGAACTGTCTGAGTAACAGATTCTATTTTTTTCAAGTAATTTATGTGTCTGGAGGTTTCATAGCAATAAAAAAAGGCACAAACAATTTTTTGTATTCAAGATTCAGTTCGAAAAAAATATTAATTCTGTAATTGAGCTAGGGTTAAAAAAAGCTAGACAAGATGTTACATAAATAAGTTTCTGTATTTTCGATTCACTTACCTATATCGTGGAAGAGTTCTACTATATTTCCGTTCATGTCTTCTGCTTCCAATGTCTCTACAGGATGTTCTTCCTCAAATCCTTGGCATGGATTACCATGTGTACCTGTTCCTACAAATTATAAAATTATCTTATTTGTTATAAGGTCATCGCACAATGATTTTTTTGTGGTATGAGGACTATTTATAATAAAAATACAACGTTAATCATTTAATTCTTTCAATGTTCACTTTGAATCTGAGTAACATTTAACAGGGCTATGTAGTCCTGTAGAGTTTTGTTATCAATGTCTGAGTTAAAAAAATTTCAGACTTCTTATGATGATAATCAAGGTCAAAAATTCTGATAGGCACTCAAAAAAATCATTAAATTGACTAAGAATTCTCAATACACAATTAAATCTAAGTTTTTCGCGTTCAACTTCTGATTTTTTCGGAGTTCAGAGTTAGAGTCATAGTCAAAATTTTTGTCATTCTGGAATCGCAACCAAGTTCGTTTTTTGAATGATCTGTAGTTTGGAGCTTGACTAACCAGCGAATCTTTTAGAACGTGATCCTCTACTCCATTGCTGTCTTCTTTTTTGTTTCTCATTACACAAATATTGATTAATGTATGTTGGTATTATACTGGGCTTCCAAGCTGGGTGTAGGGTGTAATAGCAGGAACGTAGATGCCTATATTTTTCTTCGTGACATGTATATGCATTCACAGGACCAGTCTGTAAAACAGAAATGCATTGAAATATAAAAACACTATGTGTTAGTATCATTATCATGAATAGCCTAACTAGGAATGTCGTTATCTCGTAAGTTTTGTTTTCAAAATTTTCTCCTGCAGTGCTTTAAATCTTTTTAAAAAAACTATGCGAACTTGAGAAATACATGAACACAGGGGTTCAATGAATGACTACGGTACCGGTAGCGTATGTGACTTTAACTAGAATCTGTTATCTGATCGTTTGAAAAGCTTCATACCAAACTCGCAATTGTGCAAATTCAATTTTGAAGGCCAGATTGTTTTAAAATATCGTCACTAGTTCGAGAACTAGCAATTAACATCAACTATATGCTGACACCTCGATCTCGTAACAAAAGTTATCAATTTAAAGTGTATACATACAGCATATAAAATAGCTTAGCGTCTGTGACTTAAATAATAACAGCAAAATTTGGGGTGTAACATCGAGTCCCACACGACGTTTGAGGGAATTTAAAAAAAAAATAAGGGTAATAGCCTCTGGTGGAAATTAGGAATTGATAGATTCATTTGTTCTAAATAACAACGGCACTTCTTGTCCAATGAAGAGAATTCCTCCGAAAAATAGTAATTTAAAATTCCTAATTTTTAGTGATTTTGAATTTCATTTCAACTGGATTTCATGCCATTGTTGTGACTTCTATATTCACGAAAGTACTTACCACTGGTGGATATTTAGGAGATCTCTTGGGCCATGGTGGTCTTCGTCTTAATTGTGATGAGATCTGTAACATAATATTATTTATTATAAATGTATTTATAGATTCGGATGTCGAAATTTCACACTTTTAATGGAGTCAAAGTTTTCTACTGACATTCTAAAATAGACTTGCATAAGCCAAAATATAAAAGGGCTCTGTAGTTGAGTCAAATTCAAACAACACAAGTATGAACTTGTCCCTGACAGAACAGCTCTGTTTTGAATGCAATATGAAAAAATATTTTTTGGTATAGACTGTCAAAAATGTATTCCTAATTTGGTTCTGTTTTTTAAAAATATTTTCCTGATAATTTCCCAGTTATAGTAATTGAAAGGTAAAATGAACATTATCCAATTATTTTTCTATTTTGTAAAATTATCACAATTTTGAATGGGTTTATTTGAAAACTACAATTAGAAAATATTTTAAATTTGGAAGAGCAGATAAATGTTATTCCAATTGATACTCTTATCATATTTCAAACAAATTGTGAAACCAAAACTTACCTCTGCGAGTGCCAATGCAGGAAATATGGTGCTTGGTTTGATTCCTGGTGTTAATCCCGTTTCGTCCGGATAATCATTTTGTGCCCTTACTTTACTGAAATATGATAGAAGGAGTAACACTGCCAAATTGGTTCTGGTTGTATTTCTCAATTGAAACATGTTACCAATTCTATGTGATAGACTAAAAAAATCCATAATGCTATGCTGGATTTTCTTCTGTTTGAAGATAAATTTCAAAAATATCTTTTAGTTATCAACCTGTGCTTCTCACTTAAAATATAAAAATAAAATTCATACTTTTGTTTTCTAACATCATCTCTATAATACTATACCACACACTGGCTTGTGTCCACTCTTTATATGGTTGGATTACTTTTATGCTCATAACGTTTGCGGTTCAAGCCTTTCATGCTGTAAAATAGCCCCAAGCTATTTATTTAAGGATTGTTTGAGCCTAAAAAATTTTTTCTAGTGGTGATATGAAGAAGTTATGTTTTTCAGAAGAAGACTAATAACGCTATGTCAATTTGACTCAATTTGAACCTGCTCAAAAATAAACCGCTGTCTTTTACGTCACACATCCTGTTGCATCAACACACTCTATGCCAGGATTTTTGTTGTACTTATACTGTCATGAATATTGAAAAGAAATCTTTGTTTCCCAAATTTAATAGAAGTTTAATGTCATTACCAAGTATTTCTCTGAAAATTCTTTTTCAGCAATGCAGCATTTATTGTGGTTGTATTGCTAAGTTAGTCATAATATGTTGTCTCCAAAATATGTTAAGATGTGTGCTGTATATACAATTTCACTGTAAATGATCTCTAGGAATTGCAGCTTAAAGTGGCTTTTGCACAAGACAATGGAATTTTAATATCTAAGGTTTATCGGGATAAGGAAACTTTTTTCCAATTTGACAAGTGATGAAATCAAATACGCAAAAATAAAATATTTAACAGAATTTTGAGAATTACAGAGAAATTTTTCGATATCAAGATATGATATATTTTTTCCGCATTCGGCAAGAGATGTCATGCTTCTTAGATTGTTATGGCTGTTTATAAATCAAACCCTATCTTGTCCATTGCTAACCGAAGGGGGGAATCAATGGTGCACATTTGAACAGGTTAATCACATATTATGTGGGTTCAAAACTACTTGGAATTTTATCATTAGCCCTCTTATGCATTCGATTTTACTATATAATTATTTTCACTGCGTCGGATTCCCTCACAGATTACGCAAAACAGATATTATTGAAGTTCCATTCTCAATGATCCTTACCCACTCAATCAGCACAAATTGACTAAACTAATCCTTTATTTTCGAAAAAATAGCACTTTATTAATAAGCTGCTGTTAAATTTGATGAGTTGTTATAGTTGATTATTATAATATATACAAGGAGGCCCATCTTTTACTATTCTTTTATATTTTTAAGAATTTATCAGTGTTTTATTATATACAAGAATATTGCCTTATGAGAATCTTTTACTATTCCATATATTATATTGAAATTAGACATTGAATTTTAAACAATTTGGTATGCTTTATTATCACTTCTTGGATGAAAGATCTCAATCAGACTTAGCCATTGGATTAATTCCAAGATATTCTGTTGACAGTCAGACAGCATGACAGGTCAACATCCACTGTTTTGGTGATATAATCATCATTGTTCAAGTCATCGTTGGCATACACGAGCAAATTCATCCGAACACAGAGTGCATTGCATGATAATCCAGCCCATCCAAAGTCTGAATCGTTGTCGCAATTTGTGTAGTAAACTTGAATGATGTCTTGAGCTGAAAAGATTAATTTTAAATTATGTTAGAAATAGTACATATTATGCAACATTGAATAAGATGCAATTACCGTTATTTAAATTAATTTATTTGTCAAATTTAGAAATTTTTGTAAGAAATTCTAAATTTTTAATATGAAATTTTTCATTATAGTTAAATTATGAAAAATTTGGGCGACATGAATTAAGAACTATGAATATTCAGATCCAATTTCATGCCAAACATTACCAATATCAGACTTTAGACCAGTGTTTCACCAACTTTCATTATTCGGGCCGCCCTTATAAAATCTTCAAGACCTGTGGTTATTCTATGAAAAAATACCTAATTAGGCTTCTACTGCGTTTCCATCAGTTATTTTATGTGCGACTCCTAATTAATAAATAAAAAACCATAAACGAACAAGAGGAATAAATATAGTGCAGTCGAAGAATTGAACAAATCGCAAGCAATTTACTTTACAATTTAAATTAATGTAGTTATCCTGAATGACACATGGCTCACTAGGAGGCCGAGGGTTCACTTTGAGAATCCCTGCCCTAGACTATGCAGTTGAAATTGGGGGAAAAAATTGAAAATGCTTAAAATTATTCAATTATCTGATAATATAATATTTGTATGAAATACTTACGAATGCAGTGATATAATGTCCAAATTTTATCAGGGTTGAATGAATCTCTCGCTGTTACCACTGTGATTGGGTTTGGTTGGCTTGCTGTACATTCAGGTAGTGGGGTCAATGATCTTTTCGTTCTTGTATGAGAATGCTGACCTATTTGGTATAAACCATTGGATTACTAAATAAAAATAAAAAGTGCTATACGACTATCTACTACGAGATATTCCAAAGGCTGCCTCCAGAATCAGATTTACAAATTTCTGTTGAAATTTTATGTTCGCTTCTTTATTTTAGAATGCTTGAACTTGAGATTTTGACTTTCGAAACTTTGACACCGGTTTCAACTTTGAGATTTGGTATAAATTTTAGTGTAAAATATTACTAATGTCATTTATTTTTAAAGAATAAAACATTTGGTACTATCTCTAATTAAAGTATGCCAATATCGAGATGTCTAGGTGACCTCGAAATGCTGTAATAATAAGGCAGTTGTGATATGTAGTTTTTTTATCATTTCAAAGTATGATATAAATTTATAATGATTTGACTTGTATTCGTCGGCCATCTGTTGTTATCAGATAACGGGCAACTGGGTAGTATTTCTCTTTGCATGTTCTGTATTGCTCTTGCACATGGTTTGAGTCTTCGTAGCTCACTGTATTGTCTGCATAAAGCCATAGTTAATGGCACATTCTGGAAAAAAAAGTATTTTAAAATTAAAATTGTTTGTTAGAATAGAAAGAGATCTTTGTGAATTGTTTTCAATGAAACTCACCAAAAATCCTTTCTTTTTAAAAAGCTTTTTGTCATATGGAGGTGGGTGCACTGGAACTTTAGTGCCTGGATAATAGTAAGGTGTTGATGGGCTGGGGGGATTGAAGTGGTATATCTTGTTCCCCGATGCCAATCCTACAGTAAAGCTGAGGAACATCAAAATTCGTATCATCTAAAATTAAAAAAAATTATTCAGCATTGTTTTTTTATACATCGCTCCATCATTCCTTTAGTTCCTAAGAAGGCACTGTGCAAACATCTACTGATATTTGGAGCTACTATTTTTGAAAGACGCAAAATTTTTCTGGTTCGGCATTGCACTTTTTATAACACTCTTGACATGAGGTGTCGAGGGGAGAACTTAAAACCTGAGATTTGTAGCATTTGATGTCAGCAAGTTAAGTTTATTAACGCTTTTACTGCTAGACCAGCAGGCCCACTAAGTTTGTAGCAAATTAGATTTATTAACGCAGTAAGTTAAAGAATTCTGGTTGATATAAATAACATTACCCCCATGTCATATATGGATAGTGTATGGTAATAAATTGTCAGAGAGGCATTTTTATGGTTAATTTTTAAATTCTATTAAGTTGCATGTTATACTTATTGATTATTGAAGAGTTCCATTTCTTACTTAGTTAGCCAGAATCACATTAATATTTCAACAACGGAAAAATTGAATTACGCCATACTTACCGTACTCCAATCTTGTCTCATTATCATAGATCTCTTTTGAATAACCAAATGACTTTGCCTCTGTTGAATTCTAATTTATTGACTAGTTCAGGTCATATATATATATCACTCTTGATCTTATCAGTATCTCGATTTTAATCCATATTTTTTTTCAAATTGGAATTTGTTCATGAAAATTTTTAGGTACTTTCACGTTCAAAAACATGCTAAATCTGAAAAAGGTTCTTTCTTGTTTTCGATTCGGTATTTATAACTTGCCCCGGGCATTGTTATATTAGCAATATTGCCGTGTCATACTGCATACTAGTCTCGCTGCGGGTTTTTATCCTCTTCACTAAAGAGCTAATACCTGTGACATTTGATTGGATTAGTAAGAGTATTTATTAAGACATAATTACAAATTTATAAAGTCTTTTTCTAAATAACAATCAGTTCTGGTTCAAAATACTCATCTTCCTACTTATTAAACAGCTTATTCAATTATTATTTAACTGGCAAGCAATGGTTAATTTCACTCTCATAAAAGACTTGGCTAACCATTGGATTCTATGTTAATAGTTTGTAACTCATGTCTCCTGTGTGTTATTCCCTTAAGTTAATATTGAACACAAAGTCTGATATTGTTTTATTCAATTCTTGATATTGTCAGGGTGATTGTTGTTGTTGAAATACTTTTGACTAACTAATTGACTAATCAATTTCAAACCTTCAGAGCCTAAGATGGAAAAGTCGCTGGAAGGTTATTGTGGGACCCAATATTTCACCCTAATTTTGGCCTGAACTTTTATTCTGGCACGCCAGCATATTTTTAGCAAACTCTGTGCTTTAAGTTTCAACTCTACCAGTACCGATACACGACCTTCACGTCCTGAGCATAGTTCTCTTGTTATCATTCATATGTATAAGCAAGAATTTAGGTCTCTTGCATGCTTGCATCCCGTGTACATATGAATCTTCCGCTACCATATTTTCATTACGTAATTGTAACAAATTGGGCTATTTAATTATATATTTAATGTCTTTACAATGCAAAATGTTATCTACAACAATGCTACATCTTGCATAATTTTACATTTTCTTATACTGCTGCAATAGTAATACATGTTTTTATTTTGCTAAATGAGAGCAATATATACAAAACAAAATAGTATACTGAGCACATATATGAGCACAAATTATCAAATGAATCATAGCTCAGTGGTGCAAATTTTCAACTTCAAAATCTATATTTGTAGTAAAAATAGATCCAAAAATAGCCAAAAAAAAACTGAATATAGATTAAATATAGTTTCTCAGTTAATGATTCAAAAACTCAACAAAATTTTTAAAAGAACTGATCTGGTAATTGAATAGGGTCAATCATTGTGATCATAATTATTGTGCCATTTAGCAACTACCAATTACCGGTATAATCCATAATCGCAAAAAGCAATATGTTTATTGATCATTTTAGCTTTCTGTCAAAGGAGGCTCGTATATGCTATAACTTTTTGTTATCAAGATTTGTTCTTCTCTGAGAGAGGGGTCTAAGTCGAATTTTTTTCTAACCCGGAGATTCTATTTATTCTTCAGAAATGACAGCAAGACGCCAATCTCCATTGATCAACACAATATTTTGCAAACCGCTACTTAGCTTAGAAATTTGGGTGCCTTTACATTTGACGTTGTCAGATAATATATCATATTGAAACATTATCAAATGACATTGTATGTATATATATATAATACAATTTTATTATATTTTCTGACTGGAACATGTTGAAGAGATAAGGTATTTCTAATAAATATACAAGAAGTATATATTAATGTGTACAATTAGGAAGAATAAAAGAGAAAGTTGCAAAAATTCAACGTAGGAATGATAAACGTTTTTGTTAATTTGTCTCTCACAATATTGTTCTTTTGCTACTTTAACGCAAACTACTAAAAGCATACAAATCTGAAATATACAATCCTTATTAAATGAAATTTTGTAACAATAATTCTGAAGTTATTTTAAAATCCTCATTTCATGTAGTAAATGCAAAGTTTTTGGTCTACTCTACTTCTGTGTTTTCTTCTGTGTAAACACTCTCTTGATATTTGTAGAGAAGTGTTTACTAACGCATCAGCACGCATGTGGCTGGAATCCATATATTTCTTACTTCAAGTGTGTAGGAGTCGGGTGGAAAAACTGCAGCCTTGTGCATAATGTGTTGTAATCTGCATTCATATCCTGTTGTTGATAACGCTGGTGTTATACATCCAAACAGATAGAATGTTTTGTAGAGATGATTGTCTATAGAAATTTAATTTATTAAATAAAATTTATAATAATATATAAATTAGGTACGGTTCAAAGGCACACATCATAAACAGAATTCAGGGAAATTTTAGAAAAATTCTGTGATATCATACGGGATTACTGATATCACTAACATTCTCATTTTTTGAATTTTTCATATAATGGTTTAGGAGAGAAAACTTGGTCCCGTAGTATATGTACCAAGTTCGGGTTAGGCCAAAATTTCATTACGATTTTCCTTATTTTAGTTCTATTTTGAGTTCGGGGACTGTCTGTGTTAGCCAAGTGATCACCTGTCCATAGCTGTCATTCCCTTTACACAACTTGTCGGTAAAAGTAGACGAACAAAGTTACCTCCATATTGGTACCAAACTTCTGGAGCGCCCAAAGAAGTCTAATGAAGAGCAATTCTCAACTTGAGTACTGAAATACTTACTGACGTCCTGGTACACTTCCACTTCATTACCATCAGTATCATTAGCATAAACGATAACACTTGACGCTGGTGAAGAAGCTGTACAGGGATTGTAAATAGAGCTTGAACGTTTTCTTCTTTTTTTTGTAACAGGCTCATTTTGATCTTCTTCTTTTACTAAAAAATTTAATAGTCAGAATAAAGATTTCTAATTATCATAAATTTACCGCTCATCTTTTGCTCTAAAATTTACCCTGCACAAGCGAACACTGTTATCTAACAATATGTGAGGAGCCATCATTTTTTGGGGGACCAATATCTTTTTACTCCGGAAGTGTGTATCTAATTTATTACACTTTAGGTGAGGTGGCGGGAATGGGATTTGAACACGAGAAATTTACTTTTTCCATCGTCTTGTTTTATGATAGATGAGCCGGAATAGAGATTATTAAGAGTTCCACCACATTCAACATTGGAATGCTTAATATGACTATTCAGACTAATTTTTTTTACCAAATAACAATGCACATTGGGTGCTTTTTAAACTCTATGTTGTGTAGTATTATGTAGAATTTCATCAAAAATTTAAGAATAATTTTGTCACCTTAATTAAATTTACTATCGGACGCAAGTATGAAAAATCTGTAAACAGTAAGCAAGTGTGCCTAGTAATTCAGAGTATTTAAATTACTTTCCACATAATATTGCCAACCTAACGTATATATAAGCTGATTGGTCTTATCAAAGGCAAAACTGTGTACACAACTAAATTAACTATGTTTCGTACACAGTTTTGCTGCTATATAACGAGAATAAAGAATGTGCTTTGAAGTCAAAATGTACATAATTAACAAAGCTTCATGCATCAATCTAGCAGGGAAATGTTTATACGGGTAGTATTTTGCGGTTCCCTTGATTGAATTAAAAAAAAATTTGTTTTTCAAACAGTATTATACTCATTATCTCACCATTTTCAGCTGCCAAAACTTCCTGAGTCAAATCTGTTAGTTCGCCACAGTTCTTGTTTTTGATATCTACACTTGCTGTTGCCACCATTTGTATTGTTTCATTGCAAGCTACTATGCAGCTTTTTAACCATGGGTGTTTTTCACATATATGATTCAAAGCTTTCAATTGAGTGCTGTTTTCAATCTAAAGAAAATTTATTTTGTTTGAAAACGTTAATAAAATGTCAACTTTCTTATATTTTATTGTTCAGAACAAGAATGCCAAAACCGAATAATATACTCAGGACGTGTGGCACAGGGCGGAGATAATAATTTTTTTTATCACCCTGAACCGTGTGTCCAGTGTAAAATACTTGTTATTATGCGGCCATCAGCGACGAGCCCCTAAATAAAGATATTGAAGAAGTAAATCCACAACTCAAATTTTTGACTCAAAATGATGAAGTGAATACTAACACTGAAAAACGATGTTAAAAAATAACAACGAAAAACACATTAAATTTTGTTTTATGAACCCCACGGACGATAAAAAAAAACAATGTGCTAGAATCTAGACACTGTAAACCGCCAAAAAACACATTACCGGTAAGTTAGGTTGAGAATTATGTTACGTGAGTTACCACTGAACACAATTAAAATAAGATGGCAAGACATTTTAAATGCTCGTATCGGTAATGGAATATATTTTTGCGGAACAGAGATATCCTTATCCACTGAAAAAGTCTGGTCTTTTAAGGAATGGCATAAATCGTGAGTCTAATATATCAGAAAATGAAATTTTGGACACTTACATATTTGTAATTGTTCTTAAACGTAAATTCCTTCATGTATAATAATATTTTTATGTACCGGATGCATTATAATTTGTGTAACATAATTTTGTAGCAATTATAATAGCACTGAGTTTTAGAATGATTTTTATAGTTGTTATGAAAGTTATATTTACATTAAATGAGTAGTTTTGCCTCTTCAGTTCGTCATCTTTTGCTTTTTTCTCTTCCAATGATTTACAGGTGATCATGCTCGTAGAGATTGTGATGATGAAAATAATCCAAACAATCTAAATTGAAAGAAAAAATCGTTGGAAAAAATATAGCAATTGGAATTTATTGTAATATGATATGTACAATATGTAGAAAATGCTATTTTTAACAAGAAAATATATTTACAAAATATTGAAGAAGTTAAATTTTACTGAACATGGTAGCGATGGCGTAGTGGATTAAGTCATTAGACTCAATTATGTCGGCTTTAAACATATTAGCTGACCTTATGATTGTTAATATAATTTTTTTCCATATTTAATTTATATATTACCGTTATATTAATTTAAAATTGTATACGCGTGCATACAGTAAAATATATGTAAATATATACATATATATATATATATACTTGATCAAAAAACTTCAAATTAAATTTATATGAAATATATATGTTTATGAATAGTATATAGCAGGAGTGTGAAACAGGCGGCCTGCATGCCACGACTCGGCCCACCAATCCATTCAGTGCGGCCCTTGTCAAAACTCAAGATTTTTCCCCATCGAGCATCAAATCATAATTCGACAGTTTATGATATAACTTATATATAAGATGATGACAACGAACTATGCACAAATACAAAATTTTAAATGTTCCACCAAAATGTTATTTCAATTAAAATTGTGCATTGTGAGAATTTTTTATTTTGTTGTGTACGTGGAAAAACTAATTTTTTTGTGTGGCTCAGCTAAATGTCGGAAGTTGGTTATATGGCCCACTGTCGAAAAATGTTGCACACCCCTGATAGAAAGCAAACATGAATTTGTTACAATCCAATAAATTTCTTACCTTCATTTTTATATCTTGTAATACCGTATTTGTCGAAGAAATATTCAAGTTTAATATAAATCTGAAAATATTAAAAATAATATATTTATTTTGTTTTTTACAGGGAATTTTTGAACCTTTCTTGAAGAGTTTCTATGTTAGATCAACCGATCCAACTCATGTCCGAATCCTGAAGCTTGAAGCATTAACTAACCTTGCTTCTGAAACGAACATTTCGACAATATTACGAGAATTCCAGGTAAATTTTGTAAATTGAATTCAAATCGTAAAAACCGAATGTTCCATAATTATAAAAATCATATTCATGCCGCTATATATTATATTTTTTTTATGCTCTTCAAGTATTCAAGGGCAATATATATCGCCTATTTCGAAGTATCGGCTAATCTTAATCCTCAAAACTTCTAAATTTTCTGTCCTACCCCTATCTTTCTATCTGCCTTATATATAATATTCCTGTCTGCAGAATTTTGATTTAGATATTTCGCGCTTCAGATGTCCCCTCGTTCGTTTTGGATCATTGACCAAGCGTCTGTTGACAAAATACCTCATTACTACATTTTGGAAACATCGTGCTCTTAAAAATACTGGTTTTAATTTATCATCTCTATTGTAGAAATGTAATATCAGTTTGGACTTTTAATTCTATCTATTTTCGTTTCATGATTTTTTTTCGATTTAAGAATGGTATTAGTCACACTTTATTTGGGGAAAAGTCATTGGATAAAAAGAAAGATGTTTGCTAGAAAATTCCGTCGTGCAGTTTACACCTCGCACGGCGAGTCATACCGTGCCTAACAGTGAAATAAACTTACTCCCACATAAAGGGTACCTAAAGATTCATCACACTAATGACTACTATTTTTTGACTTAAACTTTCAAAATATTTGAAATATTTGTTCTCCTGCAACCACTCACTGATTTACTGTTTTTAAATGTATACTGGTAGTGGCTGAAATTTGTCTCTTATGACCAATGTTCTTACTCAAGAGCCAGCACATGTACTTTCTGTATTGATATCTCATATTGTGGTATTTTTATATGCGTCATATTTTGCGTCATTCCTTTAAAATGTAATGCCTGTGTCATGAATGCCATTTTAATGGGGAGTAATATCTTTTATCACCCTTTAGCAAACACTACCTGATGTAACAATTGCAAAAAGTATGATATTAATCCTCCCTTTTGTTCCCATCTATTCATCACATTGCTACTTTCTCTCAGACAAGTTTATATTGCACCACATTTATTGTTATCATCACGTCGTTGATGGACTCCCACGCCTCTCTACCATCGTGATCTAAAACCCCATACCGGCCCTAAATCACGTTATACGACAAATCCGATCATCCGTCAGCCCATCTGTTCTACTCTATTTTTAATCACTCCATCTACAAGTTTACGCAACACTTATCTAGTGAGTTATGAATCTCATTCTATTCTTTCAGTTGACATATAATTACTGACACTGTGACAACAACCTGCTGAGGTTTTTCGCTGGGAAATTCTGCCAACGCCTTTTCATAAATCCCCCCATTGTCTCCTTTGTTAATTTATCTAGAAATTACATTTTATTGCTTCTTTTCACACCATATTTTCTATTGTTTCCGCTTCTTAAAAATGTCAAATTTCATTACAGACTTACGTAAGAAGTTCTGACAAGCAGTTCGTGGCTCACACAATACAGGCGATCGGAAGGTGCGCTACCAACATTGCAGAAGTGACAGACACGTGTCTGTCTGGTCTTGTCGGCTTGCTTTCAAATCGAGATGGTCAGCACATTTCTTGTTTATATTATTATTGAATATGAATTTTTATTTGAAATTGACTTTTATTATAAATTTTTCACTTCACAGAAAGTGTCGTTGCCGAAAGCATTGTCGTCATCAAAAAACTACTTCAAATGAATCCATCGCAACACAGCGAGATAATTAATCACATGTCAAAATTATTTGACAACATTCAAGTATGTTCTTTTCAACGCCTTTTATTTGTCCGTTTGTAATAAAATACTTTTTTGAAGTGCCAACACCCAGTTTACCCAAGATTTCCTCACAATGAAACGGCTTATGTGATGATATTTAATAGGCTTATGGGATATTTAAATTATTTTTTTGGTTTAACAATTTCATTGTCGCCTTTAACCAAAATGTTTCATGGTTGATCGAAATTTTAATAACTGTATCGACCCGGTTACTCTACCTTTGTTTACTTTTCAATTGAAATTGTAAATCTTATACACTGTGAGTAAAATATGTCTAAATCGAAAAAAAAAGATTTATTTCGAAATTATGTCTTTTTTTATGTTAATATTTTTTTATTTTCTGGACATATTACGAAATGGAGAAGTTCTTCAATAATAGTAAATGTTCATGATTTTAGGAAAAATGTATAATATTTTACTTTCAAATCTCATCTGTTTGTGTATGATTGTAGCTGAAACTTCCATTAATCTGGGACGCCTTGCACAAAAGTTTTGTAAATTGAATATTGTATTTATGTATTTTTGATTGTACGACCCAAAAAACAGAACCCAGTCATTTTTTCACATATTCAAGAAAGAACATAACTTGTGGGCAAAGCGTCCTAGATTAATTACTGAAACATGAATTCAAGTGCTAATAAATTACTTCATTTTCATAGAAGTAATCAAGAAATTCATGTGTTCCATTTTTTTTATCTGTAATTTGTTTTAACTCATTGAAAATGCTTATTCATTAAGTCCCTCTCCTATTTTGATATTTTTAGGTTGGAATGGCCAGAGCTAGTATATTGTGGTTAATTGGTGAATACAGTGAGTACGTACCAAAAATTGCACCAGATGTTTTGCGAAGAGTTGCTAAAAATTTTACTTCGGAAGAAGACATCGTCAAGCTTCAGGCTATAAATCTAGCGGCAAAATTGTTCGTGACTAATTATAAGCAAGTGGGTGATTAAAATGCACGAATTAAAAATAAAGTTACCGCTATTTTGAATTACTGATTACTTTCATTTTTCCATATGCAGGATTAACGGATTTAATAATGCCTGAGGTTATTATTATTGTCTAGAAATTGAAAAGTACCTCGGCTTTCGAAAATATGCTCGCGTGCGATACAATCACGATCTTTTTTTTCGCCTTGTTCACGAATAACCATAATTGCTTAATTATTATGTATATTGCATCAGCAAAAAATGTATTTTTTAATTTTTCTACTAGTAAATATAATTACCTACTTATATATTTGATTAATTATTTTAAAGAAAATTTACACCACTAGAAAAGCTCAATTAAAATGTTAGATATCAAGTGGACTCGTAGGCTATTCATTACTTCTTTGTAATATATGAAACTTCTTTTATTAGGATGACGGAAAGAGTCTAGGATATTACTACTAGTAATGCGTTCAAAAAATATTTCATTTTTATTGGCATAAAAATACCTGGACATATTTGGTGAAAATTAGTCTACTAAAAGATTTAAAGATAGTAGTATATTTTACTTTTTTAGACTAAATATTCGCCATAAAGCTAGATATCATATTTGAGGTCAGAATAACCTTTTTGCAAATAACAAGATGAATCGCAAGATTGATATCTATGTAGATTATTTTGACTCAACCTTTTAGCCAGTAAACAAAATTGGTTTTTCGAGTTCACTTAATCGCTTTAAGACTCTAATATGCTATCAATATTTATTCTAGCAAAAACCATGATGCTTATCTATAGTAGATGAACCTGAATACCCATTCATCAAATATTCAATAATGAAGTCGACAAAAGTTTGAGGTTTTATCCAAAAATGGATATATGGAGGTTACACAAAGTCTTTTTTAAATTACATAAAGAATTTATCGGTTACCTTTAGTTTGTTGGTCCCCACAGATGTATAAATGAACTGAAAAACTCAAAGAAACACTGATTAAAATAAAACGAACCAAGTTTGAAAGATATATTGAAAAGAGACTCCATAACAAAATTGAAAACGTAACAGGATTTTATAAAGATAAATAACATTGCAAAGATGAATTTCGTGTGTGAAATGCTGAAGTCGTATTATTAAAGTATTATCCAACACCACAAATATTATGGGGAAAATGCGGCTGACATTTATGTCATCATGAAAAGTCCTTCCAAGTATACTTACGTATTATGTATGAATGGCTGCCTATGTTAATCGTTTTTTAAAAGCCTTTCATTGTTAACAAAAATCTGTACAGACAACCGCAGATAGGTGAGGGTATACTATAATTTGGAAATACCGGAACCTCCCCTTTTCAGCATTGTCTACCCAATTTGTTACATCCCGGGTGGGGTGGTGGACATGGGTTATTAAGTCTAATGTTTTAACTACTAGGCCACTTGCTTAGAGAGAAATATTGCTGCACAACTTCCAAAAAAAAAATTTTTTTTCGACTCATCTATTTGCTTCTGCAATAAATTTTTGCAAAAAATGTGTCTCAGTCTAATCTGTTTATTTTCAAAACATGTTAATACCACAATACATCGTGCATCAGATCTGAAAATTGCCGTTTCCATACCATCAGATAAGATTTTAATAAAATGCTTTTTTTTTTAGCTCAAATGGATTGCAAAAACCACTGTTTGGTGCTATTTATAATTTACTGCAGTGGTGCCGTCCTGTGTTTGTCAATGCCTGAAATATCTTTATCTGATATATCTAGTCTTTGTTGAAGTTTCAATCGTGAATGACCCTTTTTGGTGCTAAATATTTACAGTGATAAAATTTTTGTATTTCAATCTAATTTTTAATTGTTTTTTCATGATTTTGCTGATTAAATTTTTGTTTAGATAAGCATGTGTTTCTATTTGACAATGCTTTATTCTTTTACTGGTTATACTTTTCGTAAAGTTGTATGAAATTGTTCTGGTCATTTATATTGGAATATTGATAAGCGTTATTTAATACCAAGTCATGGAAAGTTACATTTTTCTTGAATAAAAATGTGCCTTTGTGAGCTATGTTTGGAATTTTTTTTCTCATTTTAGTGTTCATTGTCTCATTTATTTTCGTCATGTTCTCAAAAGGTCAAAAAAAGAATTACATTCTGAATACCACATACAATAGTTCAGCATTTTGCAAGCTAATACCTAATTCTATCGCTAGGTAACCATGTGTATCATTTCATATCACAGACCAAACTTTTGACGCAATACGTTCTGCAACTTGCTAAATACGACCAAAATTATGACATTCGTGACCGTGCACGCTTCATACGACACCTAATCCTGCCAAGCTCTGAAAATGGAGGGGTCTTGCAAAAACATGCCAAGAAAATTCTACTCTCACCCAAGCCAGCACCTGTTCTAGAATCACCTTTTAAAAGTATGTTGATTTTATATAACAGTACGTTACTTTCGTATTTTTACTGTTTCATAAAATTTAATGATTTCTCGTAAAATCTTTTATAGACAGAGACCAATTTCAGCTTGGCTCGCTATCTCATAGTATCAACTCAGAGGCAAATGGTTATCAGAAACTTCCGGATTTTCCAGAAACTAAGCCTGATACTTCTGTTAGAAATGTTGAGGTAATTTTCCTATTTATTACATCTCCTTTTTTACTACAAGATGAGCTATCGAAAAATATCTTGCAGGCTTTTCAAGACAACTTATGCCTTGGAAGACCAAGTCAGTATCGCAACCTATCCAAGTCTTCTTGCGAGACAATTTCATTTGATGAAAGAATAAGAATGCGCCCCGAATTAATTATCTTGACCAAATAGTCTTTTGGATAAGTTTTGCAAAGAACTATGATTTACTCAATTTAAGCAGCTTATATATCGGATAGATCAAATCAGAGCTTCCAACTCCTTGGCTCAATTTAGGTGCTTTTTGTGCAAGAAGTTTGTTGGTCCATCTTCGCCCCATTTAATTTTTCAAGTGGTCAATGTGACCACATTAAAAGTTAGTGTCGGGCAGTACAGCAATTTTAAATTGATAAAGTATCCAAATTTTATCGTTACAAATTTTTAAATTCATTTTGCCTGATAAATTCCAATACGAATAAATTACCAGGTTCCTACATGGACAAAGAAATCAAGACCAGGACAAACCAAGAAACCTGCCAAAGTGAAATCATTTTATTCTGATAAATCAAGCGAAAGTGAATCTGGAAGTGCAACTGAAGATTCTGGTCAGTAATAACTAGTATTCAGATATTTTGATTTTGGAATGTAATTATTATTTGGAAATTCAAGCTTGAGTCATAGTTAAAATACTTAAATTACAACATACATACATTCTAGGCGCTCCAGAAGTATGTGTACCAATATGGAGGTAACTACTTTTGTTTGCCTACTTTACACCAAGTTATATAAATGGACTGAAACCTATGGGCCGGGGGTATCTTCAGTGGTGGGATTTAGCTGGTTCGTACCGGTTCTATAGAACCGTCTCGCAGAATTTTATGAGATCAGCGAACCGGTTAGCATTACTAAAAAAACATGTAACAGAACCGGCCGAAAAATACGACTTTGTTGATGGAAGCGGCTGACAAAAAATTTGAGTACAAAATCTGACAAAAAAACGGGAGTACCACATTATGAACATTCCTGGCCCACCCTCTGTAATCACATTTGTAAACTCAATGCTATGAATTTTGCATCATATTTAATATAGATAATTGCAATAGCAACTTACAGTACCCAAAAAGAATTTTACTTTACAATAACACATTGTAATATCATTCTTATTGTAATTTCATAAGTTTAATGGAAGTAAAGTAAATATTAGAATCGGGATATGCAAACAGATCCATATTACTTTAACAACTGCTATTTCAACAGGAAGACATTTAAAATTACGTTATTGGCATGTTATTCTGATATAAAACTTAATGAACCCATTTTATAAGCTTTCGGCATATATTTTTATCAATAAATTGGTCATTTCGAATCAAATGTATATGGAAGTGTTAGATGTCAAAATTCATGTTGTGATACATTACCTTAAAGTTCAATAAAGTTTAACGTTCACTATTTACTAAAGAATTGCCCACCCATTTTTACACCCTGAGGGGATGAGTATTTGTTTTGAACCCATAATCCCCAATCTGATGTCAAAATAGTCTAACGATATAACACTGGGATGTGCAACATTTTTTGTCGGTGGGCCGTATCACCGACATCAGACATCTAGCCGGCCACACAAAAAAATTAGTTTTTCTATTTATACAACGAATTATTGGTGGGACACTTGAAATTTCTAGTTTTCATAACATTTGTTAACAATGTTAGAGAAGAAAATGCGGCTACCGCTCAGCTTTACAGTAATGAAAGCGGCGTGCAACATTGCACAAGATTCAATGCAGCTATTGGAGCAAATAACATGTATTTTTACCCATGTAAGCGCCTTTTTAAACATAAACTGTTAGATTAGGATTTTTTGCTTGAGTATTGACAAGTGCCACACGAAATGGCTTGGCGGGCCTGTTCTGCACCCCTGCTCTAACATCCTGCCACAAATTCCATTTTGTGTGCTTATTTTAATCATTTAATCGAGTTTTATAACTACCGTACTCAAACACATTGTATGCTATTCGCTGTGACCGCTACGTTTCAAATCAGTTTATCGCCTACTGTTCAACAATCATTCTATCTGAAGTATTTTTTTACTGCTTGGTTGGCGTCCGTCACTCTTCTATAGTAGATTAGTTATGATTTACCACCATTAGTTGTTTCTATTTGATTTCCCCTGAATATTTTTTACATTGGAGAATTACAAAAATTGAGTTGAAATCTAACCTTTTGCTATCGCCTTCATTTCTAAATCAGGCCGCAAAAAAGCGCAAGCATTTTACTATCGACCCTTTCGCTTCTATCTGCCAATGACTAAATATTCTTTGACTGTAACTTCTCTATTCTCCAGAATCTGATTCAGGCTCAGGAAGCGAGTCAGGGTCGGCGTCGAGCGACGAGGAAAGCACGGAAGGACCTGATTCAAGAGTGAGTGACTCTGATGCATTGAGTCAACCACCTCGAACAAAAGAACCCAGCTCTGATGAACAGTCGGATTCTGGTAAGCACCCAAGATTTTTCTGACTCAATGTTAAGCAATTTGAAAGTTTAAGGTAATTTCTGTTGTTGTTGTCAGCATATCTGGCAAATAAATATGTGATAAACCTATAAATTCTGAAAAACATTATGACTAACCTGTAAAAAATTTTCTATTGCATTTTTTATTGTTTTTTAAATAAGAAATTTAGAGATTTTCATTATAGAGATATTGTATTTTATGTAATTTCTGATTGAATTATTCCTTAGATGATAATAGAAATAAAAAAATAATGAAACCATTTTTTTGATACAGATGTGTGATTGATTTTTTTTTAAGTATTTCTTATAGTGCATATAAATAATATACTTTTTTAAGTTCTAATTGAAACTTCGACAATTATTGTTATTGAGACCAGAATTGCTAAAAAATTAGAACATTAAAATTTCTTGATTGTCCGCAAGCTGGTGTAATTTACATGCTTCGTTTCTCACTTAGACATTTTGTGTGGTGATGCCAACAAAATTAAAAATTGAAATTACTTGCAGTGGTTTGGCAACCGGATGTCAGCATTGTTTGTCTGAATAAGTGGTTAAAGATTGTTGTTGTCGCTAAAAGACAGTTACTTTTATTCAACTCAAAAAATTCTGTGGGCTCAATATGATTCGTTTTTCACTTCGACATTTTGTGTGGTGAAGTTAACAAAATTAAAACGACTTGTAGGGGTCCCGCAACCCGATGACATCATTGCTCTCTTGTTTGTCTGTATATTTTGTTCAGCAGTTTGTCTAAGTCTGAGTTTTGGTAAATATTAACATTTTTCAGGATCATCTGATTCATACTCTGAGTCTAGTTCAGGAACAGATTCTGATGCTTCGTCCTCTCCACCTCCATCTCCTTCACCAACAAAAAAGAAAGCAACAAAAAATGTCGTAAATAAAACTAAAGAAAAGAAACCAGTATCATTACTTGACTTGGATGATTGTAAGTTTTGGAAAAAAAATTTTTTTTTTTAATTCACATGTGTGCTACGTGCAGGGTTGTTTAATATGGGACAATTATTTGAATACATTCTAGATTTATTAAATTCTTGACTTTTCGAATTCTTTGTGAAAAGTTTTTTTGCCCTCAAGGCATATACACATTTACAAGTGTTCTATTAGCTTGTAACAAACTGTAATACACATCACCAAAGCAGCACCCCCACAGAAACATGTGAACAAATAATAATTACCAAGTAACAGCAAGTAATGGCGCAAATGATTACAATTGTGTGGTAAAGTAATCAGAGCAAACCATTCACAATTTTTCATTTGGAAATGTGCCATATATGGCATTATGGCAAATAGACTTATTATGATTATACATTTACCGGTAATTAGGGCTGTCCAAGCGAACCAAATATTCGAAATCGAATCGAATCGCAAATTATTCGAATCGTTTTTCGGCTAATTTTCGAATCGCTAAAATTAGGTACCGGTACATAAAGCGGAAACCACCTTTACGGGATGTTTTTCATCGGGCAAGCGGCGGCGCTCCGAGCTCAGACCACTCTCGCTCCCGGCTTGCTTAATTGGTTTCCCGATATTTCTCTCGCCTTCATTTTGTGATAAACATGTCATTACTAATGCCCGCCCGGTGGCACGTGATTAGCCATTTCATGCATGGTCATCATAACAAGGTATAGTCGATCGTGACGTTTTTGAGAGAGAACAAGGAGAAAAAGGAGACAATTTAGAAAACGATAGTTCTATAAATAGAATCGATTTGAAGCTGTTGAGTTAGTTATCATAGGAACATGGTACAGGCAACTCAAAGCTGAAACAGGTGTTTTGGGATCCTTATGATGGCAATACCTTCTTTAAATGGAATTTGTAATTTCTCATGATGGCATTACTGTATTATCCATCTATATACCAAGACAAATAATTGCACTCTTGCATTTTGATGGCTGTTGTACACTAACAATATTATAGTCCTCAAATAATATTGTCATCAAACTAGCTTGGAATTTTTAAATGCAATTTTGAACTTGAGCAACAGTTTTATCTATATTGATGGTTGTTATTATATTGCTGAAATTTACACAAAAAAACATAAAGACTAGTGAATAGGATTAAAATAGCATCTACAGGCTTTATATGTCCTACTAAAACTGAATCCATCAAAATTGAGATTGCAATTTTTGAATAGTGCAATTTTTACTCTTAACACTCACAGTTTTCGAGACCCAAATTTTGGAGTTCTCCAATTTTTTTGACCAGTTCATACAAGCGTGTGATCTCCTTTGATGTAACTGCACATACGTTACCACAACATCGAAGGGCAGGCGTTTATTGTATAATAGAGACAGATTTACTATTGCGCAACAATATTCGATTATTCGGTTCGATTCGGCGAAAATATTCGATTCGATTCGAATCAAAAAATTATTCGATTTTGGACAGCCCTACCGGTAATACTTCCCTATTATGCTACATTATATGTGCAGAAAGATTCATGATTCATATCTATTACGATAACTTTTGACCATGTAAAAATAGAAACGAGAATATCGGTTAGAAACCGAAGACTTATCGATCGATAGTTAGGGGATCCCCCAAAACAGAAACTGCAGTTTCGATTCATCCGCTCTTGTAACTTGCGCACTGCGCATCGCACACACACACTCGGCGGGTTTCAAAATTCTCTCGCTTTACAAAAATCTAGATCACTATATCAATAATTGATTGATAACTCGCTAATTATACGACATAATTCGCCCAAAATCAATAGGATTCTGGTCCGAGATAAGATGAATGCACATGCAAAATCTGGAGCAGATTCAATCCCGCTTTCGTGAGATATCGCGTGCATCTAACAGACACACACACACACAGACAGACATACAGACAGACATACAAATACCTATCAATATACTTACCGATCTTAAGATCGATAAGTAACAACGACTACCGACTTGGTAGTCGTACCGAGGTACTACTGTATTCAAATTAATTCTAAAATGCACTCGGGATAATAGGTTATTCGATTTTGACTATTCATAGTTGGTTTTGTTATCTTTCCTAATCTTATTTTTCAGTCGGCGGATCCCAAGTTACTAACTCAGTGTCATCAACAACCCCAGCTCAGATCTTATCACCTTTGACAGCTGATTTGCAAGGACTTTCGCTCGATAATACTTCGAACAATACATCTGGAATGGTAAAGTGCTATAAATTTTAAATACAAAATCATAGAATGAAAGGTTTTGTTACTGTACATTTAATGAAACCGTAGAATTGGCGCTTTCGTTAGAACCATCTTGATTGTACTGTTGAATTATGCCCATACCATTTTTTAAAACAAAGTTTTATATTACAATATCTAGAATTCATAATGTCATTTAATCGAATTGGTTGGGCTTAGGCCATCATTTTTTTCCCATTTTCCTTATTTTAGTTCTATTATGTGTTCGGGGACTGTATGTGTTAGCCAACTAAATATAACCCCTGCCCATAGGTTTCAATCAGTCCAGTTACACAACTTGATGTAAAGTAGGTAAACATACCTCCATATTGGTACACACATTTCTGGAGCGCCATGGAATGAATCAATGGTCAATGCAATGGTATAGCTTTCCATGTTTTGACTTATTTTCCTTAAACCCTTACTTCCTGTTCCAAGAAAGCTATTTTGCATAAGATAAAAACCTTATTTTTTTTTAAACAATTCAATTGATACTACAACTTTAATAATAATTTTGCGAAGTTTTTTGATAATTCAGCAACATTTGATCTCGTACTTCTGGGCTTTAAGGCCTTTAACATAATTAAAAATTGCTACAGGTTTAGATAAGTTTTTGTTTTCCTTGTAGAAGTTACAGAAAGATTCCTTTTTTCAGGATTACTCATTCAATTCTCATACTCCCCAGAAATATGAGCTTTTACATAGAATGACTGGAGAAGGATTATCAGCATCATATAGGTATTGTAGTACATACCGATAATTTATTAAGATATTAGAAAGTACTTTAGAAATTGACATTTGTCAATTTTTCTTTTATAATCCAAATTCATATGACATTTTCCAATTTGATGTTATCAATCATATTGCTGTATAAATTATATTTTTGTATAGAATATTTAAAATATAAATAATTAGCAATGCAGATTTTGGGAGTATCAAGCCAATCTTATAAGAACATTGTCAGTTTACTTACCTAAGTCAATGGAGGAAACAGGGAAAACACATTTTTTTTTGTTGAATGAAATCTATTTTTTCTGAACAAGTTTTATTTATTCCAGGTATACAAGACGACCCTGTATATACAGCAATAAGATGGTTTCAATTGAACTCATGGTAACAAATCATGGTGATGCTCCAATTAATAATATTCGAATGGGGAATAAGGTCAGTATTTAGAATTGTTTAATCATGATTCTTATGAACTGGAATCTTGAATCTGGATGATTATTATTTATAAATCAAAATTAGAGACGGGGAAGTTATCAGGTTATTTGATTCAAATAGATTAATCATTAATAAATTAATATTAAAAGAAATTTTTGGCAAATGATGGCTACTTTGAATTAAAAAAAAAGTGTCACATTCCAGTGCGTATCTACACAATAGCACCTTTCAAATATGTAAGGGCCGATAACTTGCTGTCTGTTACTTATATAAGGAAATTGTTTAATTATAAACAAGTAATTGTTCAAATTTTTTAAGTATTCAAAAATGCCGACCATAAGCTTAAATACTGCTATTTTTGTGAAGTTAAATGCCCTATTAATATATTTTTAAACAATTATTGATGCGGTGGGCTTTATTAATAAGACCTTGAAAATCATGAACTCTTTTTATATAAAACTGATTCCTATATATCCTGGGGGAGATGAAAGAGTTAATAATACCAGTTCATGCTCAACAAGGTTAAAACACTCTGTGAAACAACCTTATCAAGCAAGAAACTAGGAAGAATGGGGTTTCTTGTAAAGTGAAAAGTAAAATCAGTTTTGCGTCTAGCATTGTGGTCATCAGTTGGCCACCGCTGCTCTAAGGAGTTCAGCAATCATTTTTGCACATAATAATCCCAGCAAGCTCAAACAGAGATTTGATGGAAAGTGTGTTCTTGAACCTTTGTCTGATGAGCCATGCATTGCCAGCCAACCAACTGTGAATAATTTATTATCGTTGCATTTTTAAAGTCGCAGAATTATTATAGAATATATGTAACACACAGAAGGTATAGGAGTTCTGTCATTTAACTTTTTTTCCTTCTTTCATTTTACCATTGCTGGACATTATGGATTGGAACAAATGCAGTATATTGATGTATGTAACTTAATGCATATAGCATGTCAATCAGCTAGTCAGTAGTCTGTGCTTTGAAGTGAAAAACTGCAGCACTGCACCTTTGCTGTGTTTTTTTGTTTAAGCTTTACTAGTCATTGATAACTTGCTTCAGAAACTTTTCTAGCAAAATAATTACTACTTAATCCGTCAGTATATGGATATCATCATAAATTGTATGTTTATCGGAATGGATAATTGATAAACATTTAAAATTTATTATAGTCTAGGTCGGCAATTCTCAAACTTTCATGATCTGTAGTCCCTTTCAAAAGACCTTCTACATTTGTGACCCCGTTGTCCTTGTATGAAAATATCTAATTTGGCTTTCAACACATTTCCATTCGTTATTTTATGCACCACACTTAATGATAAAATTAAACGAATCTCTGTCAACTTCTTCACACTAATGCATCATGAATGATACCTAGTGAAGGCCCTTTCTCAGGGTCCCCATAGACCCGATTTACGGCCCTGGGGAGCCAAGGGGCCAGTGCGAGAAATCTGGTCTAGGTGGAATTATTTTGTGTGATGTGTAGAAGATAGTTGTAATGAAAAAGCAATTGGTCGAGTTGATTTTCTTTAAAGTTGGATAACTTGGGAGCAACTCAAACAAGCCTGTCATGTAATAATCCGAATGCTGTCTTTCACAACACTGATTGAATGAAAAAGGGCAATCTAATGCATTACTTAAGACTTTATTTTGCGTTTCGAAACTTTTTTTAACTAAGCCAGTTATAGATCCCTTCACATAGTGCAAAATAGTATAGCTCGGCGACAACCAAATGTCTCACTTAATGTTTGTCCATGCACTCTTTGGTGTTCGTATAGTTTCTGATAGCTTACTAGGTAGACACTTCACAAACATCATTGATAGCTAACATCAAATAATAAGTTTGTAAATTCGCAGCTGTAATTGTATTGTATCTAAAGTTCATTTATTCTTTGGAAAATTTAAAACAAAAAAATACAGCAATAGCATCAATATGTGCATCACTAGTTCTCATTTTTTGATTTATTCAAGAGTATCTTAATTTCACTGACTTCGGAACGTCATTCACCTAATACTATTCATTTGCGTTTGAAGAAACATAAATAATATAGATTCAAAAAATGTTGTAAGCTATAATGTGTGATCAGAAAAACGAAATCGTAATCAACTATCTGAATGAAGCTATATGTTTAACAACTCACTCATGTCAAGTCACTTTGACCATTGGCTGTTTAATATGTTCAAATGGAAATCGTGCTCTATTTTTTTTACAGCAGCGATTTTTTAGCCATATACAAATTCTGCTTTTATGTTGCAATTTTCTGATGATTGTTTTTTTACTGAAATTTGAGGTACTCCTCATTGAAATACTATAATTCCAGTCAGCCTTTGATTTAGTTGCTAAAAAACGGATAATTTATGCCACATTTGATTGAATAGTTGGACATGGTATTGAGAATAGAACTCCGTCAAACAGCTAACATTTTAAACTTTGTGATTTTCCATTTCTCACATTAAATATTGTTGTTGCTGTGATTGCACAGAGCACATTGAAGTTGCAACCTTTTGCTATGCTTGTGCTGTTTGAAATTTTCTGTATTTATGCAATATAACCAATATGCTTCCAGTGTTACTGCATGGATGTTCTTCTTATGGATGGTCCTAAGCTAATGTTAATATTGGTACTTTTTGCGTCATTTGATTTGCTGAGTAACTTACTTATTTTTTGTTTACAGAAATTGCAAGGTGGATTACAGGTTCATGACTTTGATCAAATTGGTGAGTTTTTCTCTGGTATTTTGCGCTCAAACAATATTTTCAAACAAACTGGCTCATGAATTTTCTGGTATAAGTGCTCAAATAGGTCAACACTTTATTTTCATTTGTGTTTCTAAGTTTTTCTTCTCTACTTTCTGATTTATGTATCACACTGTTTGTAGATGTATTTTGTAGTTTATTATTATTTTCAACCGCGTAGAAAGCATTATTTGGGTAGCTTTTCCGTTCGTAGTATTACAGTTTAGGTAGGGAAACTTTACAAGACTGAATGCAGTATTGTACATTGCACGCATGTATGTGGGCATTATTAATCCCGAGATTTTTTAGAAAAATCCAATTTGTCCTCATTATGATTTTGTTTTTAAGATGTGCTTGCACCTGGAGCATCTTTGTCTTCTACGATGGGAGTTGATTTTTGTGATACTACTCAACCACTTATATTTGACTTATGGTATGTATTGGTAATATATTGTGTATATGGGTACTCTTGAAGTCTGTGAAATAAAATGGCAGACACCGGAACGTAGTATGTGTACCAGGTTAGGGTTAGACCATAATTTCAGGTACAAATACTACGGGAGTCACTTGGCTAGTCCCCGAACTCGAATAGAACTAAAATAAGGAAAACTGGAATGAAATTATGGCCTGACTCTAACTTGGTACACATACTACGTTCCAGTGTCCGCCCTCTTGGTTCACATACTGTCAGCAGTAATTTAAATAATAATATAGGTCATTTTTATTAACAGTACTGAGACGAGAAAATTCAATGTTCAAATCAAAATACCAGTCGGTGAACTTGTCAAACCAACAACAATGCATGAAACAGAATATATTAAGCAACAAGGTAAGTTAATTGCACCTTACAATATTCAAGGGAAATTAAATAGTTGTTAATTTGCCACTATTTTTCATCCTTGCTTTAGGTAATAAGGCCATATATATGGATAGTAAATGAATTTGTCATTATGATGCTTTTTATATACGTGTTTCTCCAAACAATGCTTTGTACAAGCCCACTGCTATGTAGGAAGCTACTTATTTTGGAAAGACTGGAATTTTTCTGGTTCAGCATTGTGTACTCAATTTTGTTACACAGGATATTTTTTCTTGTTGTGCCATCATAGCTAAGTCCAATGCTTTAACCACTTTGCGCCCCCATACCACTGTATACCATGTATGTACTTTTCGTTTCAACATACTTTCTCCATAATATTATTTGCACAAAAGTTAACAGCATACTAGATCATATTCAACATATCATTCCAGGTAAACTAGGGGGAATGAATGAAAACACCGGTAAATTGAATCTTCCTTCTTCTCTCGATGACAAAGAAATTTGTAAACGAATCACCCATGTACTGAACGTTTGTAGAGTTCCATCAACACAGGATAATATATACAGGTAATGTTGATTTTTTCTTTGTAGATAAGCTGTTATTTGGAACTATTATTTTTTGTATGCTTTCACACCTATAACTCACTGAAAAACTCTGGTCAGGAAGCATCTTTTAGTTTTGCAATGACCAGAATTTTTTGCCATGCGTTGTTGAATCACATTACACTTGATGTATTATTTTTGAATTTACCTCAAAATCATGTTGTGAATGAATTAAATTGGCCCAATAATATAATTCATGTAAAATTATAGTTACTTTTAATGTTCTTTTTGGAATTCATGAAAAATCAATTTCTCAAGTATATGCTTAAACAAATGTCTGATTATATTTTTACTCTACTTAGATTTGCTGGTAAAACAGCTTCTTGTGAATCTGTTCTGCTGGTTTGTTTTGACCAATCAAGTGGAGATTCTACTTCGAAGCTTCAAGTCCATTGTGACAAGATGGTAATTGGTTCAATGATATTCAAGCAAATCAAAGAAAAATTATCTGAACAATAAAAGGATAGAGGGAGAAATCAGTGCAATTCAAATAGGCTGTATTTTGTTTCTTGTAACAGTGAATGTCTGTCATTATACTTTGTAATATGTTGATGTGGGTCAGGGGTTCTCAACGTTTATTATCTAACCCTTCGCAAAGTGAATTTGATTTCTACAAATACTCGTGATGACTCATTAGGACAAAAATGTACTTGAAGAATGAAGATGTTTCAAATTAATTAAATATGTTGAATTGAGTAACCAAAATGCAATTTTTTCATTCATAACCAACAAACGGATGGGAGAGCGTAATAACATTTATTTCGCAATCTGTTATGTGCTCAATGATACATTTGATCAAGTAATGAAAGGAAACGAATTGCATGTAGCAGATAAAAGTGCTAGTTTCTTGCTTCTCTCAAAACTCCAATGCAGGTCAAATCTACCCCTGGTCGAGAACCCCTGATGTAGATGTTATATGGTGCTAGGAAGCAGCTTTAGTGTTTTTCTTATTATCTCTTAACTATATTTGAATTAATAATATTACGCTTTCTATGTTTATTGCCAGATAGTTAGGGACATGTCTGTCTCTCACTAGGATATTTCAAAATAATTAGTTTAGGCAAGTTTGAAAACGCTATGTAACTTTGTGGTTTGAGGTAAGCAGAGATACATTTCTTAATGTGTATGTTGGTTTTGATGTCAGTTGCCAATCATGCTTTCATGAAGTGTTTGTCCCTATATATTACTGTATATTAATCCTCAAATATATATGAATGCTGCTATTAAAAATGGCAATAATTTTGCGAAGGGTGGTGCATCTTGCAAAGTGTTAGAAAAACTCTTGCTATCACACATATGATTATCCTACACGGGCTCACGGGTTCAAAATCCTGTGTGAAACTTCTTAGCGGTGGGTCATGTAACTGCGGTTTCCTCCACCATCGAGCCCACGCATTGACTAATCCCATATCTGACATGTACTGTCAACTGGATGTGGGGCTTTGGCTTTCCCCTCAGGATAAAAACACCACCACACCACAATGAGAGCTAATTCTGGAACTTGCTAGGAGTATATACTATCCTAACTGCAGGGACATTCGACAAGATATGTTTAGTTGTGATTGTGACCCTTTAGAGCAGTGGTACTCAACCTTTTATGACTCGTGGCCCCCTTTCGGAGGCTTTTAGCACTCATGGCCCCCACTTTAATATTTCAGAGGTATTAATAGGGATTTTCATTGATAGATTCCAAATCCCATTATGTTAAAACAATTTGCACAAAAGAGAGCGAAAACACCCTGCGAAATAACCTTGTTGAGCAGCAAACTAGGAAAAACTGAGATTTCTTTTAAAGTGAAAAGTAAATTCAGATTTCAGCCCCTCCTTGTGGCCCCCCTCCAACTCCTCTGTGGCCCCCTTAGGAAGCCGAGGGCCCTCAGGCCCCCGGTTAAGAACTTTAGACGTCAGTAATCCCAACAACTCTGACTTCTTGCAGTCAGATCCAGTTGTTCAAATACCCATGCTATTGTACAGACTTTTTCCAAGCATCAGGTTAGATACATACACAAGTCATCAGAAATACCTGGGGCTGCTATATACTGCTTACACCTCCGCTAGTGCTTTACTACTGGTCTGGTCTGGTCTTCACTTACCAAACAAGACTACTCAATTTGCTATAACCATTCAGAAAAAATTCTTTAAAGCTTTAAAATCTGTATCAGCCATGTTATTAAGTTGAGTATGATTGAGATATATGAAAATACTTTAGCATGGCAGTTTCGAAATGTCATTGCAACAAGAAATTATCACGAGATCTGGAAACTTTCAGTTCGGACTTCGCATCCTTGGGCCACTGAGCAACCGAGCAAATCTGACCTGCGAATCAGGATTTTACAGTTATAATTCTGTTATAACCTATATAGAAATTCATCATCTTCATTATAAAAAGTTTTTCCATCATTTGTTTTAATAATATTCAAACTGTCGGTTTCTTCATCGAGATCTTCAATTTCCTCATATTCTTCATCTTTCTTCTCTTCCATGTCCTGCCACTCATCTTCTTCATTGTAGAGGTAAGCATAAAATTCACAATCGTCATCATCAATCCAAGAGACACCAGAATCTCCTTCAGAGTTAGCAGGCCGCCTTGTTAACTTTTTATCACTCAATTTGACTGAACCTTTTTCATAGCCGTCAAACCATGTACTGACATTCTTCCAGTCAGGTAGACCCCATGTTTGTTCTTTGGGGGCAATATTTTGATCCTTCTCATTTTCGAAAAGCACCACTGACTTATTGTCAGTATCAGTTTTATACAGAGGTGATGGTAATTTCCCAATGCCACGATTCTCTCGTACTTTTGCATCCAATCTCTCACGTTCCTCTGGGCTTAAAACATTCTTGCTGTGTAGAACTTTTCTCATCACCTGTGATGAATAGGTATAGCTGTTAAAAAAGCTACAAACTGCTTTACCACAAGAATAAAATACGCTGTAATAGAGGTGCATTTAGATACTTATCTTCTCTAGATTACTTATATCAAAATCACAAAACTGTTGGCAAATATTCTCTCCCCAAACCAGGTTTTGCATATTAATATTACAATCAAAATTTTCCAAGTCAGACAATGATATTCATGTCGTAATTAGTATTTTTCAAGTAGTAAAGCCAGGTTTTAACTTCCATGCATCCAAAAAGGATGGAAATAAAAAATATATTGTTTTCTTGTGAACCAACCTCTTGAGGAACTTGAAATGAGTATGCTAGTGTCTCTATGTTCCATTCATCTGGATTAGTTTGCCGCAAGAAACGAGCATGTTCCATCTGCTTCCATGTAAGCAATCGTGGACCTGGTCCCTTATTAAAATCTTTTATTTTTTTCCAATGTTTATATGCACTTCTTCTTCTTTGAGCTTCCCTGTAATAACAAATAATCAATCTTTAAACCTTTTGCTGAAAATTTAAACACAATTATTGCTATTGTAAAGACCAGGGGTGTCAAACTTGTGGTCCGCGGGCCTCATGTGGCCCCAGAGAACTTCCAATGCGGCCCTCGAATGCTTAACAAGAATTGTGATATTTTGTGTTTTTTTTATCTAAATGTAATACATTTTTCAAATCTTTTAATGTGAATTTTTTTTGTTTTTAATTTTTCCAATTATGGATACACCTCAAGCTAGCAAAAGAATACTTGAAAAAAAAGTTGCATTTTTGAAGAAAAATGGGGTTTGCAATATTTCTGCATTTATCAAAATTATAAAGCACATTGTCTAATTTGTCATATTTCCACCAGTACAATGAAAGAATACAATATAAGTAGACATTGTCAGAAGAATCTCAGCAGTCAATATGATCAAGCTTAAACAGAAAATTTTTATGTGTTTGTATATTATTATAATTATACAAAAATCAGTCAACAAGCAGTCCTATACCACGTAATTGTAGGAAAAATGTCGCAAAAAGCCTGTCATTCGTTAGTTTACTGATCTATACATGAAATGATAACGAAATATATTTGTATTACTAAAATTAAACAAACATTCTCAAAGATCCAGATTAATCGATGATCATGTAACCTCGTTAATTAGAATTGGTACTGTAAAATCATTTTAGCCTGATATTAGACAGACAAATTCCAAAATTGTTTTACTATAGAAATCAGATATTATGGATATTTGCACATATCTGCATGCGGTTTTATAATACCTTAGAAGCTCATCTTGGAAATCCGTCTCATCCACATCATCGTTCGGTTCGCGAGTTCTCTCATCTTGCCTTTGAATAATATCATGGGCGAAGGAGTTGTCCACTCGGAAACGTTTTTTAAGTTGCGCAATATACTTGTTATGGAACACTTGTTTTCTTTTTGCTGCCAGTATTTCAGGGGCTGTGTGTAAATGTCTCAACTCATCTTTCAATCGGCGCGAGCATTGATGACAAAATAATCTGGTAAGAACTGCAACCGCTGAAGACATTTATGGTTAAAATTACCTCTCACTTCCTGAGCGTCCTTCCAGAAATCTCAACTGATGGATTTGTTTCCCCGACCTTCGACCTTTTTTTTGTTTTGCCGACAACAGCAAGAAGATGTTTATAATGACTCTAAAGACCAAAACTTATTGATGCATCTAGTGTGACTCCTTGGGATCACCGTTATTGGACAATGGACTGTTCAGTCGGCTGCATGTCAATAACCTTTATTGATACTTAATACTGTATATTTAACCATTTGCCGTCAAAAAATACCGACAACTATCTTTGACCTAGGATTTAGGATAGAATTTACATGTTTATCCCGGGGGAGAGGAAAGCCGATAAGACGGCTTATCCATATGGCGAACCACGGCCTCTCGTCCGGTTACCATTCCAAGTCGGGTATGGGATTAGTTATATTGTTTTGTTTTCGGAAGCATGGACTTGATGGTGGAGGAAGCCGTAACCGACCAGCGGTTACGTGAACCACCCAACGACGGCGAGGAGTCCAGCAATCCTCTCGCACATAATCATCCCTGCATGAGATTCGAACCTGCGAACCCACGCAGAGTAACAGAGTACGGTGGCGAGCGTATTCCTAACGCTTAGCCCGTTGAGCCACACCGCCGCGCCAGAACTCCGGCGCACACTGAAAATTTTTCAGTGTGCCATATTTAAAGAGAAAATATTCCATAGGCAAATCGATTTGATCATTTTTTTTTACTTGCACCAAAATTGACACATACCTATAAGAAACATTCAAAATGGGAAAATTAGTCAATGTTTATCGTTAATTGATAATTAGCCATTGTTACGAATACGTGTAAGGGTACCAACCAACATCTATCATGTGGCGTGGAGTCCATCAATATTCAATAGTGTGTTTAAGAAAGAACCCTGGAAAATTGTGAAAGTCGGTTTTATGCAACCCTGGTTGCAGCATAAGTCATCAATGGTTGCAGGTGAGACAATAACCTACTGTTTATGATTCATTTTGATGGTAATTCTAATAGTATGTAATCAAGTAGTGGTTCTAGTTCAACTGAACAATTATGTTATTTCAGAAAAGGGCCTAGGTAGGTGAATCGCTTCATCAGTGAATAGCTAATATCCAGAGTTCAGGGGAGACAATAACCTACTGTTTATATTTCATTTTGATGGTAATTCTAATAGTATATAATCAAGCAGTGGTTCTAGAACTGACTAATTATGTTATTTCATAAGAGGGCCGAGGTAGGCGGATCTCGTTATCTGTGAATAGCTATAATATCCAGAGTTCACCTGAAAGCGATATAGAAATATCTTAATCATAGAAACATAGACTAACAACATAAAAAATGAAGCCACCCGCAACCATATCGACATCATATTACCAAATTTATCAAAAGCGATTATTGCTGAATCGAAGACGGTCAGGTTTTGTCGGAGATCACCAGACACAGGGAGAGGAGTTGGTAGCATAGAAGCCATATTGGGAGGGGGGGCAAAATAAGGCTGACGAAATGCGGTCGTTGCGTATCAAGTTAGGGCTGACGTAATACGATCAGTGCGTTTCAGATTAAGGATGACAAAATACGGTCGGTGCGTGTCAGATAGGGGGTGACGAAAAACGGTGGTTGCGTGGTGTCAAGTTAGCGGTGACAAAATACGGTCGCTGCGAAGAAACCTTAATGATTTGATTTCCGCATGTCAGAATAGTAGCATCACGTTTTGAACTAGACCTGTATAATATCAAACATAGCATATATTCTGGTAATTTCATGACAAATATATATGTATCATAGGTAAAAGTGGTTTTGTATTTGAACTTAATTTACCACAATTATCTTTTTACTTTTTAGATAGATAATACAGCGATATTGAACGTCTAATACGTTTAAAGCAAGTATAGGGGTGACGAAATGCGGTTGTTGTGTGTCAAAATGGGGGTGACGAAATAGGGTCGTTGAGTCAAGTTAGGGGTGGTGAAATACGGTCGGTGCGTGTCAGATTGGGGGTAACGAAATACGGTCGTTGCGTGGTGTCAGGTTAGGAGTGACGAAATACGGTCGGTGGTGGTGTCAGATTAGGGGTGACTAAATACGGTCGAGGCGTGTCAGAATGTAGATGGCAAAATATCAGTGGAAGTGTTAAGTTACCGTAAATCTGGCAGTAGGGTGCCGGTACGCAATCAGTGACAGCGAGCTGGATGAAATTAAGAATCACTAAAATTTGAGAATGAAATTCGCCGAGTATTTATATGTTTATTGTAGCAATTGAGCATCTGTTAATTACTATCAACCTAAATAACGATGTGAGGGTATTCCGGTAGTGACGCCAGGTAATATAGAATTAAATAGACATTATTCATGAAATCGGCGATTACAAACCTTGAAAAGGTATTGGAAGTTATGATTCATGAAATGGTGCACGCATCTGGTGTTTTATTGCATGAATGAGGAACCGATCACGGACCAAAATTTCGGAAAAGAGCACGCCGTATTGTAGAAACAGTCAACGCTCAAAGGAACAATCTTCTCTCGGAACTTCGCGCCCTAGATGTAACATTCAATGAAATTCAAAAATCAAAAACGGAGGCACAGTTCGGAGGCCAACGTTATGAAATAAATCTGCATATTTATTATATTGTTGTACAATGTTGTCTTAAATACGTTTGTGTTCGTCGGGAGCTTTAAAACAAGATATGAAAAACGAATAACAGAATATTTTACAGTTGAATTAGTTTTAAGAAAATTTCCATGTCCTCAAATAGTGTCAAATTTTTTTTTTCCTATTTCTAATATTTTATGTTACTTAAATATGCATGAAAATGACATGAAAAAACATGTTTTATTTCATCGTGGTGATTTAATTTAAATTTGACGTACGACTGGGATCACTCTGCATAGAGAGACTAAAATTAACGAAATCTCTCTATGCAGAAGGATCGAGTCGTATGCCAAATTTAAATTAAATCAAAATCAGCTAATTAAATTTAACTAAACATTGTAAATAATTCTTAAAGTTTTTTTCGAATTTTTTCGATTATTATTTTGAGTAGAATTTTTAATTTGAAGATATGTTTGATATATTATTACGTTTTGCTCTTCAAGTCTTGAACGTCTCGAAATAGTAACAGATTCCTCATATTTCTTAAGGCATTTAGAATGTGATATTGTAGGTTTGTCCGAGACCATCAATAACTTTTAGAATAATAATTTACACTGCAATAGTCAAGTTGTTCGAGTGTTAAAGTTCGGAGCAACAAAGTAGGTATAAAAAAAGCAATCATATCAAAATTGAGCTTAAATGTTTTCGTATGAATAAGGTCTACAAGCATCATGTAAATATTAGGAAGAATACCCATGTTAGAATGAAATTTACTCTGGTTTTTTATTCTTTTAGTTAGGAACCGAATTCTATGAGAATGTTTTTAAGAGATGAAACGCTATTCAGAAGATGTTAAGTAAATGAAACGCATTCTTCAGTGCCAGGTGGTCCAACCTTTTTGGCCGAAGGGCGCGGCGGTATGGCTCAACGGGCTAAGCGTTAGGAATACGCTCGCCACCGCACCTCTGATTACTCTGCGTGGGTTCGCAGGTTTGAATCCCATGCAGGGATGGTTATGTGCGAGAGGATTGCTGGACTCCTCGCCGTCGTTGGGTGTCGCTGCTTGAAGACCTTTATAGGTCCCTCGCGACTCCAGTCACACAATTAACATGATCAGTATATTTCATTTATTGTAACAGTTTTCTATATGCTTGTTTTTTGTGTTGACAAATAAAAGATTGATTGATTGATCACGTAACCGCTGGTCAGTTACGGCTTCCTCCACCACCAAGTCCATGCTTTCGAAAAAACAAACAATATAACTAATCCCATACCCGACTTATAATGGTAACCGTACGAGAGGCCGTGGTTCGCCATATAGATAAGCCATCTTATCGGCTTTCCTCTCCCCAGGATAAATATGTAAATCCTAATCCTAGTTCACTAATGATCGCGCGGGGCCACTTGACTTGGTGGTTTTGTTCTAGTTTTTACTACGCCGACTGCAGATTAATGAAAAGCAAACAAAACCCCCAAACCGAAATTATAAGCACAATGAAAATACGAAAATACAATGAAGTCAAAAGTTTTTACTACGCCTATATATTTCAATGTCAAGTAGGACACCGCTTTTATCCAATACGTTTGTCAATATTCGGTGTGATGAACGAGGTAGCAATGCAGAGCGAATTTTTCATTAGAGAAATTAGTGATCTCAGGGGGATTTGACATGGTTCGTTCATCTGTGAAAACACTTGCTCGCACAAGTAAGTGCTGTCAAATATTGAGGTCATGAAAACTGCCTCTTCGAGCTTCGCAGAAAAAAAAGACAGGAAATAAAATTGAATTACATGGCTGACGATAAAAATAAATTCAAACATCTCTCTCCAGCAATTACGCCCACGAAGGGACATCAATGGCTCAGATTTATGAAAAACATTGGGATTCGAATAATATCGCGCGGGCCTCTCGGAAACCTTCGGCGGATCACATGTGACCCGCAGGCCATGGGCTGGACCAAAGCGTATATATAAATGAGTTGGACGACCCTGCCTTAGTGCCAGAACAGTACGATTTCAAAGTTGGAATACGTTGCGGATAGCTTACTTTGAAATAACAAAAAATATTTCCTGTAAAAAAATTTCACCCATGTAGGGCACAGGAGGAAGAAAGCACAGAAAATCAGTGGTATTGCTCTCTTTGTGAAATGTTGGACTATTTGATATACATAAATTCTGAAGTTACTCCCAAATTGATTTGAAGTAAGGAGTAAAATAAACGCTTACGTGCGGTCGGAGGCGTATGCCAACCCACTCGCATTCCGCTAACACCGTTCGCATGTGACGTCGACTCGTGATTTATAGTTTTTCAAACGCCGGGGCAGCGTGACTGTCGGTCACAAGATAAGGTTTACGTTTGGTATTGTTTAATTGCGCAACGTCATAGTTTGTGTTGAACCTGCTCTAGGGCGTTCGAAGCACCTTAGTGACGATCATATCGTCCACTTCCGTTACCCAGCGATGTTGCTTTGTCATATGTATGAGTATTATGGTGCGTCAGTGCGTGATGATACCGTACTTTTTCGTAGACAAGATTTTCCAGTCGAGTTTACAGGTTTGGATATTATTTGCAGGTAAGAACTGACCTTGCATAATTGTGAGACTAGGAAGTACTTGAAGATTATGGTATTAAATATTTTAACAAACCTAAATAGTCTACTGAAATATTAATCTGATTAAAAAACGCAGCGACGCACTTTGTTGTGTGCGAGAACAGATCCTGAAATCGGGTACGGTAATTACCGGTACCGGTACTGATATGAACTGAAAGCGCATAAGGAAAAACAAAATAATGTATTGGCAGAGTATCGGTACTATCATATCGGCGCAGCGGTGAGGCTCATCATGCTAAGCGTAAGGAATACGCTCGCCACCGCACCTCTGATTACTCTGCTTGGGTTCGCAGGTTTGAATCCCATGCGGCATGTGGGGATGGTTATATGCTCGGGACAAATATGTAAATTCTATCCTATTCTAACAGCTATCGTATTACTTTGATTCCAAGTTTAATTCAGATTATTATCGAGACAAGTATGCGCAATCTGCCTTTGTGCCAGACGCCCTGGTAACCCCAAGCCTACATATTCATGTATTTCACACAAAGTAACATATTTAAACTTGTTCGTTATCATTACAAAAATTTTTACTTTAAATTCCCAAATATATATTGTGACATATGACTTGTCCATATCGTGAAAAACATATATTTTTATCATTAATCATTTATTAATGTACAGCAGTTTCTTACTTTAAAAACTAGCTCAAACATGGGTGGTCAAATTAGCAGAGAAGATTTCGAATGGGTATATTCCGATCAACCACACTCTGATCGTCGAAAGAAAATGTTGAAAGAATATCCACAAATAAAATCATTGTTTGGCTATGATCCTCATTTCAAATATATCGTAGCTGCAATGGTGGCTGCACAGGTTGTTGCTTGTTACTTAATTCAAGATCTTCCTTGGATATGGGTTATATTCTGGGCCTATGTATTTGGAGGAGCTGTGAATCATTCGATGACACTTGCAATTCATGATATATCACACAACACAGTATTCGGAACTAGCAAAGCGAAATGGAACCGGTATTTTGGAATGTTCGCTAATTTACCAATTGGTGTTCCGATGTCAATAGGTTTCAAAAAGTATCACGTTGATCATCATCGCTTTCTTGGAGGTGATGGATTAGACACGGATATCCCTACTGAGTGGGAAGGTAGATTTTTCTCAAACAGTCCAATGAAAGTGTTGTGGTTGATATTGAACCCATTTTTTTACGCACTTCGTCCCATGTTGGTAAAACCAAAGCCAATGACCCTTCTTGAACTCCACAATACAATATTTCAGCTGGCTTTCGATGGCGCTATTCTCTATTTTTGGGGTGCGAAACCAGTTATGTATTTGCTTTCTGGATCAATCTTATGTCTTGGACTTCATCCGATAGCTGGTCACTTTATTTCCGAGCATTATATGTTTTTGAAAGGCCATGAAACGTATTCTTATTATGGTTGTCTGAATAGAATCACATTCAATGTGGGTTATCATATGGAACACCATGATTTTCCAGCAATTCCTGGATGCAGTCTTCCAATGATGAAAAAGATCGCTCCAGATTATTATGATAACATACCAACACATGATTCCTGGTGTCGAGTCTTATACGACTTCATCTTTGACCCCACGATTGGACCACGTGCTAGGGTGAAGCGCTCTTTTGATTCACAGGACAAGCTCATCACTGCACCTGAAAATAAAGAACCAGTGAAGAAATCCATGAATGGTTTTACAAACCATGAAGTTAATGGTCACATGGAGAAATATCTCAGTGATGGAATTACACGACGAATGATGTCAGACATGCACACAAAGCTGGGGTTTACGAAGAGAAACGTACAATATAGTGTTTGATAGGTTCTTAATACTGTAATTGATTATGTATTGATTTGCACTCTTATTTTATCATTTCACAAAAGATTATAAATATTAAATGGTTGCATTTTATAATTTTTTTTAATCACACAAATTTATATATTTTAAATAATTAAAGCTCATGGCATCGCCTAACCAAACAAATAGCCTTCATATCTGAAGCTTTTCTTGTCTTTTTGACCTCTATATTCTATGTGTCTGAGTGTCTCTTTGAAAAAAAAAATTTATTTAAATCTGGCTGAAGATAAGAAGAGACCTTTTTCATAAATATTATGCAACAAGCTGATTTAGGAAATTGTTTTAAATCTGCTTGCAATGAATCATTTTAGTGATTTCCATTTGTCAACCTTACTTTTGAAATATTATCCAAATAATATAATGAACCTCAATTTTCTTTACAAAGAGTTGTATTTGTAATTAAACTAATCTTGCCATGAACAAGAATTAGGCATTTTACTATGTATTTTTTGAAAAATAATGCAGTTAATTCAAATTATATAATTGTGAAATTACTTTGCAATTTATGCAAACTTTAAAACCTCTACTTGAAATATGAACCTACCAAAGTTGTATTTCATGCATATCATTGGAAAAATGCCTCTTCGTGTTCATGGAGCAAACCCTTTTACATCTTCATTATTATAATTTTCACTAAATGTTGTTGCGTGGTAGAGCCATACATGTGAAGCTAGAACCAGAAAAGATGGACAGAGTAAATGAAGCCAGAAATATATAAATATTAAACATTTTTGTGTATTTTGAATTTCAATCTGTACCAAAAATCGTAATGCAAAATGCTTGCAAAGATTACGCCCGAAAAGGGTTGACTGGCTTTTTTCCGGCATCCATCATATTTTTTTTGTTATGACAGCTTCCAGAGATATGAAACCTTGCAGTAATTATGGTTTAATTTGTGATAGATAATAAATGTATTGTAACTGATTCCGTTTCCAGTCTGAAAATTGTTCCATAACTGTAATCGAAAGATTAACCGTTTTCTTGAATTGGGCATGTAAGAAGTACTATTAGATCTGAAATTACTTTTGGCGAGATGTCGTGGGTTCGTTTGTGCGGGAGACATTTTATTCACTAATCATAATCATACCAGCAAGCAGTGGCGGCGCGTCAATAGAGCCAACCGGGGCATTTTCGGTATAATAAAAAATATTCGAAAAATACCTCAATATCGGTTGCACAGACTGTCTACACTAGCCATATTCTCCCGACATGGTTCATTTTTCGCTCGCAAAGCTGCCGCTGGAACAAAAATTAGAGGTACAACGTCTTGGGCCTTATCAACCAAAAAAGGGAAGCGTCGGCGTACATTCTGCGCAGAAACTTGGTATAAAAAACACGAATGGTTGTGTTACAGCGAGGACAAAAATGCACTTTTTTTTGTTTTTATTGCCTACTTTTTGCTACCGCCCGTGACTCACGTTGGTGTAAATTTGGTTTTAGAGATCTTAAACATCTTTCCAAGCGTGCCAGGGATCATCAATCTTCTATGTAGCATCTGTACAATGCAGTAAAATACGGAACATTCGGAAATGTTAATATTGCAGCACAGTTGGATGAAGGACGCGCGGTTTCTATTCGTCGGCACAACCATAACGTCGAGAAAACCGCCATGTTCTCGGTCGATTGATAGATGTTTTGAAGTTGAGCTGTCCCTCCGTGGGCACGATGAACGGGCTGACTCTTCTAATAGAGGGGTATTTTTGGATATGGTGGGATACACCGCATCCCTAGATACAGTATTGAGTGATCATCTTGATGCCGCAACTGTTTCGAAAGGGACATCTAAGGATATCCAAAATGATTTGCTCGACTCAATGTATAAAATTTATTTACAACATTTGGCTCTGGAAATTGAGAATTGCCAGTTCCTTTCGATTCAGTCTGACGAGATAACTGACATCACGTGCGTTTCCCAATTGGCTGTGATTTTTCAGTTTGTGAAAGATGGTAAACCTACCGAGAGATTTCACAGCTTTGTACCAATCGTTGATCGCACGGCTTGCGGGATATCGGCTGTACTGAAAGAAGTGTTACAGCCTTACAACGCGAAATCAAAATTGATAGCTCAAACTTATGACGGCGCGGCAGTCATGAGTGGGTCGAAACATGGTGTTCAAGTTTATATAAAAAAAGATTTTCCTCATGCGCATTTTTTACATTGTTATGCACACCAATTTAACCTCGTTATTAAAAATATGTGTCTTGATACCCCTCTCGTCCATATATTTTTTGCAAATGTTTCGGGGTTTTCTTCATTTTTTTCCGTTTCGCCGAAGCGCTCTGACCTCCTTCGCCAGATATGCAGCCGCCGTCTCCCAGCTTGTGCACCAACACATTGGAACTTCCAATCACGCGTGGTGCAGGGCGTGTCCGAAATTAGGTCTGAGCTCATTGAGTGTTTCAATGGCATTCAGAGCTATCCGGTTTGGGACGAACGCTCTGTGAGGGAGGCGGCAGGTCTAAAGCGTCTGCTAGATTCTAGCAGCTAGAAGATGGTGAGTTTTCATTTTTTCTCCGCAATATTCACGTGGATGTATTATACGGCGCATTGCAATCAAGGCTAATGGATGGAGCGTCTGTGCAGTCGTGTATTTCAGACTTCTGCGATGCTGTATCTCGTATCCGGGAAACAATAAAATACGACGACACATGGAGTGCTTCTTTACGTCGCGGGCAAACAACGCAGCGTTTGATTTTGTCTGCAAAGGAATGCTGTGACCATCTGGTGAATCAAATAGGCGATCGTCTGCGCACTGAACACCTTGCCGCGTTCTCTTCGATGAACCCCAAAAATTTTTCAAAATTTGCACGTCAATTTCCCATCCATTTGTTGGCTACTGTCTCCAAATTTTACCCCATGATAAATGTGGGTAAATTGGAAAATGAATTGCGATGTATATACACCAATCAAACTTTTTTGAACATCACATCAACTTGCGCGCTCTATGGGTTCCTCATAGATAACACTCTAGTAACTACCTTTGCGGCGTCAAAATTTCTGGACATCATTTTGACGACGCCTGTTTCTTCCGCCGACGCAGAGCGAACATTCAGCACGCTGAAGCGTATTAAAACGTATCTCAGAAACACAATGAAGCAAGATAGATTAAATTCCTTGGCTGTTTTATCCATTCACAGAGACGTTATTTCTGGGATGCATGACTTTAATCAGCGCGTTATTGAGCATTTTGCTTCCAAGAAACCGCGGCGTGTTGCATATATGTTCAAGCAGTAGAAGTCTAGCAGCATATATATCTATGAGTGAGCGACGCATGTCCTTATCTTTGCATTACCTTTCCTTTCTTCATAGTAACGTTTCAAACCTTATTTTAGGTTTTGTCTGCTTTCCCGAAGTTTCTGTTAATATGTCATTGTATTTATCTGGGTAAATATTGCCTTTCCTTTTGAAAGAGGTTTCAAAATAAACTATATCTATATTTATTAATCCCTTGACTTGGACCGGTTTTAAAGACACTTTCTTATCGTTAAAAATTGTCGCTTTTGCCAACTGGTTGTTACCGATGGAATGGTTTTTATACTCATAAAATGATGGGAGAACTTACAGCGCTCATCCTGGGGTGACTTGGTTCCGCAGTAGCTTGCCTCGGTTGTCAAAATGACCACGCGCCGCCACTGCCAGCAAGTACATATAAGCGATATTGAATATAAATACTGTAGATGCCACCGTTATGATAATTTTGTCTCTTGAGTCATCAGTCAAAAAGGGTTCGTCATAGGTCCACTTTATATCTAAAAAATTAAGAGACCATACGTGAAAAGTTGTAGAATCTCAGATAGCCCGTAACACAAAAATATTGATGGTAACGGGATGCTATTTGTATTTCTACATTTCATAAACGGCCACAGATTTTGATGGGTTACCTCGAATGAGGGAATATACCCAAATACCATTCTGTGACGGACACTCTCAGAATTAGAGACGCACTGAGTTACGCTGTGATAAGCATTGTACAAAATTTTTATACAACTTTTTTATATTTTCAATAGGGTTACCATAGGATAGAATTTACATATTTATCCCGAGGAGAGGAAAGCCGATAAGACGGCTTAACCATATGGCGAACCACGGCCTCTCGTCTCTCATTCTATGTCGGGTATGGGATTAGTTAGTTATTTGTTTTCGGAAGCATGGACTTGATGGTGCAGGAAGCCGTAACCGTCCAGCGGTTACGTGAACCACCCCACGACTAGGGCTGGGCATTTCGAATCGAATATTCGAATCGAATCGAATAGTAAATTATTCGAATCGGTTCAGAGCTAAATTTCGAATCGCCGCCATCTTGTTTTTATCTTTCCGTTAATGGTCGAGGTGAATTTCCCAATTTTATTTTCATCGGAGTCATAGTTTTTCAACGAAATTCTAACATATGATTATTTTCTGTAGTGAGTTATTGATAAAACGTGTTTGTTATTCTGTGTGAACGCTCAGCAATCTATCTGAGTGATTTATTCTATGTCTTCAGTAATTCATTTGTTAAGAGGACCAATTATACTATAATAAAGTCGGTTAAAATTAAAGTATTCGATTCGATTCGAAAAAATTATTCGATTCGATTCTGAAATCACAAGGTATTCGAAAATGCCCAGCCCTACCCACGACCCGACGAGACACAATCCCTGACAAATTTCGCAGTCATGTTTGCCAATTTTTGCGAGTAAAATACTTTTATTATGGTATAAATTGCATCGGAATCGACGCTGCTGTGGATTTTTCGTGGGAGGAGGGTGACCCAACCAAAACAGCAAAATAGAATTTCCCGGATTACGTGAAGATTCACGTCTCAAAATGACTTTGCAAGACGGTTGTTTTAAAATTTTGGGTCGGCCTCCAACATTAAAAATCCCGCCTTTTTCTTTGCAAGAGCTGCACAGCGGTGTTGCTTATCGTGCTAAGCGTTAGGGATACGCTCGCCACCGCATCCTTGATTACTCTGCGCGGGTTCGCAATTCGAATCCCACGCGGGGATTGTTATGTGCGAGAGATTTGCTGAACTGCTCTCCGCCGCAGGGTGGCTTAGTCACAAATTAGTCAAGTCACAAATTTCCCTCGGCATATGTTTTGTGCCGCGAGGACAACGATAATTATATACTTTATTGTTCTCAAGCAACCATGGATGGCACTTGTGTTGTGAGATACGAGTTATACATAATCATGTGTGACGAGAAGCTAAAATAAATAAAGGAGTGAATACATGACCTAAATTTCTTGATTGAAAAGCGACATTATGAAATACTAAAAATAAAACGGAAACACCATTTAAGTTTTATTTCAGGATAGCCCGTGACAGATTGAAGATGATTTTTAGACATTGCAAATCACAAAAACATTTTGACGCGACTATGATATAGGTGTATAATACCGTAATTACGGTAATTTAAAAAAAGGAAAAGTATATTTAATTCAGTTTTTTTAAATAAATTTACTCTGTGGGATATTATCGCTGACATATGGTTTTTTCCTACCGTGATGTCCTCAAAATAATGAGTGGCAGCATTGCGATGGAGCGGAATAATTGTTGCAGCAACAGCTCAGATATGTTTTTAAATTGCAAAAATACGAATTAAAACAACATATATTCGTACATGTTTATGTCCACAGTTTGCGTTGGTATTTTGGAGCATTGATACTATTTATATTGTCGCAATTAAATCAACAAAGCAACACATTTCGTTTGGTGGAGATTTCGAGGTGATGAATATGTATGTTTCATATATACACTTTATATGTATATTTATTGTCGTTAATTAAATTCCGGGATTTTATAGAAGATCTTGGGAATTTTATAACAACTATAACGAATTCGCAAGAGCGCAATAATATGTATATATATATATATATATCAAAGCTAAATATAAAGAGGTAGTTTATCTAACATTATTATGTTTGCAGATTGCCGTGTTATTTTAGATCGGTAATGTTCTTATATGGTGGACCAATCGCGAAATACGTTGAACACAATTAGATTAAAATTGAAAGACCGTTTGGATTCCCCTATAGTTGTTATGGATTGAATATTACGCTACAAGAAAAGTCATTATAGGCTATTTTGACTAATGCTTAAACGGGGCGACCGCTCAGAAGCCGTTGTATGGTAATTTGATATTCCGATGTTGATGCGATTTTGCTGCCCGTCTTATTGGGAGTGTATATGCGAAAACCCATTTTTCAGGCACAAAAACGGGCCTCGTCTTATTTGCCGGGTAGAGTTATTCGCCGGGAAATACGGTATGTAAATCCTATCCTCAGAAGGCATTAACATGTTCGATTCATTGTCCTTCAACCTATTACTGTGATCCACTAAATATCTAAATATCGCAGAAAGAGTGCCAACTGAGATTAAATCATGACGTTTTTCTTGTGTTTTTGGATTCTTATATTATTATGTGAGATTAGATAAATTGCTCGCTGGAAATTTATTTGTATGAAAGGGGTAATTGAGCTTTTGGTAATTCGATCTAGGAGTAATTATATATACTAAAGATTCTGGAAACCACTGCAATCTACATTAAAAATTACAAAGTTTAATCTTCAACACTATTCAAATTCTTAATGAAAAAAAATGTTTTTGGATTTCAAAAAAAATCCAAAATTTTAAGCTAAACGTAATGCATAATTGAAACATCCCGAACATTTGAGCACCTTTTAACATTTCATACTGAGAAAGATTTAGCCACTTAAATCCGGGTATCTCAAAAATGTCGTGTCCCTCTTGTTTCCATAATATCATTATTATTGAAGTGCTTTTGTTTCGAGGCCAAAAAAATGTTTATCCGGTGAAATTTTGCATGCGCGGAAATTTTTGTCAGCGTTTAGTTTTATCAAAAATCATGCTTTGACTATAGATGCACGCTTTATTCACCTTTGATTCTGGATTTGGCTTAACAATCACAGGAAATGGTTACAAAAAAATCGCCATGTGGATTGAAATAGACGATAGAACGCATGGGTAATCGTAGTTGGTTTGCTTTCGTTGATTTGCTTTCTTTGTATCAAATAAATTCAAGACCTGGATGATTGGCGTTGATAAGATAATATTATTTTATCATCATAAACAATACAAATAGAACATATTCGTTAACGCCATATAAATAAAATGTTTTGTCTTTTCAAATTTGTATATTTATGGGCGAATACCAATCTTTGACGGTCTTGTTACATGCATACCGCTTTCTGCGTGCATGAGGGTGGTATAGATCAGGGCTTCCAAGACTAAGGGCCGCGGCCCCGCGAAACGAATTTTAGGGGCCAGAAAGAGAACACCAATTCTACACAAGTACTATATCGATTTAAATTTTTGGACTCGATTCGAAACACCTAAAACTGGTTTTAAACAAAAATCTCACGATTCCTATTGAATACATCATCATACCGTTGTTTTTCTGAAAATAAGACATTGTCTTCAATTTTTTTTTTCACTAAATAACACCAGGACTTATTTTGGGGGATTTCTTTTATTTTCATTTTCAAAAAACAAAATTACAGAAAAATACGAGATTTTTAAAAATACAAAATATGAAAACCGATTTTCATTTACTTGTAAATGAATTTGTATTTACTTGTACCACGTTTTTATTTAAAATAACTGCTAAACATGGATTCTTAACCATTTAAAACGAGTAGGAAAGATTTTGCTATGGACTACTTCAAAAAAAAATTGCGCTATCGACTAGGTCTTATATATTTGAAGGGGCGGGCTTATATTAGAATCATTTTTAAAATTCAGGTTAGGTCTTATTTTCGGAGAAAAGGGTAGAATCATCGCGCTTGCATAACAATATCTATTCTGGTCGTAAAACCCGATTTGTGCGTGCTTGCATAACAATGTCGGCTTCAATCGTTAAGCCAGCGGTCCCCGAAGACGAATCTCTATAAGTGCGCCTCGAAAATTGAGAGATTTACGTTCAAATAATAACCAATATATGATTGAATATTTTACATGGTTTATTTATTCTAAATGTTTTATTTTATTTTTATTATTTTAAACGATGTGTATAAGAATCAATAACTTCATTTCACCCTTGTTTTGTAGGGTCTATTGTAACGCAACAGTAGAAGTAAACCCTTGCTGCAGTTTCGTATGCAGCACTTTATTCATTTGCTCTTTGTATTTGTTAACCGAGTTTAGCTAACGTGGGTGATTTTGTTTAGCATTTAAACGGAATACCAGGCAGTGTTAAAAAAGAGAAGTCAACCGTTTGCCTTTATTCCTTACATTGCCTACATGTTTATAAACTTTAAAAGGCATGAAGTACACATTGACGATGACAAAATTGTGTTTTATTCAAAGACAGCATGTTTTTCGAGTCCGCCGTGAGTTTTTTCCTGATAATTTTGCGTCAGACAAACCGCGGCCTCATGCTAAATTTGTTAAGAGCGAGTAACAATGCCAGAATAGGACCATGCTGTCGGTGGCCAAACTTCGTAATTCATTATGATTGAGGCCCGCATTGACAAACAGCGAGCTACGACTGGACTTGCTGTGCGGTATGACGAAGTCTCACCCATCACACCGATGAGTGAGGTTCATATGAACAAATGCGTGTTTGTTTTTGTTATCGAATAAGCCCACTAAAATATGAAAATTCACTGTATCATTGAAATATCAAAAATGTATATTTCGAACTGTTTAGCATAATTAGTTTGCGCTTTGTATTTCCATGATGATTTATTTTAATTTTTTGAACAGTATTTTACAAAGTTCTTATAATTTTGAAAAATGATGTACTTCCCTACCCAACGTGATTGTTACACGTCTAAGAATATTTTTTTTCTTCATACAAATTCAAATATACCAAAATCTGTAGGGAGTGTTTGGCGAGCCAGTATTTGTTGGCGTCATCCTCTTCGATTGTCTATGCTGGAGCATGACGAAATTGCAGATTAAGTCAGGGTTATTATCAAATTATGTTTTAGTTTCCTATTTGAACAGTCCCTTAGCTAGTTGTTGATGGTAAACTTTGTCAACTTTATGATATCTTTTGCCAATGTTCAGAATCTAATAAAGTAAAAATAATGGCTCGTTCACGGTGGTCCAGATCCTTGAAAATAGTAATCGCAATCGTTACTCGCAAATATCATTTGTTAGGGATTAGTTTTGGGGAATAACAATAGACATTGCCGATCTCAGGTGTGGAAGCATTAATAAATTTTCAACCCAAATTGTATTAAATGTGTATGCTGCTACCAAAAGCAAAACTACGAATACCAAAATAGAGCATATTGGTTGCGGTCGAAAATGATTTGCTTATTACCGAGCAATATTTTTGTTACATATTATGCTTAACAATACAAAAAATGTGATTCAGAATTTCCAATACCTGTTAACTGCTTCAAGAAATGTTAACAGAACAAACCAGAAATTGCACTCATGCAGTTTAGTTGTGTCAAATAGCTATCGCTAGGAACAATACGTCATATCTGTAATAATTTTTTAAGATAGAAATCACAATATGTAATTCACTTTTACTATTTACAAGAGAATCGTATATCAGCATCAAGACGTCCGCAGTAAAAGCTCAGAACATCAGATACTGTGTGTGTTTTTTTCACACACTAGGCAACAGATAATTGTTCTCTGTATGTAAAATATCGGCATTGCTGATCTAATTAGATTTACTTCAATAAGAAGCAAAATTTCTCATACTCAAAGTTCGAGGCCAGCATTCCAATATGTTATATAGGTGAAATATAACTAGGTACAAATAAGAAATATAAGTATCCATCAATAATATGATCAATAAAAGTAGTTAAATGTATATTTGATGTCTATGAACTATGCTTCACCAAATTACTCGAATCTGGCCCTTCTGTAATAATAAAAGATTGCACAAACCTTCGTTAGATCATGATCTAACTCAGTGTTTCTCAATCTGAGTCCGCGGGGCGTTTAAATGAGCCCTCAGCAAGCAATGCCTTTTCAGAAACTTTATGCAGCAATAGTATAGTTTATGTAGGTCACAAACCTTTTTAGTCTCGCGGGCCACTCTCACATTTGGAAATTCGTTGCGGGTCGCCAACGGTTTTATCAAATTAATTGTCGCGTAATAAGGCGTATACGATTGCAGTTGGCTAAAATCGCCGATTGTTTTCGCCAGCGTGACATTTTATTTATGCCGTAAACACCTTTACGTCGGTGTTTATTCTCCCTAAGTCACAAATTTCCCTCAACATAAGTAGTCTATATTATGTCTTGTGACACGACAACGATGATAATTACTTTTTTTGTACTCTCACAGAATTGGAAGTTATTAGGTGAAAGTTATTATACATTCGTTCGGGATGGCGGCAGACAAATAAAGGAGTGGTTCCGCGACGCAAATTTTTCGATTAAAAAGCCGTAATATAAAATACTGGAAATAAAACCGAGAACAATATGGGTTTTGTTGTAGGAGGTTCGCGACAGATAATAAACGCTTCTTCGGGCATTGCAAATCACAAATTTTCGTGTGCTGAAATCGAAACACAGTCAACTAACTGTTCGCGGGATTTATTGCCGTCAAAAATTTTCGTGTTAACATTATGCAAGGTTAGAAACGCGACGTTTTCCCGGATTGTGATGATATATTGTATAAGATAATCAACCCAAAGTATATTCAATCAATTTTGATTTCCCTAGAATAAATTTTACGCCGTGAGATTTTATAGCAATGCATCACTATACGTTGAAAAAGTCGGCTCTATTAACAAGTAGCGTAATCGCGGCAACTCTTCCAAAAGTCGTTCCGCGGGGATTTCGAGGCGATGAACATTTATTTTTGATTTACTAATATACTTTATATGCATTTTTATTGTACTAAATTAAATTGTACTCTGTGGGATGTCAAAACAGATCTGAAGATTTTTCTAACGGCAATAACGAATTCGCAGGATCGCAAAACTACGCATCAAAACTAAATGCAATCAGGCAGTTTATCTGATATTTTAATCTCCACAGATTGACGTGATATTTTGGAGTACTAATGTTAATATTTCGTCGTAAGAAGACGCAACAGCGAGTTACGCAAACACAATCAAATTACGGCAATATAACAAGTCATTTTAGATTCTTTTTGCTGTCAAGGATTTAATATCTTACGTGACAGAAAAGTCATTCATTATACGTTGAAAAAGTCTGGACTTTTATGGAGCGCATAATCGCGGCCACTGTTCCATGAGGGAATGGAAAATTCCGATTTGCCCCCCCCCCCCCCTCTCACACAGAGTTCGCTTAGGACAATTAACGCATCTTTGAGTCCGCAAAGTTAGTTTTACACTGGTGAGAAAATAGTACGCGACCAAAAAATGTTGGGAAACGCTGGTCTAACTTCTCCAGACAAACAAGGTTCCGTCGTCCCAGCCACAAATGTTTTTTATTTTTTGAATGCCAGTTTGTACAAAATATTGCCATGATCTTCTTTTAATCAGTGTCCTTAATTGATTTAAAAGGTATTGCCCGATTTTCTGTCTTGTCTATATTTTATTGTGTTCTTTCGACTGTTTTTGGTGGACGGGCACGTTTTCAACTTTTTCATTAAGTTATGTCTGTCCTCCGGATCCTCTGAATTATGTTTGTTGTTGTTTTATCTCTTTCAGAGCGACCAAAATAAAATTGATTGAAATATGAAAGATCAATGGTCAATTGAAATTATTACAATAAATTTCGAAAATAATATAGATAGATGTGTAGAACTGTGCATTACATTATATTTGAACCACGTTCCATTCCACGGATAGGAAACTGTTGCCCGTTTTGATGCATCGGCAACAGTCAATCAGGATTTTGCTTTCACCTATTAGAATAGTTATTGTTGTTGAAAATTTAAGATACCAAGGGATTCCTCAATTGTGTAAATTTGAGTGTCGAACGTGAATGGTATAGTTTATTAGTTGTGCTTGGGTGAATATTCAGTACAATTATGGTAGGATGTGTTCATGAGTATTGATTGCAGTAATTCATATGTAACCGGGGAATGTTCAGGTCACTGATCTGCTAATTCTTTTTTCAGATGTTTGAAAAGTGGCACAATTATATATAATATATATATATTTTTGCACTATTGTTTTTGAGCTACTTCCGTGCATGCTATATATACAGTTTTCATAAACCTTAAATTTTCAATTATATTTGTGTTTTTAGTAATGCACGAATCTTTTTCTATATAAATACAACAAATTTTCATGTAACATTATGTTTTTCCATTGAAAATATTGCACAAATGTCAACCGCAGGCACAAATGTCTTTTTCTTTTTTAAATGCTAGTTTGTATAAAGTATTGCCATGATCTTCTTTTTATCTCACATCCTAAATTGATTTAAAAGGTATTGCCCGATTTTCTATCTTGTCTTTATTTTATTGTGTTCTTTTGGATGTTTTGGTGGACGGACGCGTACTCGTACGTTTTTAGATCTTTCTTGAGTTATGCAGGATATTTAAATGGATATCGTTTCCATATTTTGTATATTTGAAAATCTCGTAATTCTCTACTTTGTAATTTTGTTTTTGATAACTGAAAATAAAAGACATCCCCCAAAATACATGGAAACATAGCGATGTGATAATGGGCAGGGTCGCACGGTGATGGGATGTTTACAATCTGTCACAGAACAGACTAAAATTAGATATCTGAAATCGAAACGGTTGTGTAAACAAGCTTATAATAGCCTGCTGCTTACGAAGACACAAAAAGCAAATCAAAAATTAAGTAGGCTATACAATAAGAGTAATCTCAGTGTCCGATGAAAATTGTATTAATTGAATTGTCACTCATTAAAGCAATAACAGCTAAACGAGATAGCGATTAGAGACCGCCGACTTATCGATCAGGCGACGTGTATCATTTGCTCTGACTCAATAGCGACACCGCGTGTCCCGTCACTAATTAACTAATAACTCGCTAATTCTACGACATAATTCATCCAAAATCAGTAGGCTTCTGGTCCGAGATATGAATGCACATGCGAAATTTGGAGCAGATTCAACCTCGCTTTTGTGAGATATCGCGTAACATACGAAAGTGTCTTAACAGAAAGTCTACAACTCAACCTGCAGCAAGCTACACATGAATAGGCTCCAATTTTCTAAAAGAATCTTTCAATTTCCTTTGAATCTAGGGCCCTATTTGCGACATATTTGTTTGGTACAGCAAGAGGCCTAAACTTAACATAAGCGTGATCGTTGGTAATTAACATTCTTTCCCTGCCAAAACACGATACCAACTCAATCGAGCCTGAAAATCATGCATTTTGTTTTGAAAAGATTTACTATAGGAACAGTATCACAAACGTCTAATTCATGCATACACTGTGTAGATGGCGGGTCTGAAAGGTTATTCAGGATAACTGTAACGCAACAGACTCATCCTCTGGTGTTGACTATGTCATCAATTTTGAGAATACTACGTACAGTCTCAGTGGCCAACTCAAGGGCACTGGTGGTCACAAGTAGTGGTTGCACAACACTTTCCTCAACCATGTCGGATATTCCACCACGTCGCACATTGACTCCAGTATTGTGATCTCCTTTCACATGACGATTCCTCAACTCAGTCACAGTGCTTATGGGATTCAAGCCTGCATTTTCTGCTAGTGTGTAAGGAACTACCTCCATAGCATCAGCATATTGCTAAATAGAAATGTAAATTTTACAACAATGTAGTGAATAATCAAAAATTGAAAACTGAAAAAAAAAATACTCACAGTAAAGCAATATGCTTCCATACCACTCAGTGTATGTGCATGCCGAGCCAATCGAATAGCAAGTTCTGTTTCTGGGGCTCCTCCACCTGCAATGGTTGCTCGTTTCTTGACTAGGCATCTGATAACACATAATGCATCATGAATAGATCGCTCTGCTTCGTTCAAAACTAATTTGTTTGATCCACGTAATAATACAGACACAGTCTTCCCCACTGAACTTGCGCCGGAGACCTGGAAATAAAGAGTTCGAAAAAGTTAAGTTTTATTACATAAAAATCATTTGTATAAATTTTTGCAGACCAGACCAACACCGACTCGATCAAAATAGATCAGACTTTTGTTGTTGGTCATGCCAACTCAAATGCATATACAAAATCACTATAATAAAAACAAGACATAATGAGACCAATCCAATATGCACATTCTGAAGATATTTCAGTTTTTCCAAAGTACAAAAATATCTTAGCGAGTTTGCAATCCAACGAGAATATAAAATAGATGAAATAAAGAATCACCTTGACAACACGGCCAGATCCCAAACTGCTTTCCTCCACAAGCTCTGCTGCAGCTAACATGTCAGGGGTAAAATGATCGATGCTTGCAATAGGTTTACATCCGATTGTCTTGCAGATAAACTCAATTTCCTCTCGCTCAATATCTCTCACAACTAATATCTTCATCTTGTTCAAGAAATGCAATGCAAGATCACTCAGTGCATCTCGGAGGATTGATTTCTGTATCAACAAGACATTGCATCCAGCTTTCTTGATTTGCTTCACCAAATTTAAAGTGTACTGACGCTCTTCACGAAGAACTCTGTCCATTTGTGTATAGTCAGAAACTATGACTTGATTTTCCATGTCTGTTTTCGGAGGTGACAAGCAAAATTGTATCAATCCAATTTTAGCTTTTTCAACACGTTGAAGACCAGAGGATCCACTTGCTGTTCGTTGAGTCAAGACGAGACCATCAACCAATACTGTATCTTCAATGGTTCCTCCAAGCTTGGGAATAATCTTAACATCACGCAGATCCACGTTGGTGGCAACACTAGGATCAATGACTTTCAAAATAGAATCTACTGCAAGAGGAGCAAGAAGATTTGAATATTGAGAAACAACTTTGGAATTGAGTGAAGTTGAGGCACTTTTTAGGAGGGTCTCACGATCTGACAATTCAACCTTCTCAGACATTTCTGTTAAGATTTCCACAGATTTCTCCGCACACTTTTGGAAAGCATCAGAAATTATAGTGGCATGAATACCACGATTCAGAAGCTTTGACGCAGCATCGAGCAAACTACCAGCAAGCACAACAACAGATGTTGTTCCATCCCCAGCTTCAATATCCTGTGCTTTTGAAAGCTCCACTAACATTCTAGCAGCAGGGTGGAGAACCTTCATCTGCTTCAATATTGTTGCTCCATCATTGGTGATTGTCACATCACCCTTCTCATCTTGGATCATCTTATCCATTCCCTTAGGACCCAAGCTTGTTCGAATTGCATCAGCAACAGCTTTGGCTGCGGTGATATTACTTTCTCTTATTTGGGTTGGTTTTTCTTTATCTTCAAATCTACCAGCCCTCCCAGTATGCATGCCTTTCTTTAATTTTGCAGGGGGAACCATCGTAACACAGAAGTTGAAAATTAACTATCTTTATTTATACCATTTTTAATGATTTTGCCAATTTCACAAGAAAAAAAAAGTTTGTTAATTTCAAATTTAGGTACCTAATTCAGTAATTAGACAAACTTCAAAACTTGCAACTGTGCACATAGTTCACTTAATTTTAATATCCCCATGCTGTATGTACATTTTTATACAGTACAGCACACTATACAAATCGGGTGACATTGTCCTGTTTCAGAGAAACCCATTTTACAGATGATCAGACACCCCTCCTTTGGGAGACGTCTGGACTTTGATGTACCTCAATATCGTTAATAATACAGTATAATGAAGTTGCGCAAAATACTACAAAAAGCGCAATCTAGTAACATCATCATTGAATTCCTTGGGAAAAAAGAATCCGATTTACCTAAGGAGAAAAAATTTTACCGTAGCATTCGACAGATTTTTTTGCAAAAACGGCAATTTTTGTCATGTGACGGCCACGATTAATTTAGATTATTATTGAGACAAGCATGGCGCGATATGAAGCTTCTGACGTGGTCCCAGACGCCCCTCGTTTGTGAGACACATGGAGTGTTTGTTTTATTGAGCCAAATGGAGGGAAATTCTTGGAATTTGGATAGTGTGCTGTACTGTTATACAGCAATTTAAGAGCATTTAAACTTTCTCTAGGTGATCGCTCCCACCTCAATTCACTTGATAATGAAAGAGTTTAAACAAAAATTGTACAATCATTTAGATGCTGTATCTAATAATTAATAGTTACCTATACAGCTATATGTCCATCAAATCCTAATGAAAAGCATTGGAAATTTTTGGAATGCAACTAATTCAAAGTGTCAAAAATATCAGGTAGGCCTATGGCCACCCAAACATTTGCGATATGATAGGAAAGCCGCGATGACATCACAAACTCATGAACATTGATAATTTTCCTTTTGGGCACAAGCATTGTCTCCAAATATATGTCTGTATGTTGGTAGGCTACCAATGAAAAATTCCCTCAAGTCTTATATCAGTAAGCCCTAGACCAGTGGTCTGCAACCTTTTTTCAGTGACGGCAGGACGGACCGGTAAAGCCTGACCAAAATTTTGGCGTACCACCTTTATACAAATTACAGACGAACTGATCTAATGTAATAAATTATATGCGTTAGAAAAGTTATGTTGACAATACATTCAAAAACAAAGGTAATACTATTCACGTAACGTGTTTCTTACGTTCGTCCTACTTCGATATTTGGTTTTTGTAGTTGTAAATTTTGAAAACCTGACCTCACAAAAAGGTACCGTAACAATGCTGTATTAGGGCACTGTACGTTTTTTGTGTCACCTTTCTGCGAACCGGTAGTAACCTTTCCGCGGCTCGGTGGTTGCCGTCCACTACCCTAGACAACATTCCGAAATAGCAAAACTGGTCACCCGCCCATCAGTCTCATACGAAGTGGAATTTCAGAGACCACCAATCCAAGCTCCCAAGTCCCAACTGTTGAAACAGCCATGCTTCGCCCACCAGCAAAGCGCTACAGCGAACGAACGAGAACGTTCTACAGAAGTTTGCCTGTATGTGACGTCATATTTCTTCTTTTTAAACGCAAAAATACATGGTGATCGCCAGCAAAGTCAATATAATTAGTCACTTTGGTCGCCAGGGCATTTGTCAAATCGTAAATAATTACTAATACAAACAGGTATTCATTTTTACAAAGTTTTAGGCATATGTATATCACACTTATAGATGCTCATAATGTCGTCCATGCACTTCGGGGCATGTCTTATTCTAGAAGTCCAAGCTCATGTAGCGTTTTGAAGGTTAATCTGTCCGATATTGTTCCAACCTGTTTTTTAAATCATCATTTGTAAATATAAATAGCTGTTTGACAATTTTCTGTTGTTCTAGCGACCACCCTGTAGTATGTACGTTGTTTGCCTCAAAATGTAAAAATATGTCGCGTGTTTAAATATCATCTGAAGTTTGGGCAAAGTAACCTGCCTTGTGACCATAGGATAGGATTTACATATTTATCCCAAAAGAGAGGAAAGCCGATAAGACGGTCTAACCATAGGCAAACCACGGCCTCTCGTCCGGTTACCATTCCACGTCGGGTAAGGGGTTAGTTAGGTATTTGTTTTCGGAAGCATGGACGTTTTTCTATAGTGATCTAATAATAATTTATCAATTTAATAAACAACATAATAACAAAATACTCCATAGATTCATTTCGTGTCCAATAATCATATTTATTTTTTTGTCAAACTCCACGCATTGTGTGTCAAGATTTCACTTATTGATGACTTATGGATTTCACTTTTATGAATTAATGAGCCAAGCTTTTCGGAAAGATGTTTCTGATTTGTACGAGTCAGAAATGCCACCACGTCATCAAAGTAAGCCAAATAGGCTACTGATATTGATGGCCATGTCAATTAGAGACACTTCTTTAAACGAAATACCCCTACTCCCAGGTCGTTGGTTATTGCCGAAGAGAGTGACAGTGTCATGAGCCAGTAGATAGTGCAGGGGTGCGTCTTCACGAATGCGTATACTTGCCAAGTCTGTAGAACATTCAATGATTACGTCTATTTAAATCAAGTAGTTTTGTACAATGAACTTTGTGTATTACAATATTAAACATGTGCATTCAAATATAATGAGTGTTCACGCCATATAGTGTGAAATTGGTGAGGAACCTGTCATTTTTTAACATGATGGAAAATGATGGGTATCAACTTCTGCGAGGTTATTTTCTACCTACTAGATAGTCGAAAGGAAACAATATAAAGGTACTGACAGAGAGTTACAGAATAAATGACTATAAAATGTGAAAAGGCACATACAATATGTCTATCAAATCTTGGGGCAAATTCTAAAAAAGGGGTTTGTAAAAAGTGTTCATATATCACCAATCGTATTAAATATCTATCAGTTTTTCATCAAATGATCACGCTATCTTCCTAAATAGAGCATAAACAAGTTTTGAACCATCTCAATTTAGAAGCGTACGGCGCAACAATTCTGACTTCTTTCTCTCAATCGAATTGGGCATTGAAATCTGAAACGTGAACATTAGTTATAGACTACATACTTGAACATTAGTTATATTTTTATATGAAGATTCATAGTACAGTTAATCCGGAAACTTTCAGAGTCATTATAGGCCTTTCAAAATTTTGAAATCGAACATAAGATAATAAGGTGCTCCCGAAGTATGCGAACCAAGATGGCGGACATCGGAACGTAACATGGGTAACAGGTTAGGTTTAGGCGATAATTTTTTTCCAATTTTCCTTATTTTAGTCCTATTATCAGGTCGAAGACTAGCCAAGAGCCTCCCGTAGTATTTATACCTAAAATTATGGCCTAACCCTAACCTAGTACACATATTACATTCCGATGTCCGCCATCTTGGTTCGCATACTTCGGGAGCCCCGGTAATAATATCATGAAGCGGTTCCATTACATTTGAACCCGCGTACATTTGAACCCATGACAATTGCACCTGTGGAATTTTTTTTGTTTCACGGATAGTTAAACCCATACTAACCCTAACCCATGTGTTTTAGCACCCGCATATAGATTGAACCCGTGGATATACGCATGGGTTCAAATGTACATGGGTTCAAATGTACGGTCACCTCATGAAGCATTCACAAGAGTGTTTATTCTTAATAACTTTGTGTAACTTTCAAAAAGAGTTGTCGCACTGTAAATCCACAGCTATATAAGGCTTATAAATAACAGTTGATGATAACACATATTACCTCTTTAGGCTTGCACGTAATTGACAAAAATCAATTCCGTAATTACGGCCAAATCGATTACGTAATGACCCCGTAATTGCGATATTTTTTCACACATTTTAACCTATCATAACAACCAATTGAATCCACTTCATTTTCGATTGGGACATCGGGTTTGGGTTTTCATATTCCTGGCAGTACTACACGCCGGCGACAGATGTTAAGACAAGTGAATTCAAATTAATTTTATTCTGATTTTTATCTTTTGTGCTAGCTTTGATTTCCTTTATCGCCTTCGCAAATTAACCGTCTAAATTTTATGTGATCAATTTTATCATCACCGACACTGGTATACGGATATTAATGGAACGATAGTTGACTTTTTTAAAATCGTATTAAAAAAATGTCGGGTTTCCAATTTATCAATGCCACGACGAGCGTATTCTCTCGTTTGATTATACCTGCGCTTGCCTCGCGAAGAAGACTTGTTATTGCACCGTTTTTAACATTATTCGATCTTACTACCTAGTCAGCATTTTATAATAATTATTGATGCCGACTTATTGACGTTATTCCGATTACTATGCTTCATTTTGCTTTAAATCATTTCGCGGCCTAAATGTTGTAACATTATTTGCGCATAATTTAAATACCGTACTTATATGATATGGCTTTTCCGAAAATACAAAGTTATATCGCAAAAAAATGCATATTGTGACATTTATTTTGCACTCACGAAAAAATTAACTTATTTTTCTAACTCAAGTCGACGATCCTATCGGCCAAGATTGACACAAATTTGGTCGAGTGTCGGTGGTTTTCAAGAATCAAAATAAGTTGCCGCATTTGGTAAAGACAGGTAATCATATTTGGCCGAAATATTGCGAGGCATTGTGGAAAATATATTGAGCAAGGACAAGTCCGGACTGATATAAAACGATAAAACCGGTAACAGAACATCAAGGTTATGTAATTGAAAATGGTTCTCGCACAGAATGAACACACTGGCTCATACTTGATAGTAGGTAAATTGAGAATATTGAACTGTTAAAAACAAAAAAACGATCGTCAAAATTCTTAAATCTCGTTGCCTTGGTTAAATATATTCCAATGATCAGGACATTTTCAATTAAATACTGCACAAAGATAGTTATACTTTAAACATTTAGGCTACAAATTAGCTTTTTTTTTAAATTTCAATCATGCATTGTGGTGGAGAAATCCCACTATTTAAATACGGGTAACTATTAGAATAGGATTCTGGATTCGATTTAAGTATTCTAAAACAGTGGTTCCCAACCGCCGGTCCGCGGACCGTCAACGGTCCGCAAAGGATTTTTACGTTTACTAAATATCCCGTTTACCGATGCCGAAAAGACGAAGTTACGTTGGTTCATTACGTAATTTATCTTCCGTCGTCATATTGCTATTTGATAAGCGCGACATTAATTATCACGGTGACGTATTGACAAGAGAGAGAAAAGTGAGAAAAACGGTTGCAAATACCGAAGCTCTAACTTCTTCTACTTTTTAAACTTTCACTTTTTACAATCGACGGAATTGACTGCTTTAAAGAGAGCTCGTTTCAATCGCGAAAGCGCTCCAATAATTACGACTTTACGTAATTCGTAACTTCCCTTCCGTAACTCGAAATAATTCCGTAAATTACGCGCAAGCCTATTGTAGTATCGGTGTCCAATTTTAGACTGAAACCATCACTACCTGACCCACCGAAACAATTTTTATTTCTTGATAGGGTCGTCTTGAAGTTGCTTTCGTTAAAGCACAATGGACACTTTATCTCCACCAATCCACAGTAATCACAAGTTACTTTGTCATTACGATAAGCATCAATAAATGGATGCTGAGGATGTATTATCAAGTCACGCAATGGTGGTGGAATGGTCGTAACCGATCAGTGGTCATGTGAACCACCCTCGGTGGGAGTAGAGCTGCAATCCTCTCTGTAATTGAAACCTGGGAAACTCCCAGGGTGATTTGGCGAGCGTATTCCTAGATGGCGAATTCAATTGAATTCTGGTTATTTTTTGCATGACCACTGGTGTTAAACTTTAGTTATCTATTCAACCTTTCACACTTAGTAATAGATTACCTGCTAATTAGGGAAACAATACCTTATAGCAATTGATTATTAATTCCTTACTGTCTTACACAAGTCAAGTCTGCAACTGCAAGTAGGCCTACTAATAACAGTAGTTTGTCATCTGCTTTCCATTGAAATGAGGGAGCTTGTGAATATTTAAAGAAATTGATAACGGCACACTATCACTCACCATCAACGAAGTGCTGTCCGCAAACAGTGAAACACATGTAAGATGGCTACTGGACTTGACACCAAGCAGTTCTGCCAATGCAATAGGCCAGGGATGGCGAACTTTTTCAATGAATGGGTCAAAAATTATATTTTTATCGTGGAACAGAAGAGAGTGGGTCACAGATATTTAATCCATGTCTGCATCTGTATCAGAAACTTCTGAAACAAATCTCATAAGCTGGTGTTGGTGTGGTTTTGGCTTTACTTTACTTTTTATATCACTCGATTTTATGAAATTAGAGTACGAAAACACGCATATGAATTACCCAAAATGTTTAGGATGATACGGCAAATTATTTTACGGTTCCAAAGAGTTTGGATGAAATCTCAATCTGATTTAGTTATATTGTTCGATCAGCTTTCTACCACATTAAAGCACTTTTACAATGCCACATTGTTATTTCAGATAACTAGGTTTTTATTTCAAGTCTGGAAGATTTTGTTTTCTCAACGGCATTGTAGGCGAGAAACAATAAAATTCAGAGTAGCATCTAGTTTTCGTATAACCCCTAAAACAGTCTGCAGATGCACTTCCGAAGGAGACAAGGCGTTACCAGAAATGAACAGACCAATTGCATTGTTATGTCATAAACGATGTCGGGGCAATAGCTGAATAACGGTACACAGCGGTGCAGACATGCGTTCAAGATTGTGGGTTTTGAAAATTACCACACCGGCCCAGAAATTAACAATTTGAATGTGAGCGATGGCTGCCCTGACTGCCCAACTGACGGTTCATTATATATATTAGTTTAGCTATTGTTAGATTAATTTAAGACCGGTTTTATCAATTTTTGTTATTGATATCACATTTTATTTTATTCGTGCCTTGGCGGGTCACGAATAAAACGCGGTGGGTCACTTTGTGACCCGCGGGTCAGTGGTTCGCCATCCCTGCAATAGGCAATAGATGATATCCACATTGCGCGACGTTCCGGATCTTTTGAAATCAGTGGAATATAACTGAAGATCCATTTCGTTGTCTATGCTATACGTACAGCCAACGGAACAATACGAAATAACCATTTTCAACAGCCAAACAAAACGGAAACGTATAATCCGACTTGCGACTGACAGAAGCCGAATGGACGTTTTTGTTTTATTGCCGTCCAGTAACAAAGTCACGTGACCCGTGCAAGTCCTGTATATGTAGAGGTTAGATATGCGGATAGGCAATTTCACAATGCCTTACCTTCCTAGAGTAATCCTCCAAGTTTTATCTATACACTTCTTGTTTTTCGATGTATTTCACGTGCAACTTTTGATTTCTCTAAATTTTTATTCGGTATAAGAAAATTCGACTTGCTATGAGTTTAGCCTCACGGAAAAAAAGTATTCATAAATGCAAATGAGCCAGTCACATACAATGATAATTATACATGCAAAATTTAACCCACGATTATTTTATGAATTTTGATTTGTAAATGAATAAACCTTTCTACGTGGTATGGATTTGATGATATTAAAAAAAAAATAACGAAACAACCGCGGGTTCATAACCAAAAAAAGGTTGGATCTCATGAGGTGGGCTTCGGTATATTTTTTTCGCCCAACCACGCCTTTTGAATTTTTGTTGCTTTAGATTAGAACATTTAAATTCTAAATAAATAAAGTTTGATGAGAGTGGAGGATAAAGCGTCATACAATGGTCATCCCTTTTTCTATGACAAAGATTTCCTACAATCTATATATATATATATATATATATATTGCCTTTTCGCGCTTTACAGTAATTAATTAGGGCCAAGTGTAGGAAGATGTGAACGATATTTCGTTTATATGCTAGACCAGCGTTTCCCAAACTTTTTCGGCCACGGAACACTTGCACTTTTTATCTCGTCTCGCGGAACACAAACAATTGAAAGAGTAAAATTGATGAAGAAAAACGGTGTAATGTAGCGGTTCCCAATCTCGTGGCGAGTTGCCAAATGCGCCGCGAGAACCAACAGAATTGTGTTAAACATACCTAAAAAATAATTGAATATTTTGCATATTGCATTTAATATAAATGTTTTATTGTTTATTAACCTAAATGCTCTGTATATAAATCAATTCATTCAGTTTACCATTCTATGTCGTTTACTTTCCCTTACTTAGTGTTTGCCTCTAATGTTACGTCTAATGGAGATAAAAGTACTTGCAGCAGTTTATTTATCCACTAAATAGAGTTTAGCAAAAATGAGAAATTTTTTCAGCATTTCAAGGTAAAACCAGGCAAATGTGGAGGCGGAATATCGAAAGGTCAGTTGGGCGACCAGTTAACGTTCCATAGATCGTCATGGCGACCATTTTAGACGCGTTTTTTATATTTTTTTCCCATGGAACACTTCGAAGACGCTCGTGGAACACTAGTGTTCCGGGGAACACAGTTTAGGAAACGCTGCGCTAGACAAATGACGGGTTTACAAATAGCTGTTTAATCTCGACACATATGAACGACATGCGAAGAGCAATTATTAAAGCACGGAAATAAATGACATATATACCTTTAAAACACTCACGATTCCTAGCTTTATTTTTTTAGTTATTCGCTCATTCGACGTAATAAACCCATCTGTACATCCTGTTGACTGCCGCATTATATATTGGTTTTTCACCATGACGTTTATGCAATATTTTAAAACGAAAAATTAATTCTACAGCCCACGACCTTACGTCATCAACAATCACTACCACATAATGAAGAGAAAAACAATATAGGGTTTTCTCCCTAATTAAGATTATACCTGAAAGACCATGTCAACTTGCTTTGATCTCCCTTAATAAAAGTTTTATACCCTATAATAATTTCCGAAACGTGCTGATATTACGGTACCGGTAACGCGTCTGTGTTCTCACAGTAATAAAATTTATCGTCGGGTTCTTAATATGCCGTGTGCTTCACGTCCCTCTCATATAAAACACCCGGTGTTTATGGCGGCCATTGCGCCTATTAAGTCCATTTTGACATCATGGACATTTGTTTATAAATGCAGTATGTGTGTGTAAGTCTGGCTGTACCGGTATGTGCGTTTTGGTAAATAAGCTAGTTATGCGTATTACGTATTTGCGTCATACGTAACATCGCGTTATAAAAATTGTGCTAACTTTTCGCGCACTTCTACATTGCCCCTAGCAATTTTGCCTACTCATAATGTCGGAATAAATTTGCCTGGGAAACAATCTGTAGTTTAGTGGTAGACATAGTCTAAAATATATTGACATGCTATAAACAACCGAGCAGCTGATTGTGTTTATTAAAGAGCCATCGAGCGTGGGTAGAAGAAGATTATGGAGAGATGCTGGATTTGAAGTGATAACGTACCGCTATAACCATGACTCATCAGCCTGACCTTCTGCGTCCGCAAGTGGAATGTATGTGCAGATGTTGCGGTACGGTACCGGTACCGGTATGCTGTATTCGCGATCAGTGAATTAAGAGATTAGCAATCTATTCGTGCATGCATGTACCGTACATGTTCAATATTTGGTGGACTCGTACACTAACTGACTAAGACATGCAATGCCGACTTGGTTCCGTTTTGCACAGTTGTTTCTAATGTTGGTTTTTATAGGCATACGGTACCGGTATGCCAGTCTGCAGTAGTGTAGGAATAATTCCTGACACAGTTTTGCAGTTACGGAAAGTTATTGACCGAATGTTTTTTCATGGCTGACTGCTGTTTTCACATTGTATTCCTGTATTCTATAGGTACCGGTAACAGAATTTATTGTGAGACATGTGTAGACTAAATTATATTATAACCTAAGACGCAGAAAAAGTTGATGCCGAGTGCAGCGGCTTCAATAGCACAGAAAATATTCAATGCATTGAGGGAATAAAATTTATACCGGTATTTTATTCGTTAGATGTAGGCTATCACTGCTTTACTTTTTTATAAAAAAGTATCTTATTGAACAAAAACTCTATCCAAATTTGACAAATCATACAAAAAAATTCACATCGATGTTTGGAAGTAGGTTACCTATTATGCTGCATATGCGTGCGTTTCAAAAACGAACATTACAAAAAACAAGTTAAGAACTAGGATTAGTGATACTCATTTAGAAAATGTTTCATTAATCTTGGCTTCATCCATCAAGTGTGATGCAACAGAACGTGTCACATTAAATGTCATTTGTAATTTTTTTTACTCTTTGTAGGTCGAATGAGTTGAGTTCACGAGTTGTCGCAGTCTTCACGTGCTGCTTAAAATCTAAAATTTTGAACTTCTGATATGTTTGAAAAAATTAAGATTCATCGGCCATTCGTTGGTTTTTTAAATTTCTGAAAACATGTGCGGCCCACCAAGACTTGCACCCCTTAATTTTGGCCCGCAAGCGACAAAAGGTTGCCGACCTCTGGTCCAGACAGAGATTGGAAAAAATGAATTTATACCAATCTTATCATCTTTAGAAAGTATTCAAAATAATCTTTTATCGATTCACTAATAATGTTTCCTTTGTCATTACACGTCTTTTTGGAACTTTCAGTTACAGAAATAGATTTGTCACGTGTTAATTTGTTGTGAATTGACCTTACCACTTGAACTCCCATTACTCCAGTATCGTACTTGGCGAGATTTTTTTTATTTCATTTGGAGTGTCATAAATTCAATTTATATGCTGATATATTTTCAACTGTCATGTACTCGGTCTCTATATTGGCTACCGCATGAAGTGAAACAGGTTTTATTGTAAGGCCAAAATAAGTGAACAATTATAAATTATTTCTGATCGAATCAATTAGTGGTCTTAGTAGTGTTGAAATAGCCAATGCGATGAGCAGTAGAGCAAATTAATGAGTTGAAGCAGGTAAAGTGTCAATAATAATGTTATTACAAACAGGATGAGGGTATTTTGCTCTTTTGTATTTGCGTCTTATTGTATGTAATCTCCCATACAATTAAGTTGGAACAAACTAACTTTGGTCTTTTTTCTGTTCAAGATTTTTTTTTCATAAAGTACCGTACGATAAATCTGCCTTGGGACATACCCATGTTATAAAAATAGGGGAACGTTATTAATTGTATTGCTCAATGGATTCAAGCAAACAAGTTCGGGTTTTGATTTTGAATGATGGAGAATTCAAAGATTCAACACTATATAGGCTCCAAAGAGGATGGTGTGTGCACTTTATGCTTGGTCCAACACTAGTCTCAAAAGATGTAAAAGTTTTCTGCAATCATCCTATGCCTGGAAAGGCGTGTTTGGAACCTAACTTCTTTACTTTGGAGTGGGTTAACAATGCTGCAACTCTGGGTGATCGTTCAGATGCATTTGCTGCTATTGATATATGTAAAGCAGGTACTTTTCAATATCACTTCAAAGTAGGAGAAAAGCTATCTGGCTCTGGGTATTTTGTTGTTGATCCTATTTTGCGGGTTGGCTCAGATGATCGTGTGTTGCCCATGGATAGTATATGCATGCATACAATTTTACCTAAGTCACTTGGATCATTTTCTGATTGGAAAAAGAGAATAGAAGTTTCTTATAAAACTGGCTATAATGTTATTCACTTGACACCTGTCCAGAAACTTGGTATTTCGAATTCTTCCTATTGTATTGCTGAGCAACTAAAACTCAATCCAGCATTTTCAGTTGGTGAGACAAGTGATGTTAAATGGACTGATCTTGGTAAATTTGTCGATGTGTTGAAAAATGAATGGAGTATGTTAACAATGACTGATGTTGTATGGAATCATACAGCAAAGAATAGTGAATGGTTGAAGGAATATCCCCAATGTGCTTTCAATTTAGTAAATTCTCCACATATGAGACCAGCATACGTTCTGGACAGAGCTCTTTATTATGTTGCACTTGACGTGGGAAAAGGCTCATACATAGACGATGCAGTGCCAAAGATTATATCTTGTGAGGAAGATTTAACAGCTCTTGAAAAAATTCTTTCAAACAAAATTATTCCAGAGTTGAAGTTATGGGAGTTCTTCCAAGTTGATGTAGAATGTATTTTACATCAGTTTGACGCTGCAGTAGGTGAATTGAAGTGCATTGAAGAAAATAGAAAGTTCTCTGAAACAATTTCTATCATACAAGATATGCAATTTCGCAGGTTAAAGTCGACAATTGATATCAATGTAGCTGTTTGCCAGTTTTACCAATCTTTGGAATCTCATGATATGAATGTTGCTCGACAAAACCTTGAAAATACCCTTGCTTGGCTTAACAAAATGAAAAAGCGAGAAGTGGAAGAAGACATGATTTCAGCTGTGAAAAATATTATTTCAACTATACGGTACGAACGTTTGGATGAGAAAGGCCCGAAAAAGGTTTCCGTTTCTGCAGTATCCCCATTAGTAACAGAGTATTTCTATCACTCTTTTCCAGACAAAGATTGGCAAAAAGATGAACAGGCCATTTCTAATAAAAATCATGCTCAATATATTATGGCACACAATGGCTGGGTGATGGGTGCTGACCCTATGAAGAATTTTGCAGAATATCCAACTAAAACCTACTTTCGCCGTGAGCTGGTCTGTTGGGGAGATTCAGTGAAATTGAATTACGGTGCAAAGCCAGAAGATTGTCCTGTATTGTGGCAACGTATGAAACAATATACGGAAATGACCGCACACTACTTCCATGGAATCAGGATTGATAATTGTCATTCAACTCCCATACATGTTGCAGAGTACATGTTGTCGGCAGCTAGAAAGATAAGGCCTGATTTATATGTTTTCGCAGAGTTGTTCACAGGCAGTGAAGCTCTTGATAACATATTTGTAAATAAACTTGGCATTAACTCATTGATCAGAGAGGGGTTAGTTGCATGGGATTCGCAGGAACTTGGAAGATTGGTGTATAGATATGGTGGAGAACCTGTGGCGTCTTTTGTTCAACCTAACACAAGACCATTGGTTCCGAGTTTAGCACATGCATTGCTCTTCGACGTAACTCATGACAATGAAAGTGCAATTAAACAAAGAACTCATTTAGATCCTCTTCCTTTTAGTGCACTTGTCTCAATGGCTTGCTGTGCAACTGGTTCCAATCGTGGTCATGATGAATTAGTGCCACATCATATTCATGTGGTAAATGAGAAAAGAAACTATGCACAATGGTCTGATAATGCTGATGATAACACCAAGGGTATGGTAGGAGGTAGAAGTGGAATCTTAAGGGAAAGACGTGTTCTTAATCTCCTTCACCAAACAATGGCAATCAATGGTTTCACTCAAGTTTTCGTTGATCAAAGAGATTCTGATGTTGTTGTTGTTACTAGACATAATCCTATCACGCATCAGTCATATGTTCTGGTAGCTCACACTGCATTTGTCAATACAACACACAGACAAGTCGCACCACTGACTGTAGAAGGTCATATTGAAAGTATTGCTTTCGAAGCCAAGCCTCAGGATGATGACAAGAACTTTGATCAACTTCTTTCTTCATTTGCTCAATATCCTGATGTCATCAATGGATTAACTGGCATCAACATTCACTCAGACTGTGATGTTTCTCTGAACCAGAGCAGTTGTTGTGTCATAGAGTGTGATCCTGAGAATAAAAATGCACAGAAAATAGTGTTCACTGATTTCCCACCTGGCAGTGTTCTTGTGTTTCGAATGAAATTGATGGAATCAGCGGAAGCAAATGCAATTGAAGTTCGATCAATTGTGAAAAAATTAATTGCCAACCAGGATATGGAATTCAGAACTGCTTTATCTGCATTAAATTTGGAAGATTTGAATAGAGTTCTGTTTCGTTGTGACGAAGAAGAAAAATCAGATGGTTTTGGCATAGGTGTCTATAACTTTCAAGGATGGGATTCTTTGAAATACTGTGGCCTGGTCGGTATAATGTCTGTCATGGCAAAGATACGAGCTCATAACGACCTTGGACACCCTGTTTGTAAGAATTTACGTGAAGGCAATTGGCTTATGGACTACATTTCATCAAGGTTGCAAAAACATGAAGGAACAAAACGTCTAGGTTTATGGTTCTCTTCTGTGTTTGATCATGTTTCGAAGCTCCCAAGATATTTGATACCAGCATACTTTGACATGACACTAGTTTTACCTTATGTAAAATTACTTGATGCAAGCTGGGGGCAGATGACCCCATTTATATCGAAAGGTAGTTCATTTGTCAAAACTCTCGCTCTTGGTTCTGTTGCATTATATAGTATTGTAAAGCAATCTGGTCTTCCTAAATTGGATGAGGATGAACTTGATCTTTCTTCTCTTGCCGCTGGTCTACCACACTTTTCTACTGGTATAATGAGATGTTGGGGACGAGATACTTTCATAGCATTAAGAGGGCTTATTCTCATCCCAGGACGATATGAAGATGCTAAAAAACTTGTTTTGGGATTCGCAAGTTGTGTTCGCCATGGCCTAATTCCAAATTTGCTTGGTGAAGGGAAGATCTGTAGATACAACTGTAGGGATGCAATTTGGTGGTGGCTGCAATGTGTTCAAGATATTTGTGAGATGTGTGAAGATGGTTATGGATTTCTCAATCTCCCTGTTGGTCGAATATATCCAACAGATAATGAAGGTCCAGTATTGCCACCACAATCCCAGCAACCCCTTTTCGATGTAATACAAGATTGCTTGCAGCGTCATGTTCATGGTATTCATTTTCGGGAACGTGGGGCTGGTATTGGAATAGACCAGAATATGGCTGATAATGGTTTCAATGTTGAAGCTGGTATAGATTTGTCGACTGGGTTTGTTTATGGCGGAAATAGTGATAATTGCGGAACATGGATGGATAAAATGGGAGAGAGCTTGAAAGCTAATACTAAGGGGGTTCCAGCTACTCCCAGGGATGGTTCTGCAGTTGAGCTTGTGGGGTTGTGCAAATCTGCTGTCAATTGGTTACAAAAAGTCAACAATTTAGGCAAATATCCTTATGATGGTGTTTTTGTCAAAGGAAGAAATACAAGCAAGCTGTCTTGGTGTGAATGGAACAATAAGATACAAGAGAATTTTGAAAGTGCATTCTTTGTTTCAGAGAGCAGGGAGTCACCTTTAATACACAAAAGAAACATATACATGGATAGTGTTGGTGCTAGTCAACCTTGGTGTGACTACCAGTTGCGTCCTAACTTTCCCATTGCAATGGTGGTGGCACCAGAATTATTTGATGTTCAGCATGCCTGGAAAGCACTAGATGTAGCACAGTCAAAATTGTTAGGACCACTTGGAATGAAAACTTTAGATCCAGATGACATGATATACAGAGGAGATTACAATAACGCTGACGATTCTGATGATCGCACTATTGCAAAAGGATTCAATTATCATCAAGGTCCAGAATGGTTGTGGCCAGTCGGTTATTTTCTTCGTGCGAAGTTGCACTTTGCAAATGAACTTGGCATTGAAACGTTGAAACAGACCATTGATTTTATTCAAGGATATCTTTCCACTCATCACATTCATCTTGAAAATTCTCTTTGGAAGGGGTTGCCAGAGTTGACAAATAGCAATGGATCATGGTGCAGAGATTCATGTGAGATTCAGGCATGGTCGAATGCCACCATTCTGGAAGTTATGTATGATGTAGAAAAGTATATTAAACAAATCTAGATGAAAAACTTTAATTTATTAAGTAAAGTATGCAGTAAACTATATTCTTATGCTTTGTATATTTTCATGCCTTCCATACATTTTTAAAGTTTCTGTAAAATGAAGTAATAGTATAAGTAGCCAATTAACTTAGTTAACAATTCGGATGAGATATTTGAAGCTTGGTAAAACAAAGTTTGTGGCAAAAGTCCTATATTTACTGTGTCCAACCTCATCTTTCAAAAGATGTGAATTTGCCAAGTGGAATTTATTTATTCATTTGTGTGTGTTTAAAATTTCACGTTTTAGCTTTATGCACTGTGTGATCTATTTATTATTTTAATTAAGAATTGCCTTTCAAAATGAAATCTTTTTTCAAATATTCAGCATCTGTATACGAGTTGAGTTCGAACTTTTCTTGTCTCATTGATGCTTTGAATCTAACATTGTAGGTGAAATTTATGGAGACATGTTCAATTTTTTCAAATAGTTTATTACAGATTTTAAGTATTTTCATATAGATTTCATTGTTTTCAAATCAATTATAACAAATCTGCTTTTATGCATATTTATCACTGTCTGGATGAAATTAAATTCAGTGCCGTTGACATTATCAAGCAATATAGACATTACTTAGTGAGCTGATGCAAAGTAATTGTGTGTTATGTGTGTTTGCTTCATTTTTTTTTTGCAAAGAGTTGAGTTACGAGTTTTGATGTGTTTTTTTTTCCAAAAATATACGGACTGTTGATCACACTTTTATCATTGATTGAATTGTGTTATTCTCCAGGGGGTTGTGGGCGCAAGGATTTATATCACCAATAACTAAAGGAAAAAGTGAAATAGTTGATAATTATTCAGCCAATATTCATATGCCAGGCCGTTGGTCTTTTATCTGCACCGTTTCGCGCAAAAATTATTTTTTGACGTTCTCGCATTTGGTTGTCCTGTCAGGGAAATAGTATTTGACCGAGTAATGGCGAGAGAACCGCTATCCATAAGTAGCCTATAATATTTATAAGCCGATTTTACCTTGTATTTTGCAAAACACTAAACAAGGATTTTCGGCTAGATTAGGACAGAATTTATATATTTGTCCCGCAGGAGAGGAAGACGGCTTAACCATATGGCGAACCACGGCCTCTCGTGCGGTTTCCACTCCATGTCGGATATGACATTAGTTAGTCAGTTATTTGTTTCAGATGTATGGACTGGAGGAAGCCGTAATCGACCAGCGGTTACGTGGACCCCCAATTATCTACACTCAATTTATTGTGATGTAAATGTGGAAATTCACCCGGAACCTATAACGCTATACCAGGCTTGTACTTCGCAAATCCGATTTCTGGTCCGGTTTCTATTTTTTTGAAGCAACTTTAGTTTGACATTTACATTCTTAGACATATCACCCAACTCATTGCTCGCTGATGACGGTTCCACTATGCTTACACGAAACGATCAAACAGGTGCTGCATAAATTAAATATAGAATACATACACAAATTTATTCTTACATAATTAATTCGTACATTGCTTATCCTACTCAAGTTTAATTATTTGACGTCAATATATACAACTTTGGCAATTGCAGAAAAATTCAAAAACAGCCTGAGTATATTCATTCATGTAGTATTGAGTTACTCCTGTCGAAATGCGTGACAACATGCAAGACCAATGTTTGTCGCAATACATCTGCGTCCGACGGTTCAAATTTGAACTACTACAGTGTACAGGCATGTTGACTGGTATCGACGACGTCGGAGCTGTTCTGACTCGCCGTGGATCTAGCTCTCGTTCGTGAGAACTTGTATTCCGAAAACCCTAAATGTAATCATTTTAGGTTTAGTGGAAAATTCGATTCGCCCTAGACACAAAACATTCACTTACATCGTGTTTGAACAAAGTATGATTGATTGCAATGGCATATTTCTAAATTTTGCAATTTAATAAGCTCGGGAAAAGAATTCAACTCCCAAAAAACAATAACAAAGGTTTGGACACCGAAATTAAATTGAGTCAAATATTAGAATGTCGATACACTCTTACGTTCAAACTATTCAAAGTTTTTAAATACTTCAGATCCAACTCTTAACATAACATAATTCAATATGCAGAATGGATAAAAATTGGGTACTTCCGAGGTAAGTGAACCAAGATGGCGGACAACTGGAACGTAGTATGTGTACCAGGTTAGGGTTAGGCCATAATTTTATTCCAATATTCCTTATTTTAGTTCTATTACGAGTTCCGGCACTAGCCAAGTGACTCCCGTAGCATTTGTACCTGAAATAATGGCCTGACCCTAACCTGGTGCACATACTATGTTCCGGTGTCCGCCATCTTGGTCCACATAGTTCGGGAGTACCAAAATTTGTGCCCGAGGAGTAAACATTCCATTTTCTGGGAAATCATAGTTGGAATTTGCTTTAGAATAAATGCCCCAATCTTGCAACATGTTTGAAATGTAGGTTGGAACCTACCGTATGTAAATGTAGAAAATACCAGGAGGCCTATGAGCAGGTATAGTTTCTCATTAACGCACATCATTGAGCTAAATGCAAAAGTGACAGCAGCACCAAGCATAAACGTTACGTTCCACACGGACATTGCAATATCCTGTTTCGTTTTATATCGTCCAATCATGATAACTAAAAAATAAACGTAGTTGGTGTGATAGTTCAAAAACAAATCCGAATACCTTATTCAATAAAATATATTTCTTATCAGTAATGTCTCCGAAATCACACTGATGCATATTATATTTTTAATTTCAAGGAGCTTTATGTATATAATCATGTAATAGTCGGATGTTTTTATTTTCTTCCTTAGCATTTGTGGTATAACTTCAATTCTTTATTCAAGATATAATTCAAAAAAGGGAGATTCTGACGTTTATAAAGTAACGTATTTGCAGGAAAAAAAAATCGCCTTCACGTTATTCCAGAAAATTTGTGTATGCAATCTAGAATGTGTAGTAGAACGATGTTGCATTTGATTTGAGCCTGACTGTCAAAACTCACAGCTCGGATTCGATATACTAGCGCCAACATGACAGAGGTATCATTATCATAAACTTACCGGTACTCCCGTAGTATATGAACCAAGATGGCGGACACCGGAACGTAGTATGTGTACCAGGTTAGGGTTAGGCCATAATTTCAGACACAAATACTACGGAAGTCATTTGGCTAGTCCCCAAACTCGTAATAGGAGTAAAATAAGGAAAATTGGAATAAAATATTGGCCTAACCCTAGCCCGGTACACATACTACGTTTCGGTGTCCACCATCTTGGTACACATACTACGGGAGCGCCAACTTACCAATAGTGTTTGGAAGCCATATTCCTTCACATAATCCAAAGCCCAAGAACATAAGATATATCAACCATTGATCGTCGGTTTGTGGATTCCAGAATAGGCATATGAAGTACATGACTAAATTGAGAAGACTTGCGGCAGCAATGAGGACATTCCTGCCAAATTTATTCAACAGTTTTCCTCCGTAGAATGAAAGAATTGTGGATGGAGCTCCATGCATAGCCATACACACGCCGACCTGTGAAAAATGTTTGTATGACTAAAAAGTATCCTCCAAAAAGTGTGCATCGCATTTACATATCGATGAAACTAGATGGCTGTATCATAGAATATGATATAATAATGTTGTAAAAGTAAGAAGATAAAATATAAGAGTTATTCTTGTTTCACATAAGAGTATTCCGAAACTCCAGAAGTACAAGTACAATTAAGGTCTTTGTCAATAGATTCGATGTCTTACAAGTTGAATGCCGACTGTACATGACGCGTATGCTCTTGTGAGATCGGAGAAAACGAACGCTCTTGCCATTCCATAGTGAAATAATAAACCACTGATGAAGAACTGTTCCCAACTAAACATCACACTGCAAGTGGATTTGATCGTCGACCACGTTGATTTTTCATGGGCAACATCGGTTTTCTGCTAAAAATTAAAAGTATATATGAGCGTTGTAACGCGCGAGCACTAGAATTACAGACGCAAAATCGTCGTAAACTGGATATAAACGGTTTGTTGACATCCCCAAAGTATCAAAAATTACAATCCATATTATTTAATATATCGTCACGCTAATAACCGAATTCCATAAGTCATTTTTAGCAGTTTTGAGAAAAACGTAAAGAACTTCCTTATGATATTGTTATGCCATTGATGGTCAATAATTTGCTATGGTTCAATTTTTTGATCGTAGCCGGATTTAAGTAAATTTGTATGACGCAGTTAAATTGAAATTATTACGCGCTAAGCTAGAATCCGAGATGCAAAAATTCGAAAATACTTCGCCGAGGTTATTTCGCCGTTGTGACGTCACAATAGTCACAATAAATATGCATGTCATACTAAATCTCCATTTTCATGGGTTTCGGAATTGTTAAAATAAAATCTGAGTTAACAGACAGGTGCGCAGCATTACATAAACACCTATTTTATAAAAATAACTCAAAATCGCCAAAAAATGACTCACGCAATTCGGTTATTAGCGTGACGATATTATTCTATAAATTTTCCCATTTATATATTTATACATCATTAGGCTTGCACGTAATTTACGGATTTACGGAATTACGTAATTATTTGAAGTTACGGAAGGGAAGTTACGAATTACGTAAAGTCGTAATTATTGCATTGAAACGAGCTTTCTTCAAAGCAGTCAATTTCGTCGATTGCGAAAAATGAAAGCTCAACAAGTAGAAGAAGTTAGAGTTCCGGTATTCGCAGCCGTTTTTCTCTCTCTTGTTACGTAGGTGAACGCATGACGCGTTGCCATTTACTAACCTATTATCAACTTATCTGGCGTGGCCAATGTAAATTATTAACGTAGTTAATGGGGGAAGAACTGAGTAGGGCCGTTTGACGCCAACACACCTGGTTTTAACTTCTCCCGCAACTTAACCATAGATAAGGGATAGAATTGCGTTGAGACCGATTGACGCCAACACACCTGGTTTCAATTTCTCTCGCGTCTTATCTAGCATGGCCATGGCCAATGTACATAATAACCGTAGATAGGGGGAAGAATTGTGTTAAGACCGATGGACGCTAACACGCCCGGTTTCAACTTCTTCGGGTGAAATGACTAATGAACGCAGGAGATCAATCTATCAAACATGGTCTATTAAACATTTGTATCCATTTTACTTTTATTTATTATTTACTTGTTCCAGTTTTCCGTTACT